>NC_091282.1:1022186632-1022848507 GCF_032444005.1 Ranitomeya imitator
GTGCTGGAACCCGGTTACTAAGCTGTAGGTGCCCGCGCTTAAAAGCACTACCAAGGACCGCCTGGCGTTGGCGGAACTCGGATACCCAGGAGGAGGCACCTAAGCCAAAGGCTCGGCCCGGAACCAGCTGACGGTGCTGGAACCAGGTGGTGGACCCGAAGGTCCACAGGAGAGGAGAGAACAGCTAGGCCGCGAGGCAGCCGCAGTTACCGAACCCCAACAGTCCTACAGGGGGAGCTGGGCCTACTGGCACTACAGAACCAGCCTTGACTACCAGTTCACGCAGCCCACATAGGAAGCTCCTAAACTGGAGGCACCCTGGAGTTGGCTAACCCGACCGCACCACGACGAGGCAAGCATAGGTGTCTCAGTGAGCTTGACACAACCCGGAAACAGCTGACGGTGCTGAAACCAGGCTTGGCACGAGGGAGTACCTGTGACAAAAACACTGCCGAGAACCAGCTGGCGGTGCTGGAACCCGGATGCGTTGCCCCAGTGTGCAAGAGCCAATGGCACGACCGAGGACCAGCTGACGGTGCTGGAACCCGGTTACTAAGCTGTAGGTGCCCGCGCTTAAAAGCACTACCAAGGACCGCCTGGCGTTGGCGGAACTCGGATACCCAGGAGGAGGCACCTAAGCCAAAGGCTCGGCCCGGAACCAGCTGACGGTGCTGGAACCAGGTGGTGGACCCGAAGGTCCACAGGAGAGGAGAGAACAGCTAGGCCGCGAGGCAGCCGCAGTTACCGAACCCCAACAGTCCTACAGGGGGAGCTGGGCCTACTGGCACTACAGAACCAGCCTTGACTACCAGTTCACGCAGCCCACATAGGAAGCTCCTAAACTGGAGGCACCCTGGAGTTGGCTAACCCGACCGCACCACGACGAGGCAAGCATAGGTGTCTCAGTGAGCTTGACACAACCCGGAAACAGCTGACGGTGCTGAAACCAGGCTTGGCACGAGGGAGTACCTGTGACAAAAACACTGCCGAGAACCAGCTGGCGGTGCTGGAACCCGGATGCGTTGCCCCAGTGTGCAAGAGCCAATGGCACGACCGAGGACCAGCTGACGGTGCTGGAACCCGGTTACTAAGCTGTAGGTGCCCGCGCTTAAAAGCACTACCAAGGACCGCCTGGCGTTGGCGGAACTCGGATACCCAGGAGGAGGCACCTAAGCCAAAGGCTCGGCCCGGAACCAGCTGACGGTGCTGGAACCAGGTGGTGGACCCGAAGGTCCACAGGAGAGGAGAGAACAGCTAGGCCGCGAGGCAGCCGCAGTTACCGAACCCCAACAGTCCTACAGGGGGAGCTGGGCCTACTGGCACTACAGAACCAGCCTTGACTACCAGTTCACGCAGCCCACATAGGAAGCTCCTAAACTGGAGGCACCCTGGAGTTGGCTAACCCGACCGCACCACGACGAGGCAAGCATAGGTGTCTCAGTGAGCTTGACACAACCCGGAAACAGCTGACGGTGCTGAAACCAGGCTTGGCACGAGGGAGTACCTGTGACAAAAACACTGCCGAGAACCAGCTGGCGGTGCTGGAACCCGGATGCGTTGCCCCAGTGTGCAAGAGCCAATGGCACGACCGAGGACCAGCTGACGGTGCTGGAACCCGGTTACTAAGCTGTAGGTGCCCGCGCTTAAAAGCACTACCAAGGACCGCCTGGCGTTGGCGGAACTCGGATACCCAGGAGGAGGCACCTAAGCCAAAGGCTCGGCCCGGAACCAGCTGACGGTGCTGGAACCAGGTGGTGGACCCGAAGGTCCACAGGAGAGGAGAGAACAGCTAGGCCGCGAGGCAGCCGCAGTTACCGAACCCCAACAGTCCTACAGGGGGAGCTGGGCCTACTGGCACTACAGAACCAGCCTTGACTACCAGTTCACGCAGCCCACATAGGAAGCTCCTAAACTGGAGGCACCCTGGAGTTGGCTAACCCGACCGCACCACGACGAGGCAAGCATAGGTGTCTCAGTGAGCTTGACACAACCCGGAAACAGCTGACGGTGCTGAAACCAGGCTTGGCACGAGGGAGTACCTGTGACAAAAACACTGCCGAGAACCAGCTGGCGGTGCTGGAACCCGGATGCGTTGCCCCAGTGTGCAAGAGCCAATGGCACGACCGAGGACCAGCTGACGGTGCTGGAACCCGGTTACTAAGCTGTAGGTGCCCGCGCTTAAAAGCACTACCAAGGACCGCCTGGCGTTGGCGGAACTCGGATACCCAGGAGGAGGCACCTAAGCCAAAGGCTCGGCCCGGAACCAGCTGACGGTGCTGGAACCAGGTGGTGGACCCGAAGGTCCACAGGAGAGGAGAGAACAGCTAGGCCGCGAGGCAGCCGCAGTTACCGAACCCCAACAGTCCTACAGGGGGAGCTGGGCCTACTGGCACTACAGAACCAGCCTTGACTACCAGTTCACGCAGCCCACATAGGAAGCTCCTAAACTGGAGGCACCCTGGAGTTGGCTAACCCGACCGCACCACGACGAGGCAAGCATAGGTGTCTCAGTGAGCTTGACACAACCCGGAAACAGCTGACGGTGCTGAAACCAGGCTTGGCACGAGGGAGTACCTGTGACAAGAACACTGCCGAGAACCAGCTGGCGGTGCTGGAACCCGGATGCGTTGCCTTGCCTATTAAAGATTGTCTTCCTAGAGCCCCAACTAGCGGTGTTGGAGCAAAGGGTAAGCAGGGGGAGATGAGTGTAGGCCGAAGCCTGCACTGGAGGCAGCTTTGTGTCTGCGTTGCGTTTGCAGGACACTTTGCCGGCTACACACTGGGGGAACAGCTGGCGTTGCTGAACCCCACTAACACAATGGCGTGTGTTTTTCTCTGTGCAGCTAGCACTTGCGGGCAAAAACTAGCGATGTTAGAGCCCGTGTTGAAGCAGGAGGAGGAGGAGAGGAGCAGAGTGTAGGCCGAAGCTTAGTTGAACCAATTTCAAAGGAAACCTTTAACCCCCCCCTCAGGTGTTACAAAGTACAAGAGACACACCTTGTGCAGTATTAATGCTGCACAAGTGAAAGGTTGCTCTATTAATTTGTCTACTTGCACACGCTGAATGAAAGACATACACAATTTACCCCATTCTACAGTCAAACTGTAGTGGATGCGTGACTTGGTTTTTTGATGAGACGCAGCACAGGTGTCCAAAATAACGCCTTGGTGCTTGGAGCAGCTTCCTGAGCGTTGTTATTTGCTGTACAGGAGTCTGCGCTCTTGTGTTATCCCTTGGCAATGCCCTGTTAGCGCTGCCCATCTTATGACATCATTTCATGTTGGCCGGTGCGGTTAACGATGGCCATAAATCCCAGACCCACAGTGTCTTTTCATAAAGCCACACTGCGGTGCTGGGATTCGTGGCCTTGAGCAGTAAATATTTTGGCCGCTCACACACGTCCTTACACCTGCTTCAGACTGGGCGGCCTCTGCTGATCCCTTCTCGCATGCCGCGGCCATGAGGCTGCACAGTCTGAAGAAGGCTGAAGGAGATGAGTTAAGACAGGCGAAGATATGCACTGCTCGTGCCCATCAATCACACCCTCGCAGTCAAAATAATTAAGACAACGAGGAGCATTTTATTCAGGCAGGGCGGACGAACAGGCGCAAGTAGCCAACCAATGATGTCAGAAGACGGGAAGCGCTACCAAGGGGGGTGCTGCGTATCATTAGAAAGGAAAGTCACACCTCAGGGACAGTGGAATGGTCTCAAAGAGACACATTTTGTACGTGTTGAGTTCCACGTGGGCAAGGAGAAAACATCAGCCACCTTGTACAAATGCAGCAGTACTGCTGTACAAGGTGGCTGTTATACATAGAAACACCTGGGGGTGGGGGCCAGGCTCCCTTCAATTTCAGTTCATGTGCCTGCGTGGCGTTTGCAGGTCACGTTGCAAGCTGCACAGCAGGGGAACAGCTGGCGGTGCTGAACCCCACTAACACATTGGCTGGTGTTTTTCTCTGTGCAGCTAGCATTTCCGGGCAAAAACTAGCGGTGTTTGAGCCCAGGGTCAGCAGGAGGAGGAGGAGAGGAGCAAAGTGTAGGCCGAAGCCTGCACTGGTGGCAGCTTTTGGTCGGTTGTGCCAGCGTGGCTTGTGCTGGACACGATGCCGGCTACACAGCGGGGGAACAGCTGGCGTTGCTGAACCCCACTAACACATTGGCTGGTGTTTTTCTCTGTGCAGCTAGCATGTCCGGGCAGAAACTGGCGTTGTTTGAGCCCAGGGTCAGCAGGAGGAGGAGAGGAGCAAAGTGTAGGCCGAAGCCTGCACTGGTGGCAGCTTTTGGTCGGTTGTGCCAGCGTGGCTTGTGCTGGACACGTTGCCGACTACACAGCAGGGGAACAGCTGGCGGTGCTGAACCCCACTAACACATTGGCTGGTGTTTTTCTCTGTGCAGCTAGCATTTCCGGGCAAAAACTAGCGTTGTTAGAGCCCAGGGTCAGCAGGAGGAGGAGAGGAGCAGAGTGTAGGCCGAAGCCTAGTTGAACCAATTTCAAAGGTTACCTTTAACCCCCCCTCAGGTGTTACAAAGAACAAGAGCCACTCCTTCTGCAGCATTAATGCTGCACAAGTAAAAGGTTGCTCTATTAATTTGTCTACTTGCACAAGCTGAATGCAACACGTAGACTATTTAGCCCATTATACTGTTTAACAGTAGTGGAGGCGTGACTTGTCTTTTTAAAGAAAAGCAGCACAGGTGTCGAAAACAACACCTTTTTGCATGGGCGCAGCTTCCTGAGCGTTGTTAGTTGCTGTACAGGAGTCTGCGCTCTTGTGATCCTTTGGCCATGCGCTGTGAGCGCTTCCTGTCTTATGACCTCATTTCATGTTGGCCGTTGCGGTTAGCGATGGACATGAATCCCAGACCCACAGTGTGTTTTTAAAAAATCACACTGCGGTGCTGGGATTCGTGCCCTGGTGCAGTAAATATGTTTGCCGCTCACACATGTCCTTACACCTGCTTCAGACTGGACGGCCTCATCTGATCCCTTATCGCCTGCCGAGGCCATGAGGACACCCAGTCTGAAGAAGGCGGAAGGAGATGAGTGAACACAGGCAAACATATGCACTGCACATGCCCATCAATCACACCCTCGCTGTCCAAAAAAATAAGACACCGAGGGCCGTTGTTTCGAGCAGGGGAGATGCACAGGCGCAGCCAGCTAACCAATGATGTCAAAAGACGGGCAGCGCTAACAAGGGTGGTGCTGCGTGTCATTACAAAGGAAAGTCACACCTCAGGGACATTGTAATGGTCTCTAATGAGACACATTTTGTACGTGTTGAGTTCCACGTGGGCAAGGAGAAAAAGTCAGCCACCTCGTACAAATGCAGCAGTACTGCTGTACAAGGTGGCTGTTATACATAGAAACACCTGTGGGTGGGGGGCAGGCTCCCTTCAATTTCAGTTCATGTGCCTGCGTGGCGTTTGCAGGTCACGTTGCAAGCTACACAGCAGGGGAACAGCTGGCGTTGCTGAACCCCACTGACACATTGACTGGTGTTTTTCTCTGTGCAGATTGCATGTCCGGGCAAAAACTAGCGGTGTTAGAGCCCAGGGTCAGCAGGAGGAGGAGGAGAGGAGCAAAGTGTAGGCCGAAGCCTGCACTGGTGGCAGCTTTTGGTCGGTTGTGCCAGCGTGGCTTGTGCTGGACACGATGCCGGCTACACAGCGGGGGAACAGCTGGCGGTGCTGAACCCCACTAACACATTGGCTGGTGTTTTTCTCTGTGCAGCTAGCATTTCCGGGCAAAAACTAGCGGTGTTTGAGCCCAGGGTCAGCAGGAGGAGTAGAGGAGCAGAGTGTAGGCCGAAGCCTAGTTGAACCAATTTCAAAGGTTACCTTTAACCCCCCCCCTCAGGTGTTGCAAGGTACAAGAGCCACACCTTGAACAGCATTAATGATGCACAAGTCAAAGGTTGCTCTATTTAATTTTGCTCCTTGCACACGCTGAATTAAACACGTACACTATTTAGCCCATTATACTGTCAAACAGTTGTGGAGGCGTGACTTGTCTTTTTAACGAGACGCAGCACAGGTGTCAAAATTTGCACCTAGGTACTGGGCGCAGATTCCTGAGCGTTGTTATTTGCTGTACAGGAGTCTGCGCTATTGTGTTATCCCTTGGCAATACCCTGTTAGTGCAGGCCGTCTCATGACCTCATTTCATGTTGGCCGGTGCGGTTAACGATGGCCATAAATCCCAGACCCATAGTGGCTTTTCCTAAAGTCACACTGCGGTGCTGGGATTCGTGGCCTTGTGCAGTAAATATGTTCGCCGCTCACACATGTCCTTACACCTGCTTCAGACTGGGCGGCCTCAGCTGATCCCTTATCGCATGCCGCGGCCATGAGGCCGCACAGTCAGAAGAAGGCGGAAGGAGGGGAGTGAAAACAGGGGAACATATGCACTGCTCGTGCCCATCAATCACACCCTCGCAGTCAAAATATATGAGACAACGGGGGGCGTTGTGTCGGGCAGGGGGGACGCACAGGCACAGCCAGCCAACCAATGATGTCAGGAGACGGGCAGCGCTAACAATGGGGGTGCTGCGTGTCATTAAAAAGGAAAGTCACACCTCAGGGACATTGTAATGGTCTGTAATGAGACACATTTTGTACTTGTTGAGTTCCACGTGTGCAAGGAGAAAAAGTCAGCCACCTTGTACAAATGCAGCAGTACTGCTGTACAAGGTGGCTGTTATACATAGAAACACCTGTGGGTGGGGGGCAGGCTCCCTTCAATTTCAGTTCATGTGCCTGCATGGCGTTTGCAGGTCACGTTGCAAGCTACACAGCAGGGGAACAGCTGGCGTTGCTGAACCCCACTGACACATTGACTGGTGTTTTTCTCTGTGCAGATTGCATGTCCGGGCAAAAACTAGCGGTGTTAGAGCCCAGGGTCAGCAGGAGGAGGAGGAGAGGAGCAAAGTGTAGGCCGCAGCCTGCACTGGTGGCAGCTTTTGTTCTGTTGTGCCAGCGTGGCTTGTGCTGGACACGTTGCCTACTACACAGCAGGGGAACAGCTGGCGGTGCTGAACCCCACTAACACATTGGCTGGTGTTTTTCTCTGTGCAGCTAGCATTTCCGGGCAGAAACTGGCGTTGTTTGAGCCCAGGGTCAGCAGGAGGAGTAGAGGAGCAGAGTGTAGGCCGAAGCCTAGTTGAACCAATTTCAAAGGTTACCTTTAACCCCCCCCTCAGGTGTTGCAAGGTACAAGAGCCACACCTTGAACAGCATTAATGATGCACAAGTCAAAGGTTGCTCTATTTAATTTTGCTCCTTGCACACGCTGAATTAAACACGTACACTATTTAGCCCATTATACTGTCAAACAGTTGTGGAGGCGTGACTTGTCTTTTTAACGAGACGCAGCACAGGTGTCAAAATTTGCACCTAGGTACTGGGCGCAGATTCCTGAGCGTTGTTATTTGCTGTACAGGAGTCTGCGCTCTTGTGTTATCCCTTGGCAATACCCTGTTAGTGCAGGCCGTCTCATGACCTCATTTCATGTTGGCCGGTGCGGTTAACGATGGCCATAAATCCCAGACCCACAGTGGCTTTTCCTAAAGTCACACTGCGGTGCTGGGATTCGTGGCCTTGTGCAGTAAATATGATCGCCGCTCACACATGTCCTTACACCTGCTTCAGACTGGGCGGCCTCAGCTGATCCCTTATCGCATGCCGCGGCCATGAGGCCGCACAGTCAGAAGAAGGCGGAAGGAGGGGAGTGAAAACAGGGGAACATATGCACTGCTCGTGCCCATCAATCACACCCTCGCAGTCAAAATATATGAGACAACGGGGGGCGTTGTGTCGGGCAGGGGGGACGCACAGGCACAGCCAGCCAACCAATGATGTCAGGAGACGGGCAGCGCTAACAATGGGGGTGCTGCGTGTCATTACAAAGGAAAGTCACACCTCAGGGACATTGTAATGGTCTCTAATGAGACACATTTTGTACGTGTTGAGTTCCACGTGGGCAAGGAGAAAAAGTCAGCCACCTCGTACAAATGCAGCAGTACTGCTGTACAAGGTGGCTGATATACATAGAAACACCTGTGGGTGGGGGGCAGGCTCCCTTCAATTTCAGTTCATGTGCCTGCGTGGCGTTTGCAGGTCACGTTGCAAGCTACACAGCAGGGGAACAGCTGGCGTTGCTGAACCCCACTAACACATTGGCTGGTGTTTTTCTCTGTGCAGCTAGCATGTCCGGGCAGAAACTGGCGTTGTTTGAGCCCAGGGTCAGCAGGAGGAGGAGAGGAGCAAAGTGTAGGCCGAAGCCTGCACTGGTGGCAGCTTTTGGTCGGTTGTGCCAGCGTGGCTTGTGCTGGACACGATGCCGGCTACACAGCAGGGGAACAGCTGGCGGTGCTGAACCCCACTAACACATTGGCTGGTGTTTTTCTCTGTGCAGCTAGCATTTCCGGGCAAAAACTAGCGGTGTTTGAGCCCAGGGTCAGCAGGAGGAGTAGAGGAGCAGAGTGTAGGCCGAAGCCTAGTTGAACCAATTTCAAAGGTTACCTTTAACCCCCCCCTCAGGTGTTGCAAGGTACAAGAGCCACACCTTGTGCAGCATTAATGCTGCACAAGTAAAAGGTTGCTCTATTTGTTTTGCTCCTTGCACACGCTGACTAAAACACGTACACTATTTAGCCCATTATACTGTCAAACAGTTGTGGAGGCGTGACTTGTCTTTTTAACGAGACGCAGCACAGGTGTCAAAATTTGCACCTAGGTACTGGGCGCAGATTCCTGAGCGTTCTTATTTGCTGTACAGGAGTCTGCGCTATTGTGATCCCTTGGCCATGCGCTGTGAGCGCTTCCTGTCTTCTGACCTCATTTCATGTCGGCCGTTGCGGTTAGCGATGGACATGAATCCCAGACCCACAGTGTGTTTTTAAAAAATCACACTGCGGTGCTGGGATTCGTGCCCTGGTGCACTAAATATGTTTGCCGCTCACACATGTCCTTACACCTGCTTCAGACTGGGCGGCCTCATCTGATCCCTTATCGCCTGCCGCGGCCATGAGGACACCCAGTCTGAAGAAGGCGGAAGGAGATGAGTGAACACAGGCAAACATATGCACTGCACATGCCCATCAATCACACCCTCGCTGTCCAAAAAAATAAGACACCGAGGGCCGTTGTTTCGAGCAGGGGAGATGCACAGGCGCAGCCAGCTAACCAATGATGTCAAAAGACGGGCAGCGCTAACAAGGGTGGTGCTGCGTGTCATTACAAAGGAAAGTCACACCTCAGGGACATTGTAATGGTCTCTAATGAGACACATTTTGTACGTGTTGAGTTCCACGTGGGCAAGGAGAAACAGTCAGCCACCTCGTACAAATGCAGCAGTACTGCTGTACAAGGTGGCTGATATACATAGAAACACCTGTGGGTGGGGGGCAGGCTCCCTTCAATTTCAGTTCATGTGCCTGCGTGGCGTTTGCAGGTCACGTTGCAAGCTACACAGCAGGGGAACAGCTGGCGTTGCTGAACCCCACTGACACATTGACTGGTGTTTTTCTCTGTGCAGATTGCATGTCCGGGCAAAAACTAGCGGTGTTAGAGCCCAGGGTCAGCAGGAGGAGGAGGAGAGGAGCAAAGTGTAGGCCGAAGCCTGCACTGGTGGCAGCTTTTGGTCGGTTGTGCCAGCGTGGCTTGTGCTGGACACGATGCCGGCTACACAGCGGGGGAACAGCAGGCGGTGCTGAACCCCACTAACACATTGGCTGGTGTTTTTCTCTGTGCAGCTAGCATGTCCGGGCAGAAACTGGCGTTGTTTGAGCCCAGGGTCAGCAGGAGGAGGAGAGGAGCAAAGTGTAGGCCGAAGCCTGCACTGGTGGCAGCTTTTGGTCGGTTGTGCCAGCGTGGCTTGTGCTGGACACGTTGCCGACTACACAGCAGGGGAACAGCTGGCGGTGCTGAACCCCACTAACACATTGGCTGGTGTTTTTCTCTGTGCAGCTAGCATTTCCGGGCAAAAACTAGCGGTGTTTGAGCCCAGGGTCAGCAGGAGGAGTAGAGGAGCAGAGTGTAGGCCGAAGCCTAGTTGAACCAATTTCAAAGGTTACCTTTAACCCCCCCTCAGGTGTTGCAAGGTACAAGAGCCACACCTTGTGCAGCATTAATGCTGCACAAGTAAAAGGTTGCTCTATTTGTTTTGCTCCTTGCACACGCTGACTAAAACACGTACACTATTTAGACCATTATACTGTCAAACAGTTGTGGAGGCGTGACTTGTCTTTTTAACGAGACGCAGCACAGGTGTCAAAATTTGCACCTAGGTACTGGGCGCAGATTCCTGAGCGTTCTTATTTGCTGTACAGGAGTCTGCGCTATTGTGATCCCTTGGCCATGCGCTGTGAGCGCTTCCTGTCTTCTGACCTCATTTCATGTCGGCCGTTGCGGTTAGCGATGGACATGAATCCCAGACCCACAGTGTGTTTTCAAAAAATCACACTGCGTGGCTGGGATTCGTGGCCTTGTGCAGTAAATAGGTTGGCCGCTTACACATGTCCTTACACCTGCTCCAGACTGGGCGGCCTCAGCTGATCCCTTATCGCCTACCACGGCCAGGAGGCCGCACAGTCTGAAGAAGGCGGAAGGAGATGAGTTAAGACAGGCGAACATATGCACTGCTCGTGCCCATAAACCACACCCTCGCTGACAAAATAAATATGACAACGAGGGGCGTTGTTTCTAGCAGGGCGGATGCACAGGCGCAGCCAGCTAACCATGATGACAAAAGACGGGAAACGCTACCAAGGGGGGTGCTGCGTATCATTACAAAGGAAAGTCACACCTCAGGGACAGTGGAATGGTCTCAATGAGACACATTTTGTACGTGTTGAGTTCCACGTGGGCAAGGAGAAAAAGTCAGCCACCTTGTACAAATGCAGCAGTACTGCTGTACTAGGTGGCTGTTATACATAGAAACACCTGGGGGGGTGGGGCCAGGTTCCCTTTTAATTTCAGTTCCTGTGCCTGCATGGCGTTTGCAGGTCACGTTGCCGGCTACACAGCAGGGGAACAGCTGGCGTTGCTGAACCCCACTAACACATTGGCTGGTGTTTTTCTCTGTGCAGCTAGCACTTCCGGGCAAAAACTAGCGGTGTTTGAGCCCAGGGTCAGCAGGAGGAGGAGAGGAGCAGAGTGTAGGCCGAAGCCTGCACTGGTGGCAGCTTTTGTTCTGTTGTGCCAGCGTGGCTTGTGCTGGACACGTTGCCGACTACACAGCAGGGGAACAGCTGGCGGTGCTGAACCCCACTGACACATCACCTAGTGTTTTTTTCTGTGTAGACAACACTTCCAGGTGGCAACTGACAGTGTTGAAACCCAGGGAATCAAAGAGGAGCAGAGTGTAGGCCGAAGCCTGCAGTGGAGCAAGTTGAAAGGGAACCTTTAACCCCCCCCCCCCAGGCATTTGTTGCTGAAAGAGCCATCTTGTACAGCAGTAATACTGCACATGGAAAATGGTGGCTCCGAAAATTATGCTCCTTGCAAACGCTGAAGTACACACTCATATAATGTGTCCCCTCACACCGTCAAACCATCCCGGAAGTGGGACTTTCCTTTGTAATGTGACACAGCACAGCCGTCATTCCAACCCCCTTGGTGCCGGGCACCACCTCCTCAACGTTGTTTGGTTCTGTCACGGAGCCCGCACTGTAATGTTATCCCTTGGCCATGCACAGTTAGCGGTGCCCGTCTTCTGACATCATGTAGGTGTCAGGCTGGCAGTGCCTGTGCGTCCAAGCTGCCCGAGATCCAACCTTGCAGTGTCATCTAATGTAGTCCCACTGCGGGCCAGGGATCCATGGGCATGCGCAGTGCATATCATCGCCTCTCACTCACCTCCTTCCTGCTTCTTCAGACTGTGCGGCGTCACGGCCGTGGCATGCTATTAGGGATCAGCTGACGCCGCCTAGTCTGAAGAAGCGTGAAGAAGGGGAGTGAGAGGCTAGTATATGCACTGCGCATGGCCATGGATACCAGGCCCACTGTGGGATCACATTAGACGACACTGCGAGGTGTGATTTCGGGCAGCGTGGACGCACAGGCGCAGCCAGGACGACAACAAATGATGTCAGAGGACGGGCAGCGCAAACTGTGCATGGCCAAGGGATAACATAACAGCGCAGGGTCCATGACGGAATCAAACAACGCTAAGGAGGCAGCGCACGGTGCCAAGGGGGTAGCAATGACGGCTGTGCTGTGTCACATTACAAAGGAAAGTCCCACCTCCGGGACGGTTGGACGGTGTGAGGGGACACATTACATGAGTGTGTAGTTCAGCGTTTGCAAGGAGCATAATTTCAAGAGCGACCTTTCCCTTGTGCAGTATTAGTGCTGCACATGGTGGCTCTTTCAGTAACAAACGCCTAGGGGGGGGGGGGGACAGGTCCCCTTACATTTTAGTTGTGCCAGCGTGGCGGTCGCATGACACGTTGCCGGATACACAGCTGGGGATCAGCTGACGTTACTGAACCCCAATAACAGAGGAGCGACTGTTGACTGTGCACACAGCACTTCCAGGCACCAACTGGCGGTGTTAGAGCCCAGGGACAGCAGGAGGAGCAGATTGGAGGTATTGCCGCACACACAGCTGGGGATCAGCTGACGTTACTGAACCCCAATAACAGAGGAGCGACTGTTGACTGTGCACACAGCACTTCCAGGCACCAACTGGCGGTGTTAGAGCCCAGGGACAGCAGGAGGAGCAGAGGAACAGAGTGTAGGCCGAAGCCTGATTGGAGCAAGTTGAAAGGAAACCTTTAACCCCCCCCCCCAAGACGTTTGTAGCTGAAAGAGCCATGTTGTGCAGCACTAAGGATGCAAAAGGAAAAGGTTGCTCTTTTAATTATGCTCCTTGCAAACACCGAAGTAAACACTAAAAATGTGTCCCTTTATACCGTTAAACCGTTCCGGAGGTGCGAATTTCCTTCGTAATGGGACACAGCACAGCTGTCATTCCTATCCCCTTGATGCCGTGCGCTGCCTCCTCAGCGTTGTTTTAAGCTGCCACGGAGCCTGCGCTGTTCTGTTAGCCCTTGGCCATGCCCAATTAGCGCTGCCTGTCTTCTGACATAATTTGGTGTCAGGCTGTCAGTGCCTGTGCGTCCACGCTGCTCCAGATCCCACCTCGCAGTCTCATCTAACGTAATCCCACTGCGGGCCTTGGAACCATGGGCATGCACAGTGCATAACCTCGACTCTCACTCCCCTCCTTCCCTCTTCTTCAGACTGTGCGGTGTCACGGCCGTGGCATGCTAGGGATCAGCTGACGGCGCACAGTCTAAAGAAGGCGGAGGGAAATGAGCGAGAGCCCGAGGGGAAGATATGCACTGCGCATGCCCATGGATCCCAGGCCCGCAGTGTGACTCAATCAGAAGACACTGCGAGGCGGGATCTCGGGCAGCGCGGCCGCACAGGCGCAGCCAGCCTGACACCAAATTATGTCAGAAGACAGGCAGCGCAAATAGGGCATGCCCAAGGGATAACAGAACAGCGCAGGCTCCGTGACAGCTTAAAACAACGCTGAGGAGGCAGCGCATGGCACCAAGGGGGTAGGAATGACGGCTGTGCTGCGTCACATTACGAAGGAAAGTCCCAGCTCCGGGACGGTATAACGGTATCAGTGAACACATTTTATAAGTGTTAAGTTCTGCGTGTGCAAAGAGCTAAAAAAAAAGAGCTACCTTTTCCTTGTGCAGCATTACTGCTGCACAAGATGGCTCTTTCAGTAACAAACGACGGGGGGGGGGGGGACAGGTTCCCTTACATTTAGGTTGTTGTGCCAGCGTGGCGGTCGCAGGACACATTGCCGGCTACACAGCTGGGGATCAGCTGACGTTACTGAAACCCAATAACACTGGGTCGTATGTTTTTACTGTGCAGCCTGCACTTCTGAGCCGCAACTGGCGGTGTTGGAGCCCAGGAATAGCAGTTCAGGTGGTAGAAAGATGAACACAGCAGGAGACCTGGATGACACCCAATTACTTAATCAGGCAGAGGAGTGGCAAATTCCTGCGAGATCCAGGCCTGGTTCATTTTCAGGAAAGTAAGCCGGTCAACGTTATCGGAGGATAGTCGCATGCGACGGTCTGTTAGTACACCACCTGCGGCACTAAAGACACGTTCCGATAAGACACTAGCCGCAGGGCAAGCCAGCACCTCCAATGCATACTGGCTTAGCTCTGGCCATGTATCCAGCTTAGAGACCCAAAACTTGAACGGGGAAGAGCCGTCTGGGAGTACAGTAAGAGGGCAAGCCATGTAGTCTGTCACCATCTGACGGAACCGTTGCCTCCTGCTGACTGGAGCCGCCGGTGATGGTGTAGACATTTGGGGCGGGCACACAAAAGTGTGCCAGAGTTGTGCCATACTGGGCTTGCCTTGGGCAGAGGCACTGCTTCTGCTCCCTCTTTGGGCAGAGCCTCCCCCACTGCCTCGACGCACTGAGCTGCTTTGTAAAGCACTAGCAGCACTCCTCTCAGTTGGACAGGAGAAGATGATGGAATTCACCAGTGTGTCGTGGTACTCCCGCAATTTACGCTCCCGGGTCAACGCAGGGATGAGGTTTTGGACGTTGTCCCGGTAGCGAGGATCGAGGAGGGTGAACACCCAATAATCAGGCATGTTGAGAATGTGGTCGATGCGGCGGTCGTTTCTCAGGCACTGCAGCATGAAATCCACCATGTGCTGCAGAGTGCCAACCGGCCCAGAAACGCTGTCCCCTGCTTGAGACATGATCTCTGCCCGCTCGTCATCACCCCACCCTCGCTGTACACACTGACCACTGGACAATTGTGTCGCTCCCTCCTCTGGACGGAGCTCTTCCTCCTCCATTGACTCCTCCTCATCCTCCTCACAAATTGGCCCCTGCGTACCCCTTTGTGAGGAACCACGTGGCGCTGACTCTCCAGAAGCTGATGGAAAAGGTGACTCCTCATCCTCCACCTCTTCCACCACATCATCCCTTAACCCTTGCAAAGTTTGCTGAAGCAGGCAGATAAGGGGGACAGTCATGCTGACTAGTGCATCATCTGCACTTGCCATCCGCGTGGAATAATCAAAAGGACGCAAAACCTGGCAGACGTCCTTCATAGTGGCCCACTCTGTGGTTGTGAAGTCTGATCGGCGCTGACTGCGACTTCTTTGCGCCTGATGCAGCTGGTACTCCATAACTGCTTGCTGCTGCTCACACAACCGCTCCAACATATGTAACGTGGAATTCCACCGGGTAGGTAGGTCACATATGATGCGGTGTTCCGGAAGGCGGAATCGGCGCTGCAGAGCAGCAATGCGGGATCTGGCCAAGCTGGAACGCCGCAAGTGAGCACACTCTAGGCGGACCTTGTGCAGCAGGGCATCAAGATCCGGATAGTCCCTCAGAAAACTCTGCACAACCAAATTGAGCACATGTGCCAGACATGGGATGTGAGTGAGGTTGCCAAGGGCCAAAGCTGCCACCAGATTTCGGCCATTGTCACACACTACCATGCCTGGCTGGAGATTCGCTGGCAGTAACCACACATCGCTCTCCTGCTTTATGGCATTCCAGAGCTCCTGCGCTGTGTGGCTTCGATGCCCCAATGAAACTAGTTTCAAGACGGCCTGCTGACGTTTGGCCACGGCTGTGCTCATGTCGGTCATAGGTAAACGTTCACGGGTCCATGTGGGGGTGGACTGTGACGGATCCTGCAGAGAGGAATCAGAGGAACTGGTGTAAGAGGAGGAGTCGATGCGTACAGACTGGATTCCTGCAATCCTTGGAGTGGGCAGGACACGTCCTGCGCCACTCGCACGATCTGTACCTGGCTCAACAACATTAACCCAATGGGCAGTGAGGGAAACATATCGCCCCTGTCCATGCTGACTGGTCCACGCATCGGTGGTGAGGTGGACCTTGCTACTGACGGCGTTCAGTAGCGCATGTTTTATGTTTGCCTCAACATGCCTGTGCAGGGCAGGGACAGCCTGCCTGCTGAAGTAAAAGCGGCTGGGCACCTTGTACTGTGGGACTGCCAATGCCATCAAGTCACGGAAGCTGTCAGTCTCCACCAGCCTGAACGAGAGCATTTCCAGGGACAACAGTTTGGCAATGCCTGCATTCAGAGCCTGTGCTCGGGGGTGGTTGGCCGAGAATGCCCGCCTTTTCTCCCATGCCTGTACTACCGATGGCTGTAGAGTAGACTGGGAGTGTGAGGATGACTGGGAAGGTGGTGCTGTGGGTGGAATTACACAAGGTCTCTGGGAGGAAGCCAAACCAGCTGTGCGTGAGCTGGAGGAAGAGGCAACACGAGCTGAAGAGGTGGTAGCTGCCGCTGTTGGTTGGCCTACATCTTCAGTGTGTTTCTGTAACTCCACCGCGTGCCTGGTCCGCACATGTTTCCACATATTTGTGGTATTGAGGTTGCTGACATTTTTCCCTCTTTTTACTTTATGATGACACAGCTTGCATTTGACAAAACAAATGTCATCTGCAACTGTGTCAAAAAAGGACCAGGCACTGCAAGTCTTGGGAGCGCCCTTTTTGGCTTTGGAAAGAGACAGGCTCCTAACGGGTGCCAAAGTGGAGGCTACAGGCTCCGCAGTCTTCCCCCTCCCTCTCCCTCTTTGGCCCGTAAGAGGAAGCTCTTCCTCTGAGCTGCTCCCACCACCTTCCTGTTCCTCACGCCACGATGGGTCAAGGACCTCATCATCTCCACTACCCTCTGCCACCAACTGCTCCTCCTGGGTAGTCTCAGCAGCACAGTACGCACGAGAAAGCGGCACCTGAGTTTCATCATCAGATGCGTACTGCGCTGTGGTCACCGGAGGCACTGGCCCACCTGCCTCTTCAGAGTCAGAGAGATAAAGCTTTTGGGCATCACTGCACACTGCCTCTTCTTCCATTTCTCCAATGCTGCTTGGCTGGCCCCCTGTTTCCAAGCCAAGAGATTCAGAGAACAGAAGTAGAGACGGCTCCTGTCCTGGGCTCTCTGACTGCCTGGCCAATTTGGCAGGTGGTGAAGAGACAGATGGCTGCTCTCCAGTGCTCTGTGCCTGAGAGGATGTGGCACTAACTGAAGTCGATGCCGAGGCGTTAGCTGCCATCCACCCGACAACGGCTTCAATTTGGTCTTCACGCAGCAGCGGTGCACGGCGCTCTCCGACAAAGCTGCGCATGAAGGACTGTTCCCTGCTGAAACTGAGTGACGACGAGTCACCGGCGCCCGCAGCAGGCACAGAATCACCACGTCCTCTCCCTGCTCCTCTCCCTGCTCCGCGCCCACGCCCACGTGCCTTACTCCCTGCCCTCTTCATCTTGGTTGACAGATAAAGATAAGCAGAAAAGTACTAAGGCCTTAGTGTGCTTATTCCTGTAATGCTCCTCCTAACAGGTGTAAGAAACACTAATGTTGTAAATTGTGGACTAAACTTTATTATTTTTCAAATGTGGCCTACACAAGTGTAAGTTGTGTTTGGTGAACTTAACCTTTTTTTTGGTGCAGATCGGGCTACAGAGCTAGTTTAAATCACACGGAGACCGTGCAGACAGCCGTAAACGGCGCTGCAAGGCCAAGAAACCCTCCTCTAGGTTATCCTATATAGTGTTTTTCCACTATTTAGCTGGATACAAGTGGAAAGACACTAATAGGAATTTTTTTTTTCAAATTTTAAACTGGCTGCACTATTTGAAAAAAAGGAAATTGTTTTTCAAGGTATGAGGCAGTAACGCACCCTGAGCTGAATCCAACCGGCTATGGCTGCACACAGACTACAGGGCGAGCTGGGCTCACACGGAGACCGTGCAGACAGCCGTAAACGGCGCTGCAAGGCCAAAAAACCCTCCTCTAGGTTATCCTATATAGTGTTTTTCCACTATTTAGCTGGATACGAGTGGAAAGACACTAATAGGAATTTTTTTTTTCAAATTTTAAACAGGCTGCACTATTTGAAAAAAAGGAAAATTTTTCTCAAGGTATGAGCCAGTAACGAACCCTGAGCTGAATCCAACCGGCTATGGCTGCACACAGACTACAGGGCGAGCTGGGCTCACACGGAGACCGTGCAGACAGCCGTAAACGGCGCTGCAAGGCCAAAAAACCCTCCTCTAGGTTATCCTATATAGTGTTTTTCCACTATTTAGCTGGATACGAGTGGAAAGACACTAATAGGAATTTTTTTTTTCAAATTTTAAACAGGCTGCACTATTTGAAAAAAAGGAAAATGTTTCTCAAGGTATGAGCCAGTAACGAACCCTGAGCTGAATCCAACCGGCTATGGCTGCACACAGACTACAGGGCGAGCTGGGCTCACACGGAGACCGTGCAGACAGCCGTAAACGGCGCTGCAAGGCCAAAAAACCCTCCTCTAGGTTATCCTATATAGTGTTTTTCCACTATTTAGCTGGATACGAGTGGAAAGACACTAATAGGAATTTTTTTTTTCAAATTTTAAACAGGCTGCACTATTTGAAAAAAAGGAAAATTTTTCTCAAGGTATGAGCCAGTAACGAACCCTGAGCTGAATCCAACCGGCTATGGCTGCACACAGACTACAGGGCGAGCTGGGCTCACACGGAGACCGTGCAGACAGCCGTAAACGGCGCTGCAAGGCCCAAAAACCCCCCTCTAGGTTATCCTATGTAGTGTTTTTCCACAATAGAGCTGGAGACTGGTGGAAAAACACTAATAGGAAATTTGAGAAAAAATGTGCAGCAGGCTGCACTAAGAGCAAAAAAGAACAACTGTGTGAGGCAGTGTGAACCCCCCCTGAGCTGAATACAACCGGGTATATGGCTGCACACAGACTACAGAGTGAGCTGCACACACACACACACAGAGACCTTGCAGAACGCTGTTAAAACAGCGCTGCAAGGCAAGAGCAAGGTGAACAGTGAAGAACACACAGCGTTTTGCTAAATTAGCCTTTGGAAAGGAAAATAAAGCAATTAGCTAGCTCAACTGGCCCTCAGTTAGAACACAGCGTCCTGTCCCTAACTGAAATCACAGCAGAGTGAGCGCAAAATGGCGGCAGCGCTTTTTTATAGTGCAGAGTGACATCATTTCAGCAGCCAATCCAAGCCTTGCCAGTACTTACATGCCCACCATGCTAAACAGGATGTGCCCACACTTTCATTCATTCCTCATTGGCTGCTGCGTTCAATTTGAATTCTGGGAACTTCCGATTCCGGTATCCGATACGCGGGAAGTATCGGAATTCGGTATCGGAATTCCGATACCGCAAATATCGGCCGATACCCGATACTTGCGGTATCGGAATGCTCAACACTACTGAGGACTAAATATCCCTAAAGATGGAAATAGGAAAACTATCTTGCCTCAGAGTAGACCCCCAAAGAATAGGTAGCCCCCCACAAATAATGACTGTGAGTAGGAGAGGAAAAGACACACGCAGACAGAAAACAGGGATAAGCAAAGGAGGCCACTACTACCTAGATAGGAAAGGATAGTACAGTATACTATGCGGTCAGCATAAAACACTACAAAATATCCACAGCAGAAAAATACAAAAACTCCACCACCTGACTAAAGATGTGGAGAGTATATCTGCGACTCCAGCGAATCCAACTAGACTGAGAAAAACATCAGGCACAGTCTAGCAGGAACAAAATAGAAACAAGAACCGCACAGAAAATAAACACACAGCAGTGTGTCTAAAAAATAAAGCAAACACT
Source organism: Ranitomeya imitator (assembly GCF_032444005.1). Taxonomy (NCBI): domain Eukaryota; kingdom Metazoa; phylum Chordata; class Amphibia; order Anura; family Dendrobatidae; genus Ranitomeya; species Ranitomeya imitator. Next base: position 1,022,206,330 of record NC_091282.1, read on the forward strand.
TATCTTTGCTGAATTGGCAGCAAGCAGGAGAGGCCAGGCAGAGGACCAACACTTCCAAAGGAACATTGACTACTGGCAAGGACTAATGAGTCCTGCAAAGCTAAATACCCCAATCAGACTTGCAATTAGCAGAAACACCTGTCCAAGACTGCTGCTCAGGAACAACTGCATTACCATCAACAACCACCGGAGGGAGCCCAAGAGCAGAATTCACAACACACTAGTTAACCCTTTCAGTGAACACGTTAAAAAAATACGAGGCAAAAACAATGCTTTATCATCAAACCGCTGAACAAAAAGTGCAATAAAATGGGATAAAATAGATGGATATTAATAAAAATGGTACCGCTGAAAACATCATCTTGTCCCACAAAAAACAAGCCATCATACAGCTCCATCAGCAGAAAAATTAAAAATTTCTAGCTATCAGAATAAAGTGATGCAAAAAATTATTTTTTTCTTTAATATAGTTTTAATTGTGTAAAAGTGTCAAAACATTAAAAAAGAGGAATTCCTACAATCGTACTGACCCAAATAATAAAGCTACCTTACCAGTTTTACCACACGTGGAACGGTTTAAAATCAAAAATCAAAAAGTAATTCCTGAATTGCTGGTTTTTGATCATTCCGTCTCCCAAAAATCTGAATAGAAAGCGATCAAAAAAGGTCATGTGCCCAAAAGCGGTACCAATAAAAAGGTCAGCTCGTCCTGCAGAAATCAGGCCCTCACATGATGTCAGCCGAAATATGAAAAAATTATAGCTCTCAAAATAAATGGATGCAAAAACTAGTTTTCTCAATACAAAGCGTCTTTTAGTGTGTGACAGCAACCAAATATAAAAACCAAATATAAATCTGGTATCGCTGTAATCATGCTGGCCCAAAGAATACAGTCACCTTATCACTTAAATTGCAAGAGGAATGTCGTAAAAAAACAATTAAAACCAATTCTTCACATGCTGTTGATTTTTTTCATTCTGCCCCCCAAATATCGCAGTAAGGCTCGGCGTACATTTATCCTATGGTCTATGCTGAGTGCTTACACTCGGGTTTCCGTGTAAATCTCTGAAATACGTGGTTCAGACAGAACCCCAGCAGAAAATTCCCTATATTGAAGCAGATGGAGGCAATGTGGATGCCATAGGAACCGTGATCCGGCAGTGTCCGTCATTTTAGGATTGCATGAAAGTGCCATTGGCCACAGTTTTGTGCACTTCTGAAAAGAGGGACCCCACTGAACAAAGGCCAGATGGAGTCCAGAGTAAATCTGCTGCCTTATTTGAGTGAATGGAGTTTCATCTGAATTACGTCACTCAGAGATATAGATGGAAACATCAAAGTAATTGCTCAGCGTAGAGCACCAGAAAAATGTGATCCCAAACGTAATGTGCAATGTTCCCAATTAAAGCTTCAACTCAATCCACCAAAAAAGCAAGTCCCCACTCAGAGCTGCATCCATTAATGAAAATATGGAGGCTTGCACGTTACTGGTAGCACAAAGGCTCTGCAAAAGCAAAATTGCTCCTCGCTCCCTAAAAGAAATTTCTCAAATTCTCCGCTCCCAAATCCTTCTGAGACCCAGTGTGCCTAAACAACATTTAGCACCCACTTGTTTGGCATTTCTGTAGTGATGAGACCCCGCCTAATTTACAGGTGCGTGTGTCCAGAAACATGAGCTGGGTATAATATAATATTGACTGCAACGTACTGGTCACTACAACGTACTGGTCACTACAATAGCAGTTTGCAATTTTCATTCAGCAACATCCACTGCTGCCTGTTTCTGAAAAACACCCATGAGGGAGCCCAAGAGCAGAATTCATAACAGTACCCCTTCTTGAGTAGGGGTCACCGAACCCTCACCAGAGCCCCCAGGCCAGTCAGGACGAGCAAGATGAAATGAAAGGCACGAACCAAATCAGCAGCATGGACATCAGAGGCCGAAACCCAAGAATTATCCTCCTGGCCATAACCCTTCCATTTGACAAGGTACTGATGCTTCCGCCTCGAAAAATGAGAATCCAAAATCTTCTCAACCACATATTCCAACTCCCCATCGACCAACACAGGGGCCGGAGGATCAACAGAGGGAACAACGGGCTCCACATATTTCCGCAACAAAGATCTATGGAAGACATTATGGATAGCAAAAGAGGCCGGAAGCGCCAGACGAAAAGACACCGGATTAATAATCTCAGAAATCCTATAAGGACCAATAAACCGATGCTTAAACTTAGGAGAAGAAACCTTCATAGGAACATGACGGGAAGATAACCAAACCAGATCCCCAACCCGAAGCCGGGAACCAACACAGCGACGTCGGTTAGCAAAACATTGAGCCTCCTCCTGAGACAACACCAAATTGTCCACCACCTGAGCCCAAATCTGCTGCAACCTGTGAACCACAGAATCCACACCAGGAAAGTCAGAAGACTCAACCTGCCCAGAAGAAAAACGAGGATGAAAACCAAAATTACAAAAAAAAAGGCGAAACCAAAGTAGCCGAACTAGCCCGATTATTAAGGGCAAACTCGGCCAATGGCAAAAAAGCCACCCAATCATCCTGATCAGCAGACACTAAGCATCTCAAATAAGTCTCCAAAGTCTGATTAGTATGCTTGGTCTGGCCATTTGTCTGAGGATGAAATGCAGAAGAAAAAGACAAATCAATGCCCAGCTTAGCACAAAAGGCCCGCCAAAACCTAGAAACAAACTGGGAACCTCTGTCGGACACAATATTCTCAGGAATACCATGCAAACGGACCACATGCTGAAAAAACAACAGAACAAAATCAGAAGAAGAAGGTAATTTAGGCAAAGGCACCAAATGAACCATCTTAGAGAATCGGTCACAAACAACCCAGATAACCGGCATCCTCTGGGAAACAGGAAGATCGGAAATAAAATCCATAGAAATATGCGTCCAGGGCCTTTCAGGGACCGGCAATGGCAAAAGCAACCCACTAGCACGGGAGCAACAAGGCTTGGCCCACGCACAAGTCCCACAGGACTGCACAAAGGACCGCACATCATGCGATAAAGAAAGCCACCAAAATGACCTACCAACCAAGTCTCTGGTACCAAAAATGCTAGGATGACCAGCCAACACAGAACAGTGAACCTCAGAAATCACTCTACTAGTCCATCTGTCAGGAACAAACAGCTTCCCCACAGGACAACAATTAGGTTTGTCAGCCTGAAATTTCTGAAGAACCCATCGTAAATCAGGAGAAACGGCAGAAAGGACCACCCCTTCCTTCAAAATACCGACTGGTTCTAAGACCTCAGGAGAATCAGGCAAAAAACTCCTAGAGAGGGCATCAGCCTTAATATTCTTAGAACCCGGAAGGTACGAGACCACGAAATCAAAGCGAGAAAAAAACAAGGACCATCGAGCCTGTCTAGGATTCAACCGTTTGGCTGACTCAAGGTAAATCAGATTCTTATGATCGGTCAAGACCACAATACGGTGTTTAGCTCCCTCAAGCCAATGTTGCCACTTCTCAAACGCCCACTTCATAGCCAACAACTCCCGATTGCCGACATCATAATTGCGTTCAGCAGGCGAAAACTTACGGGAAAAGAAGGCACACGGTTTCATTAAGGAACCAACAGGATCCCTCTGAGACCAAACAGCCCCTGCCCCAATCTCAGAAGCGTCAACCTCAACCTGAAACGGAAGAGAAACATCCGGTTGACGCAACACAGGAGCAGAAGTAAAACGATGTTTAAGTTCCTGAAAGGCAGAGACAGCCGCAGGGGACCAATTCGCCACATCAGCGCCCTTCTTCGTCAAATCAGTCAAGGGTTTAACCACGCTGGAAAAATTAGCAATGAAACAACGATAAAAATTAGCAAAACCCAAAAATTTCTGAAGACTCTTCACGGATGTGGGCTGAATCCAATCATGAATGGCCTGAACCTTAACCGGATCCATCTCTATAGACGAGACAGAAAAAATAAAGCCCAAAAAGGAAACCTTCTGCACCCCAAAAAGACACTTAGACTCTTTCACAAACAAGGCACTGTCACGAAGGATCTGAAATACCATCCTGACCTGCTGCACATGAGACTCACAATCATCGGAAAAAATCAAAATATCGTCCAAATATACAATCAGGAATTTATCAAGATAATCCCGGAAGATATCATGCACGAAGGACTGAAAAACAGATGGAGCATTATAGAATCTGAATGGCATCACAAAGTATTCAAAATGGCCCTCGGGCGTGTTAAATGCAGTTTTCCATTCATCACCCTGCTTAATACGAACAAGATTATAAGCCCCCCGAAGGTCAATCTTAGTAAACCAACTAGCTCCCTTAATCCTAGCAAACAAATCGGAAAGCAAAGGTAAAGGATATTGAAACTTGACCGTGATCTTATTCAAGAGGCGATAATCAATACAGGGTCTTAAGGAACCATCTTTTTTAGCAACAAAAAAGAACACTGCTCCCAACGGTGAAAAAGATGGCCTAATATGCCCTTTTTCCAAAGACTCCTTAATATAGATCCGCATGGCGGTATGTTCAGGTACAGACAGGTTGAAAAGTCGGCCCTTAGGAAACTTACAGCCTGGAATCAAGTCAATAGCACAATCGCAGTCCCTGTGTGGTGGAAGGAAACTGGACTTCGGCTCATCGAATACATCCTGAAAATCAGACAAAAACTCCGGAATTTCAGAAGAGGAATAAGGGGCGATAGACATCAAAGGAACATCATTATGAACCCCCTGACAACCCCAACTAGTCACAGACATGGACTTCCAATCCAAAACAGGATTATGTACCTTACATTACATTAAAAGAGGTCTGGATACACATGATGAGAGCATTATACTGCCTCTGTACAAATCCCTAGTTAGACCGCACATGGAGTACTGTGTCCAGTTTTGGGCACCGGTGCTCAGGAAGGATATAATGGAACTAGAGAGAGTACAAAGGAGGGCAACAAAATTAATAAAGGGGATGGGAGAACTACAATACCCAGATAGATTAGCGAAATTAGGATTATTTAGTCTAGAAAAAAGACGACTGAGGGGCGATCTAATAACCATGTATAAGTATATAAGGGGACAATACAAATATCTCGCTGAGGATCTGTTTATACCAAGGAAGGTGACGGGCACAAGGGGGCATTCTTTGCGTCTGGAGGAGAGAAGGTTTTTCCACCAACATAGAAGAGGATTCTTTACTGTTAGGGCAGTGAGAATCTGGAATTGCTTGCCTGAGGAGGTGGTGATGGCGAACTCAGTCGAGGGGTTCAAGAGAGGCCTGGATGTCTTCCTGGAGCAGAACAATATTGTATCATACAATTATTAGGTTCTGTAGAAGGACGTAGATCTGGGTATTTATTATGATGGAATATAGGCTGAACTGGATGGACAAATGTCTTTTTTCGGCCTTACTAACTATGTTACTATGTTACTATGTTACCTGCAACCATGGAAAACCCAGCACGATAGCATCATGCAAATTATGCAACACCAGAAATCGACAATGTTCTTGATGGGCTAGCGCCATGCGCATGGTCACCTGTGTCCAAAACTGGGGCTTATTTTAGGCCAAGGGTGTAGCATCAATGCCCCTTAAAGGAATAGGGTTCTGCAAAGGCTGCAAGGGAAAACCACAACGCTTGGCAAACTCAAAGTCCATTAAGTTCAAGGCGGCGCCTGAATCCACAAACGCCATGACAGCAAATGATGACAATGAGCAGATCAAGGACACAGATAACAAAAATTTAGGTTGTACAGTACTGATGGTAATTGAACTGGCGATCCTCTCTGTCCGCTTAGGGCAGACAGAAATGACATGAGAAGCGTCGCCACAACAATAACACAACCCATTCTGACGTCTGAAACCTTGTCGTTCAGTTCTAGACAGAATCCTATCACACTGCATAGGCTCAGGAATTTGCTCTGAGGATAACGCCATAGCGCGCACAGTTCTGCGCTCCTGCAAGCGCCGATCAATCTGAATGGCCAGAGACATAGAATCACTCAGATTGGAGGGTGTGGGAAACCCCACCATAACATCTTTAACGGATTCAGAAAGACCCTTTCTGAAAATTGCCGCCAAAGCATCATTATTCCATTTAGTCAATACAGACCATTTTCTGAATTTCTGACAATACAATTCTGCCGCCTCTTGACCCTGAGACACGGCCAACAAGGTCTTCTCAGCTTGATCTACCGAATTAGGTTCATCATACAGTAATCCTAATGCCTGAAAGGAGTCTACATTAAGCAAAGCAGGATCCCCAGATTTCAGGGAAAATGCCCAATCCTGTGGATCACCACACAGCAGGGAAATGATGATTTTAACTTATTGAATGGAATCACCGGAGGATCGAGGTTTCAATGCAAAAAACAGTTTACAGTTGTTTTTAAAACTCAAAAATTTGGACCTGTCACCAAAAAACAAATCAGGAGTAGGTATCTTCGGTTCTAAAGCAGGAGTCTGAACAATGTAATCAGAAATACCCTGTACTCAAGCAGTAAGCTGGTCTATATGAGAAACTATTTCCTGAACATTCATGCTAGCACAAGGCTCTTCAGCCACCCAGAGATAAAGAGGGAGGAGAAGACAAAACAGACTGGAGAAAAAAAAATGGCTCAAGAGCTTCCTTCCCTTCTTCTGAGATGCATTTAACTCATTGTTGGCCAGTAGTACTGTTATGATCAGGTGGCCTTGGAGCAGCATGAAATGACCTTCGCTGGAGCAGTGGTAACTTTACTGACCGCAAACCCTGATCCTATCACCGCAACTAGAAGTAGCCGTGGGGTGTGCCTAACCAGACCTAGACACCTCGACACAGCCTGAGGACTAAATATCCCTAAAGATGGAAATAGGAAAACTATCTTGCCTCAGAGTAGACCCCCAAAGAATAGGTAGCCCCCCACAAATAATGACTGTGAGTAGGAGAGGAAAAGACACACGCAGACAGAAAACAGGGATAAGCAAAGGAGGCCACTACTACCTAGATAGGAAAGGATAGTACAGTATACTATGCGGTCAGCATAAAACACTACAAAATATCCACAGCAGAAAAATACAAAAACTCCACCACCTGACTAAAGATGTGGAGAGTATATCTGCGACTCCAGCGAATCCAACTAGACTGAGAAAAACATCAGGCACAGTCTAGCAGGAACAAAATAGAAACAAGAGCCGCACAGAAAATAAACACACAGCAGTGTGTCTAAAAAATAAAGCAAACACTTATCTTTGCTGAATTGGCAGCAAGCAGGAGAGGCCAGGCAGAGGACCAACACTTCCAAAGGAACATTGACTACTGGCAAGGACTAATGAGTCCTGCAAAGCTAAATACCCCAATCAGACTTGCAATTAGCAGAAACACCTGTCCAAGACTGCTGCTCAGGAACAACTGCATTACCATCAACAACCACCGGAGGGAGCCCAAGAGCAGAATTCACAACACACTAGTTAACCCTTTCAGTGAACACGTTAAAAAAATACGAGGCAAAAACAATGCTTTATCATCAAACCGCTGAACAAAAAGTGCAATAAAATGGGATAAAATAGATGGATATTAATAAAAATGGTACCGCTGAAAACATCATCTTGTCCCACAAAAAACAAGCCATCATACAGCTCCATCAGCAGAAAAATTAAAAATTTCTAGCTATCAGAATAAAGTGATGCAAAAAATTATTTTTTTCTTTAATATAGTTTTAATTGTGTAAAAGTGTCAAAACATTAAAAAAGAGGAATTCCTACAATCGTACTGACCCAAATAATAAAGCTACCTTACCAGTTTTACCACACGTGGAACGGTTTAAAATCAAAAATCAAAAAGTAATTCCTGAATTGCTGGTTTTTGATCATTCCGTCTCCCAAAAATCTGAATAGAAAGCGATCAAAAAAGGTCATGTGCCCAAAAGCGGTACCAATAAAAAGGTCAGCTCTTCCTGCAGAAATCAGGCCCTCACATGATGTCAGCCGAAATATGAAAAAATTATAGCTCTCAAAATAAATGGATGCAAAAACTAGTTTTCTCAATACAAAGCGTCTTTTAGTGTGTGACAGCAACCAAATATAAAAACCAAATATAAATCTGGTATTGCTGTAATCACGCTGGCCCAAAGAATAAAGTCACCTTATCACTTAAATCGCAAGAGGAATGTCGTAAAAAAACAATTAAAACCAATTCTTCACATGCTGTTGATTTTTTTCATTCTGCCCCCCAAATATCGCAGTAAGGCTCGGCGTACATTTATCCTATGGTCTATGCTGAGTGCTTACACTCGGGTTTCCGTGTAAATCTCTGAAATAGGTGGTTCAGACAGAACCCCAGCAGAAAATTCCCTATATTGAAGCAGATGGAGGCAATGTGGATGCCATAGGAACCGTGATCCGGCAGTGTCCGTCATTTTAGGATTGCATAAAAGTGCCATTGGCCACAGTTTTGTGCACTTCTGAAAAGAGGGACCCCACTGAACAAAGGCCAGATGGAGTCCAGAGTAAATCTGCTGCCTTATTTGAGTGAATGGAGTTTCATCTGAATTACGTCACTCAGAGATATAGATGGAAACATCAAAGTAATTGCTCAGCGTAGAGCACCAGAAAAATGTGATCCCAAACGTAATGTGCAATGTTCCCAATAAAAGCTTCAACTCAATCCACCAAAAAAGCAAGTCCCCACTCAGAGCTGCATCCATTAATGAAAATATGGAGGCTTGCACGTTACTGGTAGCACAAAGGCTCTGCAAAAGCAAAATTGCTCCTCGCTCCCTAAAAGAAATTTCTCAAATTCTCCGCTCCCAAATCCTTCTGAGACCCAGTGTGCCTAAACAACATTTAGCACCCACTTGTTTGGCATTTCTGTAGTGATGAGACCCCGCCTAATTTACAGGTGCGTGTGTCCAGAAACATGAGCTGGGCATAATATAATATTGACTGCAACGTACTGGTCACTACAACGTACTGGTCACTACAATAGCAGTTTGCAATTTTCATTCAGCAACATCCACTGCTGCCTGTTTCTGAAAAACACCCATGGAGTAAAAAACATCATTACATCTGTACATAAATTCCCAAAGGGTTATAATTTCCAAAATGTGGTCACTTGAGGGGGGATTCTGCTCTTCTAGCACTCAGGGCCTCTTTATATGGACTCTGCAAACTAGTCTAGGAAAATCGGCGCTCCAGAAGAAAAATGACATTCCATCCCTCACGAGTCACACCGTATGGCAAAGTAGTACTGTACAGCCACATATGGGGTATTTCCAGGGGCAGACACAGACAGCTTGGGGCCCCTGTGCAGAAAATGTGTCTGTTCCTCCCTCCTTTTAAGGCTACAAAGCTATATATCTATATATATAATTGTCTAAGGGTTTTTCCGTCTGTCTGTCTGTCTGTCTGTCTGTCCTGGAAATCCCGGCTCTCTGATTGGTCGAGGCCGTCAGGCCTCGACCAATCAGAGACCGGCACAGCATCGACGTAGAAATCCCGCGTCTCTGATTGGTCGAGGCCACCAGGCCTCGACCAATCAGCAACGGGCACAGCGACGATGATGTCATAAAGGACGTAGACATCCCGCGTCTCTGATTGGTCGAGGCCGCCTGGCGGCCTCGACCAATCAGCAACGGGCACAGCGACGATGATGTCATAATGGTTGCCATGGCGACGATGATGTCATAAAGGTTGCCTCGACCAATCAGCGACGGGCACAGTCTGCAGCGAATTCTGGAATCATCATTGTCCATATACTATGGGGACATGCATATTCTAAAATACCCGATGCGTTAGAATCGGGCCACAATCTAGTCTATATATATAATTGTCTAAGGGTTTTTCCGTCTGTCTGTCTGTCTGTCTTTCTGTCTGTCTGTCTGTCCTGGAAATCCCGCTTCTCTGATTGGTCGAGGCCACCAGGCCTCGACCAATCAGCGACGGGCACAGCGACGATGATGTCATAAAGGACGTAGACTTCCCGTGTCTCTGATTGGTCGAGGCCGCCAGGCCTCGACCAATCAGCGACGGGCACAGCGACGATGATGTCATAATGGTTGCCATGGCGACGATGATGTCATAAAGGTTGCCTCGACCAATCAGCGACGGGCACAGCGACGATGATGTCATAATGGTTGCCATGGCAACGATGATGTCATAAAGGTTGCCTCGACCAATCAGCGACGGGCACAGTCTGCCGCGAATTCTGGAATCATCATTGTCCATATACTACGAGGACATGCATATTCTAGAATACTCGATGCGTTAGAATCGGGCCTCAATCTAGTATGTATATATATATATGTATATGTATATATATATACAGTTAGGGCCAGAAATATTTGGACAGTGGCACAATTTTCGCGAGTTGGGCTCTGCATGCCACCACATTGGATTTGAAATGAAACCTCTACAACAGAATTCAAGTGCAGATTGTAACGTTTAATTTGAAGGGTTGAACAAAAATATCTGATAGAAAATGTAGGAATTGTACACATTTCTTTACAAACACTCCACATTTTAGGAGGTCAAAAGTAATTGGACAAATAAACATAACCCAAACAAAATATTTTTATTTTCAATATTTTGTTGCAAATCCTTTGGAGGCAATCACTGCCTTAAGTCTGGAACCCATGGACATCACCAAACGCTGGGTTTCCTCCTTCTTAATGCTTTGCCAGGCCTTTACAGCCGCAGCCTTCAGGTCTTGCTTGTTTGTGGGTCTTTCCGTCTTAAGTCTGGATTTGAGCAAGTGAAATGCATGCTCAATTGGGTTTAGATCTGGAGATTGACTTGGCCATTGCAGAATGTTCCACTTTTTGGCACTCATGAACTCCTGGGTAGCTTTGGATGTATGCTTGGGGTCATTGTCCATCTGTACTATGAAGCGCCGTCCAATCAACTTTGCAGCATTTGGCTGAATCTGGGCTTAAAGTATATCCCGGTACACTTCAGAATTCATCCGGCTACTCTTGTCTGCTCTTATGTCATCAATAAACACAAGTGACCCAGTGCCATTGAAAGCCATGCATGCCCATGCCATCACGTTGCCTCCACCATGTTTTACAGAGGATGTGGTGTGCCTTGGATCATGTGCCGTTCCCTTTCTTCTCCAAACTTTTTTCTTCCCATCATTCTGGTACAGGTTGATCTTTGTCTCATCTGTCCATAGAATACTTTTCCAGAACTGAGCTGGCTTCTTGAGGTGTTTTTCTGCAAATTTAACTCTGGCCTGTCTATTTTTGGTATTGATAAATGGTTTGCATCTAGATGTGAACCCTTTGTATTTACTGTCATGGAGTCTTCTCTTTACTGTTGACTTAGAGACAGATACACCTACTTCACTGAGAGTGTTCTGGACTTCAGTTGATGTTGTGAACGGGTTCTTCTTCACCAAATTAAGTATGCGGCGATCATCCACCACTGTTGTCATCCGTGGACGCCCAGGCCTTTTTGAGTTCCCAAGCTCACCAGTCAATTCCTTTTTTCTCAGAATGTACCCAACTGTTGATTTTGCTACTCCAAGCATGTCTGCTATCTCTCTGATGGATTTTTTCTTTTTTTTCAGCCTCAGGATGTTCTGCTTCACCTCAATTGAGAGTTCCTTTGACCGCATGTTGTCTGCTCACATCAACAGCTTCCAAATGCAAAACCACACACCTGGAATCCACCCCTGACCTTTTAACTACTTCATTGATTACAGGTTAACGAGGGATACGCCTTCAGAGTTAATTGCAGCCCTTAGAGTCCATTGTCCAATTACTTTTGGTCCCTTGAAAAAGAGGACGCTATGCATTACAGAGCTATGATTCCTAAACCCTTTCTCCGATTTGGATGTGGAAACTATCATATTGCAGCTGGGAGTGTGCACTTTCAGCCCATATTATATATATAATTGTATTTCTGAACATGTTTTTGTAAACAGCTAAAATAACAAAACTTGTGTCACTGTCCAAATATTTCTGGCCCTAACTGTATACTAGATTGTGGCCCGATTCTAACGCATCGGGTATTCTAGAATATGCATGTCCCTGTAATATATGGACAATGATGATTCCAGAATTCGCGGCAGACTGTGCCCGTCGCTGATTGGTCGAGGCAACCTTTATGACATCATCGTCGCCATGGCAACCATTATGACATCATCGTCGCTGTGCCCATTGCTGATTGGTCGAGGCCTGGCGGCCTCGACCAATCAGAGACGCGGGATTTCCAGGACAGACAGACAGACAGACAGAAAGACAGACAGACAGAAAGACAGACAGACAGACAGACAGACAGACGGAAAAACCCTTAGACAATTATATATATAGATATACAGTGGTGCAAAAAAGTATTTAGTCAGTCAGCAATAGTGCAAGTTCCACCACTTAAAAAGATGAGAGGCGTCTGAAATTTACATCATAGGTAGACCTCAACTATGGGAGACAAACTGAGAAAAAAAAATCCAGAAAATCACATTGTCTGTTTTTTTAACATTTTATTTGCATATTATGGTGGAAAATAAGTATTTGGTCAGAAACAAAATTTCATCTCAATACTTTGTAATATATCCTTTGTTGGCAATGACAGAGGTCAAACGTTTTCTGTAAGTCTTCACAAGGTTGCCACACACTGTTGTTGGTATGTTGGCCCATTCCTCCATGCAGATCTCCTCTAGAGCAGTGATGTTTTAGGCTTTCCGCTTGGCAACACGGACTTTCAACTCCCTCCAAAGGTTTTCTATAGGGTTGAGATCTGGAGACTGGCTAGGCCACTCCAGGAGCTTGAAATGCTTCTTATGAAGCCACTCCTTCGTTGCCCTGGCGGTGTGCTTTGGATCATTGTCATGTTGAAAGACCCAGCCACGTTTCATCTTCAATGCCCTTGCTGATGGAACGAGGTTTGCACTCAAAATCTCACGATACATGGCCCCATTCATTCTTTCATGTACCCGGATCAGTCGTCCTGGCCCCTTTGCAGAGAAACAGCCCCAAAGCATGATGTTTCCACCACCATGCTTTACAGTAGGTATGGTGTTTGATGGATGCAACTCAGTATTCTTTTTCCTCCAAACACGACAAGTTGTGTTTCTACCAAACAGTTCCAGTTTGTTTCATCAGACCATAGGACATTCTCTCAAAACTCCTCTGGATCATCCAAATGCTCTCTAGCAAACTTCAGACGGGCCCGGACATGTACTGGCTTAAGCAGTGGGACACGTCTGGCACTGCAGGATCTGAGTCCATGGTGGCGTAGTGTGTTACTTATGGTAGGCCTTGTTACATTGGTCCCAGCTCTCTGCAGTTCATTTACTAGGTCCCCCCGCGTGGTTCTGGGATTTTTGCTCACCATTCTTGTGATCATTCTGACCCCACGGGGTGGGATTTTGCGTGGAGCCCCAGATCGAGGGAGATTATCAGTGGTCTTGTATGTCTTCCATTTTCTAATTATTGCTCCCACTGTTGATTTCTTCACTCCAAGCTGGTTGGCTATTGCAGATTCAGTCTTCCCAGCCTGGTGCAGGGCTACAATTTTGTTTCTGGTGTCCTTTGACAGCTCTTTGGTCTTCACCATAATGGAGTTTGGAGTCAGACTGTTTGAGGGTGTGCACAGGTGTCTTTTTATACTGATAACAAGTTTAAACAGGTGCCATTACTACAGGTAATGAGTGGAGGAAAGAGGAGACTCTTAAAGAAGAAGTTACAGGTCTGTGAGAGCCTGAAATCTTGATTGTTTGTTTCTGACCAAATACTTATTTTCCACCATAATATGCAAATAAAATGTTAAAAAAACAGACAATGTGATTTTCTGGATTTTTTTTTCTCAGTGTGTCTCCCATAGTTGAGGTCTACCTATGATGTAAATTACAGACGCCTCTCATCTTTTTAAGTGGTGGAACTTGCCTTATTGCTGACTGACTAAATACTTTTTTGCCCCACTGTATATATACATACATACAGTACAGACCAAAAGTTTGGCACACCTTCTCATTTAAAGATTTTTTCTGTATTTTCATGACTATGAAAATTGTAAATTCACCCTGAAGGCATCACAACTATGAATTAACACATGTGGAATTATATACTTAACAAAAAAGTGTGAAACAACTGAAAATATGTCTTATATTCTAGGTTCTTCAAACTTTTGGTCTGTATTGTATATATATATATATATATATATATATATATATATATATATATATATATATATATACTAGATTGTGGCCCGATTCTAACGCATCGGGTATTCTAGAATATGCATGTCCCTGTAATATATGGACAATGATGATTCCAGAATTCGCGGCAGTCTGTGCCCGTTGCTGATTGGTCGAGGCAACCTTTATGACATCATCGTCGCCATGGCAACCATTATGACATCATCGTCGCTGTGCCCGTTGCTGATTGGTCGAGGCCGCCAGGCGGGCTCGACCAATCAGAGAGCAGGGATTTCCAGGAAAGACAGACAGACAGACAGACAGACGGAAAAACCCTTAGACAATTATATATATAGATAATATATATATACACACATACACACATACTAAGGGACTGTGCTATACATAAGTGGGTACACTATATACTAAGGGACTGTGTTAGACATAATAATTGATAACATCTTCCTCCACCTCCCCGTTCCTAAATCCATTATAAATCCCCTTTCCTCCCATCCCAATTCCCCCCACCCCTCATTGTTCTCCTCCCCAGACTCACATTATTGCCCTCTCTCCCACCCCCATGATTGCCCCCTTCACCCCCCCCATTATTGCTTTATCCCCACCACCCCATTATTGCCCATTCAGCACCTCCATCATTTCCTCCTCCCCACCACCCTTATCATTGCCCTCTCCATCAACCCAATTATTGCATTCCACCCCTTCATTGCCCTCTCCTCCACCACACAGCACCATTCACCTCTCTGCATACACACACACTCGCCTAACCTCACCTCTGCGCACGGTATCCTGAAGCTCCACCATCGCCGTCAGCTTCCTGTCTCGCACAGCCGCTGCGCTGAATGATGATGTAATTCAGCCAATGCTGTGTCAGACAGGAAGCATGGGCAGTAAGCAGGACAGATCCCTTCCCCGCAGCTCCGCTCTGCTGCCATTTTCTCCTGCTGGCTGTGGAGCTGCAGGGCTTGCTCCCTGCCCACCGCACATGAGGGCAATCTGGCCAGGGGCCCCCTGGAGCCTCGGGGCCGGAAAAACTGGCCAGATTGGCCTCAATATTAGCCGCCCTGCAGGCAGGGCCGGTTTTAAGTAAAGTTTAAAATGCGGCCCCAAATGCTCACATATTGCAAATCACACAGAAGTATTTCGGTTGCATTTATATGCGCGGCGTTCAGACCACTAAATGAGTGTGATCGACGCTTGTTTCCCCCGGCCTCTTTCCACCATCTGAGAAATAATGATGGGGACAGAATGATCACTAATAGATCACTAACAGATCACCATACAGGATCATGTTATCAGCAGCACATCAACAGTTTACACCAGTGATGTGCTGCTGAGAACAATGATTTCTGTTTCGGCATAAACAATCCAATCATTCGATGAATATGCAGCATTTTGATTGTTTAGTATAATACACCCCATAGGCCTCAATATATTATAATGTGCACCACAGTCCTCCATATGGTAAAATGCACACCACATAGTCCTCCATATAGTATAATACACTCCTCAGTCCTCCATATAGTATTATACACTTTCCATAGTCCTCCATATAGTATAATACACTCCCTATAGTACTCCATATATTAAAATACACTGCTCAGTCCTCCACATAGTATAATACACTCCTCATAGTGCTCCATATAGTATAATGCACCGCCATAGTCATCCATGTAGTACAATTCACTTCCCATAGTATAATGCACGGTCCATAGTCTTTTATATTGTAAAATGCACACCCCATAGTCCTTCATCTACTATATAGTTTTCTAAGGGTCATTTCCGTCTGTCTGTCACGGATATTCATTGGTTGCTGCCTCTGTCTGTCATGGAATCAAAGTCGCTGATTGGTCTCGCCAGCTGCCTGTCATGGCTGCAGCGACCAATCAGCGACGACCACAATCCGGCGGTAAAATGGCCGCTCCTTCCTCCCCGCAGTCAGTGCCCGCTCCGTACTCCCCTCCAGTCAGCGCTCACACAGTGTTAATGGCAGCGTTGACCGCGGTGTAATGCACTCAGTTAACGCTGCTATTAACCCTGTGTGACCAAGATCTAATGTTAAAAATAATAAAAAAAATACAAAATAGTTACATACTCACCTTCCGGAGCCCCCGGATCGAAGCGGCTGGTTACCGATGCTCCTCGCGATGCCCCAGTGACCGCTCCATGCATTGTGGTCTCGCGAGATGATGATGTGCGGTCTCATGAGACCGCTATATCATCATCTCGCGAAACCGCAATGCACTCTTCAGACCCGAGCACGCGAGGAGCATCGGTAACTGGCCGCTTCGATTCGGGGGCTCCGGAAGGTGAGTATGTAACGATTTTTTATTTTAATTCTTTTTTTAACAGGGATATGGTGCATACTACGTGGCTGGGCAATATACTACGTGGCTGGGCAATATACTACGTGGCTGGGCAATATACTACGTGACTGGGCAATATACTACGTGACTGGGCAATATACTACGTGGGCTGTGCAATACACTACGTGGACATGCATATTCTAGAATACCCGATGCGTTAGAATCGGGCCACCATCTTGTATAATGTAATATGCCCCATATAGAAAAATCAGCCGCACTCTTATGGTATATCTTTGAAAAAATGTGATGTATTTATTCACATGTTTTGAGACAAAATTTTCATATATATACACACACAGCAGGGAGTATAAACGAAGTAGTAACGTTTCGACCCTGCCTCGGGTCTTTCTCAAACTGCGTTTTCTAGATAGTGTGAAAAATAAGAAGTGTGGTCCCTTTAAGGGCTCCTATTGTTGTGGTGTCAGGTCTTCCTGCTTCTGTGGGCGTCCACAGAAGCAGGAAGACCTGACACCACAACAATAGGAGCCCTTAAAGGGACCACACTTCTTATTTTTCACACTATCTAGAAAACGCAGTTTGAGAAAGACCCGAGGCAGGGTCGAAACGTTACTACTTCGTTTATACTCCCTGCTGTGTGTGTATATACAGTGGGGCAAAAAAGTATTTAGTCAGTCAGCAATAGTGCAAGTTCCACCACTTAAAAAGATGAGAGGCGTCTGTAATTTACATCATAGGTAGACCTCAACTATGGGAGACAAACTGAGAAAAAAAAATCCAGAAAATCACATTGTCTGTTTTTTTAACATTTTATTTGCATATTATGGTGGAAAATAAGTATTTGGTCAGAAACAAAATTTCATCTCAATACTTTGTAATATATCCTTTGTTGGCAATGATAAAGGTCAAACGTTTTCTGTAAGTCTTCACAAGGTTGCCACACACTGTTGTTGGTATGTTGGCCCATTCCTCCATGCAGATCTCCTCTAGAGCAGTGATGTTTTTGGCTTTTCGCTTGGCAACACGGACTTTCAACTCCCTCCAAAGGTTTTCTATAGGGTTGAGATCTGGAGACTGGCTAGGCCACTCCAGGACCTTGAAATGCTTCTTACGAAGCCACTCCTTCGTTGCCCTGGCGGTGTGCTTTGGATCATTGTCATGTTGAAAGACCCAGCCACGTTTCATCTTCAATGCCCTTGCTGATGGAAGGAGGTTTGCACTTAAAATCTCACGATACATGGCCCCATTCATTCTTTCATGTACCCGGATCAGTCGTCCTGGCCCCTTTGCAGAGAAACAGCCCCAAAGCATGATGTTTCCACCACCATGCTTTACAGTAGGTATGGTGTTTGATGGATGCAACTCAGTATTCTTTTTCCTCCAAACACGACAAGTTGTGTTTCTACCAAACAGTTCCAGTTTGGTTTCATCAGACCATAGGATATTCTCCCAAAACTCCTCTGGATCATCCAAATGCTCTCTAGCAAACTTCAGACGGGCCCGGACATGTACTAGCTTAAGCAGTGGGACACGTCTGGCACTGCAGGATCTGAGTCCATGGTGGCGTAGTGTGTTACTTATGATAGGCCTTGTTACATTGGTCCCAGCTCTCTGCAGTTCATTCACTAGGTCCCCCCGCGTGGTTCTGGGATTTTTGCTCACCGTTCTTGTGATCATTCTGACCCCACGGGGTGGGATTTTGCGTGGAGCCCCAGATCGAGGGAGATTATCAGTGGTCTTGTATGTCTTCCATTTTCTAATTATTGCTCCCACTGTTGATTTCTTCACTCCAAGCTGGTTGGCTATTGCAGATTCAGTCTTCCCAGCCTGGTGCAGGGCTACAATTTTGTTTCTGGTGTCCTTTGACAGCTCTTTGGTCTTCACCATAGTGGAGTTTGGAGTCAGACTGTTTGAGGGTGTGCACAGGTGTCTTTTTATACTGATAACATGTTTAAACAGGTGCCATTACTACAGGTAATGAGTGGAGGAAAGAGGGGACTCTTAAAGAAGAAGTTACAGGTCTGTGAGAGCCAGAAATCTTGATTGTTTGTTTCTGACCAAATACTTATTTTCCACCATAATATGCAAAAAAAATGATAAAAAAAAACAGACAATGTGATTTTCTGGATTTTTTTTTCTCAGTTTGTCTCCCATAGTTAAGGTCTACCTATGATGTAAATTACAGACGCCTCTCATCTTTTTAAGTGGTGGAACTTGCACTATTGCTGACTGACTAAATACTTTTTTGCCCCACTGTATATGAAAATTTTGTCTCAAAACATGTGAATAAATTCATCACATTTTTTCAAAGATATACCATAAGAGTGCGGCTGATTTTTCTATATTGGACTTGTTGTTGGGTTTTTCCCAAGTACAGCCAGCACCAACCTAAGATAGCTGAGTGCGCTCCTTTTTTCTTAATATGCCCCATAGTCCTCCCTATATTAAAATACACTGATCATTCCTCCACATAGAATAATACACTCCTCATAGTGCTCCATATAGTATAATGCACTGCCATCATCCGTGTCGTACAATACAATCACATCCCATAGTATAATGCACCCCATAGTTCTTCATATAGTATAATGTATTCCCCATAGTCCTCGATACAGTATAATGCAGCCCACATATAGTATAATGCAACCACCCCACATATAGTATAATGTAGCCCCCTCATAGAGTATGATGCATTCACCCTTCATAGAATATAAATATAATACAGCCCCCATAGAATATAATGTAGGCCCGAATGGAATACAGCCCACCTCACCATAGAATATAATGTAGTACCATCAAAGAGTATGATGCAATCCTCTCTCATGAAACCTAATACAGCCCCCCATAGAATGTAAAACAGCCCACCTCCCCATAGTATATAATGTAGCACCACATAGAATATAAAACAGCCCCCATAGTATTTAACAGCCTCCCCATAGAATCTAATGTACCCCCCATATTATAACACAGCCTCCCCCATAGAATATAATGTACCCCTATAGAATATAACACAGCCTCCCCATAGAATATAATGTATAATGTACCCCATAGTATATAACACAGCCACATAGTATATACAGTAATACATCCTCCCCAATAGACTATATTATACCCCCATAATATATAACACAGCCTCCCCATAGAATATAATGTACCCCGATAGTATCTAACACAGCCCCCATAGAATAGAATATACCCCACAGAATAATATACCCCCATAGTACATAGCACAGCCCGCATAGTATATAGCACAGCCATGTATCATATGACACAGCAACGTAGCATATAACACAGCCACGTAGCATATAACACAGACACATAGCATATAACACAGCCACATAGTATATAGAATAGCCGTGTAGTATATAGCACAGCCCATGTAGTGTATAGCACAGCCATGTAGTATACAGCAAAGCCATGTAGTATATAGAACAGCCATGTAGTATATAGCACAGCCATGTAGTTTACAGCACAGCCATGTATTATATAGAACAGCCATGTAGTATATAAAACAGCCCACGTAGTATATAGCACAGCCCACGTAGTATATAGAACAGCCATGTAATATACAGCACAGCCCACGTAGTATATAGAACAGCCATTTAGTATACAGCACAGCCCACATAGTATATAGCACAACCCCGTAGTATACAGCACAGCCCTCGTAGTATATAACACAGCCCAAGCAGCATATTGCACAGGGTGATGTGCCGCTAGCTCAGGGCCCCTGGGGAGTGGGGGCCCTAGGCAGCTGCCTGCCCCTAATGCCGGCCTTGCCTGCAGGGGCCCCCCAGAGCCTCCGGGTCCCGGTGCAGCCGCACCAGTTGAACTGGCGGTATGTCCGCCCATGGGTATTTCTTCATTCAGCAGAAATTGTGGGACAAATTCTGGAGCCATTTTTACCCATTTCCCAGTGTGGAAGTATAAAATTTATGGCTAACACACAATCTTGGTGGTAAAAATTTAAATTATTTTTTCTTCACTGACCAATGGTATAAAAGTCTGTGACACATCTGTGGTGTTAATTTAATTACTGCACCCCTATATGAATTCATTGAGAGGTTTAATTTTTAAAATGGGGACACTTACATGGTGTTCTGCTGTTTTGGCACATCAGTGGCTCTGCCAATGTAACATGGCATCCTGAAACAAGTGCAGACAAATCTGTACTGTAATATGGTGCTATTTCCCTTCTGAGCTTTGAACTGTGCTTCAAAAGTAGTTTTCAACCACATATGGGGTATTGGTGAACTCCGGAGAAATTGCATAACAAACTATGAGGTCCATTTCCTCCTTTTGCCCTTGTTAAAATACAAAAATTGAAGTTAAAACAGATTTTTGTGGGAAAAATTAGATTTTTTTATTTTCAAGGCTTAACGGTTGAAACTTCTGTGAAGCGCCTGGAGGTTCAAGGTGCTCAATACACATCTAGATAAGGTCCTAAAGGGGTATAGTCACTAGTGTTGAGCGATACCCTCCGATATCCAGAAGTATCGGTATCGGATTGGATTGGCCGATATCCAAAAAATATTGGATATCGCCGATAACCGATACCAATGCAAGTCAATGGGACACAAATATCGGAATGTAAATAAGCCCTTTCTGTCCTTCTACATCCAGCCGGGGCTCTGTGTGGGCTGCCAGGGGTGTGTACGGGCCTGCCAGGGCTCTGTGCCGGCTGCCGGGGCTCTGTGTGGGCTGCTGGGGCTCTGTGCGGGCTGCCTGGGGTCTGTGCGTGTGTGCAGGCATCGTCCAATGGGACTACAAGTCCCATCGGATGATGCCTGCTACAGTGACAGTGATTGACACATTAGCCAATGATGAATCAGTAGTAGTCCCATCCTCCGGCTAATGTGTTGAATGAAAAAAAAACATACATACTACATACATGCTACATACATACTACATACATACATACAGTACATTCATGCATTAAATACAATACATACATACAGACATACAGTACATTAAACATAGAGTACATACTAACCATTACTCGTCATTTTGATCCCCGAAGCCAGTGTCATCTGTAAAAAAAATAAAAATAACAAACAGCCAATATACTCCCTGTCCGCAGAAATCCACACGTGTCGTATGACGATCTCCCGTGGAGAATGGCAGCATCAGCTATTGCGACTACTCTCCAGGGGCTCCAGGAACACAATGATGGGAGGAAGGTATCCTCCCGCACTGTATTCCTCCACTGCTGTAAAAAAATAGTCCCTAGTCTCACTTTTGGCATTGCTGTGTGAGAAATGTTCCCACGCAGCAATTGCCATAAAGTGAGACTTTGAACTATAGTAACCTTAGTGATGCACTGCGGGAGCCATTGCCTCCTTTCAGTGTGTCACTGAGGGTCCTATAGAGCAGTGGCATCACCCGATGTCACTGTTCTATAGGGGAGATCGTCGAGGGACACTCGTTATTAATTGGACTACGGCGGACAGGTAGTATACGGTTTATTATTTTATGTTTTTTGCAGGCGCTGAAGAATGGTAAGTATGGTTAAATGAAGAATATTAAAATACTTTTTTCCTAATGTGTGTGTTTTATTAACCCTTTATTACTATTGGATTAATAATGGATAGGCGTCTTATTGACGCCTCTCCATTATTAACCCGGCTTAATGTCACCTTACAATAGCAAGGTGACATTAACCCTTTTATTACCCCATATCCCACCGCTACACGGGAGTGGGAAGATAGGGGCTAAGTGCGGGAATTGGCGCATCTTACAGATGCGCCATTTCTGGGGCGGCTGCGGACTGAAAAAGCTATGAATATCAGCCCGCAGCTGTCTGCGTAGCCTTTCTGGTTTTTGTAGATTCCATCTATTTTAATAGCCAGTAAAGGCTACGCAGACAGCTGCAGGCTGATATTCATAGCAGGCTACAAATATTGGCCCCCGGCCGTCGGCTTTCCCCCTCTGCCGCAGAAAATTGTGCGGGAGCCCACACCGTTTTTTTCCGGTTTT
Source organism: Ranitomeya imitator (assembly GCF_032444005.1). Taxonomy (NCBI): domain Eukaryota; kingdom Metazoa; phylum Chordata; class Amphibia; order Anura; family Dendrobatidae; genus Ranitomeya; species Ranitomeya imitator. The sequence continues at coordinate 1,022,228,754 of NC_091282.1, forward strand.
CTTTTTTTTTTCAAATTCAACGCTCATTAAGGCCTCTTTCACACTTGCGTTGGTACGGGTCCGTCGCTATGCGTCGGGCCAACGTACCGTTGCACGTTGTAAAATTTGTGCACGACGTGGGCAGCGGATGCAGTTTTTCAATGCATCTGCTGCCCATTCTGAAGTCCGAGGAGGATGTGGTGGAGTTTCGGCCGCGCATGCACGGTAGAAAATGGCAGATGCGACAGACAAAAAAGCATTCACTTGAACGTTTTTTCGTGCTGACGGTCAGCCAAAACACGACGGATCCGTTGCACGATGGGCGCGACGTGTGGCGATCCATCGTGATCTGTCGCTAATACAAGTCTATGCGTAAAAAACGCATCCTGCGAGCACATTTGCAGGATCCGTTTTTTCCCAAAATGACGGATTGCGACGGATTGCTAAAAACATAAGTGTGAAAGTAGCCTTAGAAACATCGGCCATTCTATTATATATCTATGGATATATCTATCTATAGATATATTTATAGATAGATATATCTATAGATACACAGATGTATCTATCCATATACCTGGCTGCTTTCACACATCAGGTTTTTGCCGTCATGCACAATCCAACGAGTTTTGAAAAAAACAGATCCGGCGGAAAAAAACGGATCCTGTGGAAAAAAACAGATCCGGTGGAAAAAAACTGATCTGGCGGAAAAAAGAAATCCTGCGTAAAAAAATGGATCCGGTGGAAAAACACGGATCCTGCGTAAAAAGACGGATTCGGTGGAAAAAAACAGATCCGGTGGAAAAAAACTGATCTGGCGGAAAAATGAAATCCTGTGTAAAAAAAACGGATCCGGTGGAAAAAATCGGATCCTGCGTAAAAAAACAGATTTGGTGGAAAAAAACTGATCTGGCGGAAAAAAAGAAATCCTGCGTAAAAAAACAGATCCGTTGGAAAAAATTGGATCCTGCGTAAAAAAACGGATCCAGTGGAAAAAACGGATCCGGCGGAAAAAAAACAGATCTGTTTTTTTCAAAACTCGCCGGAGGTTACTATAGTTCAAAGTCTCAATTTATGGCAATTGCTGCATGGGAAAATTTCTCACACAGCAATGCCAAAAGTGAGACTGAGGACTATTTTTTTACAGCGGCGGAGGAATACAGTGCGGAAGGATACCTTCCTCCAGTCATTGTGTTCCTGGAGCCCCTGGAGAGTGGTCGCATCAGCTGATGCTGCCGTTCTCCACGGGAGATCGTCGTGGGACACTCGTGGATTTCTGTGGATCAGGGAGTATATTGGTTGTTTGTTATTTTAATATTTTTTACAGATGACACTGGCTTCGGGGAACAAAGTGACAAGTGATGTTGAGTATGTACTCTATGTTATATGTACTGTATGTCTGTATGTATGTATTGTATGTAATGTATGAATGTATTGTAGGTATTATGTATGTTGTATGTATGTAGTATGTAGTATGTATGTTGTATGTATGTTGTATGAATGTTGTATGTATGTTGTATGTAGTATGTATGTAGTATGTATGTATCATGTATGTAGTATGTATGTAGTATGCAGTATGTATGTAGTATGTATGTAGTATGTATGTAGTATGTATGCATTACGTAGTATGTATGTAGTATGTATGTAGTATGTAGTACGCATGTAGTATGTATGTAGTATGCGTGTATGTAGCATGTAGTATGCATGTAGTATGTATGTAGTATGTTGTATGTATGTAGTATGTATGTAGAATTTTTTTTTTACATTCAACACGTTAGCCGGATGATGGAACTACTAATGTCCCATCATTGGCTAATGTGTCAATCACTGTCACTGTAGCAGGCATCGTCCGATGGGACTTGTAGTCCCATCGGACGATGCCTGCACACACGCACAGACCCCCGACAGCCTGCACAGAGCCCCGGCAGCCCGCACAGAGCCCCAGCAGGCCCGTACAGACCCCCAGCAGGCCGCACAGACCCCCGGCAGGCTCGCACAGACCCCCGGCTGCTTGCACACACCCCCGGCAGCCCACACAGAGCCCCGGCAGCCCACACAGAGCCCCAGCAGGCCTGCACAGACCCCCGGCAGTCCGCACAGACCCCTGGCAGCCCGCACAGAGCCCCGGCAGGCCCGTACAGATCCCCAGCAGGCATGCACAGACCCCCTGCAGGCCGCACAGACCTCCAACAGGCACGCACAGACCCCCGGCAGGCACGCACAGACCCCCACTGTCACGCACAGACCCCGCCCGCACACACACACGCAGTCTCCGCCCATGCACCGCGCACACTCCATTAAAGTGCATCATTGCACTATAGGAACTTCCGATTCCGGTATCCGATATTGCAAATGTATCAGAACTCGTTATCGTAATTCCAATACAACGAATATCTGCCGATACCCGATATTTGCAGTATCGGAATGCTCAGCACTAATAGTTACCAAAATAGTGTCAATATGGGGGGTTTTCCACTGTTTAGGCACATCAGGGGCTCTTCAAGCGCGACATAGTGTCTGCTAATTATTCCATCAAATTTTGCATTCAAAAAGTCAAATAGCGCTCCTTCCCTTCCAAGCCCTGCCGTGTACCCATACAGTACTATTCCCCTACATATGGGGTGTCGGCGAAATTGCTCAACAAATTGTATGGATCTCCTGTTACCCTTATGAAAATGCAAAATATGGAGCTAAAAAAGATTTAGTTGGGAAAAATGTGATTTTTTTTTTTTTACTTTCTTGGCTAATCCTTTGGGATCATGGTGCTCAATATACATCTAGATAGGTTCCATAAGGAGTCTAGTTTCCAAAATGGTGTCACTTATAGAGGGTTTCCACTGTTTAGGCACATCAGGGGCTCTCCAAACGAGACATGGCATCCGCTAGTTATTAAAGCATATTTTACATTCAAAAAGTCAAATGGCGCTCCTTTCCTTCCAAACCCTGCCGTGCATCCAGTTGTTTTCCTCCATATATTGGATATCTGCGTACTCAGCAGAAATTGCATAACAAATTGCATGGAGCAATTTCTCTTGTTGCCAAAATTTGGAGCTAAAAAAGATTTATCTGGGAAAAATGTGATTCTTTTCATTTTCACAGTTTAACTTTATAAACTTCTGTAAAGCACCTCTGGTGCAAGCTGCTCAATACACATCTAGACAAGTTTTCTAAAGGGTCTAGTTTTTCTTTTTCTTTTTTCTTTATTTTTATATAGCGCTAACATATTCCGCAGCGCTTTACAGCTTGCACACATTATCATCGCTGTCCCCGATGGGGCTCACAATCTAAATTCCCTATCAGTATGTCTTTGGAATGTGGGAGGAAACCGGAGTACCTGGAGGAAACCCACGCAAACACATACAAACTCTTTGCAGATGTTGTCCTGAGTGGGATTAGAACCCAGGACGCCAGCGCTGCAAGGCTGCTGTGCTAACCACTGCGCCACCATGCTGCCTGATTCTAGTTTATAAAATGTTATTTGTTGGGGGTTTCCACTTTTTAGGCACATCAGGGGCATGACATGGTCTCTGCTAATTCTGCTAGCAAATTTTACATTCAAAAAGTGAAATTGCGCTCTTTCCCTGCCGCGTGCCTAAAGAGTAAATTTCCCCCACATATTGGGTATTGGTATGTTCAGGAGAAATTGCACAGCAAAATGTATAGCCCATTTTCTCCTGTTACTCTTGCAAAAATAAAAAAAATATTAGGTCTAAAGGAAAATTTTTGTAAGAAAAAGTAAATGTTTATTTTTACCTTTGACATTCTAAAAATTCCTGCGAAGCACCTGAAAGGTTAATAAACTTCTTGAATGTCATTTTCAGTATCTTGAGGTGTGCAGTTTTTAGAATGGTGTCATATTTGAGAAATCGCTGGTCAACTTTTAACCCTTTAACTGCCTATCAAAAAAATTATGTTTCCAAAATTGTGCTGATGTAAAGTAGACATGTGGGAAATGTTATTTATTAGCTACTTTTTTCGACATGACTCTCTGATTTAAGGGCATAAAAATTAAAAGTTTGAGAATTGCAAAATTTTCAAAATTTTTGCCAAATTTCAGTTTTTTTATAAATAAATGCAAGTCATATCAAAGAAATTTTACCCCTATCATCAAGTACAATATTTCATGAGAAAACTTTCACAGAATCACCGGGATCAGTTGAAACGTTCCAGAGTTATGACTTCATAAAGTGACAGTGGTCAGAATTGTAAAAATTGGCCTGGTCAGGAAGGTGAAAACAGGCTTCGGGGTGAAGGGGTTAAGAAGAGGAAAATGCCATTAAATGTCCAATAGGCAGCATCAACAGAACATAGAACATGCACAACGGCTATCAGAAATTTTGCCAGCTTGCAAAAAACAATCTTTTTGCAGAATAAAGGCTGCTATAAACTATTAAAGAAATTCAATATTTAAATTGAACTTAAAATGTAATATAATGCTTTTAGCCCACAGATATGGTGTTAATTTGCAGGCTAAATCATTTACATATATTGTAATTGGTGCTGTTGCAAGTAAGCAAGTAATACAACCATGTATTGTATGCACAATACTCCTTATAAAGACAATAGTGAGCCGAGGAAAGTTAATGTTTTTGTTACATGAACCTAAGAAGCACCTCTCCTCTTTCTAAGTGTCTCTTCTTTTTCTCTCCTAAAAAAAAAGCTATGAAATGAAATGAAGATGTGAAGATGGTCCTCTCTCCTTTGGTGTTTGCCAGCACTCTGTTCCAGAGGCGTAGCTAGAGCTTTTGCCGCCCGGGGCTGTTCCCAAGTTTGGCGCCCCCCCCCCCCCCGGCTCAATACACACAAAGGTTACCAAAAATGGTTTTCCTGTTTTGTAGAACTTAAACTGGGCCTAATTGTGACACCCCCACATGCCACACCTGTGACTTAATACCACCACACCATGACCAGGCCACATAGTGACCGAATAATACTACATACAAGGGACAAATACCACAACACTATTTCCAGACCACATATTACCACCACATAGTGACTGAATACTACAATACTGATCAGTAATAAAAAAAAAAACCACAATACTATCACCATAAGTGCCAGTATTCACAGGAGATCTGTACTTAGTATGCAGTGTCTGTGTAGAGGTAATACAGAGATCACTGGTGACATTATACACAGGACCTCTATATAGTATACAGTGTATAGTGTCAGTGTATAGGTAACACTGACTCACCAGTGACGTCTCTAGGTGAAGTCCTTCATCTTTCATCCAGCACAGACCGCCATCATTCCTTCCAGCCAGGACTCGTTTCTGCAGGAAATAACACAGTTATCTCGAGCTCCGATTGCAGAACACATTACTTAATTTTTCACAACTTCTACATTACATCACATGAAGAAAAAAAGGTGATATAGTGTCACTCTGCACAGTAACAGGACCGCCCCCCCATTTAAAACAGTATACTCAAAAAAATAAAATAAATACATCACTGCAGTAATAATATCCCTTAATTATCCCCTATGGTAACACTATTCCCCACCCTGGCCCCGTTTATCTCATTCCTGGCTCCAGCCATATGTTCTCGCATCCTGCCCTCATGAGTATCCATTCTACCCCATATGATCTCCACATCCTGCCCCATATGTCTCCATCGTATCCATCATGCCCCATGATCCAATCCTGCCCCGTGTCTCCAATCATGCCCCGTATCTACATTCTGCCCATGCCTCAAGTCCTGCCCCCAGTGTGTCCAGCATATTACCCCCATGTTGTCCAGCAATCTGCCCCAGTGTGTCCAGCATATTACCCCCATGTTGTCCAGCAATCTGCCTCAGTGTGTCCAGCATATTACCCCCAGTGTGTCCAGCAATCTGCCCCAGTATGTCCAGCACTGCCCCCAGTGTGTCCAGCAATCTGCCCCACTGTCCAGCCTTTCCCCAGTGTGTCCAGCAGTCTGCCCCAGTGTGTCCAGCATATTACCCCCAGTGTCCAGCATTGCCCCAGTGTGTCCAGCATATTACCCCCAGTGTGTCCAGCAATCTGCCCCAGTGTCTAGCATTGCCCAGTGTGTCCAGAAGTCTGCCCCAGGGTCTCCAGCATTGCCCCAGTGTGTCCAGCAATCTGCCCCATGGTCTCCTGTATTGCCCCAGTTTGTCCAGCTTTCTGCCCCATGGTCTCCAGTATTGCCCCGGTGTGTCCGGCAATCTGCCCCATGGTCTCCTGTATTGCCCCAGTGTGTCCAGCATTCTGCCCCATGGTCTCCTGTATTGCCCCAGTGTGTCCAGCATTCTGCCCCATGGTCTCCAGTATTGCCCCAGTGTGTCCAGCAATCTGCCCCATGGTCTCCAGTATTGCCCCAGTGTGTCCAGCATTGCCCCCAGACAGTCAGACATAAAGAAAAAAGAAAAAGTAAAATCCTCACCTCTCCCGTTCTTAGCGCAGGTCCGGTGCAGCCAGTCAGCGTCTCTCCGGCTCTGCGACGCTCAGGACAGAGAGGCAGAGCGGCGCGCACAGTAGTGACGTCATCGCGCCCTCTGCTCTGAGACGTCGCAGAGTCAGAGGACGCTGAAGCCGCAGGAACCAGGAGAGTTGAGTATTAGAGCGGGGGGCGGGGTCCGGGGGTGGGGGGAGCTGGCCCTGGTCATGGCGGCGGACGGCGCCGCCCGAAGATTTAAAGGGGCGTCTTTTTTTTTTTTTTTCTTCTCCTGCAGCGCCGGCCACCCCCCGCATTGTGCCGCCTGGGGCAGACGGCCCCCCCCGCACCTCCCTTCCTACGCCACTGCTCTGGTCTCATGTTGGTTTTCCTCCATTCCCATGCTTCTGCTTTGCTTATTGAGAGACAGAACTTGTTTCTGATGTGTGGAGCAGGTGGGCAAAAAAAGGACTTTACCCAATCATATATTTGAAGTAGAGATGGACCAAACACTTTAACAGCCAGAAGTCCTTGCCAAGCATGAGAAGCGCTGGAATATTAACAGCCCTCTGAAGAAGCATTGAGAACTGAATGGGTGAAGGTGAAGAGCAGAGGGGCGGAGAGGTGAGCAGTGACGTGATTATATGGATTTTGATCATTTTTTATATTTTACGTTTATTGTGCACTGGGGTTTGGAAAAACCCCAGAGCATTTTATGGGACTTCAAATATGTAGTGATAACTTCAAATACCTTCTTCACAAATTGAATTTTTTGGGAAAAACCGTGTGAACAGGCAAATTCGAATTTTGTCTGATCTCTAATTGGAACTCATCCTGGACTGAGCAAAGTACAAATAGAACATAGCAAAACACATTTACTGGAGTGAAAGAAGGAGTTAAAGGACTGGTACATGACTTATTCCTTCAAGGATGTTACGAAGTACCAGGGTATATTCATTACGGGTGGCAGAAAGGTGGTTCTGGCAGCCAAATAGGAAATGGCTCTTTACAGCTGAGCAGTCAGACTGTTGAATGCCCTACCGCAAGAGATAGCAATAGCACACACTATAACAGCTTTTAAAAAAGGCTTGAATGCTTTTCTTACAACAAATGGCATCGTGGAGTAATCTAGCGAAACAGAATGGTTGAACTTCAAGGACCTATATCTTTTTTCAAACTATATTTATGCAACTATGTAAGAAAGGTACAGGGGCAACGATTAAAAAAATGCAAGAAAGAGCCATAATCAAGAAATACAAAATATTACAAAGTAGTTTAAATTAAATCTATGTTTTATTAGATAAAAATTGAAATTATAGTTACCTTGTAAGCTACTAAACCAATTAAAATGTATAAAATACAAAAAATATAAAATGTATTTTGTAAAGTTACACTTAAAGGATACTCCTAGAGCAATAAATGGAGATGTTCAATGCTTCTGTCTCTACTCTTTTCTATGTGAATGTCATTCACTTGCTTTGGTGATGTTAAACAGCATTTTGAGGACTATTTAAAAGTTTGGCTTTCTGTGTAATGGGTGAATGGTATTTTGTTGTATTATTTCTGTTTTCCAGAAACAGAGTTGTGTATCTAAACAGAGAAGATATCCAACTCCGAGGGTATTTAGAGTAATTGATGTCATACTATGTCAAAGCAATTTAAAAGGGAAAAAAGAAACTGCTTAAAGCAGAGTCAAACAGGGTAAAAGCAGGTTCAAAGAACTTAGCTTATTTTACAGGCAAAAAAGATTCAGCTCTACAACTGAAAAACAAAATCCCTGGCAGGATTGTTCAGATTAATTAATGTCATACAGTATGTTCAAGTTGTCTGAGATTCCAAGGCAACATCAATAGAAGGAAGGTTATATTTATCAATCCGTAATATTTTCCCACATGGGATGTTATCAGTTCATAAAACATCATTATCCTCAAGACCTGAGTCATCAACAAGTCATAATATACCCCCCATGACTTGATAAATTAGGCCCTTTAGAAATATGTAACAAGATAAATTATCTCACATGCAATACTTCCCGTCTCATCATTATAGCTTAAACTAATGTTAATGGATATGCATATATTCTTTATATTTAAACAAACAGCAGGGTCTAAAATCCGGACACATAATTGATAATCTGGGATTTTTTTTTGATCTGTAACTGGAAAAAAAAGTTTTAGAAATAAGTAAAGTTAAAAAAAAAAATGAAAGTTATTAAAAAGTAAAGAAACATTAAAGTCTAAGCAAGCTTTCACATTGCGTTCTGTGTCCCCGTTGGGGCATATGTCTGAAATCCCCCACAAAATGTGGACCGGACACATGCGCTGTAATGTGACAACAGAGTGAATGTCCTCTCTGCCATGTGTCATTTTCAAGGGTGTACATCTACAAGAGGTGGACGCTTAGATGCAATCTACTATGCGCAGATTGAGATCTTTGCTCGTCATTGAACCAAGAACTAAATCTACTCATGTGCCACCAACCGCCTCTATTTTCCTGAAGCCCATTGAGATGTCAATGTGCACAATGCGGACTCAGCTCCTGTCTTTCATGCTGGGACACCCTCTTCTCCTAGCCCAGGGCCCACAGCATTGCCCTACTCCTGCCGTCACCGGCTTCCTACAGTGGCAACCATGCTCCTGCCTCCTGTGACCCAACTCCACCACCTTCACTCCCTTTATAAGCTACATTTGCATTATAAGACGCACCCCCATTTTCTTCCCAAATTTTGGGGGCAAAAAGTGTGTTTTATAGTCTAAAAAATATGATAGTCCTTTACCAATTCATGCCTTTAGTCTATGTGATAGACTAAAAGCTTCTCAATATTTTTACAAGGTCTTACCAGTCAGGACATGATGATGCTCAGGTTTATTAAAATTGTCTGTTAGTGTTTTAGTATTTTTTTTTTACTGAAGCATGTTTAGCATTGTGATAAGCACTGCATTTGTCATCAATGTTACCAAGCGAGATATTGGAGGAACCATACAAAAGAATTTGTAGCCTTAACGGCTTCCTCATTAGAGCAAGGACTTTTTTTTCTGATATACCTGTGTTCTTTTTTAAATCGATTCTTGTTCTATCACCTACCAATATTCAACTATGATAATTTTTATCTTGCTGGCCTAGGCGGTTGGAATAAATGTCAGATTATGTCTGAGGTTTGTGTATTTTTCAATTCTTTATAACCTAATTTGAAATGTTTTGTTTAATAGCAAAATGTTTTATACTTGATTTTAATTTGAACAGGTAGTAATCAGATTTAGACTCATTAATGACCTGAATCATTCAGAAGAGGATTTTTCAGATACAACTGTATTTTAGTATGTGAGGTTGTTTACATTAGCTAAATACATGTCGTTTCTGCTACTCCACAGCACTGCATATTAAATATTCAATACAATAAAAAATTCAGCTTGTGAACAAGGAAAAAACACAGGAAACAATGGCAATACTACGGACTATTAAAACAAAAGAATTTTAAGAAATGTTTTAACTCTTTCCATGCAGTAGAGGTTTGAAGATGTTTTTGGAACATTAATATTCATAACCCATCCTTAGAACCAGCTATGTATATTAGATTAGAGTGGTCATCTGACTCCTGGTACCACTATTGGGACTGTCACAGCTCTGCATATTGTGTAATGACGATAACTGGTGTTCTGTTCTCTTATCAGCTCCCTACTTTGGGCAGAAGGACAGCACTACACAAGACAAAAGCTTGTACCTTACTGCTGGAAGCTGCCAGATACTTGTTCTGCTTACCTGCTTTACACACCCTGATTTTTATTAGAGATGAGCGAACCTTTCAAGGTTTGGTTCGGTTCAGATTCACCGAACGGACCTTCGTTCACCAAACAGTTCGCCGTATGGTTCGACGAATATACCCGAACCCCATTAGATTCAATGGAAGGCAAAATAAAATGCATAGACAAAACCTTAAGGGTTGACAAAAAACTTCACAAACAGCTAAAGTTACAGGCAAACACCAGTAAAAGTGGCATCAATTTACCCACAGTAGAAATTTGCAAATGGCACAACAGCAGTCAGCCACGGGCTATGCATGAGGTATTCGGATCTGGCCCAGAATTTACAGTTTGGAATTGCAGTTTTAATGAGGACCTGGTGGTAATAGAGCATTGTAAGCCTTCCATGCTGGGAGAGTTCACACCTCATGCAACACCTTCAATTTTTTTTATTTCAGCCACACTCAGACAGCAAAAACATCAGTTTTATAGAATACTATTGATAGAAAAATGTAGTTGGCTAATCAATCAACCCACAGTAGAATCTGCTATAATGGCACACAAGCAGTCAGCCAAGGACCATGCATGAGGTACCAGGGTTTGCAGCATTTGCAGCTTGTAATTGAAGTTTTAATGAGGACCTGCTGTTTCTGAGAGCGGTGGAAGCCTTCTTAGCTGGGAGACCTCACACCTCATGCAACACCTCCAATTTTTTTTCAATTCCAGCCACACGTAAATGCCAGACATCATTTTTACAGACTACTATTGATAGAGAAATGTAAGGAAAGTAACACAGGTAGTTGACTGAAAGTATGACCTACTTGTCTGAGACATCTACTTACACGAGCAACCCGCCAGTTGGAGACCCAACTTAGAGTCTCCACATTTCAAGATAGAATTGTCACACAGTAGTAAAGAACAATCAATTTGCAAAGAGTAGAAACAGTATAATAGGCCTCTGACACACCTTCCAACACGAGCAACTCACCTGATGAAGACCCAACTTGGAGTCTCCACATTAAAAAAAAAGTCACTCACCACTAAAGTGGCAGAAATTTCCACAGAGTAGAAATATTATAACAGGTCTCTGACACACTTTCCACCACAAGCAACCCACCAGATGGAGACCCAACTTGGAGTCTCTACATTTCAAAAAATAATTGTCACGCAACACTAAAGTGCCATCAATTTCCTCAAGGTAAAACAGTATTAATGGCATCTGACACATCTTCCATCACAGGCAACCCACCAGATGGAGACCCAACTTGGAGTCTCCACATTTCAAAAAATTGTTTGGAACATCAGCAGCAGTTGCAACAGCAGGCACAGAAGATACCACAAAAATGGCACAGACTGCAATAGCACAAGATCATTACATGACACTAAAAATGACACCATCGCTTAGTCTGCTCAATCTGTGACAGGGGTGCAAAAGTCAATGAAAATCCATGACTTGTTCATTTTAATGAAAGTTAGGCAGTCTACACTTTGATGGGACAGCCGGGTGAGCTTATATGTCAGGACATCACCAGCATTGCTGAAGACAATTTCTGAGAGAATGCAGGCTGCCGGGCATGACAAAACTTCCAAGGCATGACATGTGAGCTCAGGACACTCTTCCATTTTTGAAGACCAAAATGTCAAAGGGTACAGACCCCCACTGATGGCATTAATATTGAGCTCCAGATACTCCTACAACATCATCTCCAGTTGTTTATAATATGACGACTTATACTGTTCTGCTGTTCTGTTGGTGCACGGGCTGGTCTAAAAAATGTGTTAAATGACTCACAGAAATTGCTTATGCCACTTACACTGCTGCTGCTAATGCTTTGGCAACGATGCATTGACGTCCCCAGTGTAATGCAACTGCGGAGCAGTTGCGCTAAGCCACCGCCAGTGGTCGATGTAACAGGAAAAAGGGTTTCACTTACTGTGCAGCACTTCGGTGCAGAAGCACAGGCCACAACCAGGAGGCGACAGAGTAGTCAGACAGGCCGAAGTCAGCAACAAACAGGTAGATGAAGTACCAGAGGTCACAGCAAAGCATGAGGTCAGAGATGAGTCAAAAATCAGAGCCAGATGAGAGCGCAGTATCCAAACCGTGAGACGGAAAGAGGAGTCAAGGTACAAGCCAGAGGGTCAAAAGCCAGTCAGGAAATGCAGTACCAGAGACAGAAAAAATGGAGTCGGAGTTCAAAGTTCAAGCCGAGTCATACACTGAAGGGAAATTACCAAACGTACACTGAGTCACGGATAGGGAACAGGTCAGACACACACTGGAAGTCAGAGGCAGAAGGATCACTAGGGTATACGGATCAGCTTCTCTAGCCTGGAAGCATGAACTATCACTGACAAAAGCTACCTAAAATAGCACCAATAAATAGCCACCCAAGAACCTAAGAGAGGCAGGAAAAGTTAACCCCTCCATGACCAGGCCGGGGAAAGAGAAGCAAGAAGCAAACCCCGATCTGGATCATGACAGTCCCCTCTTCTCAAGGGGGGAACACCTGACCCCCAGGCTTCCCAGGATACCAAGCATGAAAGGTCCGGACCAACCGATCTGCATGGACAGATCATGCCGGAACCCAGGACCGGTCCTCCGGACCATAGCCCCTCCAATGGACCAGATAATGGAGTGAGCAATGGACCATGCGAGAGTCCACAATCTGATCCACCTCATGCTCATTCTTGCCATCCACCAAAATGGGTGGCAGGGGTGATGGAAATTCCCCAGAGGAAAACCCCAACGGTTTCAATAGAGCCTTATGGAACACATTGGGAATACGTAAAGATGGGGAAGGTGCAAACGGAAGGTCACAGGAATGACCACCTCCATAAGGGCCCCAATTTAGTAGAAGAAACTTTAAGCTTAATATTCCTGGTGGACAATCAAACCTTATCCCCAACTGGAAATACTGGCCAAACAGATCGCCTTTTGTCAGCAAAGAATTTATACCTCCCCTGAGCCTCCCCAATATTCCTCTGAACCTCCTGCCACACTTCCCCCAAATGTTGCACAGCTAGATCAGCCCCAGGGCACCCTAAATCCAGTTGTAAAAACTCTCCAAAATGAGGGTGAACCAATAATTGCAGAAGAAAGGGGAAGTACCTGTGGACTGATTAATGCAATTGTTATAAGCAAATTCAGCCACAGGCAAGGAGGAACACCAATCGTCCTGCCGGGTAGAGGTCAAACAATGCAAGATTTGTTCTAAGGACTGATTGGTTCTCTCTGTCTGACCATTAGACTCAGGATGATATGCTGAAGAAAAGGTCAAACACATATCCAACCGTTTACAAAAGGCCCTCCAGAACTTGAACACAAACTGCAGTCCCCTGTCAGAAACCACACTCACAGGTACACCATGCAACCATACCACATGTTCAACAAACAATTTAGCTAATGTCTCTGCATTAGGTAGACCTTTCAAAGGTACAAATTGCGCCTGCTTACTAAATCTGTGCACCACCACCCAAATGTTTTTCCACTAGAGGAAGGAAGATCGGTGACAATATCCATGGACATATGAGTCCATGGTCTATCAGGAATTGGCAAAGGCACCAATTCCCCAGCCGGTCAGCTATGGGAACTTTTACCATGAGCGAATAAATCACAGGATGAAACGAACTTAACCACATCCGAAGCCAACGAGGACCACCAAAACAACCTAGAAACAGTTTACAGGTAGCCGAGATTCCAGGATGTCCACTCAGGGCAGAATCATGAAACCTCTAAAGTATCCTGAGATGAAATTGAATGGGCACAGAGAGCTTATTAACCGGCAATGATGGAGGAACAAGAGACTGAGCCTCACGAATCTCTCGTTCCAACACCGAGGACACCCCAGTCACAGCCATACCATGCTGAAGAATGGAGGAAGGAGGTTCAGGAGGTTATATCGGGTCCAGACTATGGGATAAGGCAGCAGCCTTGATGTTTTTAGAACCCGGCTGACAGGTAATAGAGAATTGAAAGAGTGAGAAAAAAAGTGACCATCTTGCCTGTCTCAGTATCAACCTCTTGGCAGACTCGATATAAGCCTGGTTCTTATGATCTGTAATCACAGTGATTCGATGGACTGCCCCCTCTAAAAAATGCCTCCATTCTTCAAATGCTAGCTTAATGGCCAATAACTCTCTGTTATCTACATCATAATTATTTTCTGCAGAAGAGAATTTCTTCGAGAAAAGGCACAAGATCTTACGTTGGTTAAAGTGGCAGGCCCCTGGGACAATACCAGCTCACCCCCACCTCTGAGGCATCCACCTCCACAATAAATGGTTCAGATGAATCCCTTTGAATCAATACGGGGGCAGACACAAAACACTTCTTTAACACTGAAAAAGCTGAAGCAGGACAATTCTTGATATCAGACCCCTTTTGAGTCACATCAGTGAGGGGTTTAACAAATTAAGAATACCCCCTTATGAATTTCCCATAATAATTAGCAAACCCCAAGAAACACTGAAGACCTTCAAGATATCTGGTTGAACCCAATTCACAATGGCCTGAACATTTCTAGAGTCCATGCGAGATCCTTCAGCAGACAACAACAAACATTTCTCTGGTTTAGCAGAGACAGTTCTCCCGGAGTCTCTGGAGAACTGTACGCAGATCACCTATGTGGGCCTGCTTCTCCACAGATTACACCAGAATATCATCAAGATACAAAACTGAAAAGCACCCAATAAAGTTAGAAAAGACATAGTTGATAAAATTTTGAAAAACAGCCGGCGCATTAGTCAACCCAAAAGGCATAACTACATTTTCGAACAGCCCCTCAGAGGTGAGAAACACAGTTTTCTACTCATCCCCCTATCATATACGGATGAGATTGTATGCCCCCCGAAGATCCAATTTTGAAAACCACTTAGCCCCAGACAGTGGTTGGTTGTATAAATCAGGCATAAGTGGGGGAGGGTAAGTATTTCTCAAAATGATCTTATTCAGTTCTCGGAAATCGAGGCATGGGTACAAACCATCATCTTTCTTTTTCACGAAAAAGAATCCAGCCTCCACAGGAGACATGTAAGGGTGTATATGCCCATTGTGAAGACTCTCAGAGATGTATTTCTTCATGCCATACTCTCGGGACTGGATAAATTATAGAAACGGGCCTTGGGCAATTTAGCATCAGTAACAAGATCAATGGTACAATTAAATGGGTGGTGTGATGGCAAAACCTCAGCCTCTTTTTCAGAGAATACATCCGTAAAGTCCTTCAGGTACTCCAGAATACCCTCCAGACTAACGGATGACATAGACATAATAGTAAGACAAGCTTCAGAACAATTAGGTCCCCACTTCACAATATCCGGGGACACCCAGTCAATCACCGGATTACGAAGTTGCAACCAAGAAAACACCATGCCAGCAGGAAGATTATGCAAGACAAAACATGAAATATGCTCCTGGTGTAGGGCCCCACCTTGAGGGTGCACTCTTTGGACATGAAATTAACCCCGCCTTTGGTGAGGGGTTTAGAGTCAATGGCCACAATTTTAATAGGAGTCTCCAAATTAATTGTCCCTAACTTACAGCTGGCCACCAATTTAGAGTCAATCAGGTTCATGGATAACCCACAGTCCACAAAGGCCAAAGTGGGAGTAATGCAGTTCTCTACACCAAGTTCCACTTTTAACAGTACTTTAAGGAATGAGAAAAATGGTACCTGTGAGTCTGGGCAACCTCCTCAGTAGTTACCCAGACTTAGGTGTTTCCTGATACCTTCGGAGTAGGAGGATAAGAGGGACAGTCATTCTTCCAATGTCCTGAAGCACCGCAGTAAAACAAAGTTTGCCTTCCCATCGACGTCTCCTCTCCGATTCCTTGGGCTCAGCAGGTTGTGAAGGTTCCGGTTTATTCGGAATGAAAGGAGTTTCCCATTGAACGACTCCTCTCTCCAAAACCTCCGATCCATGCAAATGGCCTGAGTCACATCCTCTTCCAGAGAGCAGGCAGGAGGATGAAGAGCCAGAGCATTCTTTAAATGATGGACAGTCTCCTCTGGAACTGACACCTGAGTGCCGAGTCGTTCCAGGACACCTCTGGGGACCATGTCCAAAATTCCGAACAGTACCATTTGGCAGAGAGCTTTCCTTGCAGTAGACCCAAAATAATGTCCTCTGGCAATCTGACTTGGTCTAGTTCATCATAGATGAGGCCCAGAGCCTCAAAAACTCAACAGACATTCTCTCAGGGGCGGTCGGGGATAAGGATAAAGCCCAAGACTGTGGACCCTTTTCTCAGTAAAGATATAATTATCCCAACCCACTGATTCTCATTCCCTGAAGATCAGGGTCTAAGGGAAAATAATAATCTGCAACCCTCCCTGAACATGCGGAACTGGTCCTTCTCACGAGAGGTGTCAGGGAGATTTACCAAAGGTTCAGGAGAGTTCAGAGACGCATCAGTTATCTCACCAGACTTACTGACAGAGGAGGTTCCCCCAGGTTAACGTAACTGTCTCAGCCATCTTCCTCTGCTTCTGGAAGTAACAAAGGCCCTGTGCTCCACAGATAATTCCTGCATCATCTGAGTAAGGTTAGTCACCCAATCCACCAAAGTACAGAGCGGATCCATACCAGAGAAAAAAAAAGTGCGAACTTCCCTTTAAATTGTAGTTGGTCAGTGATAATGTAATGTAGCTGTGGAGCAGTTGCGCTAAGCCACCACCAGGGTGCGATGTTACGGGAAAAAGTGTTGCACTTTCTGTGTAGCACTTTGGTGCAGAAGTGCAGGCCACCACCAGGAGGCGGCAGAGTAGTCAGAAAGGCCAAAGTCAGAAAAAGACAGGGAGATAAAGTACCAGAGGTCACAGCAAAGCATGAGGTCAGAGATGAGCCAAAAGTCAGAGCCAGACAGGAGCACGGTATTCAAAACGTGAGACGGAAATAGGAGTCAAAGTACAAGCCAGAGGGTCAAAAGCTAGTCAGGGAATGCAGTACCAGAGACAGAAAAAGAAGAGGATGAGTTCAAGCTGAGTCATACACTGCAGGGAAATCACCAAACATACACTCAGGGATAGGGAACAGGTCACACACCCACACGAGAAGTCAGAGGCAAAAGGATCACTAGGGTATACGGATCAGCTTCTCTAGCCTGGAAGCATGACCTATTACTGACAATGGCTACCTAAAATAGACCCAAAGAGAGGCTGGAAAAGTTAACCCCTCCATGATCAGGCAAGGGAAAGAGAAGCAAGAAGCAAACCCCGACCTTGATCATGACACCCAAGTATGACGTCTACAACTGGGTTACATACTGTGTGCCTCACTGCTGTCTTGAGGAAACCCACTCTTAAGATTGTCTACAAGCATATTTCATACTCCAGCATGCACACATCCATTTCCAGGGGGGAAGCATCTGGCTAAATTTACTCTTGTATCATGGATCTAACACAGCGGCAACCCTGTAGTCAGCACTATTTCTAACTTTAAGAATATCAATATTGTATTGAAGATAGTGCAGTAAGAAGGCACTGATGTGTCGGGTGCTTCCATGAGCTCCAAGTCCATGCTGTGTTGGTGGCAGGGTTACACTCAAGATTAATTCCTCTGTCCCCTCCCACCAAGCATGGAAAACAGAGTGTATCATTATCCTCTTCATCTCCTGACTATTACACTTCCATCTACTTGTCTGCCTCAATTTGTTTCTCAGCTCCTTCACTAACTGTTTGTGTGGTACCATGAGCCCCCCTTGATTGCTGTAAGCCACCCTCCAAAGACAGCCACCTGTGCAATGACAGTCTGAAAATTTTAGATATTGTTATCCCTTTTGTATCCTCCTCTGCTTCCAATTCTTCCTCTGGGACCATTACCTCACACAGACAACTCAAACTATGCTCCAGCATGTAGATAACTGGAATAGTAATGCTGATGCACTATCCGAATTGCATTGTCCCAGGCTATGCAAAAGGACATGCTGCACCTGGTCTTGCCACTGCTGCCACAGCTGCTGCAACAAGTGCAGAGTGGAATTTCACCCTGCCAGAACATTACTAATCAAACGGTTAACCGGCATGATGAAAGACCTCTGTAGCAATGCAAGTCGATGAGCTGCAGGGTGCGATCGGTGGAAGTGAGCACACAGCGACTGTGCTCTCTGCAACAGCACTACCTTGCCAGGATAGTGGTGGAGAAATTGCTGTACCACCAGGTTGAGGACATGAGCCTTGCAATGCATGTGTGTGAGGTTGCCACTCTGTAGGGCCGCCACCAGGCTTGCACCGTTATTGCACACAGACTTCCCTGGTTCCACGTTTAGTAAAGAAAGCCATTGCTTTAACTCGACCTGGACACCTGTCCACAACTCTTGAGCAGTTTGACTGTGATTCCAAGGCATTTTAATTTAAACACTGCCATGGCTGTGCAGTATGGATATGGGGGAGATTTTATCTGCACTATTGGAATGCGTGTCTGACTAAGGGTTAGGTTGAGGGCAAAGGTGGAGGCCCTAGAGGAGGTGGAGAAGGCAGAAGCAGTGGAGGAACTGTTAAGGCCCCGTCACACATAGCGAGATCGCTAGCGAGATCGCTGCTGAGTCACAAGTTTTGTGACGCAACAGCGATCTCAGTAGCGATCTCGCTATGTGTGACACGTACCAGCGATCAGGCCCCTGCTGTGAGATCGCTGGTCGTGTCGGAATGGCCTGGGCCATTTTTTGATCGTTGAGGTCCCGCTGACATCGCTGAATCGGCGTGTGTGACGCCGATTCAGCGATGTCTTCGCTGGTAACCAGGGTAAACATCGGGTAACTAAGCGCAGGGCCGCGCTTAGTAACCCGATGTTTACCCTGGTTACCATCCTAAAAGTAAAAAAACAAACGCTACATACTTACCTATTGCTGTCTGTCCTCGGCGCTCTGCTTCTCTGGTCTGGCTGTGAGCGCCGGTCAGCCGGAAAGCAGAGCGGTGACGTCACCTCTCTGCTTTCCGGCTGCCTGCCGCTCACAGCCAGACCAGAGAAGCAGAGCACTGAGGACAGAGCGATAGGTAAGTATGTAGCGTTTGTTTTTTTTTTACTTTAACGATGGTAACCAGGGTAAACATCGGGTTACTAAGCGCGGCCCTGCGCTTAGCTACCCGATGTGTACCCTGGTTACCGGGGACCTCGGGATCGTTGGTCGCTGGAGAGCTGTCTGTGTGACAGCTCTCCAGCGACCAAACAGCGACGCTGCAGCGATCCGGATCGTTGTCAGTATCGCTGCAGCGTCGCTATGTGTGACGGGGCCTTTAGACACAGAGGTTTGTCCCACAAGCCTTGGGGATTCATAGACTTGTGGAGCAGCCCTTGACCACCTGCCTCCACAGCAACCAGTCATCCAGTGCCCAGTCAGCGAGATGTAATGCCCTTGCCTACGTCTGCTCGTCCAGGTGTCACTGGTAAAATGCACCCTGGCAGACTTAGATTTTTTCAGCAAACGGGTATTGTTTTTGGCAACATGCTAATGTAATACAGGCACAGCTTTCTCTGAGAAGTAATAGTGACTGGGCAACTGGTAGTGCGGGACTGCGGCGGCTATCAACTTTTGGAAAATGTCTGTATCCACTAGGCAAAAAAGCAGCATTACTGTGGCCACCGTTTTGGAGATAGTGCAGTTCAAACTCTTAGCTTTGGCATGTGTAGTAGGAAACATACTTTAACCCCTTCATGACCGGGGGATTTTTCGTTTTTCCGTGTTCGTTTTTCGCTCCCCTCCTTCCCAGAGCCATAACTTTTTTATTTTTCCGTCAATTTGGCCATGTGAGGGCTTATTTTTTGCAGGACGAGTTGTACTTTTGAACAACATCATTGGTTTTAGCATGTCGTGTACTAGAAAACGGGAAAAAAATTCCAAGTGCGGTGAAATTGCAAAAAAAGTGCAATCCCACATTGGTTTTTTGTTTGGCTTTTTTGGTAGGTTCACTAAATGCTAAAACTGACCTGCCATTATGATTCTCCAGGTCATTACGAGTTCATAGACACCAAACAGGACTAGGTTATTTTTTATCTAAGTGGTGAAAAAAAATTCCAAGCTTTGCTAAAAAAAGAAAAAAAAAAATTGCGCCATTTTCCGATACTCGTAGCGTCTCCATTTTTCATCATCTGGGGTCGGTTGAGGGCTTATTTTTTGCGTGCCGAGATGATGTTTTTAATGATAGCATTTCGGTGCAGATACGTTCTTTTGATCACCCGTTATTGCATTTTAATGCAATGTCGTGGCGACCAAAAAAACGTAATTCTGGCGTTTCTAGTTTTTTTCCCGCTACGCTGTTTAGCGATCAGGTTAATACTTTTTTTTATTTGATAGATCGGGCGATTCTGAGCGCGGCGATACCAAATATGCGTAGATTTGATATTTTTTTAATTGATTTATTTTGATTGGGGCGAAAGGGGGGTGATTTAAACTTTTATGTTTTTTTTTATTTTTTTCACATATTTTTAAACTTTTTTTTTTAACTTTTGCCATGCTTCAATAGCCTCCATGAGAGGCTAGAAGCAGGCACAACCCGATCGGCTCTGCTACACAGCAGCGATCTGCTGATCGCTGCTATGTAGCAGAATTGCACGTGTGCTGTGAGCGCCGACCACAGGGTGGCGCTCACAGCGACGGGCAATCAGTAACCATAGAGGTCTCAAGGACCTCTATGGTTACAATATACAAGCATCGCCGACCCCCGATCATGTGACGGGGGTCGGCGATGACGTCATTTCCAGCCGCCCGGCCAGAAGCGGTAGTTAAATGCCGCTGTCTGCGTTTGACAGCGGCATTTAACTAGTTAATAGGTGCGGGCAGATCGCGATTCTGCCCACGCCTATTACGGGCACATGTCAGCTGTTCAAAACAGCTGATATGTCCCGGCTTTGGTGCGGGCTCACCGCGGAGCCCTGCATCAAAGCAGGGGAGCCGGCATCGGACGGTATAGTACGTCCGATGCCGGTAAGGGGTTAACATGACCACAACTGAGGGACCGGTTGTTGTGCTGAGAGAGGGTGGAGCATGGAGAACAGGACAAACTGCTGGACTGTGAAGGAAGTACAGGCGAAGTTGCTATGGTGGATTGAGAAAGATGTGTTGTGTTGAGTGACACAAATTCAGCAGTCTTGTCTACTTGCATAACAGCTGATGACCTCTTACTCACCCAGACTGTGGTGGGTAAACAATTGTAGTTTCTCCTGCTGGAGACCAGTGTGTGAAGACTTGGAAAGGTGGAGGAAGAAGCAGCAGATGGGATGGGATGGGATGGCCGGTGGATGGCGAGGCCCACAAGTTTGGATTTAGAGCAGTGAGATTCCCACACTAATGCATGTTGATCATACATGTGCTGATTCTTTCATGTAATTGTCAAATTATTGCAATTTTTACCTCTACTGTGTTTTTGATGCAAATTTGACAGACACCATATGTTGCATCCTTCTTTGCCATCTCAAAAAATGCATAGGCTAGGCAACCCTTGCTACCCCTGCAAACTGCACACTCATGACCGGTGATGTCCACAGGCAGAGTTGGGGCTGAGGATACAGTGCTTGTCGTGGTTGTATCACTTTGTGTCTGTGTGGGAAGCTGCCATGTAACCTCCTGATCTTCCTCCTCCTCCACGTCCTCAGCTGAGCTACTCCGGTGCATATCTCTGGGTTCAGACTAGGTGGGATTGACAACATCACCCTGAAAGTCATCCTCCTCTTCCTGCAGACACCACAGTACAGTATGGATGTGCCAATGGTATCTGAGTCTCATCAGGATCACTTCCACCCTTGGGGGTTAACATCTGGTGATGAGGATAACCAATAGTCAAAACTTTCTCTGGTCCTGTCTTGTGCACCTGGACGATTCGATGTATTCATGGATGCAGTTACTATGTTGTTCATATACAATTGATTATTGTTCATCATCATTGTTATCATGTAATTGATTTTTTCAATAAATATAACTTTTTGTGAATTTTTTGGCCAGTTTTGACTCTTGGTTCTCCTATTATATTATTATCTGTTTTATGAGTCACCATTTATGATTGTATAGTACCTTCAAACTGACGCCCCCTTATCTGTTTATCTGGTGATGAGGGTCTGGATTCTGCTTGGACCCTACTTTGTCCAGCTCCAGATCCAACATGAAAAAATGGGGGCATCTGTACAGATGCTTTCCTCCTCTGGATTCTTTGATTTTTCTGAGTAGAACTTTGATGCCCATGGACTACGATGTGTGAACAGTTCTTCCGGATGGCCCATCTGAGTTTCCCAACAGTCAGTTGGTCGCTTGGATATATTTGATGCTGGGGGAAACAAGGGCGATTGGGGTGCCACCTCTGAGGATTGTACTGTGTGATGTTAAGGTGGAGAAAGAGGAAGAGAAGCCATTTGATGCAGCACTTGCCATCCACTCGAGCATATGCTTTTTCTGTGCCTCATCTACAAGGTGTATTGCTGGGAGGCTGCAAAAAAAGTCAAGTAGGCAGACCAGTAACAGATGTTGTCAGTGGTCTTTGAATAGGACGAGACAGTGTTTGTTCAATTAAAGTTTCATTCAGATTAACACCTAACCCACGTACACGTCAAACACCAAGCCTATTTCCCCTCCCGCCATGACCTTGCTTTTCCCCACACATGTTGTAAGTAGCCTTCCCCTCTTCCACCCTGCTGTTTCTCAACATTAGGCCCGTAGATCTCAGTCACCTGTCACTAAATGAACAATGACTATTTATTTTATTAGATAGTGTGCCTGAACAACACTGTTATACCTAATGATATCTAAATGGAATTATACTCTTCTGGTTAGTCACTGAAACAGTTTTAGCACAAACAATTTGGAGTAGCTAATTGCACCTAGTGGCTGCACCACTACATTAGTGAGGTGAGGAAGAGGAAAAAGGAACTGACCAAAAAAGTCCCAATACAGTACAATATATCATATATAATCAGGAGTAACTTTATTAAAGATAACAGCAACAGGGGTGTCAGCACAATGACACTAAAATCACAAATAAAACCAGGGACGCACACCCAAAATATATGACAGTGTGGGATGGAGGGCAAAAAAATCAACACAATGTACATATAATCTTATCAGAAAATCCTCACTTGAACAACACAATAGTGAGTTTCATTATAGAAAAAAAGTAAAGTGTCAGTGCAATCCTCAATGTGTTGAACGGTTATATAGCAGGTCCTAATATATAAGACTATATGCATTGAAAGGTACTCATATCATCGTGGACCCATAAATAGTAAGTCACCTCATGGTGTGGGTCATATTGAGAACAATCTAATAAGTAGTGAACTTACATGACAATATAGCTCCTTCGTCCGAGTGGCGTCCATCCTGATTCACGTTTCAGCTCCCGCCTTCATCAGAGGATGGAGACAACATGGATCAGTAAGCTCTATATAGTGCAGTACGCCAATAGTGTGTAAGAGGGTGTGTGAAGCCGCCGACCAATCACAGGGAGGAGGAGTGGAGCGACGCGCAACACAAGCCGACCCTGGCGACCACGTCATGTGACGGATGCAACGATCATATGGATAAGCACGTGACCGGAAGACACCAGAGACATAGAGACGCGGTCGGCAAGGCAACCCAAACACCTCAGCATGCGCACATGTACCACCTTCTCCCTGGGATGATGTGGAGAAATGTGCATATAAGCAATGTAAGCAGCTGGGCAAATGGAAACTATTTTGTATATAGGAATCCTGTAGGAGAAGTGGAAAGTTGGGTGACACACTGTATATGGGACAAAAGACCAAAATAGGTGATATAAATGTGAAAGTAAGAAAAAATACAATACTATGTGATATTAAAGATGATAAACATTAAATATACATATTAAAATAAATTTGTCTATCAATATAATAATAAAAAACAAATATAAATGTGTGTGTAAGAAGTAAATATACACTTGAATGTTACAAAAATAGTGAATGGTAAACATTATGAAATATGCACAGAGGTTAATAGACAAAAACTAATTGTAAAAATTAATAAATATTAATAGCGTATAAACTGTGAAAATAAATAATCAATTATAGTATCAAATAAAAGGAAAAAAGAGAAGTAAAGAGCGAAAAAAAGACGTGGATTGCAAAAATAAAGTCCAAAGTGATTTCTTGTTCAAGGGAGGAACTTTCTTAGAATGAGTAACCACAGCCCATCATTATCTCAGGATCCTAATTTCAATATGCAACAAAGCCCAGAAGAGTACAGCAATTCTATAATAACATATAATTCTATAATGACATATTAACCCCTTAGTGACAGAGCCAATTTGGTACTTAATGACCGAGCCAATTTTTGCAATTCTGAATACTGTCACTTTATGTGGTTATAACTCTGGAACGCTTCCACGGATCCCGCTGATTCTGAGATTGTTTTTTCGTGACATATTGTACTTCATGTTAGTGGTAACATTTCTTCGATATTACTTGCGATTATTTATGAAAAAAACGGAAATATGGCGAAATTTTTTAACATTTTGCAATTTTCAAACTTTGTATTTTTATGCCCTTAAATCAGAGAGATATGTCACGAAAAATAGTTAATAAATAACATTTCCCACATGTCTACTTTACATCAGCACAATTTTGGAAACAAAATTTTTTTTGTTAGGGACTTATAAGGGTTAAAAGTTGACCAGCAATTTCTCATTTTTACAACACCATTTTTTTTTAGGGACCACATCACATTTTAAGTCATTTTGAGGGGTCTATATGATAGAAAATACCCAAGTGTGACACCATTCTAAAAACTACACCCCTCAAGGTTCTCAAAACCACATTCAAGAAGTTTATTAACCCTTTACGTGCTTCACAGGAACTGAAACAATGTGGAAGGAAAAAATGAACATTTAACTTTTTTTTGCAAACATCTTAATTCAGAACCATTTTTTTTATTTTCACATGTGTAAAAACAGAAATGTAACCATAAATTTTGTTATGCAATTTCTCCTGAATACGCCAATACCCCATATGTGGGGGTAAACCACTTTTTGGACGCACCGCAGAACTTAGAAGTGAAGGAGCGCCGTTTGACTTTTTCAATGCAGAATTGGCTGGAATTGAGATGGGACGCCATGTCAGGTTTAGAGAGCCCCTGATGTGCCTAAACAGTGGAAACCCCTCAAGTGACACCATTTTGGAAACTAGACCCCTTAAGGAACTTATCTAGATGTGTGGTGAGCACTTTGAACCCCCAAGTGCTTCACAGAAGTTTATAACGTAGAGCCGTGAAAATAAAAAATCGCTTTTGTTTACACAAAAATGATCTTTTCGCCCACAAATTCTTATTTTCACAAGGGTAACAGGAGAAATTAGACCACAAAAGTTGTTGTGCGATTTCTCCTGAATACGTCGATACCCCATATGTGAGGGTAAACCACTGTTTGGGTGCACCGCAGAGCTTGGAAGTGAAGGAGCGCCGTTTTACTTTTTCAATGTAGAATTGGCTGGAATTGAGATCGGACGCCATGTTGCGTTTGCAGAGCCCCTGATGTGCCTAAACAGTGGAAACCCCCCACAAATGACACCATTTTGGAAACTAGACCCCTTAACGAACTTATCTAGATGTGTGGTGAGCACTTTGAACCCCCAAGTGCTTCACAGAAGTTTATAACGTAGAGCCGTGAAAAAAAAAATCACATTTTTTCTACAAATATGATCTTTTTGCCCACAAATTTTTATTTTCACAAGGGTAACAGGAGAAATTAGACCACTAAAGTTGTTGTGCAATTTCTCCTGAGTACGTTGATACCCAATATGTGGGGGTAAACCACTGTTTGGGCGCACCGCAGAGCTTGGAAGAGAGAGAGTGCCGTTTTACTTTTTCAATGTAGAATTGGCTGGAATTAAGATCGGACGCCATGTCGCGTTTGGAGAGCCCCTGATGTGCCTAAACAGTAGAAATCCCCCACAAGTGACCCCATTTTGGAAACTAGACCCCCCAAGGAACTTATCTAGATGTGTGGTGAGAACTTTGAATGCCCAAGTGCTTCACAGAAGTTCATAATGCAGAGTCGTGAAAATAAAAAATATTTTTTTTTTCCACAAAAAAGATTTTTTAGCCCCCAAGTTTTTATTTTCACAAGGGTAACAAGAAAAATTGGACCCCAAAAGTTGTCCAATTTGTCTTGAGTATGCTGGTACCCCATATGTGGGGGTAAACCACTGTTTAGGCGCATGGCAGAGCTCGGAAGGGAAGGAGCGCCGTTTTGGAATGCAGACTTTGATAGAATGGTCTGTGGGCGTTATGTTGCGTTTGCAAAGCCCCTGATGTAAGTAAACAGTAGTAACCCCCCACAAGTGACCCCGTTTTGGAAACTAGACCCCCCAAGGAACTTATATAGATGTGTGGTGAGAACTTTGAATGCCCAAGTGCTTCACAGAAGTTTATAATGCAGAGTCATAAAAAAATGTATATATATATTTTTCCACAAAAAAGATTTTGTAGCCCACAAGTTTTTATTTTCACAAGGGTAACAAGAGAAATTGGACCCCAGAAGTTGTTGTCCAATTTATCCCGAGTACGCTGATGCCCCATATGTGGGGGTAACCCACTGTTTGGGCGCACGGCAGAGCTCAGAAGGGAGGGAGCACCATTTGACTTTTTGAGCGCAAAATTGGCTGTCGTGTTTGGAGATCCCCTGATGTACCTAAGCAGTGGAAACCCCCCAATTCTAGCTCCAACCCAACTCCAACACACCCCTAACCCTAATCCCAACCTGATCCATAATCCTAATCACTAACCCTAACGATAATCACAACCCATACCCCAAAACAACCATAATGTCAACCCTAACCATAACCCTAATCAAAACCCTAAATCCAACACACCCCTAATCCTAATCTCAACCCTAACCTCAAACCTAACCCTAATCCCAATACACCCCTAATCACAACCCTAACCTTAACCCTAATCCCAAACCTAACCCTAATCCCAAGCTTAACCCTAATGCCAACCCTAACCCTAATACCAACCCTAATTCAAACCCTAACCCTAATCCCAACTCTAACCCTAACTTTAGCCCCAACCCTAACCCTAACTTTAGCCCCAACCCTAACCCTAAGGCTACTTTCACACTTGCGTCGTTTGGCATCCGTCGCAATCCGTAGTTTTGGACAAGAAACGGATCCTGCAAATGTGCCCGCAGGATGCGTTTTTTGCCCATAGACTTGTATTGCCGACGGATCGTGACGGATGGCCACACGTTGCGTCCATCGTGCACTGGATCAGTTGTGTTTTGGCGGACCGTCGGCACAAAAAAAGTCCAATGAAACATTTTTTTGTACGTCGCATCCGCCATTTCTGACTGCGCATGCGTTGCGGTAACTCCGCCCCCTCCTCCCCAGGACATAGATTGGGCAGCGGCTGCGTTGAAAAACTACATCCGCTGCCCACGTTGTGCACAATTTTCACAACGTGCGTCGGTATGTCGGGCCGACGCATTGCGACGGCCCCGTACCGACATAAGTGTGAAAGAAGCCTAACCCTAAATTTAGCCCCAACCCTAACCCTAAATTTAGCCCTAGCCCTAACCTTAGCCCTAGCCCTAGCCCTAGCCCTACCCCTAACCCTACCCCTAACCCTAGCCCTACCCCTAACCCTACCCCTAACCCTACCCCTAACCCTAGCCCTAACCCTAGCCCTAACCCTACCCCTAGCCCTAACCCTACTCCTAACCCTACCCCTAACCCTAACCCTACCCCTACCCCTAGCCCTAACCCTGGCCCTAACCCTACCCCTAGCCCTAACCCTAATCCTAACCCTAGCCCTAACCCTACCCCTAACCCTAGCCCTACCCCTAACCCTACCCCTAACCCTACCCCTAACCCTAACCCTAGCCCTAACCCTACCCCTAACCCTAACCCTACCCCTACCCCTAGCCCTAACCCTACCCCTAATTTTAGCCCCAACTGCTGTTCTCCTGCCGGCCAGCAGATGGAGACAGATGGCGGGCGCACTGCGCATGCGCCCGCTATTTTCTTTTCCCCGGCAGCCAGGAGGAGCAGCAGGAAGACCCAGGGACACAGGTGAGTATGCTAGGGTCCCCGAATCCCCCTATTTCTCTGTCCTCTGATGTGCGATCACATCAGAGGACAGAGAATTACACTTTACTTTTTTTTTTTTTTTTGCGGTCGCCGGTAAACAGTTAATTACCGGCGATCGCAATACAGGGGTCGGTAAAACCGACCCCGATCATGTTCTTTGGGGTCTCGGCTACCCCCGGCAGCCGAGACCCCAAAGATTCTCCCGGTGCCGGCCAGCGGGCGCACTGCGCATGCGCCCGCCATTTTGAAGATGGCGGCGCCCACCGGGAAACACGAGGAGCATCGGGGGAGATAGGTGAGTATTTGGGTCTACCTGGGACCCCTTTTCTCTGTCCTCCGATGTGCGATCACATCGGAGGACAGAGAAATTAAAAAGAGATCAGGTTTTTTGTTGTTTTTTTTGCGATCGCCGGTAAACGGTTAATTACCGGCGATCGCAAATGCGGGGTCGGTTAAAACCCCCCCGAATCATGTTCTCTGGGGTCTCGGCTACCCCCGGCAGCAGAGACCCTGGAGAAAATCCGACTCTGGGGGGCGCTATTCACTTTTTCTACAGCGCCGTTAATTAACGGCGCTGTGGTTTAAGTACCCTTAGCGGCCGCCGTTAAAAGGCGTATCGGCGGTCGCTAAGGGGTTAAGCATAAAAAGAGAAAAAGCATGGCTAAAAACGAGACAATAAAATAAGACAATAACTAAAATGATATA
Organism: Ranitomeya imitator; assembly: GCF_032444005.1. Lineage (NCBI taxonomy): Eukaryota > Metazoa > Chordata > Amphibia > Anura > Dendrobatidae > Ranitomeya > Ranitomeya imitator. The sequence continues at coordinate 1,022,257,570 of NC_091282.1, forward strand.
AATCATAAGATGGTCAGAGAGAAGGGACAATTGTGTTGTATTCATTTAGGCCATGAGGGTGGACTGTATTCAAAGTCCATATCCACTTAGTCTCCAATTGTGCAACGCGGCGGCTTATATTAACCCCTCCCCGACCCATGACGCCACGTAGGCGTCATGAAAGTCGGTGCCAATCCGACCCATGACGCCTATGTGGCGTCATGGAAAGATCGCGTCCCTGCAGATCGGGTGAAAGGGTTAACTCCCATTTCACCCGATCTGCAGGGACAGGGGGAGTGGTAGTTTAGCCCAGGGGGGTGGCTTCACCCCCTCGTGGCTACGATCGCTCTGATTGGCTGTTGAAAGTGAAACTGCCAATCAGAGCGATTTGTAATATTTCACCTATTATAACTGGTGAAATATTATAATCCAGCCATGGCCGATGCTGCAATATCATCGGCCATGGCTGGAAATACTAATGTGCCCCCACCCCACCCCACCGATCGCCCCCCCAGCCCCCCGATCTATCCGGTACACTGCTCCGGCTCCCCTCTGTCCTGTGCTCCGCTCCCCCCGTGCTCTTGGCCACTCCCCCCGTGCTCCAATCAACCCCCCGTGCTCCAATCACCCCCCCCTGCACTCCGATCCACCCCCCTCTGTGCTCCGTTCCACCCCCCCGTGCTCCGTTCCACCCCCCGTGCTCCGTTCTACCCCCTCCGTGCTCCGTTCCACCCCTCCCGTGCTCCGATTCACCCCCCATGCTCCAATCCCCCCCCGTGCTACCCCCCCACCCCATCATACTTACCGATCCTGCCGGGGTCCCGTCCGTCTTCTCCCTGGGCGCCGCCATCTTCCAAAATGGCGGGCGCATGCGCAGTGCGCCCGCCGAATCTGCCGGCCGGCAGATTCGTTCCAAAGTGCATTTTGATCACTGAGATAGATTATATCTCAGTGATCAAAATAAAAAAAATAATAAATGACCCCATCCCTTTTGTCACCCCCATAGGTAGGGACAATAAAAAAAATAAAGAATTTTTTTTTTCCACTAATGTTAGAATAGGGTTAGGGTTAGGGGTAGGGTTAGGGTTAGGGCTAGGGTTAGGGTTAGGGGAAGGGTTAGGGCTAGGGTTAGGGGTAGGGTTAGGGGTAGGGTTAGGGTTAGGGGTAGGGTTAGGGCTAGGGTTAGGGCTAGGGTTAGGGCTAGGGTTAGGGTTTCGGTATGTGCACACGTATTCTGTCCCTCTGCGGAATTTTCCGCTGCGTATTTGATAAATCCGCAGTGCTAAACCGCTGCAGATTTATGGCGGATTTACCGCGTTTTTTCTGCGCATTTCACTGCGGTTTTACAACTGCGATTTTCTATTTGAGCAGTTGTAAAACCGCTGCAGAATCCGCACAAAGAAGTGACATGCTGCGGAATGTAAACCGCTGCGTTTCCGTGCAGTTTTTCCGCAGCATGTGTACAGCGATTTTTGTTTCCCATATGTTTACATTAAACTGTAAACTCATGGGAAACTGCTGCGGATCCGCAGCGTTTTCCGCAGCGTGTGCACTTACCTTTAGAATTAGGCTATGTGCACACGGTGCGGATTTGGCTGCGGATCCGCAGCAGTGTTCCATCAGGTGTACAGTACCATGTAAACATATGGAAACCAAATCCGCTGTGCCCATGGTGCGGAAAATACCGCGTGGAAACACTGCGTTGTATTTCCACAACATGTCAATTCTTTGTGCGGATTCCGCACCTGTTCCTCAATAGGAATCCACAGGTGAAATCCGCACAAAAAACACTGGAAATCCGCGGAAAATCCGCAGGTAAAACGCAGTGCCTTTTACCCGCGGATTTTTCAAAAATGATGCTGAAAAATCTCACACGAATCCGCAACGTGGGCACATAGCCTTAGGGTTAGGGTTGGAATTAGGGTTGTGGTTAGGGTTAGGGTTGGGTTGGAATTAGGGTTGTGGTTAGGGGTATGTTGTGGTTAGGGTTGTGATTAGGGTTATGGCTACAGTTGGGATTAGAGTTAGGGGTGTGTTGGGGTTAGTGTTGGAGGTAGAATTGAGGGGTTACCACTGTTTAGGCACATCAGGGGTCTCCAAACGCAACATGGCGCCAACATTGATTCCAGCCAATCTCGTATTCAAAAAGTCAAATGGTGCTCCCTCAATTCCGAGCCCTGACGTGTGCCCAAACAGTGGTTTACCCCCACATATGGGGTATCAGTGTACTCAGGACAAACTGCGCAACAATTACTGGGGTCCAATTTCTCCTGTTACCCTTGTGAAAATAAAAAAATGCTTGATAAAACATCATTTTTGAGGAAAGAAAAATGATTTATTATTTTCACGGCTCTACGTTGTAAACGTCTGTGAAGCACTTGGGGGTTCAAAGTGCTCACCACATATCTAGATAAGTTCCTTGGGGGGTCTAGTTTCTAAAATGGGGTCACTTGTGGGGGGTTTCTACTGTTTAGGCACACCAGGGGCTCTGCAAACGCAACGTGATGCCCGCAGACCATTCCATCAAAGTCTGCATTTCAAAAGTCACTACTTCCTTTCTGAGCCCCGACGTGTGCCCAAACAGTGGTTTACCTCCACAAATGGGGTATCAGCGTACTCAGGAGAAACTGAAAAACAACTTTTGGGGTCCAATTTCTCCTGAAACCCTTGGGAAAATAAAAAATTCTGGGCTAAATAATTATTTTTGAGGAAAGAAAACGTATTTATTATTTTCACGGCTCTGCATTATATACTTCTATGAAGCACTTGGGGGTTCAAAGTGCTCACCACACATCTAGATAAGTTCCTTTCGGGGTCTAGTTTCCAAAATGGGGTCACTTGTGGGGGGTTTCTACTGTTTAGCCACATCAGGGGCTCTGCAAACGCAACGTGACGCCCGCAGAGCATTCCATCAAAGTCTGCATTTCAAAACGTCACTACTTCAATTCCGAGCCCCGGCATGTGCCCAAACAGTAGTTTACCCCGACATATGGGGTATAACCGTACTCAGGAGAAACTGGAAAACAAATATTGGGGTCAAATTTCTCCTGTTACCCTTGGGAAAATAAAAAATTGCAGGCTAAAAGATCATTTTTGAGAAATTAATTTTTTTTTTTTATTTTCATGGCTCTGCGTTATAAACTTCTGTGAAGCACTTGGGGGTTCAAAGTCCTCACCACACATCTAGATTAGTTCCTTTGGTGGACTAGTTTCCAAAATGGGGTCATTTCTGGGGGATCTCCAATGTTTAGGCACACAGGGGCTCTCCAAACGTGACATGGTGTCCGCTAATGATTGGAGCTAATTTTCCATTTAAAAAGCCAAATGGCGTGCCTTCCCTTCCGAGCCCTGCCGTGCGCCCAAACAGTGGTTTACCCCCACATATGGGGTATCAGCGTACTCAGGACAAACTGGACAACAACATTTGGGGTCCAATTTCTCCTATTACCCTTGGCAAAATAGGAAATTCCAGGCTAAAAAATCATTTTTGAGGAAAGAAAAATTATTTTTTTTTCATGGCTCTGCGTTATAAACTTCTGTGAAGCACCTGGGGGCTTAAAGTACTCAATATGCATCTAGATAAGTTCCTTGGGCGGTCTAGTTTCCAAAATGGGGTCACTTGTGGGGGAGCTCCAATGTTTAGGCACACAGGGGCTCTCCAAACGCGACATGGTGTCCGCTAACAATTGGAGCTAATTTTCCATTCAAAAAGTCAAATGGCGCGCCTTCCCTTCCGAGCCCTGCCGAGTGCCCAAACAGTGGTTTACCCCCACATATGAGGTATCGGCATACTCGGGAGAAATTGCCCAACAAACTTTATGATCCATTTTATCCTATTGCCCATATGATAATGAAAAAATTGAGGCGAAAATAATTTTTTTGTGAAAAAAAAGTACTTTTTCATTTTTACAGATCAATTTGTGAAGCACCTGAGGGTTTAAAGTGCTCACTAGGCATCTAAATAAGTTCCTTGGGGGGTCTAGTTTCCAAAATAGGGTCACTTGTGGGGCAGCGCCAATGTTTAGGCACACAGGAGCTTTCCAAACGCGACATGGTGTCCGCTAACGATGGAGATAATTTTTCATTCAAAAAGTCAAATGGCGCTCCTTCCCTTCCGAGCCTTACCATGTGCCCAAACAGTGGTTTACCCCGACATATGAGGTATCAGTGTACTCAGGAGAAATTGCCCAACAAATTGTAGGATCCATTTTATCCTGTTGCCCATGTGAAAATGAAAAAATTGAGGCTAAAAGAATTTTTTTGTGAAGAAAAAGTACTTTTTCATTTTTACGGATCAATTTGTGAAGCACCTGGGGGTTCAAAGTGCTCACTATGCATCTAGATAAGTTCCCTGGGGCATCTAGTTTCCAAAATGGGGTCACTTGTGGGGGAGCTCCAATTTTTAGGCACACGGGGACTCTCCAAACGTGACATGGTGTCCGCTAAAGAGTGGAGCCAATTTTTGATTCAAAAAGTCAAATGGCGCTCCTTCCCTTCCAAGCCCTGCCGTGCGCCCAAACAGTGGTTTACCCCCACATATGAGGTATCAGCGTACTCAGGACAAATTGTACAACAACTTACGTGGTTCAGTTTCTCCTTTTACCATTGGGAAAATAAAAAAATTGTTGCTAAAAGATAATTTTTGTGACTAAAAAGTTAAATGTTCTTTTTTTCCTTCCATGTTGCTTCTGCTGCTGTGAAGCACCTGAAGGGTTAATAAACTTCTGGAATGTGGTTTGGAGTACCTTGAGGGGTGCAGTTTTTAGAATGGTGTCACTTTGGGGTATTTTCAGCCATATAGACCCCTCAAACTGACTTCAAATGTGAGGTGGTCCCTAAAAAAATGGTTTTGTAAATTTCGTTGTAAAAATTAGAAATCGCTGGTCAAATTTTAACCCTTATAACTTCCTAGCAAAAAAAAATTTTGTTTCCAAAATTGTGCTGATGTAAAGTAAACATGTGGGAAATGTTATTTATTAACTATTTTGTGTCACATAACTCTCTGGTTTAACAGAATAAAAATTCAAAATGTGAAAATTGCGAAATTTTCAAAATTTTCGCCAAATTTCCGTTTTTATCACAAATAAACACATAATTTATTGACCTAAATTTACCAATAACATGAAGCCCAATATGTCTCGAAAAAACAATCTCAGAACCGCTAGGATCCGTTGAAGCGTTCCTGAGTTATTACCTCATAAAGGGACACTGGTCAGAATTGCAAAAAACGGCAAGGTCTTTAAGGTCAAAATAGGCTGGGTCATGAAGGGGTTAACGCCCCTGAGGTTTGTAGCGATTTTGTCAATGCCCTGTACTTTTAGTAATGAGTGATGCATCACAATTATGGAATGTTCTAAAATGTTTTGGTAGAGTTTTTAATGTGGATACATCTTTTTCTTTTGCAGATAAAATCCCAAGAACATATTCCCGGATGCGTACTTTCAGCTGTCAAGTGGTAGGTCCCACATAAATCTTAGGACCAGGGCACATCGCATAATAAATGACAGCTTTAGTTGTACATGTTATAGGCTGTGTGATCCGGAAAGTTTTTAAATTTGCAGAGTCTGAGAAGGAATCAACACGTTCGACATTGGGGCATGCTACACATCTGCCACAAGGAAAGCAGCCAACTTGTAGAGGATAGTTGTCCAGAAATGTAGATGGTGAGGTCGATTGGTAATGGCTCCTGACTAATTTGTCATACAGGTTTCTGTAATGACAAAATATTATCTGTGTTTTTTTGGGGAGAAAAAGGGATAAAGTTGGATCTGCAAGTAGAATTGGCCATGACTTATTCAAACATTCTCTCATTGCATCAGCTTGTGAATGGAATTTCATGATAAACCTAATTTGGTTGTCATTAGACTTTTTTTGACCGAGTACAGTAAATCATGTCGTGATGAATGTTTAGCGCGATGATACGCCTTTTTCACTGATCTATGGCTGTACCCACGTTCCCGTAGATGTATTTTAAGATCCTGAGCTTGTTTTGTAAAGTCTATCTCAGAAGAACAAACGCGATGCAATACATGCAGCCGCACGCTACCCTCCTGAGTGCCGGGTGCAGTGCCGGGTATTGATGTGCGAGACTCATCTGAGTTTCTCGCAAGTGAGCATGAGCCCTAAACGCGTTAATTTACCGAATTGTGGCTGACTTTTGCCGACTTTGATTAAAAATGCTTGTGAAAGTGAACACAAATCTGAATGTGCTACGTTCATGCCGAATTTGAGATTAGCAAATGCTTTCCAAACATGTTCTCTCATCTCTAATTTTCATCTCTTATTTTCCGGTGGATTTTCCTGTTCCTGATCTTAGCTCATTTACTGATCATTCTCTTACCTAACGTTTTTGTATCTTGTCTACTCAGCTAGTTCCGATCTTGTTAACTGAAAACCTGCATCATTGTGAAGCAGTCAACCCACATGGCCCCAGTCCAGGAAATCCTATGTGAGAACAGATACATGTACAAGGGTTAAAGGGTGAAGGCCAGGGCAATTCCTGGGATTTCATCAACAGAGAGGCTATCACAAAGCCTGTTCGTGGCAGCCATAGTTAGAACTGCCAGATGAAATTTTTCTTAACAACTGTATATTAGCGAGTTGGCGAGGCATAGAATTTGGGAGGCACAATGATGCTTCCCTAGGAATGATTGTTAAACATATCAAAGCAGTTATCATCAGTCTAAAATATTGCTGTTTAGCGATGAAGTAATAAAAATGTACTTTAATTATAAAAACTGCAGAATTTTCCACAATCTGCTGCTGTGAATGTTAGATTAATTGAATTTCACAGTGTATTTAATTTTACTCTTTGTTTGTTGAACCTGTTTACTACACATATAGCTCCAACTGCAAAATTTAGATACATATTGAATTAATTTAAAAGCTGTGCCTTGCAAAAAAAAAATGAGAAAACAGTGTAGCTGTGTACAATAAATTGCAAGACTTTACTGATGAAACAACCTGAAACCGCATTATCTGCCAACTATTTCAGGAATCCATAGGTTGGAAATTCTTTTGAAGCACAATCCCTTAATGCTGGTTGCCTTCTGCCTTTCTGGATCTCTAAAATATATTTTCTGTTATACAGAACTTCTGAAAGCACAGCTGAGAGACTCTAACCTGATAACACTTCTATACCAGTGCTGCCCAGAGATATGACAGAGACTCCCTTATGATACAAGAACTGCCAGCCAAGTATTGAACTTGCCAAGGAAAGGTGATAAGAGTCAAAGCAAAATCAGAAAAAGCCTAAAGAAACATAAAAAAGGTGCATTAGATCTCTGTAATAAACTCAGGGAACAATTTATGACACATGCCAAGAAGTTTTCTAGCTGCTTGCAGTTTTGGGAATAAGACTGTAAAACCTTAACTGATCCAGTTGAGTCAATTGGTTTTTTTTTGCCATGTTGTACTTTTATTTCTAAATTTTGCTCAGCTAGAGTACAATTCTGCAGTTTTAATAATTAAAGCAAGTCATTATTACTGTTTTTGTACATGAAGCCAGTAGCATTTTGGCTTGAAAGAAAGTTGATGATCATCTTTTATAACTGTCAGTCTAAGTTCATACGAGCATATAAAAAATTGTTCATCCAGAAAACATAGGTGATTTTCTTCTGAATTTTCATCCATTTGTAGTCCATATTGCATCCGTGTGCCATCCTTTTTATGCATCAGCAATTCTTAAAATTTATTAGTCCAAATATATATTTCTACCATGTTAGCTAGTACACAGAAAAATATTAAAATTTGAGAGTCCTCAGGGGTTGATACCTTTTAATGGCTAACTGAAAAGATGGTAACAAATTGCAAGCTTTCGAGACTATTCAGGTCTGATGAAGGGATCTGAAAGCTTGCAATTTGTTACCATCTTTTCAGTTAGCCATTAAAAGCTATCAATTAGTGAGGACTCTCAAATATTAATATTTTTTTGACTATATACAATTTACTATGTTAAAGAATTGCAATGTATCCAAAAATTAGATGCTATACAGTTGATGAGTACAACATCTGAGTTTGTTTTTGCTCATCCATAGTCTTGAATTGAATGAGTCTCATCCGACATATGGAAGAAACTAGTACATGTTTGTTTTTTAATTGCAGATTCAGACCATGAAAAAATATGCACATCTGACCAGTTCAATTGAATAATATTGGTCTGTCACGTTATTCACGGACATTACTTGGATTTAAAATATGGTCTTGTGGACTTGGTATCAATTATAAGATTTTTTTTTTTATATGTAAGGCTATGTCAGACTATAGTAATGATTGAACATTTACAGAACATTTAATGTTTTTGTCTGTTATGTTTAATTAATGATCATACTGTTTATAAGCTTGTAACAAATTCAATTGAAATTAGGCTTTCAAATGTTAAAAAAATAAGGTTGGCAGCACAAAATATTGAGAAGGAAAAAATAAAAAAGCTAGGAAAGAAAGAAACAACATGCTTAAACAAACCCTTAAAAATCATCTGCTGCAGTCCAAGACAAATCTGGTAATAACTCTCAATTCTTTTTTTTTTTTTTAAGAGTGATAACTTATTGCACATGTCTGCTGCAGCAAATCACTGGATTCAGCAGTTGCATGTCAAACATGCTAGCATCATTGCTGATGACAGGGAAAATAGGTGCAGACGTAGTATCCCTAAGCAACCAGACCAGAGCTAAAACAGATTTAGAGGGTGTTTTATTACAATAGTATTTTTGTTAGTTTAGTTTCATTTACTTCCATTCAAATGTCTGTTTCCCACAAACATTACTTACCCAATGTAGGCTATAGGGCAGTCTGCCAAAAGAAAAAACATTGGGACCTGTTCGAATCACAGATCAAACTGGCCCATTCAGTTCACAGCGAAAAAGAAACAGCATATGGAAGACAACCATATGTCGTTTGTCAGTGCTATCCATTTTTTACTGTTTATTCAGAAGGAGATGCTAGGAATTCATTTCTTTACATATGGAAAAAATCTGACACACTAACAAAACGCTGTTGAAAATCTTTCCAGTAATTGGTCATATTTTTCACATATGAGAAAAAAATGTGTAACTTAGTCTTTATTGTCATACAAACACTTTAAATTTTAGACAAATGACGCACAGGTTTCTGTACTTCAAGGGCTTGATAAAGGTTGGTGGAGGACCCTGTGCAACATATGAGCTTAGGATTTCCTTCACAGTGCCTGTTATATAATATAATAACCTATATGCCAAGCCAGCACCAAAAAATGCTCAGTGCAAAGAATGAGGGATTGTCAAAAGGTGCAAGGATGTATAGGACAAGGCTCAGTGGAAAACGCCAGTCGAAAAGACACCGGATTAATAATCTCAGAAATCCTATAAGGACCAATAAACTGAGGCTTAAACTTAGGGGAAGAAACCTTCATAGGAACATGACGGGAAGACAACCAGACCAGATCCCCAACCCGAAGCCGGGAACCAACACACCGACGACGGTTAGCAAAACGCTGAGCCTCCTCCTGAGACAACACCAAATTGTCCACCACATGAGCCCAAATCTGCTGCAACCTGTCAACCACAGAATCCACACCAGGACAGTCAGAAGGCTCAACCTGCCCAGTAGAAAACCGAGGATGAAAACCAAAATTACAAAAGAAAGGCGAAACCAAAGTAACCGAACTAGCCCGATTATTAAGGGCAAACTCGGCCAATGGCAAAACGCCACCCAATCATCCTGATCAGCAGACACAAAGCATCTCAAATAAGTCTCCAAAGTCTGATTAGTTCGCTCGGTCTGGCCGTTTGTCTGAGGATGAAATGCAGAAGAAAAAGACAAATCAATGCCCAGCTCGGCACAAAAGGCCCGCCAAAACCTAGAATCAATCTGGGAACCTCTGTCGGACACAATATTCTCCGGAATACCATGCAAACGGACCACATGCTGAAAAAACAATGGAACCAAATCAGAAGAAGAAGGCAATTTAGGCAAAGGCACCAAATGAACCATCTTAGAGAATCAGTCACAAACAACCCAGATAACCGACATCCTCTGGGAAACCGGAAGATCGGAAATAAAATCCATAGAAATATGCATCCAGGGCCTCTCAGGGACCAGCAATGGCAAAAGCAACCCACTAGCACGGGAGCAACAAGGCTTGGCCCGGGCACAATTCCCACAGGACTGCACAAAAGAACGCACATCACGCGACAATGAAGGCCACCAAAAGGACCTACCAACCAAATCTCTGGTACCAAAAGTGCCAGGATGACCAGCCAAAACGGAACAGTGAACCTCAGAAATCACTCTACTAGTCCATCTGTCAGGAACAAACAGTCTCCCCACAGGACAGCGGTCAGGTTTGTCAGCCTTAAATTCCTGAAGAACCCGTCGTAAATCAGGGGAAATGGCAGAAAGGACCACCCCCTCTTTCAGAATACCGACCGGCTCTAAGACCTCAGGAGAATCAGGCAAAAAACTCCTAGAGAGGGCATCAGCCTTAATATTCTTAGAACCCGGAAGGTACGAGACCACAAAATCAAAACGAGAAAAAAACAAGGACCATCGAGCCTGTCTAGGATTCAACCGTTTGGCAGATTCGAGGTAAATCAGATTCTTATGATCGGTCAAGACCACAATACGGTGCTTAGCTCCCTCAAGCCAATGTCGCCACTCCTCAAATGCCCACTTCATAGCCAACAACTCCCGATTGCTGACATCATAATTGCGTTCAGCAGGCGAAAACATACGGGAAAAGAAGGCACACGGTTTCATTAAGGAACCAACAGGATCCCTCTGAGACAAAACAGCCCCTGCCCCAATCTCAGAAGCGTCAATCTCAACCTGAAACGGAAGAGAAACATCCGGTTGACGCAACACTGGAGCAGAAGTAAAACGATGTTTAAGTTCCTTAAAGGCAGAGACAGCCGCCGGGGACCAATTCGCCACATCAGCGCCCTTCTTCGTCAAATCAGTCAAGGGTTTAACCACGCTGGAAAAATTAGCAATGAAACGGCGATAAAAATTTGCAAAACCCAAAAATTTCTGAAGGCTCTTCACGGATGTGGGCTGAATCCAATCATGAATGGCCTGAACCTTAACCGGATCCATCTCTATAGACGAGGGAGAAAAAATAAAGCCCAAAAAGGAAACCTTCTGCACCCCAAACAGACACTTCCAATCCAAAACAGGATTATGTACCTGTAACCAGGGAAAACCCAGCACGATAGCATCATGCAAATTATGCAACACCAGAAATCGACAATCTTCCGGATGGGCTGGCGCCATGCGCATGGTCACCTGTGTCCAGAACTGGGGCTTATTTTTAGCCAAGGGTGTAGCATCAATGCCCCTGAAAGGAATAGGGTCCTGCAAAGGCTGCAAGGGAAAACCACAACGCCTAGCAAAGTCAAAGTCCATTAAGTTCAAGGCAGCGCCTGAATCCACAAACGCCATGACAGAAAATGATGACAATGAACAGATCAAGGACACATATAAAAGAAATTTAGGTTGTACAGTACTGATGGTAAATGAACTGGCGATCCTCTTTGTCCGCTTAGGGCAGACAGAAATGACATGGAAAGCGTCGCCACAATAATAACACAACCTATTGAGACGTCTGAAACCTTGTCGTTCCGTTCTAAACAGAATTCTATCACATTGCATAGGCTCAGAAATTTGCTCTGAGGATAACGCCACAGCGCGCATAGTTCTGCGCTCCCGCTGGCGTCGGTCAATCTGAATGGCCAGAGACATAGAATCACTCAGACCGGAAGGCGTGGGAAACCCCACCATAACATCTTTAACGGATTCAGAAAGCCCCCTTCTGAAAATTGCCGCCAAAGCATCATCATTCCATGTAGTCAACACAGACCATTTTCTGAATTTCTGACAATGCAATTCAGTTGCCTCTTGCCCCTGAGACAGGGCCAACAAGGTCTTCTCAGCTTGATCCACCAAATTAGGTTCATCATACAGTAATCCTAATGCCTGAAAGAAGGAGTCTACATTAAGCAAAGCAGGATCCCCAGATTCCAGGGAAAATGCCCAATCCTGTGGATCACCACGCAGCAGGGAAATGATGATTTTAACTTGTTGAATGGAATCACCGGAGGATCGAGGTTTCAATGCAAAAAACAGTTTACAGTTATTTTTAAAACTCAAAAATTTGGACCTGTCACCAAAAAACAAATCAGGAGTAGGTATCTTCGGTTCTAAAGCAGGAGTCTGAACAATGTAATCAGAAATACCCTGTACTCTAGCAGCAAGCTGGTCTACACGAGAAGCTAATTCCTGAACACTCATGCTAGCACAAGGCTCTTCAGCCACCCAGAGATAAAGAGAGAGGAGAAGACAAAACAGACTGAAGAAAAAAAAAATGGCTCAAGACCTTTCCTCCTATCTTCTGAGATGCAATTAACTCATTGTTGGCCAGTTGTACTGTTATGATCCGGTGACCTTGGAGCTGCATGAGAACTTTCACTGGAGAAAGTGGCCACTATACTGACCGCAAACCTGAACTTAAAACCGCAACTAGAAGTAGCCATGGAGTGTACCTAACACACCTAGACACCTCGTCACAGCCGGAGGACTAAATTCCCCTAAAGATGGAAATCAGAATACTATCTTGCCTCAGAGAAAATCCCCAAAGGATAGACAGCCCCCGACAAATATTGGCGGTGAGTCGGAGAGGAAAAAACATACACAGGCAGAAAAAACAGGATTTAGCACAGGAGGCCACTCTAGCTAGATAGGACAGGATAGGACAGAGTTCTGTGCGGTCGCTATTAAATCCCTTCAAAAAATCCACAGCAGAATATACAAAAAACTTCCTACATCCAACTGAAGATGTAGGAGCGTATATCTGCAACTCCAGTGAATACTACAAACAGAGCAGAAATAAACTGAAACAAACACACAACAGTGTGCCAAAGATACAAAAACAAAAACACTTATCTTTGCTGAAATTGGCAGCTAAGCAGGTGAGGCCAGGCAGAGATCCAATACTTGCAAAGAAACATTGACAACTGGAAAGGGCTAATGAATTCTGCACAATTAAATATCCCAGTCAGAACAGCAATTAGCAGATACACCTGGCCAGGACTGTGACTCAGAGACAACTGCATTCCCACCTACCTCCACTGGAGGGAACCCAAGAGCAGAATTCACAACAGCTAAGCACGGAGCATGAACTGTCTCTCTCTACTGCGAACGTGCACTGCACTCGCGATCATGGAGCGCATGGTGTCTCGCTCTCTGTAACACGCAACATGCAGCGTGCGACACACAACATGCAACACGTGACATGCAACATGTGACATGCGACACACAACATGCAACATGTGACATGCAACATGTGACACACAACATGCGACACACAACATGCGACATGCAACATGTGACACACAACATGTGAAACACAACATGCAACATACACCATACAACACATACATACAGTACATACTGTACATATAGACATACAGTACATTAAACATAGATTACACATTCACCATCACTTGTCACTTTGATCCCCGAAGCCATAGCCACCTGTAAAAAATATTAAAATAATAAACAAACAATATACTACCTGATCTGCAGAAATCCAATTAAAACGAGTGTCCCATGACGATCTCCTGTTGACAGCAGCAGCATCAGCTGATGCGACCGCTCTCCAGGGGCTCCAAGAATACAATGTCAGAAGGTATCCTTCCACACTGTATTCCTCCACCAATGTAAAAAATAGTCCCTAGTCTCACTTGTGGCACTGCTGTGTGAGAAAGTTCACACGCAGCAATGCCATAAAGTGAGACCTTGAACCCCGGTAACCTCAGTGATGCACTGCAGGAGCCATTGTCTCCTGTCAGTGTGTCACTGGAGGGCCTATAGAGCAGTGACATCACCAGATGTCACTGTTCTATAGGAGAGATTGTCGTGGGACACTCGTTATTAATTGGACTACGACGGACAGGTATTATACGGTTAGTTTATTATTTTTAGTTTTTTGCAGGTGATCGAATATGGTAAGCATGGTTAAATTAAGAATATTAAAATACTTTTTTCTAGTTGTGTCTTTATTTTTTTAACTCTTTCACTAGTCTAGGATTAATAATGGATATGCATCTTATTGACACCTCTCCATTATTAACCCGGCTTAATGTCACCTTACAATAGCAAGGTGACATTAACCCCTTATTACCGCATATCCCACCACTACACGGGAGTGGAAAGAGAGTGGTAAGTGCAGGAATTGGCGCATCTTACAGATGCACCATTTCTGGGGTGGCTGGGGGCTGGTATTTATAGCAGGGGGCCAATAACAATGGCCCCTCTCTAGGCTATGAATATCAGCCCGCAGCTGTCTGCGTAGCCTTTCTGGCTATAAAATATAGGCAGACCCCACGTCACTATTTATCTATTATCTATCTATCGATATATCTATCTAGCTATCTATAGCTATATCTATTGATAGATATATTTATAGATAGATCTATCTATTATCTATCTATTATCTATCCCATATCTATCATCTATCTATCTATTGATCTATCTGTTATCTATCATCTATCTGTCTGTGTGTGTAAACATTATTCTTCAATGAAGTATGTAAATGAAGAGGTTGGACAAGAAATGACATCACCCTTTTTTTTTGGTATATCTTTATTGCGCATGAAAAAAAGCACAAATCCGCATGAAAAAAAGCTTCAAAACCGCATGAAATATGCAGGTGACCTGCCAGTGACCTCAGGTGCAGATTTGGTGCAGACTTTACCTGCGTCAAATCCTGATCAAATACTGATGCAATCCTGAACGTGGACACATACCCTAACATATGTAATTATGGGTAACTGGTGGCAACCAACAGCTTGTTTAATAACACACTGCACTGTTGGACTTTTTATACTTTCTAAAATTAAAAAAAATCCCCCAAAGTGATCTTTTTTTGCAAGAAAATGCCTGCCGTATTGGTGTTTATGGAAAAAGCTATCACTATCCCTTTTCTCTTGAGCAGCAGCAGGTATGGTGTTTGTTTCTAGAGTGAATGGGGCAGCACCAAGGAATTGATTGTATGCCAAATGAAAAAGCATAAGGAAGCACATGTCCAGAGGCAAGTCTTCATAGCACCCAATTTACCTAACTAATTGCAATTTTAATTTACTTTATTTTTTAGAAGTGTTTTGGCAGAACTAGATAGAGTCCATTATAAAATGAGAGGGTGAAACAAGAGGATGTAGAAGTCAAGGATAATATTAGCTGTAGAAGTCATGGCTAATCACAAAAACACTGAACTTTAGGAAGGCAAAGTTTGACCAGCTTAGAGATGCCCTTAATCTGGTAGACTGGGACAATATCCTCAGAAATAAGAATACAGATAATAAATGGAAAATGTTTAAGAACATCCTAAATAGGTACTGTAAGCGGTTTATACCTTGTTGGAATAAAAGGGCTAGAAATAGGAAAACCCCAATGTGGCTAAACAAAGAAGTAAGACAGGCAATTAACAGTAAAAAGAAAGCATTTGCACTACTAAAACAGGATGGCACCATTGAAGCTCTAAAAAACTATAGGGAGAAAAATACTTCATCTAAAAAACTAATTAAAGCTGCCAAAAAGGAAACAGAGAAGCACATTGCTAAGGAGAGTAAAACTAATCCCAAACTGTTCTTCAACTATATCAATAGTAGAAGAATAAAAACTGAAAATGTAGGCCCCTTAAAAAACAGTGAGGAAAGAATGGTTGTAGATGACGAGGAATAAGCTAACATATTAAACACCTTCTTCTCCACAGTATTCACGGTGGAAAATGAAATGCTAGGTGAAATTCCAAGAAACAATGAAAACCCTATATTAAGGGTCACCAATCTAACCCAAGAAGAGGTGTGAAACCGGCTAAATAAGATTAAAATAGATAAATCTCCGGGTCCGGATGGCATACACCCACGAGTACTAAGAGAACTAAGTAATGTAATAGATAAACCATTATTTCTTATTTTTAGGGACTCTATAGCGACGGGGTCTGTTCCGCAGGACTGGCGCCTTGCAAATGTGGTGCCAATATTCAAAAAGGGCTCTAAAAGTGAACCTGGAAATTATAGGCCAGTAAGTCTAACCTCTATTGTTGGTAAAATATTTGAAGGGTTTCTGAGGGATGTTATTCTGGATTATCTCAATGAGAATAACTGTTTAACTCCATATCAGCATGGGCTTATGAAAAATCGCTCCTGTCAAACCAATCTAATCAGTTTTTATGAAGAGGTAAGCTATAGGCTGGACCACGATGAGTCATTGGACGTGGTATATCTCGATTTTTCCAAAGCGTTTGATACTGTGCCGCACAAGAGGTTGGTACACAAAATGAGAATGCTTGGTCTGGGGGAAAATGTGTGTAAATGGGTTAGTAACTGGCTTAGTGATAGAAAGCAGAGGGTGGTTATAAATGGTATAGTCTCTAACTGGGTTGCTGTGACCAGTGGGGTACCGCAGGGGTCAGTATTGGGACCTGTTCTCTTCAACATATTCATTAATGATCTGGTAGAAGGTTTACACCGTAAAATATCAATATTTGCAGATGATACAAAACTATGTAAAGCAGTTAATACAAGAGAAGATAGTATTCTGCTACAGATGGATCTGGATAAGTTGGAAACTTGAGCTGAAAGGTGGCAGATGAGGTTTAACAATGATAAATGTAAGGTTATACACATGGGAAGAAGGAATCAATGTCACCATTACACACTGTACGGGAAACCACTGGGTAAATCTGACAGGGAGAAGGACTTGGGGATCCTAGTTAATGATAAACTTACCTGGAGCAGCCAGTGCCAGGCAGCAGCTGCCAAGGCAAACAGGATCATGGGGTGCATTAAAAGAGGTCTGGATACACATGATGAGAGCATTATACTGCCTCTGTACAAATCCCTAGTTAGACTGCACATGGAGTACTGTGTCCAGTTTTGGGCACCGGTGCTCAGGAAGGATATAATGGAACTAGAGAGAGTACAAAGGAGGGCAACAAAATTAATAAAGGGGATGGGAGAACTACAATACCCAGATAGATTAGCGAAATTAGGATTATTTAGTCTAGAAAAAAGACAACTGAGGGGCGATCTAATAACCATGTATAAGTATATAAGGGGACAATACAAATATCTCGCTGAGGATCTGTTTATACCAAGGAAGGTGACGGGCACAAGGGGGCATTCTTTGCGTCTGGAGGAGAGAAGGTTTTTCCACCAACATAGAAGAGGATTCTTTACTGTTAGGGCAGTGAGAATCTGGAATTGCTTGCCTGAGAAGGTGGTGATGGCGAACTCAGTCGAGGGGTTCAAGAGAGGCCTGGATGTCTTCCTGGAGCAGAACAATATTGTATCATACAATTATTAGGTTCTGTAGAAGGACGTAGATCTGGGGATTTATTATGATGGAATATAGGCTGAACTGGATGGACAAATGTCTTTTTTCGGCCTTACTAACTATGTTACTATGTTATTTTTCCATAGTAGTCTTGTTAACATTACAATGAAGATATAAGAAAATTAATGGACAGACAGGACATGAATTTCTGCCTACTGGAAGAGGCATAGTCAGAAACAGCATAAAATAGATTATGTATAAGTATGGGATGTGTGATTAGAGATATAAGACATTACGGACCAGCAAGAGATGTGTGGCTGTCTGATGGCAGCCTCAGGAACAGCACAGTATGGCACATCATTCATAGGCAGGAGATACCGGCCTGTATTAAACCAGCGCTGACAGCCCCTGGAGCAGCAGCATAATATAGATAGAATATAATGGACAGGAGGCATATTTTACTAGTGATCTAATATTTGGCATCAGTTGTAGGTGAATGAAAATCCTCACTGATCAATGCCTGATTCATTTTGCCAAATGTAAGGTTTTTCACAATTGGGAAGAACAATCTAGTCATCTTTAGTATGACAAAGCCATCTACTATGCTAAACATCCTCTCTGTCTTGTCTACAATACATTGTACTATCAAACTTGACTTATTGTTGCTACCGGTCCAATCTGCTGACCCAAAGTCCATGGGGTCAGGGCTAATGGTACCTATTAGAGAAAGGACTTAACTCAGGTAGATGAATTGGATTGGTGCAGCAGCTGCTAAAAACATCTAGCCCATCATGTCATATGGAATTTAATCACTGTAACAACTTTAAATATTTTTTGCAGAGGGAGTGCTGGTGCAGGCGGAGGAATGATGCTTGCAGCAAGTCTCCTGGTACATAAGTGGGCATTAGATGCTGCACAGCAATAGCTTTGCCAAAGAACACAGCTTACCTTGGTAATATGCCAATTTTGACTGCCTTTGAGAAACCATTCAAAATTCATCCAGTTTTGCTTTTATAGTAAAGGTCTAAAAGCATGGCTACTTAACAGTCATCCCATTGCTTGATGCTAATGATATGCTTATCTGTCCACATGCCTCTCTTTTTTCTTTCTTTCTTGTTTTTTTTGTTCAAATATTTGTGTTTCTTCAGAAACTTTGTTATGCCATGCTTGATGAAGTGACCTAAGAAGTCTCGAAAGCTTGCCTTGTAACATATTTTATTTTATTTTTGTTAGCCATTAAAAGGTATCATAACTACAAGATTATCTTGTTTTTCCCAGTGAGAGCAGTATTTCTGCCCACAAGCATTCAAGCATGCACCTTGACATGTTCAACAGCATGACCGAGACTTTGCTGGTTCACATTCCTCCCCACTCTCTGTGACTGTTGGTCATCATAACTGCTTCCTGTTCCTGGGATAACGTCCCCCAACACATTCCCCCAACTACTCTTGCACATTCTCCTCCCCATTTTATGCCACATCTTTATGCATGTGTCATTGTCCCTGTGAGTGAAAACCAAAAGTAAAGTAGTTAGTTCACCACCATGGGCATTTTGTCCCCTCAATTAATGGATCAGGGCAGAGCAGCCACAACAGGAACATGTAAAGGAGTAGTATGATCCAGCAATTAGGCCTAGAAGTCTTGTTAATAAAAATAAAATATAGCTTTTATTGAGCCATTTTAAAAGGCAGCTCCAATGCATATATTGGCCTAAATGCACATTAGTTACTAGTGATAGCAACTATGCATTTTGACTTGTGTCTTCTAGTTTGCAAACATTTTTATATCTTTGAGGGTGTATCCTCGAAAAGATGTGATTGGCCAAACAGAAGGAATAATTAATATGCAGTTTAAAACAACATAATTAAGTAAATTGAACATAACATACAATAGCTAAGGAAAATTGAAAACAAAAAATATAATCAATACTGCAGAATCAAATCCTGTCTTAAACTAAGACCATGAGGCGAGCAAGATTATGTTACTATGTTACTATGTTACTATATACAAATATCTCGCTGAGGATCTGTTTATACCAAGGAAGGTGACGGGCACAAGGGGGCATTCTTTGCGTCTGGAGGAGAGAAGGTTTTTCCACCAACATAGAAGAGGATTCTTTACTGTTAGGGCAGTGAGAATCTGGAATTGCTTGCCTGAGGAGGTGGTGATGGCGAACTCAGTCGAGGGGTTCAAGAGAGGCCTGGATGTCTTCCTGGAGCAGAACAATATTGTATCATACAATTAGGTTCTGTAGAAGGACGTAGATCTGGGGATTTATTATGATGGAATATAGGCTGAACTGGATGGACAAATGTCTTTTTTCGGCCTTACTAACTATGTTACTATGTTACTATGTTACTAAGATTCCAACATGAATATTAGGATTCTCTGTTTAATAGCTTCCGTTTGTGGTTTTCCCCAAAAAAGAGATTGAATGCTTTCTCTATGCCTGAGAATTTAAAAATAGGTACACCACTGTTGTGAATTCTGCTCTTGGGCTTCCTCCGGTGGTTATGAGTGGTAGTGCTGCGGTAGTTGGATCGCAGCATTTATCAGGTGTTTCTATTGTTTGCAATTTGGGCTGGGCTATTTAGTCCTGCTTTATCCTTTGGTCAGTGCCAGTTGTCCATTGTTTTTGGAGGATTCTCATCCATACCTGGTCTCTTCTGTTCTGCTGTTCATTTCAACAAAGATAAGTTCTGACTTTGTTTTTGCTGTCCACCTGCTGTGGACCATATAGTTCTGTGCATTTTCATGTTTTGTCTAGTCCAGTTTTGTCTGTGAAGGATTTGTTGCAGCCAAGCTGTGTCTCTGGAGATGCAGATATACCCTCCATGTCTTTAGTCAGATGTGGTGTTTTGTATTTTCTGTGGTGGATATTTTCTAGTGTTTTAATACTGACCGCATAGTACTCTGTCCTATTCTTTCTTTTTAGCTAGTATGGCCTCCTATGCTAAATCCTGAATTCATGTCTGCGTATGTTATTTCCCTCTCCTCTCACAGTCAATATTTGTGGGGGGCTGTCTATCCTTTGGGGATTTTCTCTGAGGCAAGATAGGTTTCCTGTTTCTGTCTTTAGGGGAAGTTAGTTCTTAGGCTGTGTCCAGGGGTCTAGGGAGTGTTAGGTACCCCCCACGGCTACTTCTAGTTGCACTGCTAAGTTCAGGGTTTGCGGTCAGTACAGCTACCACCTTCTCCAGAGTACATCTCATGCTGCTCCTAGGCCACCAGATCATAACAGTACAACTGGCCTACAATGAGTTAATTGCATCTCAGAAGAAGGGAGGAAAGGTTTTGAGCCATTTTTTTTTCCTTAGCCTGTTTTGTCTTTTCCTCCCTCTTAATCTCTGGGTGGCTACGGAACCTAGTAATTACATGGATGTTCAGGAGTTAGTTTCTCGGGTGGATCAGCTTGCTGATAGGGTACAAGGTATTTCAGATTATATTATTCAGACTCCTGCCTTAGAACCTAAGATTCCCACTCCTGATTTATTTTTTGGTTACAGGTCCAAATTTTTGAGTTTCAAAAATAACTGTAAACTGTTTTTTGCATTGAGACCCCGATGCTCTGGTGATCCCATTCAGCAGGTTAAAATAATCATATCCCTGCTGTGTGGTGACCCACAGGATTGGGCATTTTCCCTGGAATCTGGCAATCCTGCTTTGCTTAATGTTGATTCTTTCTTTCAAGCATTGGGGTTATTGTATGATGAGCCTAATTCTGTGGATCAAGTTGAGAAGATTTTGGATTCTCATTTTTTGAGGCGGAAGCTTCAGTATCTGGTCAAATGGAAGGGTTATGGCCAGGAGGATAATTCTTGGGTTGTTGCCTCCGATGTTCATACTGACGATTTGGTTCATGCCTTTCATTTGGCTCATCCTGAACGGCCTGGGGGCTCTGGTGAGGGTTCGGTGACCCCTCCTCAAGGGGGGTTACTGTTGTGAATTCTGCTCTTGGGCTCCCTCCGGTGGTTATGAGTGGTAGTGCTGCGGTAGTTGGATCGCAGCATTTATCAGGTGTTTCTATTTTTTGCAATTTGGGCTGGGCTATTTAGTCCTACTTTATCCTTTGGTCAGTTCCAGTTGTCCATTGTTTTTGGAGGATTCTCATCCATACCTGGTCTCTTCTGTTCTGCTATTCATTTCAACAAAGATAAGTTCTGGCTTTGTTTTTGCTGTCCACCTGCTGTGGACCTTATAGTTCTGTGCATTTTCATGTTTTGTCTAGTCCAGCTTTGTCTGTGAAGGATTTTTTGCAGCCAAGCTGTGTCTCTGGAGATGCAGATATACCCTCCATGTCTTTAGTCAGATGTGGTGTTTTGTATTTTCTGTTGTGGATATTTTCTAGTGTTTTAATACTGACCGCATAGTCCTCTGTCCTATTCTTTCTTTTTAGCTAGTATGGCCTCCTATGCTAAATCCGGAATTCATGTCTGCGTATGTTATTTCCCTCTCATCTCACAGTCAATATTTGTGGGGGGCTGTCTATCCTTTGGGGATTTTCTCTGAGGCAAGATAGGTTTCCTGTTTCTGTCTTTAGGGGAAGTTAGTTCTTAGACTGTGTCCAGGGGTCTAGGGAGTGTTAGGTACCCCCCACGGCTACTTCTAGTTGCGCTGCTAAGTTCAGGGTTTGCGGTCAGTACAGCTACCACCTTCTCCAGAGTACATCTCATGCTGCTCCTAGGCCACCAGATCATAACAGTACAACTGGCCTACAATGAGTTAATTGCATCTCAGAAGAAGGGAGGAAAGGTTTTGAGCCATTTTTTTTTCCTTAGCCTGTTTTGCCTTTTACTCCCTCTTAATCTCTGGGTGGCTACGGAACCTAGTAATTACATGGATGTTCAGGAGTTAGTTTCTCGGGTGGATCAGCTTGCTGATAGGGTACAAGGTATTTCAGATTATATTATTCAGACTCCTGCCTTAGAACCTAAGATTCCCACTCCTGATTTATTTTTTGGTTACAGATCCAAATTTTTGAGTTTCAAAAATAACTGTAAACTGTTTTTTGCATTGAGACCCGATGCTCTGGTGATCCCATTCAGCAGGTTAAAATAATCATATCCCTGCTGTGTGGTGACCCACAGGATTGGGCATTTTCCCTGGAATCTGGCAATCCTGCTTTGCTTAATGTTGATTCTTTCTTTCAAGCATTGGGGTTATTGTATGATGAGCCTAATTCTGTGGATCAAGTTGAGAAGATTTTGGATTCTCATTTTTCGAGGCGGAAGCTTCAGTATCTGGTCAAATGGAAGGGTTATGGCCAGGAGGATAATTCTTGGGTTGTTGCCTCCGATGTTCATACTGACGATTTGGTTTTTCCTCTGTCCTATTCTTTCTTTTTAGCTAGTATGGCCTCCTATGCTAAATCCTGAATTCATGTCTGCGTATGTTATTTCCCTCTCCTCTCACAGTCAATATTTGTGGGGGGTTGTCTATCCTTTGGGGATTTTATCTGAGGCAAGATAGGTTTCCTGTTTCTGTCTTTAGGGGAAGTTAGCTCTCAGGCTGTGTCCAGGGGTCTAGGGAGTGTTAGGTACAGGTACCACCTTCTCCAGAGTACGTCTCATGCTGCTCCTAGGCCACCAGATCATAACACACCATCTTTTCATGTGTTAGCAAAGTATTTTTAGGCTGCAGAATCATAACATGGCTAAAGGGTTGATTGCATCAAAAGACGTCACCTTATGCATACTTTAAACAGACCAGTAGGGCAGCCAACATAGTGAATTTCACAATAGTACTTTCAATTAGATAAGTAATGTTTGCTCTGTTAGGCCGGCTTCACACTAGCGTGTTTTACGGACGTAAGAGAGGTGCAGAAAATACGGATTGCATACGGTACAATGCTTCTCTATGCCACAGCTCCTATCAGCCGTATTTTACTGATCCGTATTATACGGTCTTCTACATCCGTAGAAAATCGCAGCATGCTGCGTTTGTCACCGTATTGTGCAAAAAATACGGCAATGAAAGTCTATGGTGGCCAGAAAAATATAGATTACACATGGACCAGCAGTGTGACTTGCGAGAAATACGCAGCGGTGTTAGCGAGAAAACCCGGCAATTCAGTGCGGTGTACAGTAAAATTACACTGACAGCTTACAATAGAATAGGTAGAATTAATGTGTACACATAGAATGGGTATATATATATATATATATATATATATGTCAGTGAGACACATATATGTATATATATTAATATTTCATCCAGCGCGAGATAGCTTAAAAGCCGGTAATTCAATTGCCGGCTTTTGCTATTTCCTTCCTAAACCCGACATGATATGAGACATGGTTTACATACAGTAAACCATGTCATATCCCCATTTTTTTGCATATTCCACACTACTAATGTTAGTAGCGTGTATGTGCAATATTTGGGCGCTCTAGCTATTAAATTAAAGGGTTAAATGGCGGAAAAAATTGGCGTGGGCTCCTGCGCATTTTTCTCCGCCAGAGTAGTAAAGCCAGTGACTGAGGGCAGATATTAATAGCCTGGAGAGGGTCCATGGTTATAGGACCCCCCTGGCTAAAAACATCTGCCTCCAGCCACCCCAGAAAAGGCACATCTGGAAGATGCGCCTGTTCTGTCACTTGGCCACTCTCTTCCCATTCCCGTGTAGCGGTGGGATATGGGGTAATGAAGGGTTAATGTCACCTTGCTATTGTAAGGTGATATTAAGCCAGATTAATAATGGAGAGGTGTCAATTATGACACCTATCCATTATTAATCCAATTGTCTGAAATGGTTAAAAAAAACACACACATTATTACAAAGCCTTTTAATGAAATAAAAACACAGGTTGTTGGAATATTTTATTATCCTGGTAATCCACCTGAAGACCCTTGCTCTGTTACAAATGTAAAATAAAAAAAACAACAATATCTCATACCCTCTGATGATCTGTCATGTCCCACGATGTAAATGCATCTGAAGGGGTTCATTTTATTTACAGGCAGGAGTGTTATGATCTGGTGGCCTTGGAGCAGCATGAGACGTACTCTGGAGAAGGTGGCACCTGTACTGACCACAAACCCTGAACTTAGCAGCGCAACTAGAAGTAGACGTGGGGGGTACCTAACGCTCCCTAGACCCCTCGACACAGCCTAAGAATTAACTACCCCTAAAGACAGAAACAGGAAACCTATCTTGCCTCAGAGAAAATCCCCAAAGGATAGACAGCCCCCCACAAATATTGACTGTGGGAGGAGAGGGAAATAACATACGCAGACATGAAATCAGGATTTAGCATAGGAGGCCATGCTAGCTAAAAAGAAAGGATAGAACAGAGTACTATGCGGTCAGTATTAAAACACTAGAAAATTTCCACCACAGAAAATACAAATCACCACATCTGACTAAAGACATGGAGGGTATATCTGCATCTCCAGAGACACAGCTAGGCTGCAAAAAATCCTTCACAGACAAAGCTGGGCAAGACGAAACATGAAAATGCACAGAACTATAAGGTCCACAGCAGGTGGACAGCAAAAACAAAGCCAGGACTTATCTTAGAAGAAAAGGACAGCGAACAGGAGAGACCAGAAGGGATGTGAATCCTCCAAAAACAATGGACAACTGGCACTGACTAAAGGATCAAGCAGGACTAAATAGCTGAGTCCAAATTGAATACACCTGATAAATGCTGCAATCCACAGACAGCAGCACTACCACTCATAACCACCGGAGGGAGCCCAAGAGCAGAATTCACAACAGTACCCCCCTTTGAAGAGGGGTCACCGAACCCTCACCAGAGCTCCCAGGCCGAACAGGACGAGCCAAATGAAAGGCACGAACCAAATCGTCAGCATGAACATCGGAGGCAACAACCCAAGAATTATCCTCCTGGCCATAACCCTTCCATTTGACCAGATACTGAAGCTTCTGCCTCGAAAAACGAGAATCCAAAATCTTCTCAACCACATACTCCAATTCCCCATCAATCAACTCCAGAGCCGGAGGATCAACAGAGGGAACAACGGACACCACATACTTCCGCAACAAAGATCTGTAGAAAACATTATGGATGGAAAAAGAGGCCGGAAGGGCCAAATGAAAAGACACAGGATTGATAATCTCTGAAATCCTATAATAATACAAAAAGTCTCGCACTCAACTTAAATCTTATTGATTGATAGATTTATTGGTACTAAGGTAGCACTGGAAACGTTTCAGCCCTCATCGAGCTTTCATCAGTCACTACAATGTTTGTGGAAACAAAAATATATATACATAAAATACAGTGTATAAACCAAAAACACCAAACGTATGAAATAAAGTATATACAGATTTTCACAGTAGCCAACAAAAATTATAATTCATTAAACGTATCTCATAGCGGTGGAAACACGCCTACAAATACTCGCCCGACGGAATTTATGTTAGATAGAGAAAACACACATACCGTGCTGTGCCTTTTAGTGTGTGTCAATCATGTCCTTAATTGGAACGCAGATCGTGCATAATGCCTAGTATAGCATAAGGGAAGGATAGGTTTTTATAGTAATATAGCAAGGACTAAGGATGCTGTAGCTTCGATGTAATAAAGTAATACTCACAGTCAATGACTGCTATAACATAAGGCGGTGATAACGTGTGATACACAGAAACACGTACAAGCTGTGAAAAAATAGTAGGGGAGAGAATAAGTTTATGTGAATGCATAATAAAGCTGCATACTACGGTGATTCCCTCGTGTGTATTTTACCTTGTATAGATAATATATATGGTGGGAGGTAATGACCTCACCGGCGGCCAGCGTTAGAGCAGAGGCTAAAAGGGAATGTAATAAGAGTGATCAGTAGGGATGAGCGACCTTTACTTTTATAGGATCGGGTCGGGTTTCACGAAACCCGACTTTTTCAAAAGTCGGGTCGAGTGAAATCGGCCGATCCTATAAAAAAGTCGGGGTCGGCCAAAACTCGAAACCCAATGCAGTGCATTGGGTTTCCATGGTTCCCAGGGTCTGAAGGAGCGGAAACTCTCCTTCAGGCCCTGCGATCCATATTTTAGTGTAAAATAAAGAACTAAAATAAAAAATATCGCAATACTTACCCTCTGACGCGCCCTTGTACTAACCGGCAGTCTTCCTTCCTTAGAATCAGCCTTCCAGGACCTGGCGGTGACGTCGCGGCTTGTGATTGTGATTGTGATTGTAATATATTCCTATTAGGTATATACTCACCCTCGGAAGCGCCCTGCTTCCTTCCGACAGCCTTCCTTCCTAAGAATCAGCGCTTGAAGGACCTTCGGTGACGTCACGGCTTCTGATTGGTCGCACGAGCGGTCACATGGGCGGCCGCGCGGCCAATCACAAGCCGCGACGTCACCGCGACGTCACCGCCAGGTCCTGGAAGGCTGATTCTAAGGAAGGAAGACTGCCGGTTAGTACCAGGGCGCGTCAGAGGGTAAGTATTGCGATATTTTTTATTTTAATTCTTTATTTTACACTTTAATCTGAATTCCGATACCAATTCCCGATATCTTAAACATATCGGGAATCGGTATCGGAATTCCGATTCCAGATTCAAAAGATCGCCGACTTCATGGCTGACCCCGCACTGGGGTCGGGTCGGGTTTCATGAAACCCGACCTTGCCAAAAGTCGGCGACTTTTGAAAAATCTCGACCCGTTTCGCTCAACCCTAGTGATCAGTGCTTATGGATCCACTACATGTGCAGTGTCACGAAGTACTAAATCATACCTGGAGGGGAGCCGCCTGGACGTGCGTGTTATCCCTGAGACGCGGTGTCCACCGCTAGTCTGGGATATGTGTGGAAAGCCGCGCTATTTAAACACAGTGTGTACCATGTGAAGGAGCGTCGAGACCGGATGTGACGTCAGAAGTCCCGGTCCGAGCGGAAGTGAATGGCCGTGCGTTTCACTGTGTGGATGTGCGTTCCACCAGTGAAGCGCTGCAGCGAACAAACCTAAGATTAACATGTAGTGCCAGCGGGCAGTTGCATCCTGGAGTTACAGCTGCGGGGAGATGTCATAAATATATTATAAATGCAGTGTGATAATCGTGTACCAAAGGTGGGAGGGAGGTGGAGAGGAGGGGTTATGGGAGGAGTGTGGTAATCCTGTCAAGAAGTAGGAAGTCTGTAGAATCAGTGGGCTAAATGGAAGAATTTGAGCATACACACTACATGTCCTACACTTTTCTAAAATTGCACAAAGTGCGTGCTATGCAGTGTCTGATGGTCTGAACGGATGAACATATAGAAAAGAAAAAAGAAAAAAGACCATGGCAGCGGTGTCATTCATCCACAAACACGTATCCGTAGTGAGTGGTGGCACAGAGAGTGGTGCTTGATCAGGTGGTGATTCGTGGTGTACCGATCATCATTAATATAGGCGACTCTAAAAGACAAAAATCTCAGTCAATACATAGAATAATGTCATTGGAGATATCAACATCAATAGTATACAAAGGTAACAGGAATTGTTTATAATATCATCATATAAATGCAGATAACTCATGTTCCCTATTGAGTCCTTTAGGTGATAATGTATCTAACGTGTGGATCCAATATGCCCCACGTCTCTTGAGCATGAGTGTTCTATTCCACCCTCTACGTTGTTTGGGGACTTGCTCTAGGACCTGAAATTTTAATTGTGCAATATTGTGTTTTAATGCATGGAAATGATGGGGTAATGGTAGCAGAAGGTTGTTACAGCGAATGGTGGATTCGTGTTTAGACACTCTGTCCCTAATTGATTGTGACGTCTCCCCCACATATAGCAGGCCACATGGGCATTTAATCACATATATCACATATGTAGAGTCACATGTGAAATACCCTCTGATTTTGAACTCCTTTCCAGAACGTGGGTGTCTGACCACACTACCTTTTTGAACATTATTTCACTGGACACAATGTAAGCAGGGGAAAGTGCCTTCCCTAGGTGTGCCCAGAAAACTTTGCCTTGCGATAGTATTTGTGCCAATATCCGCCTTCACTAGATTATCCCGCAGACTAGGGGCTCTTTTAAAGCATGGGAGGAACGGGTTTTGAAACTCTTTAACATTGGGGAAGGCATTTGAAAGGATTGGCCAGTTGCTACGTATAGCCCTATGTAATCTGTACATGAAAGGGTGGAATGAGTGTACAAACGGGATACGTGAGGTAGTGTCAGTCCTAGGTTTGTCAGTGGTGGTTTTGGATCTCTCAAGGATGGATGAGGGGTAGCCTCTAGCTTTGAATTTCTGAGTCATCTCTTGTGTGCGTAGTTCTCTGGTGTCCATGTTGGAAACAATGCGTTGTACCCTCTGGTATTGTGCCTTGGGTATTGATCTTTTGGTTGATGGGGGGTGAAGACTTTGAAAGTGTAAAAGACTGTTGCGGTCTGTACTTTTGGAATAAAGATCCGTACTTAGTAGGCCGCTTGAGTCTTTTATCACTAGTGTGTCTAAGAAATTCATACTCCATAGATCGTGATTAATGGTAAATGAAATCCCTAGTGTGTGGGATAATCTAGTGAAGGCGGATATTGGCACAAATACTATCACAAGGCAAAGTTTTCTGGGCACACCTAGGGAAGGCACTTTCCCCTGCTTACATTGTGTCCAGTGCAATAATGTTCAAAAAGGTAGTGTGGTCAGACACCCACGTTCTGGAAAGGAGTTCAAAATCAGAGGGTATTTCACATGTGACTCTACATATGTGATATATGTGATTAAATGCCCATGTGGCCTGCTATATGTGGGGGAGACGTCACAATCAATTAGGGACAGAGTGTCTAAACACAAATTCACCATTCGCTGTAACAACCTTCTGCTACCATTACCCCATCATTTCCATGCATTAAAACACAATATTGCACAATTAAAATTTCAGGTCCTAGAGCAAGTCCCCAAACAACGTAGGGGGGGAATAGAACCCTCATGCTCAAGAGACGTGAGGCATATTGAATCCACACGTTAGATACATTATCACCTAAAGGACTCAATAGGGAACATGAGTTATCTGCATTTATATGATGATATTATAAACAATTCCTGTTATCTTTATATACTATTGATGTTGATATCTCCAATGACATTATTCTATGTATTGACTGAGATTTTTGTCATTTAGAGTCGCCTGTTATGGCTGGCAATCAGGCAACACAGCGTGCAGTAATCAGCGCACATACAGAGATCTGGCAATAACCCAAAACAATAGGACGAGCTCTGAGACGTGGAATCTCTGTAGACTGCAGTACCTGATCTATCCTCACACAACTGGAAGCAGCAGTGGATTGCGCCTATCAACTACCTATGCAACTCGGCACTGCCTGAGGAGCTGACTAGCCTGAAGATAGAAATACAAGCCTGACTTACCTCAGAGAAATACCCCAAAGGAATAGGCAGCCCCCACATATAATGACTGTTAGCAAGATGAAAAGACAAACGTAGGAATGAAATAGATTCAGCAAAGTGAGGCCCGATATTCTAGACAGAGCGAGGATAGCAAAGAGAACTATGCAGTCTACAAAAAACCCTAAAACGAAAACCACGCAAAGGGGCAAAAAGACCCACCGTGCCGAACTAACAGCACGGCGGTGCACCCCTTTGCTACTCAGAGCTTCCAGCAAAAGATAATAACAAGCTGAACAGAAAAAACAGAAAACAAACTAGAAGCACTTATCTAGCAGAGCAGCAGGCCCAAGGAAAGATGCAGTAGCTCAGATCCAACACTGGAACATTGACAAGGAGCAAGGAAGACAGACTCAGGTGGAGCTAAATAGCAAGGCAGCCAACGAGCTCACCAAAACACCTGAGGGGGGAAGCCCAGAGACTGCAATACCACTTGTGACCACAGAAGTGAACTCAGCCACAGAATTCACAACAGTACCCCCCCCTTGAGGAGGGGTCACCGAACCCTCACCAGAACCCCCAGGCCGACCAGGATGAGCCACATGAAAGGCACGAACAAGATCTGGGGCATGGACATCAGAGGCAAAAACCCAGGAATTATCTTCCTGAGCATAACCCTTCCATTTGACCAGATACTGGAGTTTCCGTCTAGAGACACGAGAATCCAAAATCTTCTCCACAATATACTCCAATTCCCCCTCCACCAAAACAGGGGCAGGAGGCTCCACAGATGGAACCATAGGTGCCACGTATCTCCTCAACAACGACCTATGGAATACATTATGTATGGAAAAGGAGTCTGGGAGGGTCAGACGAAAAGACACCGGATTGAGAATCTCAGAAATCCTATACGGACCAATAAAACGAGGTTTAAATTTAGGAGAGGAAACCTTCATAGGTATATGACGAGAAGATAACCAAACCAGATCCCCAACACGAAGTCGGGGTCCCACACGGCGTCTGCGATTAGCGAAAAGCTGAGCCTTCTCCTGGGACAAGGTCAAATTGTCCACTACCTGAGTCCAGATCTGCTGCAACCTGTCCACCACATAATCCACACCAGGACAGTCCGAAGACTCAACCTGTCCTGAAGAGAAACGAGGATGGAACCCAGAATTGCAGAAAAATGGAGAGACCAAGGTAGCCGAGCTGGCCCGATTATTAAGGGCGAACTCAGCCAACGGCAAAAATGACACCCAATCATCCTGGTCAGCGGAAACAAAACATCTCAGATATGTTTCCAAGGTCTGATTGGTTCGTTCGGTCTGGCCATTAGTCTGAGGATGGAAGGCCGAGGAAAAAGATAGGTCAATGCCCATCCTACCACAAAAGGCTCGCCAGAACCTCGAGACAAACTGGGAACCTCTGTCAGAAACAATATTCTCAGGAATGCCATGTAAACGAACCACATGCTGGAAGAACAAAGGCACCAAATCAGAGGAGGAAGGCAATTTAACCAAGGGCACCAGATGGACCATTTTAGAAAAGCGATCACAGACCACCCAAATGACAGACATCTTTTGAGAAACGGGAAGGTCAGAAATGAAATCCATCGAAATATGTGTCCAAGGCCTCTTCGGGACCGGCAAGGGCAAAAGCAACCCACTGGCACGTGAACAACAGGGCTTAGCCCTAGCACAAATTCCACAGGACTGCACAAAAGCACGCACATCCCGTGACAGAGATGGCCACCAGAAGGATCTAGCAACCAACTCCCTGGTACCAAAGATTCCTGGATGACCGGCCAGCACCGAACAATGAAGTTCAGAGATAACTTTACTAGTCCACCTATCAGGGACGAACAGTTTCTCGGCCGGACAACGATCAGGTTTATTAGCCTGAAATTTCTGCAACACTCTCCGCAAATCAGGGGAGATGGCAGACACAATGACTCCTTCCTTGAGGATACTCGCCGGCTCAGATAACCCCGGAGAGTCGGGCACAAAACTCCTAGACAGAGCATCCGCCTTCACATTTTTAGAGCCCGGAAGGTATGAAATCACAAAATCAAAACGAGCAAAAAATAACGACCAACGGGCCTGTCTAGGATTCAAGCGCTTGGCAGACTCAAGATAAGTAAGGTTCTTATGATCAGTCAAAACCACCACGCGATGCTTAGCACCCTCAAGCCAATGACGCCACTCCTCGAATGCCCACTTCATGGCCAACAACTCTCGGTTGCCCACATCATAATTACGCTCAGCAGCAGAAAATTTCCTGGAAAAGAAAGCACATGGTTTGAACACTGAGCAACCAGAACCTCTCTGTGACAAAACCGCCCCTGCACCAATCTCAGAAGCATCAACCTCGACCTGGAACGGAAGAGAAACATCAGGTTGACACAACACAGGGGCACAGCAAAAACGACGCTTCAACTCCTGAAAAGCTTCCACGGCAGCAGAAGACCAATTAACCAAATCAGCACCCTTCTTGGTCAAATCGGTCAATGGTCTGGCAATGCTAGAAAAATTACAGATGAAGCGACGATAAAAATTAGCAAAGCCCAGGAATTTCTGCAAACTTTTTAGAGATGTCGGCTGAGTCCAATCCTGGATGGCCTGAACCTTAACCGGATCCATCTCGATAGTAGAAGGGGAAAAGATGAACCCCAAAAATGAAACTTTCTGCACACCGAAGAGACACTTTGATCCCTTCACGAACAAGGAATTAGCACGCAGTACCTGGAAAACCATTCTGACTTGCTTCACATGAGACTCCCAATCATCTGAGAAGATCAAAATGTCATCCAAGTAAACAATCAAGAATTTATCCAGATACTCACGGAAAATGTCATGCATAAAAGACTGAAAAACAGATGGAGCATTGGCAAGTCCGAACGGCATCACCAGATACTCAAAATGACCCTCGGGCGTATTAAATGCCGTTTTCCATTCATCTCCCTGCCTGATTCTCACCAGATTATACGCACCACGAAGATCAATCTTAGTAAACCAACTAGCCCCCTTAATCCGAGCAAACAAGTCAGAAATCAATGGCAAGGGATACTGAAACTTAACAGTGATCTTATTAAGAAGGCGGTAATCAATACACGGTCTTAGCGAACCATCCTTCTTGGCTACAAAAAAGAACCCTGCTCCCAATGGTGACGACGATGGGCGAATATGTCCCTTCTCCAGGGACTCCTTCACATAACTGCGCATAGCGGTGTGTTCAGGTACGGACAAATTAAATAAACGACCCTTAGGGAATTTACTACCAGGAATCAAATCGATAGCACAATCACAATTCCTATGCGGAGGAAGGGCATCAGACTTGGACTCTTCAAATACATCCTGAAAGTCCGACAAGAACTCTGGGATGTCAGAAGGAATGGATGACGAAATAGACAAAAATGGAACATCACCATGTACTCCCTGACAACCCCAGCTGGTTACCGACATAGAGTTCCAATCCAATACTGGATTATGGGTTTGTAGCCATGGCAACCCCAACACGACCACATCATGCAAATTATGCAGTACCAAAAAGCGAATAACTTCCTGATGTGCAGGAGCCATGCACATGGTCAGCTGGGCCCAGTACTGAGGCTTATTCTTGGCCAGAGGTGTAGCATCAATTCCTCTCAACGGAATAGGACACCGCAAAGGCTCCAAGAAAAATCCACAACGTTTAGCATAATCCAAATCCATCAGATTCAGGGCAGCGCCTGAATCCACAAACGCCATGACAGAATATGATGACAAAGAGCACATTAAGGTAATGGACAAAAGGAATTTGGACTGTACAGTACCAATAACGGCAGAGCTATCGAACCGCCTAGTGCGTTTAGGACAATTAGAAATAGCATGAGTAGAATCACCACAATAGAAACACAGTCTGTTCAGACGTCTGTGTTCGTGCCGTTCTACTTTAGTCATAGTCCTGTCGCACTGCATAGGCTCAGGCTTACTCTCAGACAATACCGCCAGATGGTACACAGATTTACGCTCGCGCAAGCGACGACCGATCTGAATGGCCAAGGACATAGACTCATTCAAACCAGCAGGCATAGGAAATCCCACCATTACATCCTTAAGAGCTTCAGAGAGACCCTTTCTGAACAAAGCCGCTAGTGCAGATTCATTCCACAGAGTGAGTACTGACCATTTTCTAAATTTCTGACAATATACTTCTACATCATCCTGACCCTGGCATAAAGCCAGCAGATTTTTCTCAGCTTGATCCACTGAATTAGGCTCATCGTAAAGCAATCCCAGCGCCTGGAAAAATGCATCAACATTACTCAATGCAGAATCTCCTGGTGCAAGAGAAAACGCCCAGTCCTGTGGGTCGCCGCGTAAAAAAGAAATAATAATCAAAACCTGTTGAATAGGATTACCAGAAGAATGAGGTTTCAAGGCCAAAAATAGCTTACAATTATTTCTGAAGCTCAGGAACTTAGTTCTGTCACCAAAAAACAAATCAGGAATCGGAATTCTTGGTTCTAGCATCGATTTCTGATCAATAGTATCTTGAATCTTTTGTACATTTACAACGAGATTATCCATTGAGGAGCACAGAGCCTGAATATCCATGTCCACAGCTGTGTCCTGAAGCACTCTAATGTCTAGGGGAAAAAAAAGACTGAAGACAGAGCTAAGAAAAAAAAATGATGTCAGGATTTCTTTTTTCCCTCTATTGGAAATCATTGAATGGCTCCTTGTACTGTTATGGCTGGCAATCAGGCAACACAGCGTGCAGTAATCAGCGCACATACAGAGATCTGGCAATAACCCAAAACAATAGGACGAGCTCTGAGACGTGGAATCTCTGTAGACTGCAGTACCTGATCTATCCTCACACAACTGGAAGCAGCAGTGGATTGCGCCTATCAACTACCTATGCAACTCGGCACTGCCTGAGGAGCTGACTAGCCTGAAGATAGAAATACAAGCCTGACTTACCTCAGAGAAATACCCCAAAGGAATAGGCAGCCCCCACATATAATGACTGTTAGCAAGATGAAAAGACAAACGTAGGAATGAAATAGATTCAGCAAAGTGAGGCCCGATATTCTAGACAGAGCGAGGATAGCAAAGAGAACTATGCAGTCTACAAAAAACCCTAAAACGAAAACCACGCAAAGGGGCAAAAAGACCCACCGTGCCGAACTAACAGCACGGCGGTGCACCCCTTTGCTACTCAGAGCTTCCAGCAAAAGATAATAACAAGCTGAACAGAAAAAACAGAAAACAAACTAGAAGCACTTATCTAGCAGAGCAGCAGGCCCAAGGAAAGATGCAGTAGCTCAGATCCAACACTGGAACATTGACAAGGAGCAAGGAAGACAGACTCAGGTGGAGCTAAATAGCAAGGCAGCCAACGAGCTCACCAAAACACCTGAGGGGGGAAGCCCAGAGACTGCAATACCACTTGTGACCACAGAAGTGAACTCAGCCACAGAATTCACAACAGTCGCCTATATTAATGATGATCGGAACACCACGAATCACCACCTGATCAAGCACCACTCTCTGTGCCACCACTCACTACGGATACGTGTTTGTGCATGAATGACACCGCTGCCATGGTCTTTTTTCTTTTCTATATGTCCATCCGTTCAGACCATCAGACACTGCATAGCACGCACTTTGTGCAATTTTAGAAAAGCGTAGGACATGTAGTGTGTATGCTCAATTTCTTCCATTTAGCCCACTGATTCTACAGACTTCCTACTTCTTGACAGGATTACCAAACTCCTCCCATAACCCCTCCTCTCCACCTCACTCCCACCTTTGGTACACAATTATCACACTGCTATGTATGACATCTCCCCGCAGCTGTAACTCCAGGATGCAACTGCCCGCTGGCACTACATGTCAATTTTAGGTTTGTTCGCTGCAGCGCTTCACTGGTGGAACGCACATCCACACAGTGAAACGCACGGCCATTCACTTCCGCTCGGACCGGGACTTCTGACGTCACATCCGGTCTCGACGCTCCTTCACATGGTACACACTGTGTTTAAATAGCACGGCTTTCCACACATATCCCAGACTAGCGGTGGACACCGCGTCTCAGGGATAACACGCACGTCCAGGCGGCTCCCCTCCAGGTATGATTTAGTACTTCGTGACACTGCACATGTAGTGGATCCATAAGCACTGATCACTCTTATTACATTCCCTTTTAGCCTCTGCTCTAACGCTGGCCGCCGGTGAGGTCATTACCTCCCACCATATATATTATCTATACAAGGTAAAATACACACGAGGGAATCACCCTAGTATGCAGCTTTATTATGCATTCACATAAACTTATTCTCTCCCCCACTATTTTTTCACAGCTTGTACGTGTTTCTGTGTATTACACGTTATCACCGCCTTATGTTTTAGCAGTCATTGACTGTGAGTATTACTTTATTACATCGGAGCTACAGCATCCTTAGTCCTTGCTATATTACTATAAAAACCTATCCTTCCCTTATGCTATACTAGGCATTATGCACGATCTGCGTTCCAATTAAGGACATGATTGACACACACTAAAAGGCACAGCACGGTATGTGTGTTTTCTCTATCTAACATAAATTCCGTCGAGCGAGTATTTGTATGCGTGTTTCCACCGCTATGAGATACGTTTAATGAATTATAATTTTTGTTGGCTACTGTGAAAATCTGTATATACTTTATTTCATACGTTTGGTGTTTTTGGTTTATACACTGTATTTTATGTATATATATTTTTGTTTCCACAAACATTGTAGTGACTGATGAAAGCTCGATGAGGGCTGAAACGTTTCCAGTGCTACCTTAGTACCCATAAATCTATCAATCAATAAGATTTAAATTGAGTGCGAGACTTTTTGTATTATTTACTAGATGGTTTGGGAACCTAGTCTCTGCACCAAAATATAGCACTGCACACGGTGTTTGTTTATATATGAAATCCTATAATGACCAATAAACCGAGGCTTGAACTTAGGGAAAGAAACCTTCATAGGAACATGACGGGAAGACAACCAGACCAAATCCCCAACCCGAAGCCGGGAACCAACACACCGACGACGGTTAGCAAAACGCTGAGCCACCTCCTGAGACAACACCAAATTGTCCACCACATGAGCCCAAATCTGCTGCAGCCTGTTAACCACAGAATCCACACCAGGACAATCCGAAGGCTCAACCTGCCCTGAAGAAAAACGAGGATGAAATCCAAAATTACAAAAAAAGGGCAAAACCAAGGTAGCAGAACTAGCCCGATTATTAAGGGCAAACTCGGCCAATGGCAAGAAAGCCACCCAATCATCCTGATCAGCAGACACAAAGCATCTCAAATAAGTTTCCAAAGTCTGATTAGTTCACTCGGTTTGGCCATTTGTCTGAGGATGGAATGCGGAAGAAAAAGACAAATCAATGCCCAGCCTAGCACAAAAGGCCCGCCAAAACCTAGAAACAAACTGGGAACCTCTATCGGACACAATATTCTCCGGAATGCCATGCAAACGAACCACATGCTGAAAAAACAATGGAACCAAATCAGAAGAGGAAGGCAATTTAGGCAAAGGTACCAAATGAACCATCTTAGAAAACCGGTCACAAACCACCCAGATAACAGACATCCTCTGGAAAACCGGAAGCTCTGAAATAAAATCCATAGAAATATGCGTCCAAGGTCTCTCAGGGACCGGCAAAGGCAAAAGCAACCCACTAGCGCGGGAACAGCAAGGCTTAGCCCACGCACAAATCCCACAGGACTGCACAAAAGAACGCACATCCCGCGACAAAGAAGGCCACCAAAAGGACCTACCAACCCAATCTCTGGTACCAAAAGTCCCAGGATGGCCAGCCAACACAGAACAATGAACCTCAGAAATCACTTTCCATCTATCAGGAACAAACAGTTTCCCCACTGGACAGCGGTCAGGTTTATTAGCCTGAAATTCCTGAAGAACCCGTCGTAAATCAGGGGAGATGGCAGAAAGAATCACCCCTTCCTTCAGAATGCCGACCGGCTCAAGAACCCCAGGGGAATCAGGAAAAAAACTCCTAGAGAGGGCATCCGCCTTAACATTCTTAGTACCAGGAATGTACGAGACCACAAAATCAAAATGGGAGAAAAACAGGGACCATCGAGCCTGTCTAGGATTCAGTCGTTTGGCAGACTCGAGGTAAATCAGATTCTTATGATCGGTCAGGACCACAATACGGTGCTTGGCCCCCTCAAGCCAATGTCGCCACTCCTCAAATGCCCACTTCATAGCCAACAACTCCCGATTGCCGACATCATAATTGCGTTCCGCAGGCGAAAACTTCTGAGAAAAGAAGGCACACGGTTTCATCAAGGAACCATCAGAATTCCTCTGAGACAAAACGGCCCCTGCCCCAATCTCAAATGCGTCAACCCCAACCTGAAATGGAAGAGAAACATCCGGCTGCCGCAACAGGGGCAGAAGTGAATCGGCGTTTAAGCTCCTGAAAGGCAGAAACAGCCGCAGAGGACCAATTCTTCACATCAGCGCCTTTCTTCGTCAAATCGGTCAGAGGCTTAACCACACTGGAGAAGTTGGCAATGAAACGACGATAAAAGTTAGCAAAGCCCAAGAATTTCTGAAGGCTCTTCACAGATGTGGGCTGAATCCAATCATGAATGGCCTGAACCTTAACCAGATCCATTTCTATAGATGCGGGAGAAAAAATGAAGCCCAAAAAAGAAACCTTCTGCACTCCAAAGAGGCACTTTGACCCCTTCACAAATAAAGCATTATTATGAAGGATCTGAAATACCATCCTGACCTGTTTCACATGAGACTCTCAATCATCGGAAAAAATCAGAATATCATCCAAATATACAACCATGAATTTATCAAGATAACTCCGAAAGATATCATGCATAAAGGATTGGAACACAGATGGGGCATTAGAGAGTCCGAATGGCATCACAAGGTATTCAAAATGGCCTTCGGGCATATTAAATGCAGTTTTCCATTCGTCACCCTGCTTAATACAAATAAGATTATATGCCCCTCGAAGGTCAATCTTAGTAAACCAGCTAGCCCCCTTAATCCTAGCAAACATTATTATGTATTATGTACCTGTAACCATGGAAAACCCAGCACAATATCATCATGCAAATTATGCAACACCAGAAAACGACAATCTTCCTGATGGGCTGGTGCCATGCGCATGGTCAGCTGTGTCCAAAACTGAGGTTTATTTTTAGCCAACGGTGTAGCATCAATGCCCCTTAAAGGAATAGGGTTCTGCAAAGGCTGCAAGGGGAAACCACAACGTCTGGCAAATTCTAAGTCCATTAAGTTCAGAGCGGCGCCTGAATCCGCAAATGTCATGACAGAAAATGATGATAATGAGCAGATCAAGGTCACAGATAACAGAAATTTAGGTTGTACAGTACTGATGGTAACAGAACTAGCGATTCTCTTTGTACGCTTAGGGCAATCAGAAATAATATGAGCAGAATCGCCGCAGTAAAAACACAACCTATTCTGAAGCCTGAATCTTTGACGTTCAGCTTTAGACAAAGTCCTATCACACTGCATAGGCTCAGGGCTCCGCTCAGAGGACAACGCCATAGTGTGCACAACTCTGCGCTCGCGCAAGCGCCGATCAATCTGAATGGCCAGAGACATAGAATCACTCAGACCAGCAGGCGTGGGGAACCCCACCATAACATCTTTAACGGATTCAGAAAGACCCTTTCTGAAAATTGCCGCCAAGGCATCCTCATTCCATTTAGTCAGTACAGACCATTTTCTAAATTTCTGGCAATACGATTCTGCCGCTTCTTGACCTTGACACAGGTCCAGCAAGATTTTCTCAGCTTGATCCACAGAATTAGGCTCATCATACAATAACCCCAATGCTTGAAAGAAAGAATCAACATTAAGCAAAGCAGGATTGCCAGTTTCCAGGGAAAATGCCCAATCCTGTGGGTCACCACGCAGCAGGGATATGATGATTTTAACCTGCTGAATGGGATCACCAGAAGACCGGGGTCTCAATGCAAAAAACAGTTTACAGTTATTTTTGAAACCCCAAAATTTGGATCTGTCACCAAAAAATAAATCAGGAGTGGGAATCCTAGGTTCTAAGGCAGGAGTCTGAACAATATATTCTGAAATACCCTGTACCCTAGCAGCAAGCTGATCCACACGAGAAACTAACTCCTGAACACTCATGTTATTACTAGGTTCCGTAGCCACCCAGAGATTAAGAGGGAGGAACAGGCTAAGGAAAAAAAAATGGCTCAAAACCTTTCCTCCCTTCTTTTGAGATGCAATTAACTCATTGTTGGCCAGTTGTACTGTTATGATCTGGTGGCCTTGGAGCAGCATGAGACGTACTCTGGAGAAGGTGGCACCTGTACTGACCGCAAACCCTGAACTTAGCAGCGCAACTAGAAGTAGCCGTGGGGGGTACCTAACGCTCCCTAGACCCCTCGACACAGCCTAAGAATTAACTACCCCTAAAGACAGAAACAGGAAACCTATCTTGCCTCAGAGAAAATCCCCAAAGGATAGACAGCCCCCCACAAATATTGACTGTGAGAGGAGAGGGAAATAACATACGCAGACATGAAATCAGGATTTAGCATAGGAGGCCATACTAGCTAAAAAGAAAGGATAGAACAGAGTACTATGCGGTCAGTATTAAAACACTAGAAAATATCCACCACAGAAAATACAAATCACCACATCCGACTAAAGACATGGAGGGTATATCTGCATCTCCAGAGACACAGCTAGGCTGCAAAAAATCCTTCACAGACAAAGCTGGACAAGACGAAACATGAAAATGCACAGAACTATAAGGTCCACAGCAGGTGGACAGCAAAAACAAAGCCAGGACTTATCTTTGTAGAAAAGCACAGCGAACAGGAGAGACCAGAAGGGATGTGAATCCTCCAAAAACAATGGACAACTGGCACTGACTAAAGGATCAAGCAGGACTAAATAGCTGAGTCCAAATTGAGCACACCTGATAAATGCTGCGATCCACAGACAGCAGCACTACCGCTGCATGTATTTCTATGTAGCTGAATGCTCTGTTCCGGAGTGCCGGCAGCAGTGCCAAGTATTGATGCGAGAGACTTGTGCAAGTTTCTTGCATTGCACTCGCAAGTGTGAGACTGGCCTTATGCACATAATCACATGCTTTGCTGCAATTAGCATCACATTTGAAAAAAGTTTTCAAATTTAGTTATGTTTTGCTTTTGTAAAATGTATCAGTGTTGTTGAAAAAAAAGACTGGGAGATAATGATTAACCAAGTGTAGGAGCCCTCTTTGCAACAAAACGCATAACATCATTAAAGAACCTTTTCAAGTTTTTTTATCCTGATTTAGGACAGGTAGATTTTTTGATGATTGAGGTAATTTCATTGTATTGAGGACTGTATTCAGCTGAAAAAGTAATAATAGATTTAGACTATTATTAAAAAGTGTTTTTCTTATTGCCTAATAATTTTTTGCGATCTATGTTGGAAACCACCACATTTGCCTTCACTAGAGACCATTTAGGATATGCTCTTCGATGTAATCTTTTGCAAGTTTTTTGAAACTCATGGAAAAATGTTTTTTCATCAGAGTAGTTGCGTGTAATCCTAATAAATTCTCCAAAGGGAATATTTATTTTTTTTAAATATGGAAGATTGACAGGATTATGCTGTAATAATACAATTGCAGTCAGTGGACTTTATATGAGGTGCTGTTCTTATCCCACGATTTCCATCTTACGTTGTTAGCTGTAAGGCAAAAAATTTAATAATATCATATTGAAAGGAATGTGAAACTTTAAGGCCGGCCTCACACTAGCGAGTTTTAAGGACGTATGAGCGCATTAAATACGTCCGTAAAACACGCATTCCACACAGCCCAATTATTCTCTATGCCCCAGCTCCTAGCTGCCGTATTTTACTGATCCGTATTATACGGCTTTCTATGGCCGTAGAAAATCGCAGCATGCTGCGTTTGTCACCGTATTGCGCAAAAAAAATCGCCAATGCAAGTCTATAGGGGCCTGAAAAATACGGATTACACACGGACCAGCAGTGTGACTTGCGAGAAATACGCAGCGGTGTTAGCGAGAAAAGCCGGCAATTCAGTGCGGTGTACAGTAAAATCACACTGACAGCTTACAATAGAATAGGTAGAATTAATGTGTACACATAGAATGGGTATATATATATATATATATGTCAGTGAGACACATATATGTATATATATTACTATTTCATCCAGCGCTAGGTAGCTTAAAAGCCGGTAATTCAATTGCCGGCTTTTGCGATCTCCTTCCTAAACCCGACATGATTTGAGACATGGTTTACATACAGTAAACCATGTCATATCCCCCTTTTTTGCATATTCCACACTGCTAATGTTAGTAGTGTGTATGTGCAAAATTTGGCCATTCTAGCTATTAAATTAAAGGGTTAAATGGCAGAAAAAATTGGCGTGGGCTCCCGCGCAATTTTCTCCGCCAGAGTAGTAAAGCCAGTGACTGAGGGCAGATATTAATAGCCTGGAGAGGGTCCACGGTTATTGGCCCCCCTGGCTAAAAACATCTGCCCCAGCCACCCCAGAAAAGGCACATCTGGAAGATGCGCCTATTCTTGCACTTGGCCACTCTCTTCCCACTCCCGTGTAGCGGTGGGATATGGGGTAATGAAGGGTTAATGCCACCTTGCTATTGTAAGGTGACATTAAGCCAGATTAATAATGGAGAGGCGTCAATTATGACACCTATCCATTATTAATTCAATTGTATGAAAGAGTTAAAAAAAACACACACATTATTAAAAAGTATTTTAATGAAATAAACACCGTTTGTTGTAATATTTTATTGTACGCTCAATCCACTGGCTGAAGACCCTCGCTCTGTGACAAAAAAAAAATTATAAACCAACAATATTAATATAAAAATAAAATAACCCGATCGCTAAACTGCGTAATGAGAAAAAAGTCAAAACGCCAGAATTAAGTTTTTTGGTCGCCGCAACAATGCATTAAAATGCAATAATGGGCGATCAAAACATCGTATCTGCACCAAAATGGTATCATTAAAAACAACAGCAGGCACGCAAAAAATAAGCCTTCACCTAACCCGAGATCATGAAAAATAGAGACGCTATGAGTATAGGAAAATGGCACAATTTTTTTTTTTTTAACAAATTTTGGAATTTTTTGTAACCACTTAGATTAAAAAGAACCTAGACATGTTTGTTGTCTTTGAACTCATAATGACCTGGAGAATCATATTGGCAGGTCAGTTTTAGCATTTAGTGAACATGGTAAAAAAAAGATTAAAAAAAACTATGGGATTGCACTTTTTTTGCAATTTTACCACACTAGGAATTTGTTTCCCATTTTCCAGTACATGATATGTTAAAACCAATGGTGATGTTCAAAAGTACAACTTGTCCTGCAAAATAACAAGCCCTCACACGGCCATATTGACTGAAAAATATAAAATTCATGACTCTGGGAAGCAGGGGAGCAAAAAACGAAAAAGCAACAATGAAAAAAACCCCGGGGGTTAAGGGGTTTAATAATAACTTCAATCTTAGGCCGGTATCACACTTGCAACTGCAATGAGAGAAACTCGTCCGAGTCACTGCCGCCGGCACTCGGGACTGGAGTGTGCGGCTGCATGTATTTCTATGCAGCTGAACGCTCCAGTCTGAACCGGCAGTGCCGATTATTGAGGCGAGAGACTCGCGTGAGTTTCTCGCATTACAGTTGCAAGTGTGAAACCGGCCTTAAAGATTGAGTCCAACTGACAAAGGAGTCACTCTGCTTCCAGCAGTGGAATTTCCAGCTTCAGTGCTCTAGGCGGCTCAGATTCATTTGAGCATATTACAGCACCCGAACACCACGCGATACTCGACACTAGGGTTGCGCGACCTTGACCTTTTTAGAGTCGAGCCGTGTTTCGCGAAACCCGACTATCTTAAAAGTCGAGTCGAGTGGAATCGGCCGATTATCGCAAAAAGTCGGGTATCGACCGAAACACGAAACCCAATGCAAGTCAATGGGGGAGCATAGTCGGCAGAGAGTGGAGGCCAGGAAAACACCTACACTGCCCATTTTAATGGCAAAAACATCCATTCTTGTTACAGAAGCTTGTCAATCGTAATTTAGCTTATAATAATTGGAAGGCATTTGAAATTGGGGGGTCATTTGGCTAAAGTTGTGGAGGGTAGGGCTGGTTCAAGTAATTAGTGGGCCCAGTAAATCTGGACCACGTCACGGCAGTGGAGTAGGGAGAGGTAAGTATTTCAACTTTGCAAGTGCTGTGATCCTGAGCAAGCAGGGGGAACCCACTCGTTGGCATTGGCACTGGCACAGGGCCCCTCAAAGTACAGCGGTGTGTTTGCACGACGGGGGCGCCTCCCACCGGCAGCAACACTTTTGCGTACTATGAGGGGCCCTGTGCCAGTGACGTCGCCAGCAACGAGTATTCCTCCCCCCACCTGATGAAGGAACCTGCACCTTCATCTGCACCTTCCTCTTTGTCCCCGTGTAAGGTGGTATGGTATGCGGGAAGGGGAACCTGACTTTCAGCAGGGTCACAATCTTGCAGTGTAGCGTGCACGTGGAATGTTGTGTTATGGGTAGTGTTGAGCGATACCGTCCGATACTTGAAAGTATCGGTATCGGATAGTATCGGCCGATACCCGAAAAATATCGGATATCGCCGATACCGATATCCGATACCAATACAAGTCAATGGGACATCAAGTATCGGAAGGTATTCTAATGGTTCCCAGGGTCTGAAGGAGAGGAAACTCTCCTTCAGGCCCTGGGATCCATAGGGATGTGTAAAATAAAGAATTAAAATAAAAAATATTGATATGCTCACCTCTCCGGCGGCCCCTGGACATCACGCTGCGACGTCATTCTCATTCACTAAACTCCTAATTCTAGGAATTGAGGACCTGCGAATGACGTCACGGCTTCTGATTGGTCACGTGCCGGTCACATGGGCGGCACGCGACCAATCAGAAGCCGGGACGTCATTCGCAGGTCCTAAAGGCGCGCGTTTTAAACAAAGAAGCCTCCCGGTTAGC
Organism: Ranitomeya imitator; assembly: GCF_032444005.1. Taxonomy (NCBI): domain Eukaryota; kingdom Metazoa; phylum Chordata; class Amphibia; order Anura; family Dendrobatidae; genus Ranitomeya; species Ranitomeya imitator. The sequence goes on from NC_091282.1 coordinate 1,022,302,249, forward strand.
AGCGTGATGTCCAGGGGCCGCCGGAGAGGTGAGCATATCAATATTTTTTATTTTAATTCTTTATTTTACACATCCCTATTGATCCGATACCGATACCCGATATCACAAAAGTATCGGATCTCGGTATCAGAATTCTGATACCGCAAGTATCGGCCGATACCCGATACTTGCGGTATCGGAATGCTCAACACTAGTTATGGGTCAATGTACCAGCAGACTCATCTATCACTGGCTGGGCAATGGGCAGGATGAGAAGGAAACACAGATATAGGCCCAAAGAATAAAGTGGGCTAAATGCAGTTCAAAATTGGTAACACAGGACTAACCAGGGGGCATTGCAGTGGAGGACAACTGGAATGAGAGGCTGACACAGAGAGTAGGCCCAAATCAGTAAGTAGTCGAAATGCAGTTCAAAATTGGCAACAGTAGTAAACAGGCGGCACAGCTTTGTTCAGTGGAGGAGAACAGCAAGGAGTGGCAGACACCGATAGTAGGCCCCAACCCAACTAGTAGGCCAAATGCAGTCTAACATTAACAACTACTTAACGCGAGCCTGAAAATGGAATTTCAGGACAGGAAACCAGGAGAACAGCAAGGAGCGGCAGACACTGTTAGTAGGCCCCAAACCAGCTAGTATGCCAAATGCAGTTGTTCCATTTAACAACTATTTAACAAGAGCCTGAAGATAGAAGCTCAGGAAAGGCAACCTGGAGAACACCTTGGAGCGGAAGACACCGTCTCTACAACCCAGACCCAACTTGTAGGCCTAATGCAGTGTTGTTTCAACAACTACTTAACGAGAGCTAGAAGATCGAAGCTATGGAGAGGCAACCTGGAGAACACCTTGGAGCGGAAGACACCGTCTCTATGACCCAGACCCAACTTGTAGGCATAATGTAGTGTTGTTTCAACAACTACTTAACACGAGCATGAAGATTGAAGCAATGGAGAGGCAACCTGGAGAAGACCTTGGAGCGGAGGACACCGTCTCTACAACCCAGACCCAACTTGTAGGCCTAATGCAGTGTAGATTTCAACAACTACTAAACGAGAGTAGGAAGATCGAAGCAATGTGGACGAAACCTGGGGAACACCTTGGAGTGTAACACACCGTCTCTCTACACCCCATACCCAATTTGTAGGCCTAATGCAGTGTAGTTTTCAACAACTACTAAACGAGAGTAGGAAGATCGAAGCAATGTGGACGAAACCAGGGGAACACCTTGGAGTGGAACACACCGTCTCTACACCCCATACCCAATTTGTAGGCCTAATGCTGTGTAGTTTGCAACAACTACTAAACGAGAGTCGGAAGACCGAAGAAATGGCGAGGAAACCCGGGGAACACCTTGGAGTGGGACACACCGTCTCTACACCCCATACCAAATTTGTAGGCCTAATGCAGTGTAGTTTGCAACAACTACTAAACGAGAGTCGGAAGACCGAAGCAATGGCGGGGAAACCTGGGGAACACCTTGGAGTGGAACACACCGTCTCTACACCCCATACTCAATTTGTAGGCCTAATGCAGTGTAGTTTGCAACAACTACTAAACGAGAGTAGGAAGATCGAAGCAATGTGGACGAAACCTGGGGAACACCTTGGAGTGTAACACACCGTCTCTCTACACCCCATACCCAATTTGTAGGCCTAATGCAATGTAGTTTGCAACAACTACTAAACGAGAGTAGGAAGATCGAAGCAATGTGGACGAAACCTGGGGAACACCTTGGAGTGTAACACACCGTCTCTCCACACCCCATACCCAATTTGTAGGCCTAATGCAGTGTAGTTTGCAACAACTACTAAACGAGAGTAGGAAGATCGAAGCAATGTGGACGAAACCTGGGGAACACCTTGGAGTGTAACACACCATCTCTCTACACCCCATACCCAATTTGTAGGCCTAATGCAGTGTAGTTTGCAACAACTACTAAACGAGAGTAGGAAGATCGAAGCAATGGAGAGGAAACCTGGGGCACACCTTGGGGCGGCAGACACCGTTAGTAGGCCCTACCAAAGTAGTAGCCCCAATGCAGTTTTAAAATTCCTAGAGGCTGAAAACAAGACTATTGACGCTCTGCTTTTTTCAAAGGATGACAGCTGTATTGAGTGGCGCAGACAGACACAGGTAGTAGGCCTTAAACCAAAAATGTGGCTCACTGCAGTTTAAAAAAGGCAGCATTGCTCTGGGCAGTGGAGGACACTTTCAATAGTGGACCGCAGACCGCCTACTATTAAAAAAAGGATGCTCTATGCAATTAAAAATAGGTTCCAGGGGTCCACGGGCAGCAGTGGTGTGGTCAGTGGACGAGTATTGGAAGGAGGGACCGCAGACAGGCGTAGTAGCCCTAACATAACAAAATTAGGTTGTAGGCATTTTAAAATTGGTTCCAGGGGTACACGTGCAGCAGTGGTGTGGTCAGCGGAGGACAATTTTAATTAGGGACTGCAGACAGACTTTGTAGGCTGTCCCCTGTGGACCATGCATCCAACACATTAACCCAGTGCACCGTAATGGACACATAACTTTTTGTGGACATGCCTACTGGTCCATGCGTCTCTTGTCAGGTGCACCTTTCTACTGTTTGATTGCCTGAGTGCTATGACAATGCAGACTTTTTCATGCCGGTGGAGGGCTGGGATGGCTTTTCTCGCAAAAGAAATGTCGACTGGGTAGCTTGAACCGTGGTACAGCATAGTTCATCTGGGCTTTCTAAATATAAAACAAAGAAAAAAAGGAGGCTCCATGCACTTTCAGCTGGGTTCCAGGGGTACACGGCCAGCAGTGGTCTGGTCAGTGGAGAACTATTGGAAGGAAGGACCACAGACAGGCTTCGAAGGCCTAACATAATAAAATTGGGCTGTAGGCACTTTAGAATTGGTTCCAGGGGTGCACGGGCAGCAGTAGACTGGTCAGTGGAGGCCTAGTGGAAGGAGGGACCGCAGACAGGCTTCGAAGGCCTAACATAATAAATTAGGGCTGTGGGCACTTTAACATTTGTTCTAGGGGTACACGGGCAGCAGTAGACTGGTCAGTGGAGGCCTAGTGGAAGGAGGGACCGCAGACAGGCTTCGAAGGCCTAACATAATTAAATTTGGCTGTAGGCACTTTAAAATTGGTTCCAGGGGTACACGGGCAGCAGTAGACATGTCAGTGGAGGCCTAGTGGAAGGAGGGACCGCAGACAGGCTTCGAAGGCCTGACATAAAAAAATTGGGCTGTAGGCACTTTTAAATAGGTTCCAGGGGTACACGGGCAGCAGTGGTCTGGTCAGTGGAGGAGTAGTAGAAAGAAGGGACCGCAGACAGGCTTCGAAGGCCTAACATAATAAAATTGGGCTGTAGGCACTTTATAATTGGTTCCAGGGGTACACGGGCAGCAGTAGACAGGTCAGTGGAGGCCTAGTGGAAGGACGGACCGCAGACAGGCTTCGAAGGCCTAACATAATAAAATTGGGCTGTAGGCACTTTAGAATTGGTTCCAGGGGTGCACGGGTAGCAGTAGACTGGTCAGTGGAGGCCTAGTGGAAGGAGGGACCGCAGACAGGCTTCGAAGGCCTAAGATAATAAATTAGGGCTGTGGGCACTTTAACATTGGTTCCAGGGGTACACGGGCAGCAGTAGACTGGTCAGTGGAGGCCTAGTGGAAGGAGGGACCTCAGACAGGCTTCGAAGGCCTAACATAATAAAATTGGGCTGTAGGCACTTTTAAATAGGTTCCAGGGGTACACGGGCAGCAATGGTCTGGTCAGTGGAGGAGCAGTAGAAAGAAGGGACCGCAGACAGGCTTCGAAGGCCTAACATAATAAAATTGGGCTGTAGGCACTTTATAATTGGTTCCAGGGGTACACGGGCAGCAGTAGACAGGTCAGTGGAGGCCTAGTGGAAGGAGGGACCGCAGACAGGCTTCGAAGGCCTAACATAATAAAATTGGGCTGTAGGCACTTTTATATAGGTTCCAGTCGTACACGGGCAGCAGTGGTCTGGTCAGTGGAGGAGTAGTAGAAAGAAGGGACCGCAGACAGGCTTCGAAGGCCTAACATAATAAAATTGGGCTGTAGGCACTTTATAATTGGTTCCAGGGGTACACGGGCAGCAGTAGACAGGTCAGTGGAGGCCTAGTGGAAGGAGGGACCGCAGACAGGCTTCGAAGGCCTAACATAAAAAAATTGGGCTGTAGGCACTTTTAAATAGGTTCCAGGGGTACACGGGCAGCAGTAGACTGGTCAGTGGAGGAGTAGTAGAAAGAAGGGACCGCAGACAGGCTTCGAAGGCCTAACATAATAAAATTGGGCTGTAGGCACTTTTAAATAGGTTCCAGGGGTACACGGGCAGCAGTAGACAGGTCAGTGGAGGCCTAGTGGAAGGAGGGACCGCAGACAGGCTTCAAAGGCCTAACATAAAAAAATTGGGCTGTAGGCACTTTTAAATAGGTTCCAGGGGTACACGGGCAGCAGTAGACAGGTCAGTGGAGGCCTAGTGGAAGGAGGGACCGCAGACAGGCTTCAAAGGCCTAACATAAAAAAATTGGGCTGTAGGCACTTTTAAATAGGTTCCAGGGGTACACGGGCAGCAGTAGACAGGTCAGTGGAGGCCTAGTGGAAGGAGGGACCGCAGACAGGCTTCAAAGGCCTAACATAAAAAAATTGGGCTGTAGGCACTTTTAAATAGGTTCCAGGGGTACACGGGCAGCAGTGGTCTGGTCAGTGGAGGAGTAGTAGAAAGAAGGAAGCGCAGACAGGCTTCAAAGGCCTAACATAATAAAATTGGGCTGTAGGCACTTTGAATTCTCTTGCAGGGGTACACAGGCAGTGGGCACCATTGGTGTTGTCAGCGGCGGCTCTCTATGGGGCCAAGTGAAAAACAAATATTAGAAGGACCCCTAAACAGGATGCTGCAACTCACCCATGATAGTATCTGTCGGTGTGCGCTCCACAGCAGCCCCAATGCGCGTTTCGCGTGGGCTTCTTCCGGGGGCTGTGTGTGTGTGTCATTCCCACATGCTTATAACACTCAAAATCAGCTGTATACCATCATTCATTAGCGCTACCCGGCGCGTGCGCACTCCGATCTAATAGCTAACCAGAAAAATGGCCGCTGAGCCTGCGCATTTTTCTGGTTAGCTATTAGATCGGAGTGCGCACGCGCCGGGTGGCCCCATAGAGGATTTACTACCAACTTCTTATATGTGGATAGGGTGGCCAGGATATTCTCACTAGTTCCCAGCTTTACTTTTGTGGCTTACATTGATTATAGGGGACACTTGTGAATCTGGATTATATCCCTGCCAGGTATGCTCACTTACCCGGTCTGTTACTACAGTTTTGTTGCTCCTTCCCCTCATGAGTTATTGTCTTTCACCTTTCATGTTTGTTGTACATTGCTTTAATATTGAATATATTAATAAAATATTTATATTTGATAAATAATGAGTAGGACATTTACTCCCTTGTGGTCTCATGTAGGATTTACACTTTGAATTGATGCAGCAGTACCTGTCCTGTCTGCGGTCATAGCAAAATCACTCCACAACCTGGTCAGAAAACCCCTCTGTCCAATGCCACTTCGGATTTCTGCACCTCTAACACTTCTGTTCTGCTGCCCCCTGCCGCTTGTGTGAGAACGATCACGGGCGCTGTGTGCTGGGAATGCCTGAAGCAAACGGTCAACAAGAGTTGATTGTTTGGTTGCTAATAGTGTTGAGCGATACCGTCCGATACTTGAAAGTATCGGTATCGGATAGTATCGGCCGATACCCAAAAAATATCGGATATCGCCGATACCGATATCCGATACCAATACAAGTCAATGGGCCATCAAGTATCGGAAGGTATTCTCATGGTTCCCAGGGTCTGAAGGAGAGGAAACTCTCCTTCAGGCCCTGGGATCCATAGGGATGTGTAAAATAAAGAATTAAAATAAAAAATATTGATATGCTCACCTCTCCGGCGGCCCCTGGACTTCACGCTGCTATCCGGGAGGCTTCTTTGTTTAAAAAGCGCGCCTTTCGGACCTGTGAATGACGTCCCGGCTTCTGATTGGTCGCGTGCCGCCCATGTGACCGGCACGCGACCAATCAGAGGCCGCGACGTCATTCGCAGGTCCTCAATTCCTAGAATTAGCAGTTTTGTGAATGAGAATGACGTCGCGGCTTCTGATTGGCCGCGTGCCGCCCATGTGACCGGCACGCGGCCAATCAGAAGCCGCGACGTCATTCTCATTCACAAAACTGCTAATTCTAGGAATTGAGGACCTGCGAATGACGTCGCGGCCTCTGATTGGTCGCGTGCCGGTCACATGGGCGGCACGCGACCAATCAGAAGCCGGGACGTCATTCACAGGTCCGAAAGGCGCGCTTTTTAAACAAAGAAGCCTCCCGGATAGCAGCGTGAAGTCCAGGGGCCGCCGGAGAGGTGAGCATATCAATATTTTTTATTTTAATTCTTTATTTTACACATCCCTATTGATTCGATACCGATACCCGATATCACAAAAATATCGGATCTCGGTATCGGAATTCCGATACCGCAAATATCGGCCGATACCCGATACTTGCGGTATCGGAATGCTCAACACTAGTTGCTAATATTATTTCCAAGTTCTCATGTGGCATAATATTTTGCAATTTGCCTTTATAGCGAGGATCAAGGAGGCAGGCCAACCAGTAATCGTCATCGTTCATCATTTTAGTAATGCGTGTGTCCCTTTTGAGGATACGTAAGGCATAATCCGCCATGTGGGCCAAAGTTCCAGTTGTCAAATCTGCGGTTGTGCTGGGTTGAGGGGCAGTTTCAGGCAAATCTACGTCACTTGTGTCCCTCAAAAAACCAGAACCCGGCCTTGCCACGCCACCAATTTCCAGTGGCCCCAGAAAAGCTTCCTCATTAAAAATATACTCATCCCCATCATCCTCCTCGTCCTCCTCCTCTTCGCCCGATACCTCGTCCTGTACACTGCCCTGACCAGACAATGGCTGACTGTCATCAAGGCTTTCCTGTTCCTCTGCTGCAGACGCCTGATTTTTTATGTGCGTCAAACTTTGCATCAGCAGACGCATTAGGGGGATGCTCATGCTTATTATGGCGTTGTCTGCACTAACCAGCCGTGTGCATTCCTCAAAACACTGAAGGACTTGACACATGTCTTGTATCTTCGACCACTGCACACCTGACAACTCCATGTCTGCCATCCTACTGGCTGCCCGTGTATGCGTTTCCTCCCACAAAAACATTACAGCCCGCCTCTGTTCGCACAGTCTCTGAAGCATGTGCAGTGTTGAGTCCCACCTTGTTGCAATGTCTATGATTACGCGATGCTGGGGAAGGTTCAAAGACCGCTGATAGGTCTGCATACGGCTGGAGTGTACGGGTGAACGGCGGATATGTGAGCAAAGTCCGCGCACTTTGAGGAGCAGGTCGGATAACCCCGGATAAGTTTTCAGGAAGCACTGCACCACCAGTTTTAAGGTGTGAGCCAGGCAAGGAATGTGTTTCACTTGGGAAAGGGAGATGGCAGCCATGAAATTCCTTCCGTTATCACTCACTACCTTACCTGCCTCAAGATCTACTGTGCCCAGCCACGACTGCGTTTCTTTCTGCAAGAACTCGGACAGAACTTCCGCGGTGTGTCTGTTGTCGCCCAAACACTTCATAGCCAATACAGCCTGCAGACGCTTGCCAGTAGCTGCCCCATAATGGGACAACTGGTGTGAAACAGTGGCAGCTGCGGATGGAGTGATTGGGCGACTGCGATCTGTGGACGAGCTCTCGCTTCTGCAGGAGGACGAGGAGGAGGAGGAGGGGGTGCGAACGCCTACAGCCAACTGTTTCCTAGACCGTGGGCTAGGCAGAACTGTCCCGAAATTGCTGTCCCCTGTGGACCCTGCATCCACCACATTCACCCAGTGTGCCGTGATGGACACATAACGTCCCTGGCCATGCCTACTGGTCCATGCATCTGTTGTCAGGTGCAACTTTGTACTCACAGATTGCCTGAGTGCATGGACGATGCGCTCTTTAACATGCTGGTGGAGGGCTGGGATGGCTTTTCTCGAAAAGAAGTGTCGACTGGGTAGCTCGTAGCATGGTACAGCGTAGTCCATCAGGGCTTTGAAAGCTTCACTTTCAACTAACCGGTAGGGCATCATCTCTAACGAGATTAGTCTAGCTATGTGAGCGTTCAAACCCTGTGTACACGGATGCGAGGATAAGTACTTCCTTTTTCTAACCAGAGTCTCATGTAGGTTGAGCTGGACTGGAGAGCTGGAGATCGTGGAACTAGCGGGTGTGCCGGTGGACATGGCAGACTGAGAGACGGTTGGAGACGGTATTGTTTCCTCCTGTGCCCTAGATGCAGTGTTTCCTACTACGAACCTGGTGATTCCCTGACCCTGACTGTTTTGGCCTGGCAAAGAAACCTGCATAGATACTGCAGGTGGTGCGGAAAATGGTGGCCTTACAGTGACGGCAGGGATGTAGCGTTGGTGAGTAGCTTCATTGGCCGAGGGTGCTACAACCTTAAGGGACGTTTGGTAGTTAGTCCAGGCTTGCAAATGCATGGTGGTTAAATGTCTATGCATGCAACTTGTATTCAGACTTTTCAGATTCTGACCTCTGCTTAAGGTAGTTGGACATTTTTGACAGATGACTTTGTGCGGATCAATTGGATGTTGTTTAAAAAAAATGCCAGACTGCACTCTTTCGAGCCTCAGATCCCTTTTCAGGCATTGCAGACTGAGCTTTAACCGGATGGACACGCTGTCCTCCAACAGTTTTTGGCTTTGCCACGCGTTTTGTCCCATCTATGGGCCCGGCAGATGGAACCTGTTTCGATGTTGATGCCTGCTGCGGCCCCTCCTCCTCCGCTTCAGAGCTACTGCCGCCTGCACCCTGTTCCCTCAATGGCTGCCAATCGGGGTCAACAACTGGGTCATCTATAACCTCCTCTTCTAGCTCGTGCGCAACTTCGTCTGTGTCACCGTGTAAGTCGGTGGTAGAGCGTTCGTGACGGGGCAACATAGTCTCATCAGGGTCTGATTCTAGATCAGTACCCTGCAAGGGTAATGTTGTGGTCTGAGTCAAAGGACCAGCATAGTAGTCTGGCTGTGGCTGTGCATCAGTGCACTCCATGTCAGAATCTACTTGTAATGGGCATGGCCTGTTAACTGCTTCACTTTCTAAGCCAGGGACGGTATGTGTAAAGAGCTCCATGGAGTAACCCATTGTGTCACCTGCTGCATCCTTCTCTGTTGTTGTTTTTGCTGAAGAGGACAAGGAAGCGACTTGTCCCTGACCGTGAACATCCACTAACGACGCGCTGCTTTTACATTTACCAGTTTCAAAAGAGGAGGCAAAAGAGCTAGAGGCTGAGTCAGCAAGGTAAGCCAAAACTTGCTCTTGCTGCTCCGGCTTTAAAAGCGGTTTTCCTACTCCCAGAAAAGGGAGCGTTTGAGGCCTTCTGTAGCCAGACGACGAACCTGGCTCCACAGCTCCAGGCTTAGGTGCAATATTTTTTTTCCCACGACCACCTGATGCTCCCCTACCACTACCATCATTACCAGCTGACAATGAACGCCCACGGCCACGACCTCTTCCACCAGACTTCCTCATTGTTTTAAAAACGTAACCAAAGTAACGGTATTTGTTGCTGTCAAACAACTTACATGGTGAGCTATAACTTCAGTATGATTTAGATATCCCTTTACAGGTGGGTGAGACCGCAAGGAAAATCAGGCACAATGTTACACACTCTGTTTTCGGTGGCACCCAATGAGAGAGATGCCACACACGCAGGACTGTCACTCAAGCTGAAATGTCAATATTGATCTCCCACTTTTTTTTTTTATTTGTTCAGGGAGAATTTAGAAACCAAATAAAAAAAAATAGGCTTTCAATGGCCCACTATTTGAGAGAGAGAGATGGCACACCCAGGAGTCAAGACTGGCACACAAGCAGAAATTGCAATATTAATCTCCCACTGATTTTTTTTTTTTCAGGGAGACTTTAGAAACAAAATAACATAAAATGATTTTTTCAGGAAGAATTTAGAAACCAAATAAAATAAAATGATTTTTTAAGGGAGAATTTAGAAATCAAATAAAAAAAAAATAGCCTTTCTATGGCCCAGTGCCCACTATTTGAGAGAGAGAGATGGCTGTTATGAAAGGCAATTCAGTACTACAATGGACATAGCGGTCAGAGCACATACAGTGATCTGACAATAACCCAAAATCATAGAACGAGCTCTGAGACGTGGGAACTCTGCAGACCGCAAACCCTAATCCTCTCCAAACAACACTAGAGGCAGCCGTGGATTGCGCCTAACTCTGCCTATACAACTCGGCACAGCCTGAGAAACTAACTAGCCTAAAGATAGAAAATAAGCCTACCTTGCCTCAGAGAAATACCCCAAAGGAAAAGGCAGCCCCCCACATATAATGACTGTGAGTTAAGATGAAAAGACAAACGTAGAGATGAAATAGATTCAGCAAAGTGAGGTGTTGTGAATTCTGTGGCTGAGTTCACTTCTGTGGTCACAAGTGGTATTGCAGTCTCTGGGCTTCCTCCCTCAGGTGTTTTGGTGAGCTCGTTGGCTGCCTTGCTATTTAGCTCCACCTGAGTCTGTCTTCCTTGCTCCTTGTCAATGTTCCAGTGTTGGATCTGAGCTACTGCATCTTTCCTTGGGCCTGCTGCTCTGCTAGATAAGTGCTTCTAGTTTGTTTTCTGTTTTTTCTGTCCAGCTTGCTATTAACTTTTGCTGGAAGCTCTGAGAAGCAAAGGGGTGCACCGCCGTGCTGTTAGTTCGGCACGGTGGGTCTTTTTGCCCCTTTGCGTGGTTTTCGTTTTAGGGTTTTTTGTAGACTGCATAGTTCTCTTTGCTATCCTCGCTCTGTCTAGAATATCGGGCCTCACTTTGCTGAATCTATTTCATTCCTACGTTTGTCTTTTCATCTTGCTAACAGTCATTATATGTGGGGGGCTGCCTATTCCTTTGGGGTATTTCTCTGAGGTAAGTCAGGCTTGTATTTCTATCTTCAGGCTAGTCAGCTCCTCAGGCAGTGCCGAGTTGCATAGGTAGTTGATAGGCGCAATCCACTGCTGCTTACAGTTGTGTGAGGATAGATCAGGTACTGCAGTCTACAGAGATTCCACGTCTCAGAGCTCGTCCTATTGTTTTTGGTTATTGCCAGATCTCTGTATGTGCGCTGATTACTGCACGCTGTGTTGCCTGATTGCCAGCCATAACAGTACAAGGAGCCACACCAATGATTCCCAATAGAGGGAAAAAAGAAATCCTGACATCATTTTTTTTTCTTAGCTCTGTCTTCAGTCTTTTTTTTCCCCTAGACATTAGAGTGCTTCAGGACACAGCTGTGGACATGGATATTCAGGCTCTGTGCTCCTCAATGGATAATCTCGTTGTAAATGTACAAAAGATTCAAGATACTATTGATCAGAAATCGATGCTAGAACCAAGAATTCCGATTCCTGATTTGTTTTTTGGTGACAGAACTAAGTTCCTGAGCTTCAGAAATAATTGTAAGCTATTTTTGGCCTTGAAACCTCATTCTTCTGGTAATCCTATTCAACAGGTTTTGATTATTATTTCTTTTTTGCGCGGCGACCCACAGGACTGGGCGTTTTCTCTTGCACCAGGAGATTCTGCATTGAGTAATGTTGATGCATTTTTCCAGGCGCTGGGATTGCTTTACGATGAGCCTAATTCAGTGGATCAAGCTGAGAAAAATCTGCTGGCTTTATGCCAGGGTCAGGATGATGTAGAAGTATATTGTCAGAAATTTAGGAAATGGTCAGTACTCACTCTGTGGAATGAATCTGCACTAGCGGCTTTGTTCAGAAAGGGTCTCTCTGAAGCTCTTAAGGATGTAATGGTGGGATTTCCTATGCCTGCTGGTTTGAATGAGTCTATGTCCTTGGCCATTCAGATCGGTCGTCGCTTGCGCGAGCGTAAATCTGTGCACCATCTGGCGGTATTGTGGTGATTCTACTCATGCTATTTCTAATTGTCCTAAACGCACTAGGCGGTTCGATAGCTCTGCCGTTATTGGTACTGTACAGTCCAAATTCCTTTTGTCCATTACCTTAATGTGCTCTTTGTCATCATATTCTGTCATGGCGTTTGTGGATTCAGGCGCTGCCCTGAATCTGATGGATTTGGATTATGCTAAACGTTGTGGATTTTTCTTGGAGCCTTTGCGGTGTCCTATTCCGTTGAGAGGAATTGATGCTACACCTTTGGCCAAGAATAAGCCTCAGTACTGGGCCCAGCTGACCATGTGCATGGCTCCTGCACATCAGGAAGTTATTCGCTTTTTGGTACTGCATAATTTGCATGATGTGGTCGTGTTGGGGTTGCCATGGCTACAAACCCATAATCCAGTATTGGATTGGAACTCTATGTCGGTAACCAGCTGGGGTTGTCAGGGAGTACATGGTGATGTTCCATTTTTGTCTATTTCGTCATCCATTCCTTCTGACATCCCAGAGTTCTTGTCGGACTTTCAGGATGTATTTGAAGAGTCCAAGTCTGATGCCCTACCTCCGCATAGGAATTGTGATTGTGCTATCGATTTGATTCCTGGTAGTAAATTCCCTAAGGGTCGTTTATTTAATTTGTCCGTACCTGAACACACCGCTATGCGCAGTTATGTGAAGGAGTCCCTGGAGAAGGGACATATTCGCCCATCGTCGTCACCATTGGGAGCAGGGTTCTTTTTTGTAGCCAAGAAGGATGGTTCGCTAAGACCGTGTATTGATTACCGCCTTCTTAATAAGATCACTGTTAAGTTTCAGTATCCCTTGCCATTGATTTCTGACTTGTTTGCTCGGATTAAGGGGGCTAGTTGGTTTACTAAGATTGATCTTCGTGGTGCGTATAATCTGGTGAGAATCAGGCAGGGAGATGAATGGAAAACGGCATTTAATACGCCCGAGGGTCATTTTGAGTATCTGGTGATGCCGTTCGGACTTGCCAATGCTCCATCTGTTTTTCAGTCTTTTATGCATGACATTTTCCGTGAGTATCTGGATAAATTCTTGATTGTTTACTTGGATGACATTTTGATCTTCTCAGATGATTGGGAGTCTCATGTGAAGCAAGTCAGAATGGTTTTCCAGGTACTGCGTGCTAATTCCTTGTTCGTGAAGGGATCAAAGTGTCTCTTCGGTGTGCAGAAAGTTTCATTTTTGGGGTTCATCTTTTCCCCTTCTACTATCGAGATGGATCCGGTTAAGGTTCAGGCCATCCAGGATTGGACTCAGCCGACATCTCTAAAAAGTTTGCAGAAATTCCTGGGCTTTGCTAATTTTTATCGTCGCTTCATCTGTAATTTTTCTAGCATTGCCAGACCATTGACCGATTTGACCAAGAAGGGTGCTGATTTGGTTAATTGGTCTTCTGCTGCCGTGGAAGCTTTTCAGGAGTTGAAGCGTCGTTTTTGCTGTGCCCCTGTGTTGTGTCAACCTGATGTTTCTCTTCCGTTCCAGGTCGAGGTTGATGCTTCTGAGATTGGTGCAGGGGCGGTTTTGTCACAGAGAGGTTCTGGTTGCTCAGTGTTCAAACCATGTGCTTTCTTTTCCAGGAAATTTTCTGCTGCTGAGCGTAATTATGATGTGGGCAACCGAGAGTTGCTGGCCATGAAGTGGGCATTCGAGGAGTGGCGTCATTGGCTTGAGGGTGCTAAGCATCGCGTGGTGGTTTTGACTGATCATAAGAACCTTACTTATCTTGAGTCTGCCAAGCGCTTGAATCCTAGACAGGCCCGTTGGTCGTTATTTTTTGCTCGTTTTGATTTTGTGATTTCATACCTTCCGGGCTCTAAAAATGTGAAGGCGGATGCTCTGTCTAGGAGTTTTGTGCCCGACTCTCCGGGGTTATCTGAGCCGGCGAGTATCCTCAAGGAAGGAGTCATTGTGTCTGCCATCTCCCCTGATTTGCGGAGAGTGTTGCAGAAATTTCAGGCTAATAAACCTGATCGTTGTCCGGCCGAGAAACTGTTCGTCCCTGATAGGTGGACTAGTAAAGTTATCTCTGAACTTCATTGTTCGGTGCTGGCCGGTCATCCAGGAATCTTTGGTACCAGGGAGTTGGTTGCTAGATCCTTCTGGTGGCCATCTCTGTCACGGGATGTGCGTGCTTTTGTGCAGTCCTGTGGAATTTGTGCTAGGGCTAAGCCCTGCTGTTCACGTGCCAGTGGGTTGCTTTTGCCCTTGCCGGTCCCGAAGAGGCCTTGGACACATATTTCGATGGATTTCATTTCTGACCTTCCCGTTTCTCAAAAAATGTCGGTCATTTGGGTGGTCTGTGATCGCTTTTCTAAAATGGTCCATCTGGTGCCCTTGGTTAAATTGCCTTCCTCCTCTGATTTGGTGCCTTTGTTCTTCCAGCATGTGGTTCGTTTACATGGCATTCCTGAGAATATTGTTTCTGACAGAGGTTCCCAGTTTGTCTCGAGGTTCTGGCGAGCCTTTTGTGGTAGGATGGGCATTGACCTATCTTTTTCCTCGGCCTTCCATCCTCAGACTAATGGCCAGACCGAACGAACCAATCAGACCTTGGAAACATATCTGAGATGTTTTGTTTCCGCTGACCAGGATGATTGGGTGTCATTTTTGCCGTTGGCTGAGTTCGCCCTTAATAATCGGGCCAGCTCGGCTACCTTGGTCTCTCCATTTTTCTGCAATTCTGGGTTCCATCCTCGTTTCTCTTCAGGACAGGTTGAGTCTTCGGACTGTCCTGGTGTGGATTATGTGGTGGACAGGTTGCAGCAGATCTGGACTCAGGTAGTGGACAATTTGACCTTGTCCCAGGAGAAGGCTCAGCTTTTCGCTAATCGCAGACGCCGTGTGGGACCCCGACTTCGTGTTGGGGATCTGGTTTGGTTATCTTCTCGTCATATACCTATGAAGGTTTCCTCTCCTAAATTTAAACCTCGTTTTATTGGTCCGTATAGGATTTCTGAGATTCTCAATCCGGTGTCTTTTCGTCTGACCCTCCCAGACTCCTTTTCCATACATAATGTATTCCATAGGTCGTTGTTGAGGAGATACGTGGCACCTATGGTTCCATCTGTGGAGCCTCCTGCCCCTGTTTTGGTGGAGGGGGAATTGGAGTATATTGTGGAGAAGATTTTGGATTCTCGTGTCTCTAGACGGAAACTCCAGTATCTGGTCAAATGGAAGGGTTATGCTCAGGAAGATAATTCCTGGGTTTTTGCCTCTGATGTCCATGCCCCAGATCTTGTTCGTGCCTTTCATGTGGCTCATCCTGGTCGGCCTGGGGGTTCTGGTGAGGGTTCGGTGACCCCTCCTCAAGGGGGGGGTACTGTTGTGAATTCTGTGGCTGAGTTCACTTCTGTGGTCACAAGTGGTATTGCAGTCTCTGGGCTTCCTCCCTCAGGTGTTTTGGTGAGCTCGTTGGCTGCCTTGCTATTTAGCTCCACCTGAGTCTGTCTTCCTTGCTCCTTGTCAATGTTCCAGTGTTGGATCTGAGCTACTGCATCTTTCCTTGGGCCTGCTGCTCTGCTAGATAAGTGCTTCTAGTTTGTTTTCTGTTTTTTCTGTCCAGCTTGCTATTAACTTTTGCTGGAAGCTCTGAGAAGCAAAGGGGTGCACCGCCGTGCTGTTAGTTCGGCACGGTGGGTCTTTTTGCCCCTTTGCGTGGTTTTCGTTTTAGGGTTTTTTGTAGACTGCATAGTTCTCTTTGCTATCCTCGCTCTGTCTAGAATATCGGGCCTCACTTTGCTGAATCTATTTCATTCCTACGTTTGTCTTTTCATCTTGCTAACAGTCATTATATGTGGGGGGCTGCCTATTCCTTTGGGGTATTTCTCTGAGGTAAGTCAGGCTTGTATTTCTATCTTCAGGCTAGTCAGCTCCTCAGGCAGTGCCGAGTTGCATAGGTAGTTGATAGGCGCAATCCACTGCTGCTTACAGTTGTGTGAGGATAGATCAGGTACTGCAGTCTACAGAGATTCCACGTCTCAGAGCTCGTCCTATTGTTTTTGGTTATTGCCAGATCTCTGTATGTGCGCTGATTACTGCACGCTGTGTTGCCTGATTGCCAGCCATAACAGTGAGGCCCGACTTTCTTAACAGATCGAGGATAGAAAAGGTAACTTTGCGGTCTACACAAAACCCTAAAGAAAACCACGCAAAGGGGGCAAAAAGACCCTCCGTACCGAACTAACGGCACAGAGGTACACCCTTTGTGTCCCAGAGCTTCCAGCAACAAATTAGACAAGCTGGACAGAAAAAATAGCAAACAAATAGCAAAGAAGAACTTAGCTATGCAGAGCAGCAGGCCACAGGAATGATCCAGGGAAAAGCAAGTCCAACACTGGAACATTGACAGGAAGCCAGGATCAAAGCATTAGGTGGAGTTAAGTAGAGAAGCACCTAACGACCTCACCAGATCACCTGAGGGAGGAAACTCAGAAGCCGCAGTACCACTTCCCTCCACCAACAGAAGCTCACAGACAGAATCAGCCGAAGTACCACTTGTGACCACAGGAGGGAGCTCTGCCACAGAATTCACAACAGATGGCACACCCAGGAGTCAAGACTGGCACACAAGCAGAAAAAGCAATATTAATCTCCCACTGATTTCTTTTTGATTTTTTCAGGGAGAATTTAGGAACACAATAAAAAAAAAATAGGCTTTCTATGGCCCACTATTTGAGAGAGAGAGATGGCACACCCAGGAGTCAGGAGTGGCACACAAGCAGAAAGGGCAATATTAATCTCCCACTGATTTCTTTTTGATTTTTTCAGGGAGAATTTAGAAACACAATAAAAAAAATAGGCTTTCTATGGCCCACTATTTGAGAGAGAGAGATGGCACACCCAGGAGTCAAGACTGGCACACAAGCAGAAAGGGCAATATTAATCTCCCACTGATTTTTTTTTTTCAGGGAGACTTTAGAAACAAAATAAAATAAAAAGATTTTTTCAGGAAGAATTTAGAAACCAAATAAAATAAAATGATTTTTTAAGGGAGAATTTAGAAACCAAATTAAAAAAAAATAGCCTTTCTATGGCCCAGTGCCCACTATTTGAGAGAGAGAGATGGCACACCCAGGAGTCAAGACTGGCACACAAGCAGAAAGGGCAATATTAATCTCCCACTGATTTCTTTTTGATTTTTTCAGGGAGAATTTAGAAACACAATAAAAAAAAAATAGGCTTTCTATGGCCCAGTGCCCACTATTTGAAAGAGAGAAATAGCACACCCAGGAGTCAGGAGTGGCACACAAGCAGAAAGGGCAATATTAATCTCCCACTGATTTCTTTTTGATTTTTTCAGGGAGAATTTAGAAACACAATAAAAAAAAATAGGCTTTCTATGGCCCACTAGTTGAGAGAGAGAGATGGCACACCCAGGAGTCAAGAGTGGCACACAAGCAGAAAGGGCAATATTAATCTCCCACTGATTTTTTTTTATTTTTTCTGGGAGTATTTAGAAACCCAATAAAAAAAAATTAATAGGCTTTCTATGGCCCACTATTTGAGAGAGAGATGGCACACTCAGGACTGGCACAGAAGCCCAAAGGCCAATATTAATCTCCCACTGTATTTTTTTTATCAGGGAGAATTTATAACCCCCACAAAAAAAAACAGAAAAATGAAAAGGCTTTCTATGGCCCACTATGTGAGAGAGATGGCACACACAGGGATGGCACTCTAGCAGAAATGTCAATCTTAATCTCCCACAAAAAAAAAAAAAACAGGGACTGTCCTACAATTACTATCTCCCTGCAGTAATCTCAGCCAGGTATGGCAGGCAGCAATAAGGAGTGGACTGATGCACAAATTAAATAAAAAGTGTGGACAAACAAACAAGATAGCTGTGCAGAAAGGAAGGAACAAGAGGATTTGTGCTTTGAAAAATCAGTTGGTTTGCACAGCGGCGTACACACAGCAATGCAGCTATCAGGGAGCCTTCTAGGGCAGCCCAATGAGCTACAGCGCTGAGGAAAAAAAATGTAGCTTCCACTGTCCCTGCAAACAAAAGGTGGTGTTGGACAGTGGAAATCGCTACAGCACAAGCGGTTTGGTGGTTAATGGACCCTGCCTAACGCCATCCCTGCTTCTGACGAAGCGGCAGCAACCTCTCCCTACGCTCAGATCAGCAGCAGTAAGATGGCGGTCGGCGGGAACGCCCCTTTATAGCCCCTGTGACGCCGCAGACAGCAAGCCAATCACTGCAATGCCCTTCTCTAAGATGGTGGGGACCAGGACCTATGTCATCACGCTGCCCACACTCTGCTTCCACCTTCATTGGCTGAGAAATGGCGCTTTTCGCGTCATTGAAACGCGACTTTGGCGCGAAAGTCGCGTACCGCATGGCCGACCCCACACAAGGGTCGGATCGGGTTTCATGAAACCCGACTTTGCCAAAAGTCGGCGACTTTTAAAAATGAACGATCCGTTTCGCTCAACCCTACTCGACACTGCTTGGTACTCGATCAACCACCCAAGTGCTGGATCCAGTACTGATCAGTGTCAAGCACACTCTCTCTTTACTAATGATAATCCAATATTTAAGTTAGAGGGCAATAAGGCGATGTAATTGGTTAAATTATTATTTGTGCGGGGATTAGGAAAATGTTTTTCTTTTTATTTATTCTTTGCAATTCCTGTGCACTGGTTGTTCTGCATTACCGTTCAGTTCAGCACAGCACCGCTTCTTACAACAACAACAAAAAATAAACATTTTTCTTTATCTTGGACAATCCTTTTTAACAGTTTGATGTCACTGTGGAGTTGAAATCTTCTGTGCATCCTATTTAATATTAGCACGACTGTTATCCTGCACATATTCTTCATGATCAGTTGGAATGTGCAATTTAAATTGTGTGCGGAGAAGCACAGTTACTCTAGTTCCATCCACTTACACCTCAGCCATTCAGAAAGCAAGGATTAAATGAGATACCATAATCAATTTCTATCCATATCCGTTTTTAACAGTTGTCCAATTGTAAAAAAAATGAAAAATGCACACACACACAAAAGCACGCAGCCTGATGTAATATATTGGCAGGCTCGTGACTGGAATAAAGAGCGCTCCATGCTCTATTACACTTACCAGGCGCATTTAAAGGCCCAGCAATGAGATACTTCAATAGCCTTTGAGCCGCAGTAAGGACACTTTTAATCCTTATTGCTTGGAGATGTCATTGCAAAATTGAAAGGAAAGAAAAACATGTCGGCCGCAGCTGCAATCACTGATGAGATCTTCGCTTTCTTTCCCGTGCACAGCGACATAACTCTGCAAGCTGCTTTATTGCTTCACCTGTTTCACCATATGAAATAACGGATACATTTTTGTCTCAATTAGATTTTGATTTACACAAAGGAAACAAAAAAAAGGACTGAGAAAAGGTTTGTTGACTTTTAATCATGTGCTATAATGGAAAGTTAATGTACGCTGCAGAACACATAAACCATATTTTGGCCCAAATATGTGCTGCACGTTCAGAGTATAATATCGAAAGTAGCAATTTTACCTCTGTTATGTAATCATTGGGCTCACTTACATCTTGGTGTACAGATAGTGATATTACGGCTAACTGCAGAAGCCCTACATTTGTGACATTTTATTTTCACTGTGCTGTTTATGCGAATGCCATATTGTTCCAACACTAGCAGGATTGTGAACTAATTGACTTGGAAGCCTGGATAAGGTTTTTCAAATCCCTCAATGCCAGGGTTTAAAAGTTAGAAAATAAATGAATTGTATAATAAGCTTTATTGTCAGAGTAATTCCAAAAAGTTAATCAGAATCACAGAAATATCTACAGTATATTATGGTCATTATTTTGACCAAATGCTTGTCGAATTGAGAACTATCTTTTTGGCTCTCCCATACTATTGTCAGTAGAAACAGGGTATGTTACACTACCAGTGAGGGGTGGGATGCCTTGTCCATGTAAATCAATATCCTCAGAAAAAAATATGCACAGTGTCTATGGGAGTATGTGCATTTAACACTTTAACCTCTGGGTGTGGGAGTAGGGAAAAATTATAGAAGCAAAATCACCAGGTGTGTGGAGCATAGAGTAGTTTGGATGGGCGGCACTGGTTAATATTAGTGGATATAATATGGTAAAGAACGCAGCAGAGGTAACAGAAAAGCAAAAAAAATGAAAGTGAAAGGCATGAGTAGAAACTGAGTAGAGAAAAAACAGTCTAGAAGTCATTAATGACGTTAGCATAGCTATCAGGGGGGCAGAGGGTGTCAGTGCCCCAGGCCGCATGCTTGAAGAGGCCAACCCGGATCTACTGCCACTATTTACTATAGGCCGAAGTCACATTAGCGAGGAGTATGAACGAGTGCTATGCGAGAAAAAAATCACACAGCACTCGGACCAGTATTAATCTATGGAGCAGCTCACGTCACCGTTTTTTTCTCGGCCGTATTATACGTGCGAGTGAAATCATGCTGCAATTTTACGTGTGTAAAACTCCGGAGAACAAATGGAAGTTTAGTATAAAAAGTGAACAAACTTTATGTTATGCTGGGAAGACCACTGCACGCACTAGGTGAGACATGCTGTCCTGTTGTTCCTATCATTAGGGCCACCGTGTTGGGCACAGGTTACGGTTACATGCCTTATTTACACGGGTGTACCTGGATATGGAATCCCCTCAGGCTGTTACAAAAGAGGGATCATGGCATCAAATGATTAGTGCTAATGAGAGTACTATCTTTCGGGATACTCTATAGGAGAGTTTTTGTCTGCACCTAAAGTATTATACTATTATACTGACACATATTGTGCTGTAGACCTTCAGTATCTGGTGTCTTTTGTGTTGTTAGCAATCTCATTACTTGACATGTGCTTTTTTTTTAAATTGTTTGTATGGATATAAAATAAAGTTTGTTCACTTTTTATACTAAACTTCCATTTGTTCTCCGGAGTTTTATATGGCTAATTTATGGAAGTATATGTTACTATTTAGTGGCTAATAGAAGTCACAAAATGAATCTGGAAATTTTGATAATTTCACGTGTATATCGGCCGAGACTCGCTAATGCAAGTCAATGGGTGCGAGAAAAGAAATTGCACAGCACTCGCAAACAAAAGTTTGAACACACCTTCTCATTTAACCCCTTAGTGACAGAGCCAATTTGGTACTTAATGACCAAGCCAATTTTTGCAATTCTGACCACTGTCACTTTATGAGGTTATAACTCTGGAACGCTTCAACGGATCCCGCTGATTCTGAGATTGTTTTTTCATGGCATGTTGTACTTCATGTTAGTGGTAACATTTCTTTGATATTACTTGCGATTATTTATGAAAAAAACGGAAATATGGCGAAAATTTTTTAAATTTTGCAATTTTCAAACTTTGTATTTTTATGCCCTTAAATCAGAGAGATATGTCACGAAAAATAGTTAATAAATAACATTTCCCACATGTCTACTTTACATCAGCACAATTTTGGAAACAAAATTTTTTTTTGTTAGGGAGTTATAAGGGTTAAAAGTTGACCAGCAATTTCTCATTTTTACAACACCATTTTTTTAGGGACCACATCACATTTGAAGTCATTTTGAGGGGTCTATATGATAGAAAATAATGAAGTGTGACACCATTCTAAAAACTACACCCCTCAAGGTTCTCAAAACCACATTCAAGAAGTTTATTAACCCTTTATGTGCTTCACAGGAACTGAAACAATGTGGAAGGAAAAAATGAACATTTTACTTTTTTTTGCAAACATCTTAATTCAGAACCTTTTTTTTATTTTCACAAGTGTAAAAACAGAAATGTAACCATAAATTTTGTTATGCAATTTCTCCTGAATGTGCCAATACTCCATATGTGGGGGTAAACCACTTTTTGGGCGCACCGCAGAACTTAGAAGTGAAGGAGCGCCGTTTGACTTTTTCAATGCAGAATTGGCTGGAATTGAGATCGGACACCATGTCACGTTTAGAGAGCCCCTGATGTGCCTAAACAGTGGAAACTCCCCACAAGTGACACCATTTTGGAAACTAGACCCCTTAAGGAACTTATCTAGATGTGTGTTGAGCACTTTGAACCCCCAAGTGCTTCACAGAAGTTTATAACGTAGAGCCGTTTTGGAATGCAGACTTTCATAGAATGGTCTGCGGGCATTATGTTGCGTTTGCAGAGCCCCTGATGTACCTAACCAGTAGAAACCCTCCACAAGTGACCCCATTTTGGAAACTAGACCCCCCAAGGAACTTATCTAGATGTGTGGTGAGAACTTTGAATGCCCAAGTGCTTCACAGAAGTTTAGAATGCAGAGTTGTGAAAATAAAAAATATTTTTTTTTTCACAAAAAAGATATTGTAGCCCCCAAGTTTTTATTTTCACAAGGATAACAGGAGAAATTGGACCACTAAAGTTATTGTCCAATTTATCCTGAGTATACTGATGCCCCATATGTGGAGGTAAACCACTGTTTGGGCGCACAGCAGAGCTCGGAAGGGAAGGAGCACCGTTTTGGAATGCAGACTTAGATAGAATGGTCTGTGGGCGTTATGTTGCGTTTGCAGAGCCCCTGATGTACCTAAACAGTAGTAACCCCCCACAAGTGACCCCGTTTTGGAAACTAGACCCCCCAAGGAACTTATATAGATGTGTGGTGATAACTTTGAATGCCCAAGTGCTTCACAGAAGTTTATAATGCAGAGTCATAAAAAAATATATATATATTTTTCCACAAAAAAGATTTTGTAGCCCCCAAGTTTTTATTTTCACAAGGCTAACAAGAGAAATTGGACCCCAACAGTTGTTGTCCAATTTGTCCTGAGTATGCTGGTACTCCATATGTGGGGGTAAACCACTGTTTGGGCGCACGGCAGTGCTCAGAAGGAAGGAGCGCAGTTTTGGAATGCAGACTTTGATAGAATGGTCTGCGGGCATTATGTTGCGTTTGCAGAGCCCCTGATGTACCTAACCAGTAGAAACCCTCCACAAGTGACCCCATTTTGGAAACTAGACCCCCCAAGGAACTTATCTAGATGTGTGGTGTGAACTTTGAATGCCCAAGTGCTTCACAGAAGTTTATAATGCAGAGTCATAAAAAAAACAAAAACAAATATTTTTCCACAAAAAAGATTTTGTAGCCCCCAAGTTTTTATTTTCACAAGGGTAACAAGACCCCAGAAGTTGTCCAATTTATCCCGAGTACGCTGATGCCCCATATGTGGGGGTAACCCACTTTTTGGGCGCACGGCAGAGCTCAGAAGGGAGGGAGCACCATTTGACTTTTTGAGCGCAAAATTGGCTGTCGTGTTTGAGACCCCCTGATGTACCTAAACAGTGGAAACCCCCCATTTCTAGCTCCAACCCCAACCCCAACACACCCCTAACCCTAATTTCAACCTGATCCATAATCCTAATCACTAACCCTAACCATAATCACAACACTTACCCCAAAACAACCCTAATGTCAACCCTAACCATAACCCTAATCCCAATACACCCCTAATCACAACCCTAACCTTAACCCTAATCCCAAACCTAACCCTAATCCCAAGCGTAACCCTAATGCCAACCCTAACCCTAATACCAACCCTAATCCAAACCCTAACCCTAATCCCAACTCTAATTATAGACCTGTCTCTAATCTTCCCTTCATCTCTAAACTCTTCGAACGCCTGGTCCACTCCCGTCTTACCCGCTATCTCTCAGATAACTCTCTTCTCGACCCTCTTCAATCTGGCTTCCGCTCTTTACACTCTACTGAAACTGCCCTCATTAAAGTCTCTAATGACCTACTAACAGCTAAATCTAATGGTCACTACTCCATGCTAATTCTCTTGGATCTCTCTGCAGCATTCGACACTGTGGATCATCAGCTCCTCCTCACTATGCTCCGCTCCATCGGCCTCAAGGACACCGTTCTCTCCTGGTTCTCCTCCTATCTCTCTGACCGATCCTTCACTGTATGTTTTGCTGGTTCCTCCTCCTCTCACCTTCCCCTTACTGTTGGGGTTCCTCAAGGATCAGTCCTAGGCCCCCTACTCTTCTCGTTGTATACTGCCCCTATTGGACAAACAATCAGTAGATTTGGTTTCCAGTACCATCTCTATGCTGACGACACCCAATTATACACTTCTGCTCCCGATATCACACCGACCTTTTTAGAAAACACCAGTGATTGTCTTACCGCTGTCTCTAACATCATGTCCTCCCTCTATCTGAAACTAAACCTGTCAAAAACTGAACTCCTCGTGTTCTCTCCCTCTACTAACCTACCTTTGCCTGACATTGCCATCTCCGTGTGCGGTTCCACCATTACTCCAAAGCAACATGCCCGCTGCCTTGGGGTCATCCTTGATTCTGACCTTTCATTCACCCCCTACATCCGACCACTGGCTCGCTCTTCTTACCTGCATCTCAAAAACATTTCTAGAATTCGCCCTTTTCTTAATTTCGACTCTGCAAAAACTCTGACTGTTTCACTTATTCATTCTCGTCTGGACTATTGTAACTCTCTACTAATCGGTCTCCCTCTTGCAAAACTCTCCCCGCTCCAATCTGTCCTGAATGCTGCAGCCAGGATCATATTCCTCACCAACCGTTACACCGATGCCTCTACCCTGTGCCAGTCATTACACTGGCTACCCATCCACTCCAGAATCCAGTACAAAACTACTACCCTCATCCACAAAGCACTCCATGGCTCAGCACCACCCTACATCTCCTCCCTGGTATCAGTCTACCACCCAACCCGTGCCCTCCGCTCCGCTAATGACCTCAGGTTAGCATCCTCAATAATCAGAACCTCCCACTCCCGTCTCCAAGACTTTACACGTGCTGCGCCGATTCTTTGGAATGCACTACCTAGGTTAATACGATTAATCCCCAATCCCCACAGTTTTAAGCGTGCCCTAAAAACTCATTTGTTCAGACTGGCCTACCGCCTCAATGCATTAACCTAACGATCCCTGTGTGGCCTATTTATAATAAAAAAAAAAAAAAAAAAAGGTTCCTCGCATCATGTTCTCATACACTTTATGCAGTATTAGCCCTCTGTGTCTGTACTGCTACATACTTAGGCAGGTAACCGGTTCATGCAGCTTTACATGAACACCTGAGCCTTACACTATAGCTGGTCCGAATAACTAAAGCAATTGTTACCATCCACCTCTCGTGTCTCCCCTTTTCCCCATAGTTTGTAAGCTTGCGAGCAGGGCCCTCACTCCTCCTGGTATCTGTTTTGAACTGTATTTCTGTTATGCTGTAATGTCTATTGTCTGTACAAGTCCCCTCTATAATTTGTAAAGCGCTGCGGAATATGTTGGCGCTATATAAATAAAATTATTATTATTATTATTATTAACCCTAACTTTAGCCCCAACCCTAGCCCTAACTTTAGCCACAACCCTAACCCTAGCCCTAAGGCTACTTTCACACTTGCATCGTTTGGCATCCGTCGCAATCCATCGTTTTGGACAAGAAACGGATCCTGCAAATGTGCCCGCAGGATGCGTTTTTTGCCCATAGACTTGTATTGCCGACGGATCGTGACGGATGGCCACACGTCGCGTCCGTTGTGCACTGGATCAGTTGTGTTTTGACGGACCGTCGGCACAAAAAACCGTTCAATGAAACTTTTTTTGTACGTCGCATCCGCCATTTCTGACAGCGCATGCGTGGCCGTAACTCTGCCCCCTCCTCCCCAGGACATAGATTGGGCAGCGGATGCGTTGAAAAACTACAGCCGCTGCCCACGTTGTGCACAATTTTCACGACTCCCCCTGACGAAGGCACAGCGCCGAAACGCGCGTAGGGGCTGTGGCACCATCTCCTGAGCTCTGGTAAGTTCCTGTCACATCTTTTAATTATGGTAGTTGTTAGTATAGGTGTTTGTTTTTTCTGCTACCTACCATATTTCTAGTATTTGACCACCTTGAGATTGCCGTTTGGCTAAATAACGTGGTACTTATGTGTACATATGTGGTGGACTGTTGGGATTCCTATTTGAGGAGTTCCGCCCTATACAGCAACACTTAGATTACTATGGGTTACTAGGTCTTGCAGGACTTGCCGCTCAGTAGTGGTGCCACTTGTCTTTTCTGGCTTATCTACCTATGGGTATTATTTTAAAATCTGTGTATATCTGATTTTATTCTAATAAAGATTGTTATTTGATGTTTCTAATACGCATTTGTCTCTATATGATTCTATTTAATTTTGCGTAGGAACGGGGTTATATTTGAGATTGGTATTAACATTGTGGGATAATATAATTTATCACTATAGTATTATCTCTATCCAATCGTGGGATTATTTTTTGATTTACAATTTTCACAACGTGCGTCGGTATGTCGGGCCGACGCATTGCGACGGCCCCGTACCGACGTAAGTGTGAAAGAAGCCTAACCCTAAATTTAGACCCAACCCTAACCCTAAATTTAGCCCCAACCCTAACCCTAAATTTAGCCCCAACCCTAGCCCTAACCCTAGCCCTAACCCTAGCCCTAACCCTAGCCCTAGCCCTAACCCTAGCCCTAACCCTAACCCTAGCCCTAACCCTAGCCCCAACCCTAACCCTAACCCTAACCCTAACCCTAGCCCTAGCCCTAACCCTAGCCCTAACCCTAGCCCTAACCCTAACCCTAACCCTAGCCCTAACCCTAACCCTAGCCCTAACCCTAGCCCTAACCCTAACCCTAGCTCTAACCCTAACCCTAGCCCTAACCATAACCCTAATTTTAGCCTGCCGGCCAGCAGATGGAGACAGATGGCGGGCGCACTGCGCATGCGCCCGCCATTTTCTTTTGCCGGCGGCCAGGAGGAGCAGCAGGAGGATCCAGGGACACAGGTGAGTATGATAGGGTCCCCGAATCCCCCTATTTCTCTGTCCTCTGATGTGCAATCAGAGGACAGAGAATTACACTTTCATTTTTTTTTTGCGATCGCCGGTAAACAGTTAATTACCGGCGATCGCAAAACAGGGGTTGGTAAAACCGACCCCGATCATGCTCTTTGGGGTCTCGGCTACCCCCGGCAGCCGAGACCCCAAAGATTCTCGCGGGGCCGGCCGGCGGGCGCACTGCGCATGCGCTGCCATTTTCAAGATGGCGGCGCCCACCGGGAGCCACGAGGAGCATCGGGGGAGATAGGTAAGTATTGGGGGGCTACCTGGGACCCCTTTTCTCTGTCCTCCGATGTGCGATCACATCGGAGGACAGAGAAATTAAAAAAAGATCGCGTTTTTTTTTTTTGCAATCGCTGGTAAACGGTTAATTACCAGCGATCGCAAATGCGGGGTCGGTAAAAACCCCCCCGAATAATGTTCTCTGGGGTCTCGGGTACCCCCGGCAGCCGAGACCCCGGAGAAAATCCGACTCTGGGGGGCGCTATTTACTTTTTCCACAGCGCCGTTAATTAACCGCGCTGTGGTTTAAGTACCCTTAGCGGCCGCCGTTAAAAGGCGTATCGGCGGTCGCTAAGGGGTTAAAGAGTTTTCTGTATTTTCATGACTATGAAAACTGTACATTCACACTGAAGGCATCAAAACTATGAATTAACACATGTGGAATTATATACTCAACAAAAAAGTGTGAAACAACTGAAATTATGTCTTATATTCTAGGTTCTTCAAAGTAGCCACCTTTTGCTTTGATGACTGCTTTGCACACTCTTGGCATTCTCTTGATGAGCTTCAAGAGGTAGTCACCGGATCGCCTAGGCGCTTAGCGTGAGGCTGTGGGATCACAGCGCCGTACTAGTACTGCGGCTTGCACGAATGCACATTCCACAGAGCAGTACTAGTATGGCGCATGTCACAAAGGGGTTAAATATTGTTTATGCAACAAATAGCCAAGCATGGCACCATGATTTTAAAAAATTCCTTATGTTTTCCCTATTGAGTTGTTACTAATGTTAGCTCTTCTACCTCTACTAAATGACGGAAAATAACAATTGTATTATTTATTATTGGTAACTTAATGTGTGTTACCTCATTATCTGTGAACATAGTCTTTTTGTAGTCCCCAACAAAAGCAAAATATATTTTACCTATATGATACATTGGACTGGTACAGTATTACCATTGTGTGTCTTTAAATCTGAATAGGAAAACTCATCTGCTGTAAACTGATTCATTACAAAAAAGCAAATAAGATTTTAGAGTATCTGATGAGGGCTAATTCTTAACTTTCCTTGATTTAAAAAGTTGTATGCTCTTTTGGGAGTGCTTATATGTAATCTAATTTCTTGTACATTTGTAACGGTAATAATGCAGCATGTTAGTTTATTACAGCTAATGGCAATTGTTAGGAAATTCAGTATCATTGCAATTGTGGGATACTTTAATATGCCTTGCTAGTATCCTAAATACGACTATTTAATTTTAAGCCTTTTGCCTGGAAATCGTGATTAAATCTTTTACATTATTCTCTTTAGTGTAATTTGTAGCCAGCCACTAATATACAATTTCTATTTGCAGAAATTGGAGACCAACTGTACATTAAGTTCATATACAAGTGGAATTAGCAATGTTAGTACTTCAATTTTAATTTTTTTTCTTCTAATATTTTAGTAAATATAAAGTAAACATAATTCTGAGTCAGGAAGAAAGTAAATCGGGAGAGAAATCAGTTACAGAATTCCCTGTGCAGAGAAGCGAAAACGGTAGCTGCGAAAGAAAGAATAAAGTGTAACATATTTGATTAACAAATAGATGGTATAAAATAGAAAATCCTAGTCATCACAGAACTTAGAAAATGAGTCATGGCACTTGAGTAAATAAGAAATCTTGGACTTTAAGTAGTTGAGGTATTTAATAGCACTAACTCGTGAACTTTTCAAAATATCTTAGAAACAGCAGAAATATAGTAAAATACACCAAATTTTGGTTTTGCATTACATTTAAATATCAACCAAGCAACAAGTTTTTTTATGTACTGTTTTTGATAGATAAATATTTGCTTGAAGTAATCATTTTTGTTCAAAAGAAAACCAAAACTTTACCTATTGTTGGGTCCAACAGACAATTGATTTATGTAAAGTGATTTACCTTTTTATAATTGTTTGAAAGAATTCATATAGATTGGAGATTGCAGAGTTTCAACTTTCATTATTCAATGATTTGATAATTTCTTTAAGAATGATAAATATGCACACGTAAAAACAATAGCACAACCACAAACCTGAAACCTTTTGCCAAATCTATATTTAGAGATTGTCCAGTACTTTAGTATTGATGGCCTAATTTTAGAATAGGTCATCTATGCCAGAATGGGAGTGGAGGGTGCAACACCTGCCCCAGGAACAATCAGCTGTTCCTGGTGCTAGCAGCAGCCGAATGTGCTTAATTACTGGGCAGCACAGTGGCTTAGTGGTTAGCACTGCAGCCTTGCAGCGCTGGAGTCCTGGGTTCGAATCCCACCAAGGACAACATCTGCAAAGAGTTTGTATGTTCTGTGTTTGCATGGGTTTCCTCCGGGCACTCCGGTTTCCTCCCACATTCCAAAGACATACTGATAGGGAATTTAGATTGTGGGCCCCATCTGGGACAGTGATGATAATGTCTGCAAAGCGCTGCGGAATGACATGAACAGTCCATTATTTTAAGGGTAGGTTAATTTTAACATTGAGAGATAGAATATCAAAAATAAAATCCAGAAAATCACATTGTATAAATTATATAAATGTACTTGCATTTTGCAGTGAATCCAAATTCACAACCACCAGGGGATGGACTTCAACATCGGCACCACAGATCAGCCAGCACTTTTTCCTATAATCCAGAGGATAGTGATGGTTCCCATAGGTACCACCAAAATGCAATAAATCAGTCACCTCTCTCACAAAGGCCAGGCCCCTCATCAAATTTGAGTGTGAGTTTGGAAACTCAACCAGGATATGGTTATTCCCACGAATATCATTTTATTAATTAAGCTAATTTTAATTTACGGACAACAAGAACCCATCAACAGTTTTAGGACATAAAACTACTGCCAGCAGCTATAGCCCATTATATACAGAATTCTGGAATGCTGTATATAAGTTCTCAGTGCAATATCTACAACGCAAGACTTTTTATTATACTCACCAACACTGCGCTCCCGTCAGATGGATGTTGCTGCTTTTGAATCATCAAATCCTTTTTGCTTGTCATGCCGTTCCTCATTCTTGTGGATGACGTGTCTCTGCCCTCAGAAGGGCTAAGAAGTGTGCCTGCATTGAGCATGATGCAGGATATGCTATCCATATGAAGAAGGACAGCAACTGCGGGGATGGAGGACGCGCTGGAGCAAGACCGGCAACAACCAACAAACTGGATTGCGGTGTAAAGGAATATAATGTTGTTTTTATTTTTATAGATAGAGCAATTGGGACTTATTTATACAGCATTGCATAATGGTGCACTGGTCGCACTTTATATGGCCCAAAAACTTAAGTTCCCTTAAAATTTTGGTTTTTGGTTGGTTGTTAAAATTGTTTGACTTTTAAAACAAATGATAATGTTTGTCATATGTTAATGATGTTAATTGTTCTAAAAATAAAATACTATTTCAAAATGTGTGTTTGTTTTCTGAACATTCAAATAAAGGGTATATACAAGGCCTCTACTGCTCCATAACAAATACTTTTGGCACTACTCTAGCTATTTTTATTTTAACAGCACTGAAGTGGTGAAACAAATGTAAGTACCCTGACCTACTAAACAGCAGCCAACTTAATTTGCTGCTGGCGACCCTTCCGCCCTGATTTACCATCTTTTGACTGATACTTGTGACTGAGCAGTATCAGAGGTAACAGTCACAATGTAATCTAAGTGTATGATAGCCCCAATCTATCCTTGTTCTGGCTGTCATAAACTTACATTGAGATATACTTCTATATTGCCCAGTTAACACTGGAGCAGCCGACAGTTAACAAACTACTAGAGACTGTCAGAATTAAGAAAAATTAAAATAAAAAAATAAGAAATGAAACAAACATTCACTTACTAAAAGGGTTTATTAAGATGACAATACATATTGACAAATTCTTTTAGGAAGATTAAAAAAAATTTTGTTATCTTCTTTTTTTGATTTGCAATCGTGCTCTGTTATTCTCTGCTGGTCAGGCTACACATCACCAACAGCGGAGAATGCATTGATTTGGAGATATCTTCTAACTATTTTATTTACAATAGAGCGTAGCACACAGATCAGAAGGGGAATTTTGTTCATTTTTTCCATTTTATTTGAAAAAATTATCTCCTTTAGAAATTCATGATGGCACGATTAACAGAGAGCTATTGAAAAGCGGATTATTGTTCCTGACATGACTGTGTATAAAATTTAATTTTATAATTTTAATACCTTATAAACTCGAGTATAAGCCGAGGCACCTACTTTTGCCACAGAAAACTGGGTAAGCATATTGACTAGAGTATAAGCCAGGTATGCATTGTCCCCCTCATACCTGACCTGCTTTGTGTGGCTCCCCCTGCCCTGTCCTGGTATGTGGCTCCCCCATTCTGTCCTGGTATGTGGCACCTCCTATACTGTCCTGGTATGTTGCTCTCCTTGTCCTGTCCTGCTATTTGTGGCTCCCCTGTACTGTCCTGGTATGTGGCTCCTCCATCCTGTCCTGGTATGTGATTTCCCCCATCCTGTCCTGGTATGTGGATCCCCCTGTCCGGTCCTGATATGTGTGGCTCATCCTGTCCTTGTATATGTGGCTCCCCTGTCCTGTCTTGGTATGTGTGGCTCCCTCTGTCTTGTCCTGGCATGCATGGCTCCACCTGTCCTGTCCTGGTATGTGTGGCTCCCCCTGTCCTGTCCTGGTATGTGTGGCTCCCCCTGTCCTGTCCTAGTATGTGTGGCTCCCCCTTTTCTGTCCTGGTATGTGTGGCTCCCACTTGTCCTGTCCTGGTCGGTGTGGCTCCCCCTCTCCTGTCCTGGTATGTGGCTCCTCCTGTCCTGTCCTGGTATGTGGCTTCCCCTGTCCTGGTAAGTGGCTCCCCCTGTTCTGTCCTGGTGTGTGTGGCTCCCCCTGTTATATGCATGGCACCCCGATCCCACATTGCTCAGCTCTCCCGGTCCTGCATCGCTCGGCTCCCCTGTCCCCAATAGCTTGGCTCCCTCTCTTCCCTAGGTTGTATTCATGGCTCACATTACCCCCTCCCCGTCATACTCACCCTCCTTGCACCTGCATCTCCAGCCTTGTGCTTGGCCGAAGCAATGCTTCCAGCTTGCAACCGATGCTAATGTTTCAGAGATGTAGGCTGGGGAGGAGGAAAAGGTGCAGGAACTGATGTAGAAGGTTGGGATTAAATTGCCTGATTAAATTAGGGCCCGCAGTCCTTGGTGTCAGTAGCATGTGTTCCATCCCAGGGTCTAACTGGGTCCTGGATTCCACAATGTTCACCCAATGTGCCATCAGGAAAATATAGCATCCCTGGCCAGAAGCATTTGTCCATGTGTCCTTGGTTAAGTGGACCTTCCCAGTAACAGCATTGGTCAAGGAATGGCTAATGTTATGGGACACATACTTGTGTAAGGTGGGGACGGTACACCTGGAGAAATAGTGATGGCTGGGGACCGAGTACTGAGCTGCCGCCAAAAAGTTGTGGAATGGTTACAACTCCGCATGCCTAAACGGCAACATTTCCAGGGCAAGCAGTCTGGAAATGTGGCTGTTTGGTATTGTGGCCTGTGGGTGGGTGGCTGTGTATTTATGCATGTGTTCCAAGGACTGGGGTACGGACAACTGAATGCTGAGCTGGGACAAGGATGTAAACGTGGTTGCTAACAGTGGTTGCAAGTGTGCAATGACAGGTGCATGGTATACGGTGGAAGGTATCTTTGCCTACATCATGGACATGGGATTGGTGTGCATGTAGAAAAGGGGAAGAGGCACCCACATACACTGTTTATGAATTTAGTCAGGTGCTTTGCTTGCATGTGCCTGAGCATGTTGGTGCAAGCTGGTGGTGGTTAGGCTGGTTTTTATTGGGTTAACTAATCTGTCTTTGAAAAAGCAACAGATTGGGAACACTTAAAGGGAACCTGTCACCCCAAAAATAGCGGGTGAGGTAAGCCCACCGGCATCAGGGGCTTATCTACAGCATTCTGTAATGCTGTAGATAAGCCCCCAATGTTACCTGAAAGAGGAGAAAAAGACGTTAGATTATACTCACCCAGGGGCGGTCTCGCTGCTGGTCCGGTCGGATGGGTGTCTCTGGTCTGCTGCGGCGCCTCCCATTTTCATTCCAAGACGTCCTCTTCTGATCTTCAGCCACGGCTCTGGCACAGGCCTATTTTGTCTGCCCTGTTGAGGGCAGAACAAAGTACTGCAGTGCGCAGGTGCCGGAAAGGTCAGAAAGACCCGGTGCCTGCGCAATGCAGTACTTTGTTCTGCCCTCAACAGGGCAGACAAACTACGCCTGCGCCGGAGCCATGGCTGAAGATCAGAAGAGGACGTCTTAGAATGAAGATGGGAGGCGCCGCAGCGGACCAGAGATGCCCATCCGACCGGACCAGCAGCGGGACCGCCCCTGGGTGAGTATAATCTAACCTCTTTTTCTCCTCTTTCAGGTAACTTCGGGGGCTTATCTACAGCATTCCAAAATGCTGTAGATAAGCCCCTGATGCCGGTGGGCTTACCTCACCCGCGATATTTGGGGTGACAGGTTCCCTTTAATCCTTGGCTTGGCAACGTCACCAGTGTTGGTGCTCTGGGAAAAAATTGCCACCTTGTGTCTCTGTACACCGCACTGCCTCTTCCTGTCTGCTGTGGTGCTGTGGATCCCTTCCCGTGTGTTGCTGTCCTCGCTCTACATGTCACCTTCCCAGTTTGGGTCAGTGACTTCATCGTCCACCATCTTGTCTTCCACTTTCGCACCCTGGTCCTCCTCTTGATTTGCTGACATAACAACATCACTTGTTGGTAATTGTGTCTCATCATCATCCACCTCTTGCAACTCTAATTGCATTTTCTTATCACAATCTTCCTATGAGCATAACTGCTCAAATATTTCACCATCGCTACATGCTATCTCGTCATGTTCCTCTTGAAATGGGCAGGGTGAGAATCTATGAATGGAAATGTGAGCAGCTCTTCAGAGTGTCCAAGTGTGGGATCACTTGTCTCTTGGCACTCGGCATAGTGGGAGGAAGGAGGATCAGGGTGAGGATTATATGGTCCAGAAGCATGGCTGGACCGTGTGGAAGACAAGGTGGTGCTGGCAAAATGACTGGAAGCATTATCTGCTATAAATCCAACAACCTTTTCACACTGGTATAGCTTCAAGAGTGGTGTTCGGCACCCCCTTATAATGTCAGACAGGAAACTAAGTAAACATGATGGGTTTGTTTGTTGTGCTCCCTCGACAGGAACAGTTTCACCTTGCCCACTGTCTCAGCCACTGCGCTCACCATCATCAATTCCTTTTCCCTGTCCCTTAACCCTCACTGTGAAGATTTTAAATTACATATGATTTATCCCTCTTGAGAAAACTTTGCAGTATTACAGTTACAGGAAAACTTGCCCACCTCAGATGAATCTCTTACACTGCAGTAACAATATAGCGATGCTATTCCTAACCAACCAACTATGACTTTTTTACTTTGATGCACAACAATTACAGTACAAATGGCGTATAATATTTGTCTGCTGAAAAAATTGGCAGAAATACTAGAACACACAAATATGCCCAACACATACGGGCTAGTAACTGTGCAAGAGCAATACAGCTATGATACTCTGGCTTTTTTATTTTGATGCAGAACTGGTGCAGTATAAATGGCATATAATATTTGTCTGCTGGAAAAATATGGCAGGAATACTAGCACAGGAAAATTTGAATACCTCAGATGGACTGGTAACACTGCAGGAGCAATATACCGATGCTATTGAGATCCAACCAAGTCTGGCTGTATGCTTTTGACGCACAACTGCCACAGTAAAAATGGTGTATATTATTTCCCTGCTCGGAACAATTTGCAGGATTAAGAGCAAAAAAAATGTATTAGCTCTGAGAAGGGCTTCTGGTATGAGATGCAGCAGAAATGAAGTGCAATTAGCCCTATCCTGTCCTACACTATCCATTCACCACTATCTCTCCTTAAGTGCTGCTAACAGAAGTAGTAATGTTGACTATATTTAGCCTTAAGATGGGCTTTTGTTGTAGTTGAAAGAAATATAAATATGGAAGAATCCCTGCCTATACACAGCTACAATTCTGTCCTTCTTTCAGCAGCATCTCTCCCTGCTCTGCCTGTTTCCAAGTTACAGTGTGCCCAGCATAGCGTCACAGGTGTTATATAGACCCAATGACACTATGCGGACAACTAATCACAGTAATGCCTCAACCAGAATGGCTATGGCTTTAAAAGGCTGTCAGGCAATCCTTGCATGCTTATTGGCTATCTAAAAAGTGCCAAACATATAGGGTTTGGACTTGAGCTTCCGCTCGAGGATTAAAAAAATACTTGCCAAGTAACGAGCATCATAAGTACACTGATGCTCGAGCAAGTAACGAGTAGTGAGGAGCATGCTCGCTCATCACTAAAAGGGAATTTGGATTGTGATCCCAATTGGGGTCAGTTAAAGTCTAAAGTGTGGCAGAATTAATGGTGCTACAATGGTGTGAAAATGTGTTTGCCCCCATCCTAATTTCCTATTCTTTTTCATGTTTGTCACACTTACATGTTTCAGATCAACTAACAAGTTAAATATTAGACAAAGATAATTCAAGTGAACACAAACTGCAGTTTTTAAATAAATGTCTTTATTATTAAAGAAATTGTCAACTAAGTGGACAACTTCTTCTTATACTCTTGAGTGGCCTCTGTAAAATAATAAAGCTTATTCTCGCCTCCCATGCTGGTGCTGTTCCCGCGGTGTCAGCACTCAGTTGTCCAGGGCTCCCATGCTGTTGCTGTGACACTGGCACCAAATTAGTTCTGGCTTCAGTGTCCCTGCCTCCTGTTATATTGAGCAGGAAGAGGAAGTCCGAGATCAGCTGCAGCCCAGACTTCCTCTTCATGTTTGATTTGTCATAAGGCAGGGACATTACATTGATGCTAGCCAGCACGGGAGGTGAGTATAGGCTTTATTATTTTATGGGGGCCAAACATTTTGATCAAGAATGGGGTTGCCCTACTAGTGGACAACCCCTTTAAGGGAAAAAGAAATCCAAACCTACAGGGCCCTGTGTAAAAAAGTGGGCAAGCACTTTTTCATGCCATAGTATATAAACAAGTAAAAAGAAATAAGGTGGCTTTGCAGGCATGACTTGGTTATGCAAATGACTGCATGGGCTCAGTAATATTGCAAGAAATTATTTTATGTGAGCACTGTTCACAATGCAAATCCAAACGTATGTGAAAGCTCTATCATGCAGAGAAAAAACATATCAACACAATCCAGAAACACTACCATCTATTCTGGGCCAAAATAAATTTACAATGGACTAATGCAAAATGGAAAAATGTTTTATGGTCAGGTGAATCAAAATTTTAAATTATTAATAGAAATGTTTAGATTCAACACAAAATTGAGCTTGTTATCAGCACACAGTTCAAAAGATTGATTCTCTGATGGTCTGGTGTTGCCTTAGAGCTTTTAGCATGTGCAACTTGCCCATTTTGAAAAACACTGTCAATAATGAACGTAATATTGAAGCTTTAGAAAATCATATTCTTCTATCAAGAAAACATCTACTACAGAGAAGAACTTTCATTTTTCAGCAAGATAATGATAAACCACAATAGCATGGCTTCACAGAAGAAGACTTCAGGTGATAAACTTAGAGGAAGAGTATGCTCCACAGAGAGCAGATGATGGTTATATTATAGAACTGACACATGCCTCCAATAACAGTGATCAGTTGCTGTTAACCTTTTAAATGCTGCTATCAATCATTGACAGCAGCATTTAAGTGCCACAATCCAGTCTAAATGCTAGTTTGGGTTGCTTTGACAGCCTGAGGGCAAATGAATGCCCCCCATGCCTATCATGTGATTTCTTCTGTGATGTCCAGTCTGGGTGTCATAGAAGATTTTCATATTCATTATGATTACTAGTGATGAGTGAGTGTACTCATTGCTCCGGTTTTCCTGAGCACACTCGGATGGTCTCCGTGTATTTGTTAATGCACGGAGATTTCGTTTTCGTCACCCGCAGCTGCATGATTTATGGCTGCTAGACAGGTTGAATAAATGTGAGGAATGCCTGTTTGCTAGGGAATTCCCACATGTATTCAGGCTGTCCAGTAACCATAAATCATACAGCTGAGGCGAAAACTATATCTCCAAGCAATAAAAAATACTTGGAGATCACCTGAGCATGCTCGGGGAGACCAGAGCAACAATGCTATCCGCTCATGACTAATGATTACAGATTCAATTCTTAGAAAACTAACCCAAAAAAGGTTTTAGGCTACGTGCATATGTTGCGGTAAGTCCTGCGGATTTTTCCGGCCAGATTTTGGTAAATCCGCTGGTAAACCGCATCCGTGGGTTTTTTTTTTGCGAATTTTGTGTGGATTTCCCCTGCGGTTTTACACCTGTGGATTCCTATTATGGAGCAGGTGTAAACCGCTGCAGAATCCGCACAAAGAATTGACATGCTTCAGAATAAACAACGCTACATTTCCGCGTGTTTTTTTCCACAGCATGTGCACTGCGGATTTTGTTTTCCATGGGTTTATATGGTACTGTACCACGAATGGAAAACAGCTGTGAATCCGCAGCGTCTGAACCGCTGCAGATCTGCAGCAAAATCCGCAACGTGTGCACATACCCTTAAAGAAACAAAAAAAATTAATCATCTCCCTTTTCCCCAGTCAGCAAAAATGCAATTTTAAAAAACATACATATTTGGTGTTGCTGTCTCCAATAAAGTCCAATCCATCAAAATATAAAATTAATTAAGCAGATCAGTAAATCCTGTAACACCATAATTGTGTGTTTTTTGGTTGATGCAATAACAAATGCAACAAGAAGCAACCAAAGCATGGAACCTACCCCAAAACTGTATACATGAATCACCAGCTTGCCAAAAAAAATTGTATAAATAAAAAAAAAAGGACCTTATAAAGTTCTATTGATGGGTCTTGGAAAATTGCTATTTCCATATTTGTACTGACTTGTGTAACCCCATTTCCAGGTCACTTTTACTGTTTCATTAAAGCCATTAAAATACATCCCAAAAAGAATGTTGGAATTTGTTTAATTTTCACCATTTATGGAATTTTTTTTGCCCTTAATCTTTCAGGTAATATAAATGATATTATTCAAAACTACATTTTGTCTTAGAAAAAAACAAAATGCTATTAAAAAGAGAGAAGAAAAAATGAAAACACAAAATGAAAATTGGCTGAGAAAGGAAGGAGTTAAACATGGAAGTGTCACTAGGTAAAGTGAAACTTGATAAGTGGCAAGGTGCAGATCAGGATGAGGCCATAAAAGTATGGCCATAAAAGTAAAAAGCTACAAAGGAAAGTCATGTGAAGAAATAAAAACCTGATAAGGTGAGCACAACTCAAAGGTACCAAAAAGGTGAAATAAGCATCAACTCACCAGAAGTGAAATGAAAAATGAAGTAAATAATTTGAATGAATAGTAGCAGGATCAGACAACAGGGTTTGTGTGTTGGTAGTTACTGAAGAGATATATGTGTCTCTATTGAAGCTGATGGATATTTTAATGGATATTTTTAATTTTAAATGCTTTTTACAAAGTTGTTTTTAAACTTTAGTAACTAGTGCAACTAAAAGACTTTACAAATATTTATCTCTAAACCCTTCTTTCCAGAATGTGTCAAGCTTTCCTATAACTTTCATACAAAACTTTGGAAATATTCTTTTAAGTCACAAACCAGAAACTTGCCACCCAAAGAGATGACAAAGTTGACAAGAAAAATATATATGCTCAAAAATATCCAAACTATTACATCTCTTCAAAGTTTTATGTTATCCAGGGCAAACATTGTCTATCAGTTTTCTAAATGGGTTTTAATGAAATACTGAAGGACAGCCAACTGAAAGGTGTTCAATTTCCTTTGGATACAATTAAAGGAAAGGTGAGAAACGTATTATTAATTACAGAGATGAAAGCACAAGAGTGAAGAGGAATAGAAATGCCATGTCTAAGCAGCCTAAGTTGCAGCACATTTTTAATCCTTTTATCCTTTCATTAAAACACACTCAAGTTATTAGTGCTGATTCTTACTTTCAAGATTACATGAATTGATCAACTTTGTTCAGCAAATGGACATAGATAATCAAATAGTCTTTTAGCATTTGATTAATCTGCAAATAAAGAAAGTGTGAAGAAAATAAGAAATAGATTGTAGATCACATCTAGGACACACCTGGGAGTTAAACTAAATACAGTACATGTACTATGAAAATTTAAAGGTACCTTCACACATAACGATATTGTTAACGATATCGTTGCTTTTTATGACGTAGCAACGATATCGTTAATGAAATCGTTATGTGTGACAGCGACCAACGATCAGGCCCCTGCTGGGAGATCGTTGGTCGCTGAATAAAGTCCAGAACTTTATTTCGTCGCTGGACTCCTGCTGACATCACTGGATCGGCGTGTGTGACACCGATCCAGCGATATCTTCACTGGTAACCAGAGTAAACATCGGGTAACTAAGCGCAGGGCCGCGCTTAGTAACCCAATGTTTACCCTGGTTACCATCCTAAAAGTAAAAAAAAACAAACACTACATACTTACTTACAGCCGTCTGTCCTCCAGCGCTGTGCTCTGCACTCCTCCTGCACTGACTGTGAGCGTCGGTCAGCCGGAAAGCAGAGCGGTGACGTCACCGCTCTGCTTTCCGGCCGCTGTGCTCACAGCCAGTACAGGAGGAGTGCAGAGCGCAGCGCTGGAGGATAGACGGCTGTAGGTAAGTATGTAGTGTTTGTTTTTTTTTACTTTTAGGATGGTAACCAGGGTAAACATCGGGTTACTAAGTGCGGCCCTGCGCTTAGTTACCCGATGTTTACCCTGGTTACCGGCATCGTTGGTCGCTGGAGAGCGGTCTGTGTGACAGCTCTCCAGTGACCAAACAGCGACGCTGCAGCGATCCGGATCATTGTCGGTATCGCTGCAGCGTCGCTTAATGTGAAGGGGCCTTAAGAGAAACCTTAATGCTTAAAAACGATGTTTACATCTATATTTACTAGTTTTCACATTTAATTCCATTCCTAACATCTATGTGATTTGGTAGCTGTTAGTATATCAGTATGTCGGCAACATATAGCAAGATAATACAATTTGAAATAGATACACACATATGTGCATACAAGAAAAGCAAAAAAGCAACACTTCATAAAGGCTTCAGTTGGGAAGCTGAAATGTTGCACCTAGATAGATCAATAAAACTCCACTAACAATTTGTCTAATGTCTAATTCTTTCGATAACAACACTTTAGTAAAATTCATGTTCCTGCAATGAAAATTCCTAACCCATTCTTTTTTTCCCCATCCAGTCCTGCACGGAAGCAATGGACACATTTCAGGACAGAATTGAAAGGGATCTTAAGACATTGTGTTACATAATCTCTCTTGTTAGGAGTGAGTCTCACCTCTCACAGAAACAAGTAGCTATAAGGCCGGTTTCACACGTCAGTGGCTCCAGTGCGTGAGGTGACAGTTTCCTCACGTACCGAAGCCACTGACACACATAGACACATTGAAATCAATGCATCTGTGTAGATGTCATTGATTTTTTGTGGACCGCGTCTCCGTGTGCCAAACATAGAGACATGTCAGTGTTCGTGGGAGCGCACGGATTACATGGACCCATTAAAGTCAAAGGGTCTGTGTAAAACAAGTACCACACACGGACGTTGTCCGTGTGCAGTCCATGTGCCGTGCAGGAGACAGCGCTACAGTAAGCGCTGTCCCCCCACGTGGTGCTGAAGCCGCCATTCATATCTTCTCTGCAGCAGCATTTGCTGTAGAGAAGATATAAATAATCCTTGTTTTTTTTTGTTTCTCGTGTTTAAGCACTTTTTAATACTTCACTTTGAGTAGCCTCTGTTTTTAAATCTCGTGGCAAGGGCATCTGCCTGTTCATAAAAGAGGTGATCTTTAGAGCATATTCTTCTGATTCTCAAGAATTAACCTGTTGGTATTCCATTTATTGGTGACCAAGGATGTGAGGAGGACTCGTGCAGCAGCGAGTTGACAGTTGTATTTTTCAAGAAGACATCTGTTTCTAAAAGATCTTTTGCTCCCTTAGAGATTAGAATATCTAAAAATTCTATAGTACTCTGACTGTACTTGCAAGTAATGTGAATTTCATTTTATTGTCATTCAGGATCTCCAAAAATGTGAGAAGATCCTGTTCTACACCTTGCCATATCATGACGATAGGATCGATGAAGCGTATCCAGAACAGGATGGTGGAGCGCCATACCTATACCGCTGCCATCACTGATAAGCACACCTTTAAAAAGACCGCACTCTCGCTCACTAAGCATACCAACTCTCCCAGGAAGAAGCAATTGCGAAAAACATGTTGGTGCTCTGTGCTGCATCCTCAGGTTGTGTGCGTAATTCCTTATCTGCCTATTACATTTATGCTGCTAATCCATAAATAATGTGCTTCTATTTTGTACCAACATGTGCTGCTAAACCGTGCTTCACATATCCATTGGGCTTATATATATACTTCCCTCCCCATCCATAACACATCCGCTGCTAACTATCACCATGTTTTGCTGCTGCTATATTTTGTTTTGAATATTTTTAAGGCACTGGGCCTATGCTAATTGTGAATATATCAGTGTGCTTTATATTGAACCATGCACTATGCTGTACATGTGATATATTTACTTAATATTATGCACTGAGCCCTTTATTACATTATTATGGCACCTTAAAAAAAGCAATTGATTACCAAGATTATCCTTTTTTGCATGTCACTTGCAGTAAGTTTGGTGATATATTCAGATTACTGTATCTACTAAGCCTTTATTTCAAGGACCTCTCCCATACACTGCTAAATTTGATGTACGTGCAATCTTGATTCTATATATGGTGGATACGGAAAGTGTTCGTACCCCTTTAAATTTTTCACTCTTTGTTTCATTACAGCCATTTGGTAAATTCAAAAAAGTTATTTTTTTTTCTCATTAATGTACACTCTGCACACCTTCTTGACTGAAAAAAAAAGAGAAAAGTAGTAATTTTTGCAAATTTATTAAAAAAGAAAAATTGAAATTTCACATGGTCATAAGTATTCAGACCCTTTGCTCAGTATTGAGTAGAAGCACCCTTTTGAGCTAGTACAGCCATAAGTCTTCTTAGGAATGATGCAACGAGTTTTTTACACCTGGATTTGGGGATCCTCTGCCATTTTTCCTTGCAGATCCTCTTCAGTTCTGTCAGGATGAATGGTGAATGTTAGTGGACAGCCATTTTCAGGTCTCTCCAGAGAAGCTCAATTGGGTTTAGGTCAGGGCTCTGGCTGGACCAGTCAAGAATGGTCACAAATTTGTTCTGAAGCCACTCCATTGTTATTTTAGCTGTGTGCTTAAGGTCATTGTCTTGTTGGAAGGTGAACCTTCGGCCAAGTCTGTGATCCAGAGCAGGGGTGTCAAACTGCATTCCTCGAGGGCTGCAAACAGGTCATGTTTTCAGGATTTCCTTGTACTGCACAGGTGATAATTTACTCACCAACTCATTATTTGTGTAGGTGATTAAATTATCACCTGTGCAGTACAAGGAAATCCTGAAAACATGACCTGTTTGCAGCCCTCGAGGAATGCAGTTTGACACCCTTGATCCAGAGCACTCTGGAAGAGGTTTTCATCCAGGATATCTCTGTACTTGCCCGTATTCATGTTTCCTTCCATGGCATCCAGTCATCCTGTCCCTGCAGCTGAAAAACACCCCCATAGCATGATGCTGCCACCACCATGTTTCACTGTTGGGATTGTATTGTGTAGGTGATGAGGAGTGCCTGGTTTTCTCCACACATACCGCTTAGAATTATCACCAAAAAGGTGTATCTTTGTCTCATCAGACTAGAGAATCTTATTTCTCATAGTCTGGGAGTCCTTCATGTGCTTTCTAGCAAACTCTATGGAGACTTTCATATGCCTTGCACTGAGAAGAGGCTTCCATCAGGCCACACTGCCATAAAGGACCGACTGGTGGAGGGCTGCAGTGATAATTGACTTTATGAAACTTTCTCCCATCTCCCTACTGCATCTTTGGAGCTCAGCCACAGTGATTTTGGGGTTCTTCTTTACCTCTCTCATCAAGGCTCTTCTCCCACGATTGCTCAGATTG
The DNA here is from genome assembly GCF_032444005.1 of Ranitomeya imitator. Taxonomy (NCBI): domain Eukaryota; kingdom Metazoa; phylum Chordata; class Amphibia; order Anura; family Dendrobatidae; genus Ranitomeya; species Ranitomeya imitator. The sequence goes on from NC_091282.1 coordinate 1,022,345,526, forward strand.
GCTAGTCGGCCAGGTCTAGGAAGACTTCTGGTGGTCCCAAACTTCTTCTATTTAAATTAAGGATTATGGAGGCCACTGTGCTCTTAGAAACCTTGAGTACTGCTAAAATTCTGTTATAACCTCGGCTAGATGTGTGCCTTGCCACAATTCTGTCTCTGAGCTCCTTGGCCAGTTCCTTTGACCTCGTGATGCTCATATGCACTGTGAGCTTTGAGGTCTTATATAGACAGGTGTGTGCCTTTCCAAATCAAATCCTATCAGTTTATTTAAACAAAGCTGGACTCAAATGAATGAGTAGAACCATCTCAAGGATGATCACAAGGAAATGGACAGCATGTGACTTAAATATGAGTGTCTGAGAAAAATGTCTGAATACTTATGACTATGTGATATTTCAGTTTTTCTTTTTTATTAAATTTGCAAAAATGTCTACATTTCTGTTTCAAGATGGGGTGCAGAGTGTATATTAATGTGCAAAAAAGGAACTTTTTTGAATTTACCAAATGGCTGCAGTTCAAAAAAGAGTGAAAAAATTAAAGAGGTATGAATACTTTCTGTACCCACTGTATATATTTATATGCTACTATTTACCTATAAATAAGGCTTGTGTAGCCTATTTATGTAGACTCTATATTCAACTTTCAGTGAATGTGGTTTACTCTTTTATTGGATATATCCCATAGCCTCTTAGAATTATACCCTACAATAAAAGGCATGTAATAATCGTGTATGAATTTCTTTAACTTTAAATAGGATAAGTATGCACCCTCTGTATGCAGTAAATTTTGCATTTGTTTTCCCTAATTTTGTAATAACTTTTTTATGTATGAATATGTTTATTGAAGATGAATTTCTTTGAATATTTAGTATAGGCTTCCTTCTGTTTGTAGGATTACATGTATTGATGGAAGTGCCACAAATCTAGGCCTGCAGAGGTTCTGTTCACATTTTTCCAGTTGAAGCTTTTGTTGGGAACATTTTAGATAAGATTTGGGCTCATATTTATCCAGCACTCTATGCTGAGCACTTTCATCGTACTACATGTAAATTGCCGATTGACATGAATCAGATGAAAACCCCGAGGGAGCCATTCACTAAAATGAGGCAACAGAGTTAGTTTACACTCTGTCTGGCCTCAGGTCAGTGTTGTCCTTCATCTCCTCCTTCGGCGATGGGTCTCCTCGGCACCACCTTCCTTCACAGGTATACTGCTCTGCCCTATTGAGGACAGAGCAAAGTACTGCAGTGTGCAGGTGTCTGGAAAGGTCAAAGAGCCATGGCATATGTGTGCACTGCAGTACTTTGCTCTAGAGCGCTGTGCCAAGGGGAATTGAGTCGCCCACCATGGCAATGGAGATACTCAGTACCGGGTCCGGCCGAACTTAAAAGGGATGTCACGGTGGCTGCAACCCGGTCTGTGGCCCTGGGAGCACAATTAAAAGGGGAAAGGTATTTTAAGTGGCTTTGTAATAAAGTTTGTTTCCATGATGCCACCTCTGGTTCTCAGTCAGAGGGGACCGACGCTGCTTAAAGGGATCCTCTGGGATGATGTTACTGCATAGATGGTGATGCTTCCCACAGGTGAAGCGGGGTTACCAGGGCTCCCAGTGTAGTGGGCAAGGATGGTGGGTTGCCGGTAAATAAACGGAGGACACAGGGTTGCAGTCTTTACCTGGTTTACTGATGGCAGCAGGCCACAGTCCAGGGTACCGGCAACAAGTGTAGATGGAGACCAAGCAGAATGAAGACAGGTGGAAACCCCTTTGACAGGTCAGTTTGCGCTGGTCTATTAGTGCCTTGCTACCTGTAGTGTCCTAACAAGGTCCTCATTCTCTCCTGTCCTAGGACATTGCCTGCATGGTAGGCAGCTTTAGCTATTTCTCTGGGGTCTCCTTACACGGTGACTTCGGGCTCTGGAATGCTGCTGTACCTCAGGTTTTATGTGGGCAGGTTACTTTCAGCTCTCTGCCCTCCAGTTCTGCTGTTGTACTGCCAGTTGCCCACAACCTCGGGCTCCCAGTGCCTGGTTTCTGCGCTCAGCTTTTAGATGCCCAATCGTAGCCTCCTCAAGCTCCTGATCACTCCTCTGCTCCTTCCCTGTCTCTTGCCTGCACCAGACTGACTGACTCCTCCTCCAGACCAGGATGTAAATTGAGGGAAGCTCCCCTAAAACCGGGTTAAGAGCTCCCCCTTCTGGCCTGGATTCAGAAGGTGTAATGTGTATAGTTTACCTGCGAAAGGGATCCCTCCTGTCTCCAGGCATGGCATTACCCTACCCCGAGAGGAAGGCAGCACCACTGTGGTACCCGAACTCCTGGGGTGCCACAGAATGTGTGGATGAAGAAGGGACATTCACATGAAGCAAGCAGGAGGACGGGGATCGTAAGAAGATGGGAGGCACAGGACCAAGAACAGCAATGCCCATCGGACAGGACCGACCTGCAGGTAAGTATAATAAAAGTTACTTTTCTTCTCTTACAGGACAGGTTGGGAGCAGACATACAGCATTATAGAATGCTGTATATCTGCCCTGAAAGATGATCTCTTATCGGCCAAACCTGGTAACAGGTTCATTTTAAAAATAAGGATGTCACTGCCAAATTCTTAGCAGTTATGATAGAATTGATAATGGAGGCTATTGCAGTGGTATGTATGCACTAATATGTGTATTTATTAACAAGAAAAATATGAATACTTGTCATATAAACTATTCATCTCATGAACTATTGAGCAGACATAGAAACAATACGTGAAAGGCTTATCTAGGGAGAGCTTGTTTTTAAAAGAAAACAAATTAATGAAAAGTAATAAAAAAGCAATACTAACCTCATTGACCCTTTGTTGCTTCCGTTCTTACTGTGTGTGTCCTCCACGGAAATGTTTGTCAGCCTTCTGCTACTACCTAACTACCTGCTAACACATGATCATTTCCCTTTTCTTCTTTGTTAAATTTAGTGGTTGGTACCAGACTGATGTTTCTATTCTCAATTTCAGGAATATAGATAGATTAAGAACTATATATTAAATGTATGCTGTTAATTTAATTAGTACATAATATCTATTTTTTTTAGCCTGTTAGACAAATGTTGCTTTTGTAACCATGGAGAATTTATTTGCCTTTCTCTGGCCAAGAATATATGAGAATGGAAAAGTGTTATCTTAATTCTAAATTTTTTGCCATGTTTCCAATTTATGTAAGTTTCTAACATGTTCTAAAGTGGAGGGTCAAAGTTTATAAGAAACTTGTTCTAAATTGTAAGGTGGATAAAGTAATGAGGTGTGCATTGTATTTTTGAACAATAGAAAGAAGGCACAATGAGCGTTCACCTATGTATTACACAATGTCATGATACAGTCAGAAAAAACTGTTATTATAGTATTGTACTGTATGACCACATTTTCATCATTTAACTGAAATTCTATATCGGTACAAGCTAATGTCAGTACAAAAAAAAATATTTGACAAAGTTGGATAGTTTGATTTAATGGAAATGGTTGAGAAATTTGGTATGGGAAGCTGCTTATTATATCCATGTCTATTCTTTACCAATCTAGCACATTTAACTGCAAAGAAGCAAGGATCATTTGTCAACATATAAAACGACTCGCCTGGTCTGCTTGTGTCACTCACGGCATACCATATTTCAGGTCTCGGTCTTCCAGCAAATACAAGGAGATATGACAGGCTGATTTGGGCAGATGTGCTAGCTCTCACCTGAGCGAAAGCCTTTATTATTCTATGCTATTGTATTACTGAGCCAATTTATATTACTTGTCTCGAGGGTGACCTTACACGTTTCTTATCAGAAGTTGTCACGAGGTTAACTCACAAAAAAATGACCTTTTGGGCTTTAATAAGAATTAATGGCTGCAAGCTCCCTTATTCCACTGTTTAACATTTTCCCTACAGACCACGAATGCTCTTCATGTTGAAATTGTCTCTTGCACGATTTCAGATATTTATCATTCTGGTAGACAGGATTTCAAAAATGCCTAACACAGCATTTAAAATGAGAATATATCCATGTTTTCATAAACAGGGAAAAGATATAATAAGTTAACAGATCAGACAGTCGAGATTGTATATGTCATATGGAAGTAAACGATATACAATAAAATATGCATAACTAACGTACATGGAAAAGATTCACCTGCACCTTCCAAAATGAAGAAGCGAGACTGCAGAAATTCTTCCGATACGTAGGCAAGCAACACCCACAAATGGTAAGCTTTTTCTCCTATTAAGAAGCACTCCCTTCTACCCAGTCAATTCTTGTGTTTTCCATTAGGTCTATGGCATCACGAGATTAACTTCTCAAGGACCGAGCCACTTTGTATATTAATGACTGAGTCTCATTTTTCGAATCTGACTAATGTCACTTTATCTGTTAATAACGCTGGATTTAACATATCCCTGTGATTTTGAGTTGTTTTTTTTCATGACATGTTGTACTTCATGATAGTGGCAATTTTTGGTTGATATGATTTGTGTTTACTTATGAAAATATGAAAAATTTTACAATTTTTTTGACCCCCTTTACCCCCAAGGGTGGTTTGCATGTTAATGACCAGGCCAATTTTTACAATTCTGACCACTGTCACTTTATGAGGTTATAACTCTGGAACGCTTCAACCGATCCCAGTGATTCTGACATTGTTTTCTCGTGACATATTGTACTTCCTGTTAGTGGTAAACTTTCTTTGATATGACTTGCTTTTATCACACAGATATCTCACACAAAATACTTAATAAATAACATTTTCCACATGTCTACTTTACATCAGCACAATTTTGGAACCAAAATTTTTTGTTTGTTAAGAAGTTATAAGGGTTAAAATTTGACCAGCGATTTCTCATTTTTTCAACAAATCTTACAAAACCATTTTTTTTAAAGACCACATCACATTTGAAGTGACTTTGAGGGGTCTATATGATAGAAAATACCCCAAAGTGACACCATCCTAAAAACTTGACCCCTCAAGGTGCTGAAAACCACATTTAAGAAGTTTCTTAATCTTTCAGGTGCTTTACGGGAATTTTTGGAATGTTTAAAAAGAATGAACATTTAACTTTTTTTCACAAAAAATTTACTTCAGAATAAATTTATTTATTTTACCAAGGGTTGCAGGAGATATTGGACTGCAAATGTTGTTGTGCAATTTGTGCTGAGTACGGTGATACCCCATATGTGAGGGTAAACCACTGTTTGGGCGCATGGCAGAGCTCGGAAGGGAAGGAGCGCCATTTTACTTTTTCAACGCAGAATAGGCTGGAATTGAGATCGGACGCCATGTCACGTTTGGAGAGCCCCTTATGTGCCTAAACAGTGGAAACCCCCACAAGTGACCCCATTTTGAAAACTAGACCACCCAAGGAACTTATCTAGATGTGTAGTGAGAACTTTGAACACCTCAAGTGTTTCACTAAAGTTTATAACGCAGAGGTGTGAAAATAAAAAATCCTTTTTTTCCACAAAAATGATTTTGTTATCCCCCAATTTTGCATTTTCCCAAGGCTAACAGGAGAAACTGGACCCCAAAAGTTGTTGTCCAATTTGTCCTGAATATGCTGATACCCCACATGTGGGAAAAAACTACTGATTAGGCATGTTACCACCACTGCTCCGCATCACCGTTCCTCTGCTGCTGGACCCAGGCACGTCTGCTCCCTCTCTGTCGTCTTTTCAGCTCCCGTCGCTGCGCACTCCAGCCACTTGGTCTCTGGGTCTGAGTGTCCTGGTCCTTCTTTCCCTGCTGCAGCGCGTTCCCGGCGTTCTACTTCTGGGTCCGGGCGCATCAATGCCTATCCGTCACTTCCCGTGCCTTGCTCTCCTGGGGGTATGCGAAGTCTGCGCAGGTGCTCTGGGTTCTCCAGAGGGCGCAGGCGTATCTTCACTGTTTCTTCTTCCTGGGATCACGAAGGTCAGTTTTCCTAGTAACCAATCCCATTCCTGCCTCTGCTATAAGAAGCAGGCTCTCCTGCTTCTTGGTGCCTGATTGTCATAGCCTTGCTATTGCGTCTGGCCCTTCCCGTCCTAGTACCATGTACTCTCTCCGTTAGTGTCTACACTTACGTCTCTCCGTCCGTTCTTGTCTCCTCAGTTTCCTTTCCTGTCCCCGGTTATTCCCTTTTCTAGTTTCTACTTTTACCTTTTGTTTTCCCTCAGCCTTCCACCGTTCCGGCTTTCCAGTCCTCCAGACAGTCCTCTGACTACCCATGTCTCCCGCCTGAATCTACCCTCCAGCACCAGCAGTCTCTTTTTTCTTCCTTCTTGGAGCCGTCCCTCTTGGTACTTTCACTGTGGGTAAGTGACCTCTGGGCCTGCTCCTGACGGTCCCTGTATAAAGGTCAGTTCTACTCTAGGTCCACTCGCCCAGGGGTAGGTCTCCCCACGGTCCAGAGGATCCCATTCTAGTTTTCCTGTTCAGCCCGTTATAGGGCACACGTCAGGGCTCAGAATGGAAGTAGTAGCGTTTTGGAATGCAGACTTTGATGGAATGGTCCGCAGGCATCATGTTGTGTTTGCAGAGCCACTGATGTGCTTATACAGTAGAACCACCCACAAGTGACCCCATTTTGGAAACTAGACCCCCAAGGAACTTATCTGGATGTGTTGTGAGAACTTTGAACACCCAAGTGTTTCCCTAAAGTTTATAATGCAGAGGCGTGAAAATAAAATATCATTTCTTTTCCCCATAAAAATTATTTTTTAACCCCAAATTTTTATTTTCACAAGGGTAACAGGAGAAATTGGACCACAAAAGTTGTCCAATTTATCCTGAGTATGCTGATGCCCCATATGTGGGGGTACACCACTGTTTGGGCGCATGGCAGAGCTCGGAAGGGTAGGAGCACCATTTTACTTTGTCAATGCAGAATAGGCTGGAATTGAGATTGGACGCCATGTCGCATTTGGCGAGCCCCTGTTGTGCCTAAACAGTAGAAACCCCCCAATTCTAACTCCAACCCTAACCCTAACGCACCCCTAACCCCAACACACCCCTAACCCTAATCCCAGCCCTAACCATAACCCTATCCACACCCCTAACCCAAATCCCAACCCTAACCTTAATCCCAACTGTAAGCATAATCCAAACCCTAACACCAACTCTAACCCCAACTTTATCCCCAACAGTAACTTTAGCCCTAACCCTAATGGGAAAATGGAAATAAATATTTTTTTTTAAATTTTATTATTTTCCCTATCTAAGACGGTGATAAAGGGGGTTTGCTTTCCTATTTGTAGTGGGGTTTTATAGCGGGTTTTTATGTCTGGCAGCTGTCACACACTAAAAGAAACTTTTTATTGCAAAAAATAGTTTTTGCATCACCACATTTTGAGAGCTATAATTTTTCCATATTTTGTCCCCCAGAGTCATATGAGGTTTTGTTTTTTGTGGGACGAGTTGACGTTTTTATTGGTACCATTTTCGGGCACATTACTTTTTTGATCACTTTTTATTTCGATTTTTGTGAGGCAGAATGAACAAAAACCAGCAATTCATGAATTTATTTTGGAGGGAGGGCGTTTATACCGTTCCGCGTGTGGTAAAATTGATAACGCAGTTTTATTCATCAGGTCTGTACGATGACAGCGATTTCTCATTTTTTTTTTTATGTTTTGGCACATTTATACAATAAAAACTATTTTATATAAAAAATAATTATTTTTGCATCACTTTATTCTGAGAGCTGTAACTTTTTTTATTTTTGCGGTGATGGAGCTACTGTATGTGGCAGCTTGTTTTTTGCGGAACAAGATGACGTTTTCAGAGATACCACTTTTATTTATATCTGTCTTTTTGATCACGTGTTATCCACTTTTTGATTGGAAGTATTATAATAAAGCATTGTTTTTTTGCTTTGTTTTTTTTAATGGTGTCCGCTAAAGGGGTTAACTAGTGGGACAGTTTTATAGGTCGGGTCATTACTGACGTGGCGATACTAAATATGTGTACTTTTATTGTTTAGATTTTTTTTAATTCTCTCAGCTCTGGTAACCCGGAAATTGTCATGACGACATCGGGTTACCATGGGGGCTCTGGAAAGCTGCAGTCAATCATGTTTGATCGCAGTGTTCCTGGGTGTTAAAGTGTCCGGAACGGTCTTTGGTCGCTCCTGGCACATAGTGCCGGGTGTCAGCTGTGATCGCATTGGACGTACTATCCCGTCCATGGGAATTGAGTCCCATGTCACATGAACAGAATAGTACATCTGATGGCAGAAAGGGGTTAGACTTCACAATTTTCAAACTGTACATTTTTATACCCTTAAACTGTATACACTGTGTGCATAATTATTAGGCAAGTTGTATTTTCATCACATGATACTTTTTATACATGTTGTCCTACTCCAAGCTGTTCAGGCTTGAGAGCCAACTACCAATTAAGTAAATCAGGTGATGTGCACCTCTGTAATGAAGAGGGGTGTTGTCTAATGACTAGCGTTGAGAATTCCGATACCACAAGTACCGGGTATCGTCCGATATTTGCGGTATCGGAATTCTGATACTGAGTTCCGATATTTTCAGTATATCGGATACCGGAATCGGAAGTTCCCATAATTCAAAGAGCCCGAATTCAGCCAATGCGGAATGATTAGAAGTGTGGGCACATCCTGTTCTGCATGGTAGGCATGTAACTACTGGAATGGCTGTGATTGGCTGCTGAAATGATGTCATGAGGCACTATAAAAATCGCCACCGCCATTTTGGGTTCACTCTGCTGTGAATTCAGTTAGGGACAGGATGTTGTGTTCTGACTGAGGGCCAGTTTTGAGATAGTGATTTGCTTCATTGTGCTTTACGCAGGCTAATTTAGCAACCGCTGTGCGAGAACCTTGTTTTTGCCTTGCAGCACTGTTCACAGGTGTCTGCAAGGTGTCTGAGTGCAGCTCACTCTGTAGTCTGGTCTGCAGCCACCGCTGGTAGTAGTCAGCTCAGGGTGCATCACTGCCTCATACCGTTCCATTGTCCATTTTTCAATTAGTGCAGCCAGCTGCACATTTTTTCAAATTTATCCTATTAGTGGCTTTCCATCCGTATCCAGCTAGATTGTGCAAAAACACTATATAGGATTGCATAGAGGAGCTTTTTTTGGCCTTGCAGCGCCATTCACGGCAGTCTGCACGGTCTCTGTGTGAGTGCAGCTCACTCTGTAGTCTGTCACACACAGCTGGTTCGGCTTCCTCACAGGATCGCCATGGAAGAACCTCTGGAACTGTTGTCCAGAGATATAGTGTAATTCCACCCACAGCACCACGTTCCCAGTCATCCTCACACTCCCAGCCCAGTCTACAGCCATCGGTAGCACAGGCATGGGAGAAAAGGCGGCTATTCTCGGCAAACCACCCCCGAGCACAGGCTCTGAATGCTAGCATTGCAAAACTACTGTCCCTTGAAATGCTGTCATTCAGGCTGGTGGAGACTGACACCTTCCGTAACTTGATGGCATTGACAGTCTCACAATACAATGTGCCCAGCCGCTTTTATTTCAGCAGGGAAGCTGTCCCTACCCTGCAAAAGCATGTGGAGGGAAACATTAAACATGCGCTACTAAATGCCGTCAATAGCAAGGTCCACCTCACCATCAATGCATGGACCAGTCACCATGGACAGGGACGATACCTTTCCCTCACTGCCCATTGGGTCAATGTTGTGGAGCTGGGTACAGATCTTCAGAGTGGCACTGCACGTGTTCTGCCGACTCCAAGGATTGCAGGAATCCTGTCTGTACACATTGCCTCCTCCTCATACTCCAGTTCCTCTGAATCATCGCTGCAGGAGCCGTCACGGTCTACCTCCACCTTGACCCGTGAACGCTTACCTGTTACGACTGATCTGAGCACAGCCATGGCCAAATGTCAACAGGCTGTACTGAAATTAATTTCTTTGGGGAATCGAAGCCACACAGCGCAGGAGCTCTGGAATGCCATCAAGCAAGAGAGCAACGTGTGGTTTGTGCCAGCGAATCTCCAGCCAGGCATGGTAGTGTGTGACAATGGCCAAAATCTGGTGGCAGCTCTGGCCCTAGGCAACCTCTCTCACATCCCCTGTCTGGCACATGTGCTCAACTTGGTTGTGCAGAGTTTTTTGAGGGACTATCCGGATCTTGATGCACTGCTGCACAAGGTCCGCCAAGAGTGTGCTTACTTGCGGCGTTCCAGCATGGCAAGATCATGCCTTGCAGCTCTGCAGCACCGATTCCACCTTCCAAAACATCGCATCATATGTGACCTACCCACCACGTGGAATTCAACGTTACATATGTTGGAGCGGTTGTGTGAGCAGCAGCCAGCAGTAATGGAGTACCAGCTGCATCAGATGCAAAGAAGTCGCTCTGCGCGCCGTTCAGACTTCACAACCACAGAGTGGGCCACTATGAAGGACATCTGCCAGGTTTTGCGTGCCTTCAATGATTCCACGCGGATGGTGAGTACAGATGATGCACTAGTCAGCATGACTGTCCCCCTTATCTGCCTGCTTGAAAGAACCTTGCAAGCGCTAAGGGAAGAGGTTATGCAAGAGGTGGAGGATATTGAGTCACAAATGCCATCTGCTTCTGGACAGTCTGCGCGACGTGGTCCCTCACAAAGGCCTAGGCAGGGGACACTTTGTGAGGAGGATGAGGAGGAGTTCATGGAGGAGGAAGACATCTTTACAGAGGAGGAAGTTACACAATGCTCCTGTAGTAAGTATGTAGAGTAAGGGTGGGGTGATGCAGAGCAGGCAGAGATCACGCCTCAAGCAGGGGACAGCGTTTCTTGGCCAGTTGGCAGTCAGCAGCAAATGGTTGATTTCATGGTGCAGTGCCTGAGAAAAGACCGCCGCATCGCCCACATTCTCAACATGGCTGATTATTGGGGGGTACACTCTTCTAGATCCGCGCTACCGGGACATCTTACAATCCCTCATAACACCAATGAACCGGGAGTGTAAAATGCCGGAGTACCAAGACCCACTGGTGCAGTCCATCATCTTCTCCAGTCCAACTGAGAGCAGTGCTGCTAGTGCTTTACAAATATACATATAGGAGGACAACGGGAGTTTTTAGAAAAAGATACATATTTATTAGAAAACTAGTTAAAAAAAAAAAAAAATTAACACACAATTAAAAAACACCAATGAAACATACCAGAGGGACATACATGTAGATATATATAAAGTGTGGACCAAATGTAACCATACTCAAAATATGACACAAATAAGATCCTAAATCTCCTAAGCGACCCCCAGGAGCGGAGAAAAATACCTCCTAATGGCAAAACAACCTACACACCCCACATCCTGCAAGTATAGCCACTGTGGCTGTGTGCATGTGGGAAGGTAATGAATGCAATTCATTACCTTCCCACATGCACACAGCCACAGTGGCTATACTTGCAGGACGTGGGGTGTGTAGGTTGTTTTGCCATTAGGAGGTATTTTTCTCCGCTCCTGGGGGTCTCTTAGGAGATTTAAGATCTTATTTGTGTCATATTTTGAGTATGGTTACATTTGGTGCACACTTTATATGTAGATATATCTACATGTATGTCCCTCTGGTATGTTTCATTGGTGTTTTTTAATTGTGTGTTAATTTTTTTTTTTTTTTTTACTAGTTTTCTAATAAATATGTATCTTTTTCTAAAAACTCCCGTTGTCCTCCTATATGTATATCGTTATATGGGGAGTAGCTTGTGAAGTGAGCCGAGATATGTTCTCTGGCCACTGTTCTATTATGAGTCTGGGTTTATTTGGTGTGCTAGTGCTTTACAAACCAGCTCAGTGAGTCGAGGCAGTGGAAGAAGCTCAGCACAAAGAGGGAGCAGAAGCAGTGCCTCAGCACAAGGCAAGACCAGTATGACTCAACTGTGGCAAACTTTTGTGTGCCCGCCACAAATGTTTACACCATCACAGATAACTCTAGTCAGCAGGAGGTAACATTTCTGTCAGATGGTGACAGACTACATGTCTTGTCCTCTCAGTGTACTCCCACACGGCTCTTCCACCTTCAAGTTTTGGGTCTCTAAGCCGGATACATGGACAGAGCTTAGCCAGTATGCATTGGAGGTGCTGGCTTGCCCTGCTGCTAGTGTATTATCGGAACGCGTCTTTAGTGCCGCAGATGGTGTACTAACAGACCGACGCATGCGACTATCCTCCGATAACGTTGACCGGCTTACTTTTCTGAAAATGAACAAGGCCTGGATCTCGCATGAATTTTCCACTCCTCTTCCAGATTAAATAATTGGTTGGCAACAGTATCCAGGTCTCCTGTTGTGTTCATGTTTCTACCACCTGAACTGTAATCCCTGGGCTCCAACACCGCCAGTTGCTGCTCAGAAGTGCCATCTGCACAGTCAACACATGACCCAGTGTTATTGGGTTTCAGTAACGACAGCTGATCCCCTGCTGTTTATCCGGCAATTGCTTCTACTCCCTCCACACTCAGCGTGTGCAAGGAGCATAACTAAAAGAGCCACCTTTTCCTTGTGCAGCATTACTTCTGCACAAGGTGGCTCTTTCAGTTACAATCACCTTGGGGGGGTTAAAGGTTCCATTTCAACTTGCTCCAATTAGGCCTCAGCCTACACTCTGCTTCTCCTGCATTTCCTGGGCTCCAACACCGCCAGCTGCTGCCCGGAAGTGCCATTTGCACAGTCAACACTAGCTGCCGTGTTACTGGGTTTCAGTAACGTAAGCTGATCCCCAGCTGTGCATCCGGCAATGTGTCCTATGACTGCCACGCTGACACAACAACAGATATGAAACTGCCTCGAGTGCAGGCTTCGGCCTACACTCTGCTCCTCCTGCTGTCCCTGGGCTCCAAGACCGCCAGTTGCTGCCTGGAAGTGCTGTCCGCACAGTCAACAGTTGCTCCTCTGTTATTGGGGTTCAGTAATGCCAGCTGCTCCCCTGCTGTGTGTGCCGTAAGAACTCAAGTCTGCTCCTCCTGCTGTCCCTGGGCTCCAACACCGCCAGCTGCTGCCCGGAAGTGCTGTTGACACAGTCAACAGTTGCTCCTCTGTTATTAAGGTTCAGTAACGCCAGCTGCTCCCCTGCTGTGTGTGTGGCAAGAACTCAAATCTGCTCCTCCTGCTGTCCCTGGGCTCCAACACCAGCTGTTGCTGCTCAGAAGTGCTGTCCGCACAGTCAACAGTTGCTTCTCTGTTATTGTGGTTCAGTAACGCCAGCTGCTCCCCTGCTGTGTGTGCGGCAAGATCTCAAATCTGCTCCTCCTGCTGTCCCTGTGCTCCAACACCGCCCGTTGCTTCTCGGAAGTGCTGTCTGCACAGTCAACAGTTGCTCCTCTGTTATTGGGGTTCAGTAACGCCAGCTGCTCCACTGCTGTGTGTGCGGCAAGAACTCAAGTCTGCTCCTCCTGCTGTCCCTGGGCTCCAACACCACCAGTTGCCGCCCAGAAATGCCATTTGCGCAGTCAACACTTGCTGCCATGTTATTGGGGTACAGTAACATCAGATGCTCCCCTGCTGTGTATCTGGCAATGTGTCCTGTGACCTCCACGCTGGCACAACAACAGAAATTAAAGGGAACCTGTCCCCCCAGGTGTTTGTAACTAGAAGAGCCAGCTTGTGCAGCACTAATGCTGCATTTGGACAAGGTGGCTCTTTTATTTATTCTCCTTGCACACGCTGAAGTTAACACTTAGAAAATGTGTCCCCTTGTACCTTCAAACCGTCCCGGAGGTGGGACTTTTCTTGTTAATGAGACACAGCACAGCCATCATTCCTACCCCCTTGGCACCGGGCGCCGCCTCCTCAGCATTGTTTGAATCTGTACCGGAGCCTGCGCTGTTATGTTATCCCTTGGCTATGTGCAGTTAGCGCTGCCCGTCTTCTGACATCATTTGTTGTCAGGCTGGCTGCGCCTGTTTGGCCGCTCTGCCCGAGATCACACCCCGCAGTGTCTTATTTATTCACACTGCGGAGCTGGGATTCATGGGCATGCGCAGTGCATGTCTTCGCCTCTCACTCATCTCCTTCCGCCTTCTTCAGACTGTGTGGTATCATGGCCGTGGCATGTGATTAGGGATCAGCTGATGCCGCACAGTCTGAAGAAGGCGGAAGGAGATGAGTGAGAGGCGAAGATATGCACTGCGCAAGACCATGAATCCCAGCCCCGCAGTGTGAATAAGTCAGAAGACACTGCGGGAGTGGGATTCGTGGGCATGCACAGTGCATATCTTCGCCTCTCACTTATCTCCTTCTGCCTTCTTCAGACTGTGCGGCGTCATGGCGTGGCATGTGATTAGGGATCAGCTGACGCCACACAGTCTGAAGAAGGCGGAAGGAGATGAGTGAGAGGCAAAGATATGCACTGCGCAAGGCCATTAATCCCATCCCTGCAGTGTGAATAAATCAGAAGACACTGCGGGGCTGGGATTCGTGGGCATTCACAGTGCATATCTTCGCCTCTCACTCATCTCCTTCCGCCTCCTTCAGACTACGCGGCGTCACGGCCGTGGCACGTGATTAGGGATCAGCTGATGCCGCACAGTCTGAAGAAGAAGACACAAAAGAGAATAGTAAAACCAAAAACACTCAGTTTGAAAAAATGTTGCAGTAATCCGCGGATTACTGCAACATTTTTTCAAACTGAGTGTTTTTGGTTTTACTATTCTCTTTTGTGTCTTCAGGTTTCTTGGTGGTGTGTGAACATGATCATACAGACTTGTTCACTGTGCAAGTAGCCCATGTGTTCCTGTTTCCACAGTCTGAAGAAGGCAGAAGGTGATGAGTGAGAGGCGAAGATATGCACTGCGCAAGGCCATGAATCCCTGCCCCGCATCGTGAAAAAATCAGAAGACACTGCGGGGCATGATCTAAGGCAGCGCGACTGCACAGGCGCAGTCAGGCTGACATCAAATGATGTCAGAAGTCGGGCAGCGCTAACTGCGCATGGCCAAGGGATAACATAACAGCGCAGGTTCCGGTACACAAACAAACAACGCTCAGGAGGCTGTGCCTGGCGCCAAGGGGGTATGAATGACAGCTGTGCTGTGTCTCATTAAGAAGGAAAATCCCGCCCCTGGGACGGTTTCACGGTATGAGGAGCAAAATTTTATAAGTGTTTCGTTCAGCGTGTGCAAGGAGCATAATTAAAAGAGCCACCTTTTCCTTGTGCAGCATTACTGCTGCACAAGGTGGCTCTTCTAGTTGCTAACACCGGGGGGGTTAAAGGTTCCCTTTCAACTTGCTCCAATTAGGCCTCAGCCTACACTCTGTTTGTCATTTAATCCCTAGGCTCCAACACCGCCAGTTGCTGCTCAGAAGTGTCTTTGGCACAGGTACTCCCTCCTGCCCAGCCTGGTTCCAGCACGCCAGCTGTTTCCAGGTAGTGTCAAGGTCACTTTGCCTCCAATACATTGTCCTGTCGTGTTGTGGTTGGGCTAGCCGACTCCATGGTGCCTGCAGTTTAGATGCTTCCTATGAGGGCTGTGGGAACTGGCAATCAAAGCAGGTTCCATAGTGCCAATAGGACAAGCTCCCCCTGTAGGACTGTGGATTTTTGGTAACTATGGCCGGCTCGCGGCCTAGCAACTTTGCTTTTCCTGTGGACCTTCTGCTGCCTATCTGAGTTCCAGCACCATTAGCTGGGTCTTAGGAAGACAATCTTGAATAGGTCCCTCTGGTTCCAGTACTGTCAGCTGTGTCCGGGCAGAGCCTTTGGCTTAGGTGTCTCCTTCTTGATATCCGAGTTCCACCAACGTCTGGTGGTCCTTGGTAGAGCTTTCTGGCACGGGTACCTCCTGCTTAGTAACCGGGTTCCAGTAACGTCAGCTGGTCCTCGATTGTTCCATTGGCTCTTGTACCTTCTGCTACCCATCTGGGTTCCAGTACCGTCAGCTGGTTCTCGGCAGTGTCTTTTGCTCTTGTACCTTCTGCTCCCCTTCCTGGTTCCAGTACAGTCAGCTGGCTCCAGGCAAAGCCTTTGGCTTAGGTGCCTCCTTCTGGGTATCTGATTTCCACCAACGTCAAGTGGTCCTTGGTACTGCTTTCTGGAACGGGTACCTCCTGCCTAGTAACCGGGTTCCAATAACGTCAGCTGGTCCTCGGTTGTTCCATTGGCTCTTGTACCTTCGGCTACCCATCCGGGTTCCAGTACCGTCAGCTGGTTCTCAGCAGTGTCTTTGGTTCTCTTATACCTTCTGCTCCCCATCCTGGTTCCTGTACTGTCAGCTGGTTCCGGGCAGAGCCTTTGGCTTAGGTGCCTCCTTCTGGGTATCCGAGTTCCACCAATGTCAGGTGGTCCTTGGTAGTGCTTTCTGGCACGGGTACCTCCTGCTTAGTAACCGGGTTCCAGTACCGTCAGCTGCTCCTCGGTAGTTCCATTGGCTCTTGGACCTTTGGGTAGCCATCCGGGTTCCAGTACCTTCAGCTGGTTCTCAGCATTAACTCAGTCTTCTTGTACCTTCTGTTACATTTCCAAGTTCAAGACCCTAAAGACGATGACCCTGAAGACGACCCCTAAGACGACGACCCCAGAGACGATGACCCTGTAGACGATGACCCTGAAGACCACCCTGAAGACGACGACGACCCCGGAGATGATGACCCTGTAGATGACCCTGGAGACGACGACCCTGAAGACCGAGAAGCAGAAGAACAAGAAGCTGCAGACCAAAGAGCAGAAGAACATTAAGCATAAGACTAAAAATCAGAGCAAAATATGTTATCTAAATTATTAGCATAAGAAGACTAAGCAGTGTATGGGGATGAGTCCGTTCCTCCTCATGGTGACCCTGGAAAAAGCCTTCTGCTGCAGGCCAAACTGAACGCGGACAAATCCTGTTGTAATGGTAACTCTTTTGTGACAGGCAGAACGGAAGGTGTAATCTTCAAACTTTTATAGATAACAACTACAGGAATGCCTGTCACAAATAAGAATATGATGAAGAAGTAGAATATGAAGAAGAGTAATAGTTTAATAAAAATAATATGAAGAATGTAACAAAAAAGAATACTAGGAAGAAGGTGAAGAAGAAGATGAATAAGGTGAAGAAGAAGTTGATGTAAAAGATGCTGCTGCTGAGGATGATGAAGAAGAAAGTGTGGGAGAAGTAAAAAAGAAGGTGAAGAGCATGTAATTAGTGAAATATCAATATCTGACAAAATCTAAAAAATCTTAACATAGTCAATATCTTTGTAACTCCGAACGTCTTAAAAAAAAATTAATTCCTGCTATTCCATGTGATTGGGCTAAACCTGTATGCCTTTAATGTCTCCTCCACCTCCCCCAGTACATCCTACATTATTCTTATTTGTTTTCCTTCATGTAGAATTAACCTACAAGGAATGAAAAGGTTTATTTTAATTTCGATATTTTGGTCCCACTGACTTGCATTGATATCGGGTATCGGTATTGGCGATATCCGATATTTTTCGAATATCGGCCAATCCAATCCGATACTGATATTTTCAAATATCGGAAGGTATCGATCAGCACTACTAATGACATCAAAACCCTATATAAGGTGTGCTTAATTATTAGGCAACTTCCTTTCCTTTGGCAAAATGGGTCAGAAGAGAGCTTTGACGGGCTCTGAAAAGTCCAAAATTGTGAGATTTCTTGCAGAGGAATGCAGCAGTCTTGAAATTATCAAACATTTGAAGCGTGCTCACCGAACAATCAAGCGTTTCATGCCAAATAGCCAACAGGGTCGCAAGAAGCGCATTGGGCAAAAAAGGCGCAACATAACTGCCCATGAATTGAGGAAAATCAAGCGTGAAGCTGCCAAGATGCCATTTGCCACCAGTGTTGCCATATTTCAGAGCTGCAGCATTACTGGAGTAACAGAAAGCACAAGGTGTGCTATACTCAGGGACATGGCCAAGGTAAGGAAGGCTGAAAAACGACCACCTTTGAACAAGAAACATAAGATAAAATGTCAAGACTGGGCCAAGAAATATCTTAAGACTGACTTTTCAAAGGTTTTATGGACTGATGAAATGAGAGTGACTCTTGATGGGCCGAAAATGCCGGAAATGCGCACATTGGTGACCTCCATCACTTGATCGGGGATCATTGGCGCATCTGCATAATAACCAGAGGTCTTCTCTATTGTTGTTGATGCCAGATTGCTATGAGCACCACACTGTGGTCGGCGCTCCTACCAATGCAGTAATTCTCCAACATAGAGGCGATCTGAGCATCGCCTCTATGTAGCAGAGCCGAATAAGTTGTGGCAGCTTCTAGCCTCCCACTGAGGCTATTGAAGCATGCCAAAATTAAAAAAAATGTTTTTAATAATATGAAAAAATAAAAAAATATAAAAGTTTAAATCACCCCCTTTCGCCCCATTCAAAACAAAATAAAAAAAAATCAAACCTACACATATTTGCTATCGCCGCGTTCAGATTCACCTGATTAATAGTGTTGAGCATTTCGATACTGCAAAAATCGGATATCGGCCGGTTTTCGCTGTATCGGATTTCCGATACTGAGTTCCGATACTTTTAAAATATAGGATACCGGAATCGGAAGTTCCTATAGTGCAATGATGCACTATAATGGAGTGTGGGCGGTGTGTGGGCGGAGACTGCATGTCTGTGTGTGCGGGCGAGGTCTGTGCGTGACCGTTGGGGTCTGTGCGGGCCTGCTGGGGGTCTGTACTTGCCTGCTGGAGGTCTGTGTGGGCCTGCCGTGGGTCTGTATGGGTCTGCCGGGGGTCTGTATGGGCCTGCCAGAAGTCTGTTCGGGCCTGCTGGGGGTCTGTGCGGGCCTGCCGGGGGTCTGTATGTGCCTCTCAGGGGTCTGTGCAGCCTGCTGGTGGTCTGTGCGGCCTGCCGGGGGTCTGTGTGGGCCTCTCTGGGGTCTGTGCGGTCTGCCGGGGGTCTGTGAGGCCTGCCTGGGGTCTGTATGGGCCTCTAGGGGGTCTGTGTGGCCTGCCAGGGGTCTTTGTTTGTGTGCAGGCATCGTCCGATGGGACTACAAGTCCCATGGGGCTATGCCTGCTACAATGGCAGTGATTGGCACATTAGCCAATGATGGGACAGTAGTAGTCCCATCATCCAGCTAATGTGTTGAATGTAAAAAAAAAACTACATACATACTACATACATACATACATACTGCATATATACTACACACATACATACTACATACATACATACTACATACATACTACATAAATACATACAGTACTGTTATGAAAGACAATTCAGTACCACAATGGACATAGCGGTCAGAGCACATACAGTGATCTGACAATAACCCAAAATCATAGAACGAGCTCTGAGACGTGGGAACTCTGCAGACCGCAATCCCTAATCCTCTCCAAACAACACTAGAGGCAGCCGTGGATTGCGCCTAACTCTGCCTATGCAACTCGACACAGCCTGAGAAACTAACTAGCCTGAAGATAGAAAATAAGCCTACCTTGCCTCAGAGAAATACCCCAAAGGAAAAGGCAGCCCCCCACATATAATGACTGTGAGTTAAGATGAAAAGACAATCGTAGGGATGAAATTGATTCAGCAAAGTGAGGCCCGACTTTCTTAACAGAGCGAGGATAGGAAAGAAAACTTTGCGGTCTACACAAAACCCTAAAGAAAACCACGCAAAGGGGCAAAAAGACCCTCCGTACCGAACTAACGGCACGGAGGTACACCCTTTGCGTCCCAGAGCTTCCAGCAAAACAATTAGACAAGCTGGACAGAAAAAATAGCAAACAAATAGCAAAGAAGAACTTAGCTATGCAGAGCAGCAGGCCACAGGAATGATCCAGGGAAAAACAAGTCCAACACTGGAACATTGACAGGAAGCCAGGATCAAAGCATTAGGTGGAGTTAAGTAGAGAAGCACCTAACGATCTCACCAGATCACCTGAGGGAGGAAACTCAGAAGCCGCAGTACCACTTTCCTCCACAAACGGAAGCTCCCAGAGAGAATCAGCCGAAGTACCACTTGTGACCACAGGAGGGAGCTCTGCCGCAGAATTCACAACAGTACCCCCCCCCTTGAGGAGGGGTCACCGAACCCTCATCAGAGCCCCCAGGCCGACCAGGATGAGCCACATGAAAGGCACGAACAAGATCGGGAGCATGGACATCAGAGGCAAAAACCCAGGAATTATCTTCCTGAGCATAATCCTTCCATTTAACCAGATACTGGAGTTTCCGTCTTGAAACACGAGAATCCAAAATCTTCTCTACAATATACTCCAATTCCTCCTCCACCAAAACCGGGGCAGGAGGGTCAACAGATGGAACCATAGGTGCCACGTATCTCCGCAACAATGACCTATGGAATACGTTATGTATGGAAAAAGAATCTGGGAGGGTCAGACGAAAAGACACAGGATTAAGAACCTCAGAAATCCTATACGAACCAATGAAACGAGGTTTAAACTTAGGAGAGGAAACCTTCATAGGAATGTGACGAGAAGATAACCAAACCAGATCCCCAACACGAAGTCGGGGACCCACACGGCGTCTGCGATTAGCGAAACGTTGAGCCTTCTCCTGGGACAAGGTCAAATTGTCCACTACATGAGTCCAAATCTGCTGCAACCTGTCCACCACAGTATCCACACCAGGACAGTCCGAAGACTCAACCTGTCCTGAAGAGAAACGAGGATGGAACCCAGAATTGCAGAAAAATGGCGAAACCAAGGTAGCCGAGCTGGCCCGATTATTATGGGCGAACTCAGCCAAAGGCAAAAGGACACCCAGTCATCCTGATCGGCAGAAACAAAGCATCTCAGATAAGTTTCCAAGGTCTGATTGGTTCGTTTGGTCTGGCCATTAGTCTGAGGATGGAAAGCCGAGGAAAAAGACAAGTCAATGCCCATCCTACCACAAAAGGCTCGCCAAAACCTCGAAACAAACTGGGAACCTCTGTCAGAAACGATATTCTCTGGAATGCCATGTAAACGAACCACATGCTGGAAGAACAATGGCACCAAATCAGAGGAGGAAGGCAATTTAGACAAGGGTACCAGATGGACCATCTTAGAAAAGCGATCACAGACCACCCAAATGACTGACATCTTTTGAGAAACGGGAAGATCTGAAATAAAATCCATAGAGATATGTGTCCAAGGCCTCTTCGGGACCGGCAAGGGCAAAAGCAACCCACTGGCACGAGAACAGCAGGGCTTAGCCCGAGCACAAATCCCACAGGACTGCACAAAAGTACGCACATCCCGCGACAGAGATGGCCACCAAAAGGATCTAGCCACTAACTCTCTGGTACCAAAGATTCCAGGATGACCAGCCAACACCGAACAATGAACCTCAGAGATAACTTTATTCGTCCACCTATCAGGGACAAACAGTCTCTCCGCTGGACAACGATCAGGTTTATTAGCCTGAAATTTTTGCAGCACCCGCCGCAAATCAGGGGAGATGGCAGACACAATTACTCCTTCCTTGAGGATACCCGCCGGCTCAGACAAAGCCGGAGAGTCGGGCACAAAACTCCTAGACAGAGCATCCGCCTTCACATTTTTAGAGCCTGGAAGGTACGAAATCACAAAGTCAAAACGGGCAAAAAACAGCGATCAACGAGCCTGTCTAGGATTCAAATGCTTAGCAGACTCGAGATAAGTGAAGTTCTTATGATCAGTCAATACCACCACGCGATGCTTAGCTCCTTCAAGCCAATGACGCCACTCCTCAAATGCCCACTTCATGGCCAGCAACTCTCGGTTGCCCACATCATTATTTCGCTCAGCAGGCGAAAACTTCCTGGAAAAAAAAGCGCATGGTTTCATCACTGAGCAATCAGAACCTCTCTGCGACAAAACAGCCCCTGCTCCAATCTCAGAAGCATCAACCTCGACCTGGAACGGAAGAGAAACATCTGGCTGACACAACACAGGGGCAGAAGAAAAACGACGCTTCAACTCTTGAAAAGCCTCCACAGCAGCAGAAGACCAATTGACCACATCAGCACCCTTCTTGGTCAAATCGGTCAATGGTTTGGCAATACTAGAAAAATTGCAGATGAAGCGACGATAAAAATTAGCAAAGTCCAGGAACTTTTGCAGACTTTTCAGAGATGTCGGCTGAGTCCAATCATGGATGGCTTGGACCTTAACAGGATCCATCTCGATAGTAGAAGGGGAAAAGATGAACCTCAAAAATGAAACCTTCTGCACACCAAAGAGACACTTTGATCCCTTCACAAACAAAGAATTAGCACGCAGGACCTGAAAAACTGTTCTGACCTGCTTCACATGAGACTCCCAATCATCCGAGAAGATCAAAATGTCATCCAAGTACACAATCAGGAATTTATCCAGGTACTCTCGGAAGATGTCATGCATAAAGGACTGAAACACTGATGGAGCATTGGCAAGTCCGAATGGCATCACTAGATACTCAAAACGACCCTCGGGCGTATTAAATGCAGTTTTCCATTCATCGCCTCGCCTGATTCGCACCAGATTATACGCACCACGAAGATCTATCTTAGTGAATCAACTAGCCCCCTTAATCCGAGCAAACAAATCAGATAACAATGGCAAGGGGTACTGAAATTAAACCGTGATCTTATTTAGAAGGCGGTAATCTATACAAGGTCTCAGCGAACCATCCTTCTTGGCTACAAAAAAGAACCCTGCTCCTAATGGCGACGATGACGGGCGAATATGCCCCTTCTCCAGGGATTCCTTCACATAACTGCGCATAGCGGCGTGCTCAGGCACGGATAAATTAAACAGTCGACCTTTTGGGAATTTACTACCAGGAATCAAATTGATAGCACAATCACAATCCCTATGCGGAGGTAGGGTATCGGACTTGGGCTCATCAAATACATCCCCATCCCGGTAATCAGACAAGAACTCTGGAACCTCAGAAGGGGTGGATGACGAAATTGACAGAAATGGCACATCACCATGTACCCCCTGACAACCCCAGCTGGACACAGACATGGATTTCCAATCTAATACTGGATTATGGGCTTGTAGCCATGGCAACCCCAACACGACCACATCATGCAGATTATGCAATACCAGAAAGCGAATAACCTCCTGATGTGCAGGAGCCATGCACATGGTCAGCTGGGTCCAGTATTGAGGCTTATTCTTGGCCAAAGGCGTAGCATCAATTCCTCTCAAGGGAATAGGACACTGCAAGGGCTCCAAGAAAAACCCACAACGCTTAGCATATTCCAAGACCATCAAATTCAGGGCAGCGCCTGAATCCACAAATGCCATGACAGAATACGATGACAAAGAGCAGATCAAGGTAACGGACAGAAGAAATTTTGACTGTACTGTACCAATGGTGGCAGACCTAGCGAACCGCTTAGTGCGCTTAGGACAATCAGAGATAGCATGACTGGAATCACCACAGTAGAAACACAGCCCATTCAGACGTCTGTGTTCTTGCCGTTCAACTCTGGTCAAAGTCCTATCACACTGCATAGGCTCAGGTTTAAGCTCAGGTAATACCGCCAAATGGTGCACAGATTTACGCTCGCGCAAGCGTCGACCGATCTGAATGGCCAAAGACATAGACTCATTCAGACCAGCAGGCATAGGAAATCCCACCATGACATCCTTAAGGGCTTCAGAGAGACCTTTTCTGAAAATAGCTGCGAGCGCTCCTTCATTCCACTGAGTGAGTACGGACCACTTTCTAAATTTCTGACAATATACCTCTATTTCATCCTGACCCTGACACAGAGCCAGCAAATTTTTTTCTGCCTGATCCACTGAATTAGGCTCATCGTACAGCAACCCAAGCGCCAGGAAAAACGCATCGATATTACTCAATGCAGGATCTCCTGACGCAAGAGAAAACGCCCAGTCCTGAGGGTCGCCACGCAAAAAAGAAATGACGATCCTAACCTGTTGAACTGGGTCACCAGAGGAGCAAGGTTTCAAAGCCAGAAATAGTTTACAATTATTTTTGAAACTCAGAAATTTAGTTCTATCTCCAAAAAACAAATCTGGAATAGGAATTCTCGGTTCTAGCAAAGAATTCTGAACCACAAAATCTTGAATATTTTGAACTCTTGCCGTGAGCTGATCCACACATGAAGACAGACCTTTAATGTCCATTGCTACACCTGTGTCCTGAACCACCCAAATGTCTAGGAGAAAAAAAAGGGAAAACACAGTGCAAAGAAAAAAAATGGTCTCAGAACTTCTTTTTTCCCTCTATTGAGAATCATTAGCACTTTTGGGCTTCCTGTACTGTTATAAAAAGCAATTCAGTACCACAATGGACAGAGCGGTCAGAGCACATACAGTGATCTGACAATAACCCAAAATCATAGAACGAGCTCTGAGACGTGGGAACTCTGCAGACCGCAATCCCTAATCCTCTCCAAACAACACTAGAGGTAGCCGTGGATTGCGCCTAACTCTGCCTATGCAACTCGGCACAGCCTGAGAAACTAACTAGCCTGAAGATAGAAAATAAGCCTACCTTGCCTCAGAGAAATACCCCAAAGGAAAAGGCAGCCCCCCACATATAATGACTGTGAGTTAAGATGAAAAGACAAACGTAGGGATGAAATAGATTCAGCAAAGTGAGGCCCGACTTTCTTAACAGAGCGAGGATAGGAAAGATAACTTTGCGGTCTACACATAACCCTAAAGAAAACCACGCAAAGGGGCAAAAAGACCCTCCGTACCGAACTAACGGCACGGAGGTACACCCTTTGCGTCCCAGAGCTTCCAGCAAAACAATTAGACAAGCTGGACAGAAAAAATAGCAAACAAATAGCAAAGAAGAACATAGCTATGCAGAGCAGCAGGCCACAGGAATGATCCAGGGAAAAACAAGTCCAACACTGGAACATTGACAGGAAGCCAGGATCAAAGCATTAGGTGGAGTTAAGTAGAGAAGCACCTAACGATCTCACCAGATCACCTGAGGGAGGAAACTTAGAAGCCGCAGTACCACTTTCCTCCACAAACGGAAGCTCCCAGAGAGAATCAGCCGAAGTACCACTTGTGACCACAGGAGGGAGCTCTGCCACAGAATTCACAACACAGTACATACATACTACATACATACATACTACATACATGCTACATACAACATACAGTACATACTACATACAACATACATGCTACATACAACATACATACATACTACATACAACATACATGCTACATACATTGCTCCTGCAATGCATCACTGAGGTTACTATAGTTCAAAGTCTCACTTTATGGCAATTGCTGCATGGGAAAATTTATCATACAGCAATGCCAAAAGTGAGACTAGGGACTATTTTTTTTACAGCGGCGGAGGAATACAGTGCGGAAGGATACCTAGCTCCCGTCATTGTGTTCCTGGAGCCCCTAGAGAGTGGTCGCAATAGCTGATTCTGCGGTTCTCCACAGGAGATCGTCGTGGGACACTCGTGGATTTCTGCGGACAGGGAGTATATTGGTTGTTTGTTATTTTAGTCTTTTTTACAGATGACACTGTCTTCGGGATCAAAGTGACAAGTAATGGTGAGTATGAACTCTATGTTTAATGTACTGTATGTCTGTATGTATTGTATGTAATGTATGAATGTATTGTATGTAGGGTTGAGCAAAAAGGATTGGACAAATTAAAAAATCGGCGACTATCGGCAAAGTCGGGTTTCGTGAAACCCGACCCGATCCTAGTGTGGGATCGGCCAAAAGGTCGGCGATCTTCACACCAAAGTCGCATTTCGTATGCTGTTTTAGTGCCATTTTTCAGCCAATGAAGGAGGATGCAGAGTGTGGGCAGCATGATGACATAGGTCTCGGTCCTCACCATCTTAGAGAAGGGCATGACAGTGATTGGCTTGCTTTCTGTGGCATCACAGGGGCTATAAAGTGGCGTGTACGCCGACCACCATCTTACTTCTGCCGATCGTAGCATAGGGAGAGGTTGCTGCCACCTGCATCAGAAGAAGGGATATAGTTAGGGAGGGAAGATTAAGCCCTGAAACGGCTTGTGCTGTAGCGATTTCCACTGTCCAATACCACCTTTTCTTTGCAGGGACAGTTGATTTTATATTTTTGTGCATCAGCTCTGTAGCTTATAAGGCTGCCTTATAAGGCTCCCTGATAGCTGCATTGCTGTTTGCACGCCGCTGTGCAAACCAACTGCTTTTTTAAAAGCAAAAAACCTGTTGCTCCTTTCTGCACAGTTATCTTGTGTATTTGTCCACACTTTTGTGTGCAGCAGTCCTTTTTATTGCTGCCATACTTGTCCTGAGATCATTGTAGGGAGATTGAAATTCTACTACAGTCCTTGTATTTTTTGATATATCTTTCAGCCACGTTCTGCCACTTAAAGGGAGATTCAAATTGTCACAAAGTGGATCTATGTCAGTTCTGTTAGTTTGTCGTATATATCTTCCAGCCACGTTCTGCCACTTACATTGTGTAGTGTTATACACTGTGCCTGAGTTTTGATGCAGTCTCCCCCCAAAAAAGGGAGATTTAAATTGTCACAAAGTGGATCTACATCAGTTCTGTTAGTTTGTTGTATATCAGCCAGCCATGTTCTGCCACTTATATTGTGTAGTGTTATACACTGGGCCTGAGTTTTGGTGCAGTCTCCCCCCCAAAAAAAGGAGATTTTAATTGTCACAAATTGGATCTACGTCAGTTCTGTTAGTATGTCATATTTCTTCCAGCCACGTTCTGCCACTTACATTGTGTAGTGTTATATACTGTGCCTGAGTTTTGGTGCAGTCTCCCCCCCAAAAAAAAGGGAGATTCAAATTGTCACAAAGTGGATCTACGTCAGTTCTGTTAGTTTGTTGTAAATCTTCCAGCCACGTTCCACCACTTACATTGTGTAGTGTTATACACTGGGCCTGAGTTTTGGTGCAGTCTCCCCCCAAAAAAAGGGAGATTTAAATTGTCACAAAGTGGATTTACATCAGTTCTGTTAGTTTGTCGTATATCTTCCAGCCACGTTGTGCCACTTACATTGTGTAGTGTTATATACTGTGCCTGAGTTTTGGTGCAGTCTCCCCCCCAAAAAAAGGGAGATTTAAATTGTCACAAAGTGAATCTGCATCAGTTCTGTTAGTTTGTCGTATAACTTCCAGCCACGTTCTGCCACTTACATTGTGTAGTGTTATACACTGTGCCTGAGTTTTGGTGCAGTCTCCCCCCCAAAAAAAAGGGAGATTTAAATTGTCACAAAGTGGATATGCATCAGTTCTGTTAGTTTGTCGTATATCTTCCAGCCACGTTCTGCCACTTACATTGTGTAGTGTTATACACTGTGCCTGAGTTTTGGTGCAGTCTCCCCCCCAAAAAAGGGAGATTTAAATTGTCACTAAGAGGATCTACGTCAGTTCTGTTTGTCGTATATCAGCCAGCCACGTTCTGCCACTTACATTGTGTAGTGTTATACACTGTGCCTGAGTTTTGGTGCAGTCTCCCCCCAAAAAAGGGAGATTCAAATTGTCACAAAGTGGATCTACATCAGTTCTGTTAGTTTGTCGTATATCTTCCAGCCACGTTCTGCCACTTACATTGTGTAGTGTTATACACTGGGCCTGAGTTTTGGTGCAGTCTCCCCCCCAAAAAAGGGAGATTTAAATTGTCACAAAGTGGATCTACATCAGTTCTTTTAGTTTGTCGTATATCAGCCAGCCACGTTCTGCCACTTACATTGTGTAGTGTTATACACTGGGCCTGAGTTTTGGTGCCGTCTCCCCCCCAAAAAAAGGAGATTTAAATTGCCGCTAAGTGGATCCATGTCAGTTCTGTTAGTTTGTCGTATATCAGCCAGCCACGTTCTGCCACTTACATTGTGTAGTGTTTACACCATGCCTGAGTTTTGGTTCAGTCTCCCCCCCAAAAAAGGGAGATTTAAATTCTCAACAAATTTATATACACCTTCTACCTTGTTTTACAGTACCATATAATTGTTGTTATTTTGGTTAGATTTTCCCAAAAATGAGGACGTCTGGTGGAAGAGACCGTGAGCGGTCGTTGCCAGCTGGTAATGATAGTGGTGATGGTGGTGGAGCATCTGGTGGTAGTGGGAAAAGCAAAATAGCACCAAAGGCTCGAGGTGTTGAGCCAGCGTCATCGTCTGGCTACACAAGGCCTCGAAGGCTCCCTTATCTGGGAGTAGGAAAACAGTTTTTAAAGACGGAGCAGCAGAAAAAAGTTTTGGCTTTCTTGCTGACTCAGCCTCTAACTCTTTCACCTCCTCTTCAGAAAGTTCGAAATATAAAAGCAGCGAGTCATCAGTGGATGCTGGCGGTCAGGAACAAGTCGCTTCCTTGTGTCCTTCACCCAAACCAAAAGTGAAGGATGCGGCAGGCGACACTACAGTTTACTCCATGGAGCTCTTTACACATACCGTGCCTGGGTTAGAAAGGGAAATTGTTAACAGGCCATGCTCATTACAAGATGAATCGGGCATGGAGTGCACAGACGCACAGCCACAGCTAGATTATTATGCTGTTCCATTGACTCAGATCACTACATTGCCCTCGCAGTGTACTGAGCCAGAATCTGACCCTGATGAGACTATGTTGCCCCGTCACGAACGCTATAGCACCTTACACTGTGACACAGAGGAAGGTGCACATGACATTGAAGATTAGGTGATAGACGACCCAGTTGATGACCCAGATTGGCAGCCATTGGGGGAAGAGGGTGCCACTGCCAGTAGCTCAGAAGCGGAGGAGGATGATCCGCAGCAGCCATCTACATCGCAACAGCTTTCATCTGGCAGGCCCGTATCTGCCCAAAAACGTTTGTCAAAACCAAAAGCAGTTTTAGGACAGCGTAGCCATCTGGTGAAAGTAACACAGCATGCAATGCCTGAAAAGGTATTCCATAGTAGGAAGAGTGCAGTGTGGGAATTTTTTAACCAAGATCCGAATGATCAGTGCAAAGTTATCTGTAAGAAATGCTCAAAGACCTTTAGCAGAGGGAAGAATCTTCAAAATTTAAATACAACGTGCATGCTTAGACATTTAACCAGCATGCACTTGCAAGCCTGGACTAACTACCAAGCGTCCCGTACCGTTGGGGCACCTACTCTGAAGGAAGGTAGTCAGCAATGCTACATTGCTTCCCTCACTGTAAGCCCACCGGTTAGGACACAATCAGCAGCACAACTCCTCCTCCTCCTCCAGAAGCAAAAGCTCGTCCACAGAGCGCAGTCGCACGACCACTCCATCTGCAGCTGCCAGTGTTGCACACAAGGTGTCCCATTATCGAACAGCTAGTGGTAAACGTCAGCAGGCTGTGTTATAAATGAAGTGTTTGGGCGACAACAGGCACACCGCGGAAGTACTGGCCGAGTACTTGCATCAAGAAACTCAGTCATGGCTGGGCAGTGTACATCTTGAGGCAGGCAAGGTAGTCAGTGATAACGGAAGGAATTTTATGGCTGCCATAGCCCTTTCAGAACTGAAACACATACCTTGCCTGGCTCACACCTTGAACCTGGTGGTGCAGTGCTTCCTGAAAAATTATCCGGGGATACCAGCCCTGCTCCTGAAGGTGTGAAGACTTTGCTCGCACATCCGACGGTCGCCCGTACACTCCAGCCGTATGCTGAACCATCAGCGATCGCTGAAGCTTCCCCAGCACCGCCTAATAATCGTTGTTGCAACAAGGTGGAACTCCACACTGCACATGCTTCAGAGGCTGTGCGAACAGAGGCGTGCTGTAATTTATTTGTTGGAGGATACACATAAACGGGCAGGCAGTTGGATGGCAGACATGGAGTTGTCTGGTGTGCAGTGGTCGAAGCTACAAGACCTCTGTCAAGTCCTTCAGTGTTTTGAGGAATGCACACGGCTGGTAAGTGCAGATGACGCCATCATAAGCATGAGCATCCCACTAATGCATCTGCTGATGCAAAGTTTGATGCCCATTAAGGAGCAGGCGTCTGCAGTTGAGGAGGAGGGAAGCCTTGATAACAGTCAGCCATTGTCTGCTCAGGGAACCCTCCTGGATGAGGTGGCGGACGAAGAGGAGGAGGAGGAGGATGATGGGGATGAATATTTATGGGAGGAGGATGCTTCTCAGGGGGCAATAGAAACTGGTGGCGTTGCAAGGTCAGGTACAGGGATTTTGTGGGACACAAGTGATGTTGATTTGCAAGAAAGTGCTCCTCAACCCAGCATAAGCAGTGAATTGACACCTGGAACATAAGCCCACATGGCTGAGTATGCCTTGCGTATCCTAAAAAGGGACCTCCGCATTATCAAAATAATGACCGATGACGATTACTGGTTGGCCTGCCTCCTGGATCCACGATATAAAGGAAAATTACAAAATATCATGCCACATGAGAACCTTGAGCAAATATTGGCTACCAAACAAGCAACTCTTGTAGACCGTTTGGTTCAGGCATTCCCAGCACACAGCGGTGGTGATGGTTCTCACACGAGCTGTAGGGGCAACATGGCAGAGGTGTTAGAGGTGCACAAATCCAAAGTGGCGTTGGACAAAGAGGATCAGCTGACGCCATACAGTCTGAAGAAGGCAGAAGGAGATGAGTGAGAGGCAAAGATATGCACTGCGCAAGGCCATTAATCCCATCCCTGCAGTGTGAATAAATCAGAAGACACTGCGGGGCTGGGATTCGTGGGCATTCGCAGTGCATATCTTCGCCTCTCACTCATCTCCTTCCGCCTTCTTTAGACTATGCGGCGTCACGGCCGTGGCACGTGATTAGGGATCAGCTGATGCCGCACAGTCTGAAGAAGGCAGAAGGTGATGAGTGAGAGGCGAAGATATGCACTGCGCAAGGCCATTAATCCCTGCCCCGCATCGTGAAAAAATCAGAAGACACTGCAGGGCATGATCTCAGGCAGCGCGACTGCACAGGCGCAGTCAGGCTGACATCAAATGATGTCAGAAGTCGGGCAGCGCTAACTGCGCATGGCCAAGGGATAACATAACAGCGCAGGTTCCGGTACACAAACAAACAACGCTCAGGAGGCTGCACCCGGCGCCAAGGGGGTATGAATGACAGCTGTGCTGTGTCTCATTAAGAAGGAAAGTCCCGCCTCTGGGACGGTTTCACGGTATGAGGAGCAAAATTTTATAAGTGTTTCGTTCAGCGTGTGCAAGGAGCATAATTAAAAGAGCCACCTTTTCCTTGTGCAGCATTACTGCTGCACAAGGTGGCTCTTCTAGTTGCTAACACCGGGGGGGGGGGTTAAAGGTTCCCTTTCAACTTGCTCCAATTAGGCCTCAGCCTACACTCTGTTTGTCATTTAATCCCTAGGCTCCAACACCACCAGTTGCTGCTCAGAAGTGTCTTTGGCACAGGTACTCCCTCCTGCCCAGCCTGGTTCCAGCACGCCAGCTGTTTCCGGGTAGTGTCAAGGTCACTTTGCCTCCAATACATTGTCCTGTCGTGTTGTGGTTGGGCTAGCCGACTCCATGGTGCCTGCAGTTTAGATGCTTCCTATGAGGGCTGCGGGAACTGGCAATCAAAGCAGGTTCCATAGTGCCAATAGGACAAGCTCCCCCTGTAGGACTGTGGATTTTTGGTAACTATGGCCGGCTCGCGGCCTAGCAACTTTGCTTTTCCTGTGGACCTTCTGCTGCCTATCTGAGTTCCAGCACCATTAGCTGGGTCTTAAGAAGACAATCTTGAATAGGTCCCTCTGGTTCCAGTACTGTCAGCTGTTTCCGGGCAGAGCCATTGGCTTAGGTGTCTCCTTCTTGATATCCGAGTTCCACCAACGTCTGGTGGTCCTTGGTAGAGCTTTCTGGCACGGGTACCTCCTGCTTAGTAACTGGGTTCCAGTAACGTCAGCTGGTCCTCGGTTGTTCCATTGGCTCTTGTACCTTCTGCTACCCATCTGGGTTCCAGTACCGTCAGCTGGTTCTCGGCAGTGTCTTTTGCTCTTGTACCTTCTGCTCCCCTTCCTGGTTCCAGTACAGTCAGCTGGCTCCAGGCAAAGCCTTTGGCTTATGTGCCTCCTTCTGGGTATCTGATTTCCACCAACGTCAAGTGGTCCTTGGTAGTGCTTTCTGGAACGGGTACCTCCTACTTAGTAACCGGGTTCCAATAATGTCAGCTGGTCCTCTGTTGTTCCATTGGCTCTTGTACCTTTGGCTACCCATCTGGGTTTCAGTACCGTCAGCTGGTTCTCAGCAGTGTCTTTGGTTCTCTTATACCTTTTGATCCCCATCCTGGTTCCAGTACTGTCAGCTGGTTCCGGGCAGAGCCTTTGGCTTAGGTGCCTCCTTCTGGGTATCCGAGTTCCACCAATGTCAGGTGGTCCTTGGTAGTGCTTTCTGGCATGGGTACCTCCTGCTTAGTAACCGGGTTCCAGTACCGTCAGCTGCTCCTCGGTAGTTCCATTGGCTCTTGGACCTTTGGGTAGCCATCCGGGTTCCAGTACCTTCAGCTGGTTCTCAGCATTTCCTCAACCTTCTTGTACCTTCTGTTACATTTCCAAGTTCAAGACCCTAAAGACGATGACCCTGAAGACGACCCCTAAGACGACGACCCCAGAGACGATGACCCTGTAGACGATGACCCTGAAGACCACCCTGAAGACGACGACGACCCCGGAGACGATGACCCTGTAGATGACCCTGGAGACGACGACCTTGAAGACGGAGAAGCAGAATAACAAGAAGCTGCAGACCAAAGAGCAGAAGAACATTAAGCATAAGACTAAAAATCAGAGGAAAAGATGTTATCTAAATTATAAGCATAAGAAGACTAAGCAGTGTATGGGGGTGAGTCCGTTCCTCCTCATGGTGACCCTGGAAAAAGCCTTCTGCTGCAGGCGAAACTGAACGCGGACAAATCCTGTTGTAATGGTAACTCTTTTGTGACAGGAAGAACGGAAGGTGTAATCTTCAAACTTTTATAGATAACAACTACAGGAATGCCTGTCACAAATAAGAATATGATGAAGAAGTAGAATATGAAGAAGAGTAATAGTTTAATAAAAATAATATGAAGAATGTAACAAAAAAGAATACTAGGAAGAAGGTGAAGAAGAAGATGAATAAGGTGAAGAAGAAGTTGATGTAAAAGATGCTGCTGCTGAAGATGATGAAGAAGAAAGTGTGGGAGAAGTAAAAAAGAAGGTGAAGAGCATGTAATTAGTGAAATATCAATATCTGACAAAATCTAAAAAATCTTAACATAGTCAATATCTTTGTAACTCCGAACGTCTTAAAAAAAAAATTAATTCTTGCTATTCCATGTGATTGGGCTAAACCTGTTTGCCTTTAATGTCTCCTCCACCTCCCCCAATACATCCTACATTATTCTTATTTGTTTTCCTTCATGTAGAATTAACCTACAAGGAATGAAAAGATTTATTTTAATTTCGATATTTTGGTCCCACTGACTTGCATTGATATCGGGTATCGGTATTGGCGATATCCGATATTTTTCGAATATCGGCCAATCCAATCCGATACCGATATTTTCAAATATCGGAAGGTATCGATCAGCACTACTAATGACATCAAAACCCTATATAAGGTGTGCTTAATTATTAGGCAACTTCCTTTCCTTTGGCAAAATGGGTCAGAAGAGAGCTTTGACGGGCTCTGAAAAGTCCAAAATTGTGAGATTTCTTGCAGAGGAATGCAGCAGTCTTGAAATTATCAAACATTTGAAGCGTGTTCACCGAACAATCAAGCGTTTCATGCCAAATAGCCAACAGGGTCGCAAGAAGCGCATTGGGCAAAAAAGGCGCAACATAACTGCCCATGAATTGAGGAAAATCAAGCGTGAAGCTGCCAAGATGCCATTTGCCACCAGTGTTGCCATATTTCAGAGCTGCAGCATTACTGGAGTAACAGAAAGCACAAGGTGTGCTATACTCAGGGACATGGCCAAGGTAAGGAAGGCTGAAAAACGACCACCTTTGAACAAGAAACATAAGATAAAACGTCAAGACTGGGCCAAGAAATATCTTAAGACTGACTTTTCAAAGGTTTTATGGACTGATGAAATGAGAGTGACTCTTGATGGGCCGAAAATGCCGGAAATGCGCACATTGGTGACCTCCATCACGTGATCGGGGGTCATTGGCGCATCTGCATAACAACCAGAGGTCTTCTCTATTGTTGTTGATGCCAGATTGCTATGAGCACCACACTGTGGTCGGCACTCCTACCAATGCAGTAATTCTCCAACATAGAGGCGATCTGAGCATCGCCTCTATGTAGCAGAGCCGAATAAGTTGTGGCAGCTTCTGGCCTCCCACAGAGGCTATTGAAGCATGCCAAAATTTAAAAAAAATGTTTTTAATAATATGAAAAAATAAAAAAATATAAAAGTTTAAATCACCCCCTTTCGCCCCATTCAAAACAAAATAAAAAAAAATCAAACCTACACATATTTGCTATCGCCGCGTTCAGATTCGCCTGATTAATAGTGTTGAGCATTTCGATACTGCAAAAATCGGATATCGGCCGGTTTTTGCTGTATCGGATTTCCGATACTGAGTTCCGATACTTTTAAGATATAGGATACCGGAATCGGAAGTTCCTATAGTGCAATGATGCACTATAATGGAGTGTGGGCAGTGTGTGGGCGGAGACTGCATGTCTGTGTGTGCGGGCGAGGTCTGTGCGTGACCGTGGGGATCTGTGCGGGCCTGCTGGGGGTCTGTACGTGCCTGCTGGAGGTCTGTGCGGGCCTGCCGGGGGTCTGTACGGGCCTGCCGGGGGTCTGTGCGGCCTGCTGGGGGTCTGTGCGGGCCTGCCGGGGGTCTGTATGGGCCTGCCAGGAGTCTGTTCGGGCTTGCCGGGGGTCTGTGCGGGCCTGCCGGGGGTCTGTATGTGCCTCTCAGGGGTTTGTGCGGTCTGCTGGGGGTCTGTGAGGCCTGCCTGGGGTCTGTATGGGCCTGTAGGGGGTCTGTGTGGCCTGCCAGGGGTCTTTGTTTGTGTGCAGGCATCGTCCGATGGGACTACAAGTCCCATGGGGCTATGCCTGCTACAATGGCAGTGTAAGGACTTGGACTGTATATCTGTTTCTAGTTGCTGTTTGCCCTCAGTTCAGTTACTTTTGCCCTTACCTAAGATGGAGTCATTGGCCTCACGGGGGCCATCTTGTTTCCTGTCAGATTTTCCATGTTCCTGTCTGTGGTGTATTTAAGGGAGCTCTGAATATATACTCATTGCTTGAGTATCTTGTTCCTGACTTGTGATCAAGCTGGAAGAACTGCTATCTTGCTGGTTTCTTCGTTACTTTGGGATACCCCATCTGTCTCCGGTTCTACATCTCTTCATTGCAAAGACTTGTTTCCCTGGATCTGCTCTGCACCCGTCTCTGCTGCTGGACTGCTCCCTGCTAGGAGGCCTAGCCTGGTCTCCAGGTCTCTGGATCTCACATACTTGGACTTCCACGGTCTGTACACGTGCTTACTGCCTATCCAGCTCTGTCTGCTACTAACCTGCTGTCATAGCTGTTTACCTGCATATCATTATAAATATTCTTGAACTCTTAACCTATTGACTCTCGGCCTCTTTTCTGACCCATGATACTGATCTCCACTGCACTTAGCACTAAGTTTATTACATAATACTCAAGCCCCAAAAAAAAAATGGAGATCTCTGGGTCAGATTCTATGGAGGTGCGAATGAAAAAACTTTGCTCATTTGTCTCTGGACTTCATGTGGAGCTGCAGGCTATAAAAACTAAACTTGGGACATTAGAATCGCAAACTAATCACAATGCGAATGTAGCTGATACGTCTATTCAGGCCTTAGCGTCTCGACTTTCAAATGTGGAGATTACAGCTGCAAACATGGTATCTGCTCCAATCCCGGCTCCTGGTCCAGCTTTTCCTAAACTCCCACCATTCAGGTTTGGTGGTGAAAGAGAGAAATTTCGGGGGTTTTTGAATCAATGTCAGCTGTATTTCTCTGCACGTGCAGCCCAGTTTGCAACTGATCGGGATAAAGTATTGACTATAATTATGTTGCTAACAAACAAAGCATTAGCCTGGGCTAATCCACTGATTGAGACTAATGATGTGTGCTTGAATTCCCTGAAAGACTTTACTGCAGCAATGTGTCAGATGTTTGATGACCCTAATCGGAGTATCACAGCTGAAACCGCATTAATGACACTACGTCAGGGGAAGCGTCCTGTTGTGGAATACGCAATGGAGTTTCGGAAATGGGTGCTGGATACAACATGGTGCGATTCAGCGAAATATGCAGTGTTCAGGAGAGGTTTATCTGCTTCCATCAAAGATGAACTAGCTCGAGGTGAATCACCTACTAACTTGGCTGACTTTATACATCATTGCATTCGGATTGATATTCGTCTTACCGAACGTCGCCAAGAAAAATGGGCCGATGCTAATCGTAATAACTTTATGCCTTTTCCATCCACCAAGGAAACGCTGACTAAGACTTTATCTCAGACAGAGCTGGAACCTATGCAGATTGACGCAGTACGGAGGAAACCCATCGATGCACGTAAAGAATATCGCTTTAAAGAGAATTTGTTTTTACTGCGGTAAATCGGGTCATTATATTTCAGAGTGCCCCGGGAAAAATCGCAAGTCCGCAGCTGCGGTAACTGGACTTGATTTTTCGGATTTATCTTCAGTGTGTTCTCTTCCGCACAGACAGGAAATATCTGCTGAAAACTTTGATTTTCCTGATGACTCATCAGTAACATCACCTGTGGACATAGCTTTACTTTCCGTTAGTTCTACCACAGCGAGGAGGGATTCGCTCTGTTGCATTTCCATCAAAATTCAGGTGTGTTCCTGCTGGATCACCTGCTCCGCCATGATAGATTCTGGAGCTTGCAGCAATCTTATGGACATCTCTTTTGCTGAAAAACATGGCATTCGCTCACGAAAAAGAGACTCTCCGGTGTTTATGGAAACCGTGGACGGGTCTCCACTAATTTCTGGGCCTGTGAAACTTGAAACAGTCCCATTAAAGATCTGTATGGGCGCGGATCATTCTGAAAATATGTCCTTTTTGTTGATTTCTTCTCCCAATTTTCCTATTTTAGGTTTGCCTTGGTTGCGGCTGCGAAATCCGACTATCAATTGGACAACAAAAGAATTACAGTTTCCAAATGAATCAGCATTGTCTGGAGAGCTGGCTCCAGTGAAGACTGCAGTCACGGTCGACTCGACATTGCCGGTAGAGTATCGGGATTTTAGTGATGTGTGTGACAAAAAAAATGCGGATAAATTACCGCCACATCGGCCTTATGACTGTCCCGTGGAATTATTGCCTGGTGCAGCGATTCCTTTCGGGAGTATTTATCCATTGTCTGGGCCAGAATTAAAAGCTCTCAAGGAATACATAGATGAAAACCTAGCTAAGGGGTTTATACGACCATCTTCCTCCCCAGCAGGTGCTCCAATCTTCTTTGTCAAAAAGAAAGATGGCTCACTCCGACCATGCATTGATTACCGGGAGCTCAACAAAATCACAATCAGAAACTCTTATCCACTTCCACTAATTCCCGAATTACTTGAGAGAGTGCGACATGCCAAAATCTTCACAAAATTGGATCTTCGTGGAGCGTACAATCTAGTACGGATTCGTCCTGGCGATGAGTGGAAAACAGCTTTTCGGTCACGTTATGGGCATTTCGAGTATCTCGTTATGTCTTTCGGCCTTCGTAACGCACCGGCTACATTCCAGCATTTGGCGAATGATGTTTTCAGGGATATACTCGACATTTTTGTTGTGATTTATTTGGATGACATTTTGATTTTTTTCCAGCAATATCGAGGACCACCAGCGACACGTGAAAATGGTTTTGGATCGTCTACGGCAGAATCACTTATACATCAAACTGGAGAAATGTGAGTTTCACAAAACAGAAATTCAATTCTTGGGATATGTTATTTCTCCCCAGGGTCTCAGTATGGATGCAAGCAAGACCCAAGCCATTCAGGAGTGGCCAACTCCTAAGTCGGTGAAGGAAGTACAGCGATTCATCGGATTCGCCAATTTTTACAGACGCTTTATTAAAAATTTTTCAGCGATTGTTGCGCCCATAACTCAGTTAACCCAGAAGAAGACGCCATTCGTCTGGTCTCCTCAAGCTCAAACAGCATTTTCTACGTTGAAATCTAGATTTACGACAGCTCCCATTCTTGTCCACCCTGATCCAGACAAGGCCTTCATAGTGGAAGTGGATGCCTCGGACTGTGCTGTAGGGGCCATACTTTCGCAAAGAACAGGTGAGAAAGATCTCTTGCATCCGTGTGCCTTTCTCTCGCAAAAATTGTCACCCGCAGAAAGGAATTATGACGTTGGCAATAAGGAACTGTTAGCCATCATAACCGCATTTAAGGAATGGAGACATCTGTTACAAGGAGCATCCCAACAGATTGTTATACTCACGGATCATCGGAATCTTGAATTCATGAGGTCGGCAAGATGTCTGAAACCTAGACAGGCTCGGTGGAATCTCTTTCTTAATCAATTTGATTTTGTCATTTCCTATAGGCCGGGCTCGCGTAATAAGAAGGCTGATGCACTATCCAGGATTCATTCAGATGAAGCAATTTCAGCTTCATCTTCAAGGACCATTCTATCTGAGAAAACTTTGTAAGCGTCTTGCATAATCAGGATCTTCTAACTGAGATTAAGGAAGCTTATGCTGCAGATTCGCTTTTGAGTCAGCCACCCACTCAGGTAAATCTGACTTTCAAGAATGGACTTTGGTTTCAAGGACAGCGTTTGTATATCCCAGAAACAGTAAAACTGAGTGTGTTGAAATTAATGCATGACTCTAAGGTTGCCGGTCATAGGGGAGTTCAGAAGACTCAGGAATTTCTGTCTCGTTTTTTCTGGTGGCCGACTTTTCGGAAAGATGTTGTTCGGTATGTCTCATCATGTGAGGTATGTGCCAAGTCAAAAGTTCCTCGTTCTTCACCTACTGGACTGTTGCAACCTCTGCCTGTTCCATCCCGTCCCTGGGGCTCTATTTCAATGGATTTTATTGTGGAGTTGCCTTTGTCACAGGGAAAAACCACGATTCTTGTAGTAGTTGACCGGTTGACTAAAGCTGCTCATTTTATTCCCTGTGCTGGTGTCCCAACAGCTAAGCAAACAGCGGATCTTGTTGTGCAAAATGTTTTTCGTTTACACGGAGCTCTGGATGAAGTAATATCTGATCGTGGGGTTCAATTCACCTCACGGTTCTGGCAAAGCTTCTGTGCTGCTCTGGACATCAAAGTAAAATTATCATCTGCTTTTCATCCACAGTCTAACGGCCAAACAGAGCGAACCAACCAAACTTTGGAGCAGTATCTGCGTTGCTACGTGTGTCATCTTCAAGACGATTGGGTGAGTCTACTGCCATTGGCTGAGTTCACGTATAACAACTCTCAGAATGCTTCAACCAAATTATCTCCGTTCTTTGCTAACAAGGGATATCATCCCAGTATTCTCCCTCGACTCCCCATAGACATGTCTGTGCCTGCGGTTGCTGACCGCATTGCATCTTTACAGCAAAATTTGGACGTTCTAAAGAATACTTTAGTTTCAGCACAGGAAAGATTTAAAAAGGCAGCAGACAGATTCCGTAAGCCAGCACCAACATACAAGGTAGGAGACATGGTCTGGCTCTCAACAAAAAACTTGAAACTCAGAATTCCGACTTCCAAGTTGGGGCAAAAATATGTTGGCCCATATAAGATCAGCGGTATTGTGAGTCCTGTAGCCTGTCGACTCAAGTTGCCTAACTCTCTAAGAATTCATCCTGTTTTCCATGTTTCCCTGCTTAAACCAGCAGTGCCTAATTCTTTTCCCGGACGCACCTCTGCTCCTCCTGATCCAGTCCTCATTGACGGGCAAGAGGAATTCGTCGTGGAGAAAATCTTGGATTCACGGATTCATAGGAGACGTCTTCAGTATCTGGTGAAATGGCAGGGATACTCGACTGAAGAAAATTCCTGGGAACCTCTGGAGAACATCCATGCTCCCCATCTGATCAGAATGTTTCACAGCAGATACCCCAATAAGCCAGACTTGAGATCGTCCAGAGGACGTTTTTTAAGAAGGGAGTAATGTAAGGACTTGGACTGTATATCTGTTTCTAGTTGCTGTTTGCCCTCAGTTCAGTTACTTTTGCCCTTACCTAAGATGGAGTCATTGGCCTCACGGGGGCCATCTTGTTTCCTGTCAGATTTTCCATGTTCCTGTCTGTGGTGTATTTAAGGGAGCTCTGAATATATACTCATTGCTTGAGTATCTTGTTCCTGACTTGTGATCAAGCTGGAAGAACTGCTATCTTGCTGGTTTCTTCGTTACTTTGGGATACCCCATCTGTCTCCGGTTCTACATCTCTTCATTGCAAAGACTTGTTTCCCTGGATCTGCTCTGCACCCGTCTCTGCTGCTGGACTGCTCCCTGCTAGGAGGCCTAGCCTGGTCTCCAGGTCTCTGGATCTCACATACTTGGACTTCCACGGTCTGTACACGTGCTTACTGCCTATCCAGCTCTGTCTGCTACTAACCTGCTGTGTCATAGCTGTTTACCTGCATATCATTATAAATATTCTTGAACTCTTAACCTATTGACTCTCGGCCTCTTTTCTGACCCATGATACTGATCTCCACTGCACTTAGCACTAAGTTTATTACAGGCAGTGATTGGCACATTAGCCAATGATGGGACAGTAGTAGTCCCATCATCCAGCTAATGTGTTGAATGTAAAAAAAAAAAAACTACATACATACTACATACATACATACTACATATATACTACACACATACATACTATATACATACAGTACATACATACTACATACAACATACATGCTACATACAACCTACATACATACTACATACAACATACATGCTACATACATTGCTCCTGCAATGCATCACTGAGGTTACTATAGTTCAAAGTCTCACTTTATGGCAATTGCTGCATGGATAAATTTCTCATACAGCAATGCCAAAAGTGAGACTAGGGACTATTTTTTTTTTACAGCGGCGGAGGAATACAGTGCGGAAGGATACCTTGCTCCTGTCATTGTGTTCTTGGAGCCCCTAGAGAGTGGTCGCAATAGCTGATTCTGCGGTTCTCCACAGGAGATCGTCATGGGACACTCGTGGATTTCTGCGGACAGGGAGTATATTGGTTGTTTGTTATTTTAGTCTTTTTTACAGATGACACTGTCTTCGGGATCAAAGTGACAAGTAATGGTGAGTATGAACTCTATGTTTAATGTACTGTATGTCTGTATGTAATGTATGAATGTATTCTATGTAGGGTTTAGCGAAAAGGATTGGACAAATTAAAAAATCGCCGACTTTCGGCAAAGTCGGGTTTCGTGAAACCCGACCCGATCCTAGTGTGGGATCGGCCAAAAGGTCGGCGATCTTCACACCAAAGTCGCATTTCGTATGCTGTTTTAGTGCCATTTTTCAGCCAATGAAGGAGGATGCAGAGTGTGGGCAGCATGATGACATAGGTCTCGGTCCCCACCATCTTAGAGAAGGGCATGACAGTGATTGGCTTGCTTTCTGTGGCGTCATAGGGGCTATAAAGTGGCGTGTACGCCGACCACCATCTTACTTCTGCCGATCGTAGCATAGGGAGAGGTTGCTGCCACCTGCATCAGAAGAAGGGATATAGTTAGGGAGGGAAGATTAAGCCCTGAAACGGCTTGTGCTGTAGCGATTTCCACTGTCCAATACCACCTTTTCTTTGCAGGGACAGTTGATTTTATATTTTTGTGCATCAGCTCTGTAGCTTATAAGGCTGCCTTATAAGGCTCCCTGATAGCTGCATTGCTGTTTGTACGCCACTGTGCAAACCAACTGCTTTTTTTAAAGCAAAAAACCTGTTGCTCCTTTCTGCACAGTTATCTTGTTTATTTGTCCACACTTTTGTGTGCAGCAGTCCTTTTTATTGCTGCCATACTTGTCCTGAGATCATTGTAGGGAGATTGAAATTCTACTACAGTCCTTGTATTTTTTGATATATCTTCCAGCCACGTTCTGCCACTTAAAGGGAGATTCAAATTGTCACAAAGTGGATCTATGTCAGTTCTGTTAGTTTGTCGTATATATCTTCCAGCCACGTTCTGCCACTTACATTGTGTAGTGTTCTACACTGTGCCTGGGTTTTGATGCAGTCTCCCCCCAAAAAAGGGAGATTTAAATTGTCACAAAGTGGATCTACATCAGTTCTGTTAGTTTGTTGTATATCAGCCAGCCATGTTCTGCCACTTACATTGTGTAGTGTTATACACTGGGCCTGAGTTTTGGTGCAGTCTCCCCCCAAAAAAAGGGAGATTTAAATTGTCACAAAGTGGATCTACATCAGTTCTGTAAGTTTGTCGTATATCTTCCAGCCACGTTGTGCCACTTACATTGTGTAGTGTTATACACTGGGCCTGAGTTTTGGTGCAGTCTCCCCCCCAAAAAAAGGGAGATTTAAATTGTCACTAAGAGGATCTACGTCAGTTCTGTTTGTCGTATATCAGCCAGCCACGTTCTGCCATTTACATTGTGTAGTGTTATACACTGTGCCTGAGTTTTGGTGCAGTCTCCCCCCAAAAAAGGGAGATTCAAGTTGTCACAAAGTGGATCTACGTCAGTTCTGTTAGTTTGTCATATATCTTCCAGCCATGTTCTGCCACTTACATTGTGTAGTGTTATACATAGTAACATAGTTTGTAAGGCCGAAAAAAGACATTTGTCCATCCAGTTCAGCCTATATTCCATTATAATAAATACCCAGATCTACGTCCTTCTACAGAACCTAATAATTGTATGATACAATATTGTTCTGCTCCAGGAAGACATCCAGGCCTCTCTTGAACCCCTCGACTGAGTTCGCCATCACCACCTCCTCAGGCAAGCAATTCCAGATTCTCACTGCCCTAACAGTAAAGAATCCTCTTCTATGTTGGTGGAAAAACCTTCTCTCCTCCAGACGCAAAGAATGCCCCCTTGTGCCCGTCACCTTCCTTGGTATAAACAGATCCTCAGCGAGATATTTGTATTGTCCCCTTATATACTTATACATGGTTATTAGATCGCCCCTCAGTCGTCTTTTTTCTAGACTAAATAATCCTAATTTCTCTAATCTATCTGGGTATTGTAGTTCTCCCATCCCCTTTATTAATTTTGTTGCCCTCCTTTGTACTCTCTCTAGTTCCATTATATCCTTCCTGAGCACCGGTGCCCAAAACTGGACACAGTACTCCATGTGCGGTCTAACTAGGGATTTGTACAGAGGCAGTATAATGCTCTCATCATGTGTATCCAGACCTCTTTTAATGCACCCCATGATCCTGTTTGCCTTGGCAGCTGCTGCCTGGCACTGGCTGCTCCAGGTAAGTTTATCATTAACTAGGATCCCCAAGTCCTTCTCCCTGTCAGATTTACCCAGTGGTTTCCCATTCAGTGTGTAATGGTGATATTAATTCCTTCTTCCCATGTGTATAACCTTACATTTATCATTGTTAAACCTCATCTGCCACCTTTCAGCCCAAGTTTCCAACTTATCCAGATCCATCTGTAGCAGAATACTATCTTCTCTTGTATTAACTGCTTTACATAGTTTTGTATCATCTGCAAATATCGATATTTTACTGTGTAAACCTTCTACCAGATCATTAATGAATATGTTGAAAAGAACAGGTCCCAATACTGACCCCTGCGGTACCCAACTGGTCACAGCGACCCAGTTAGAGACTATACCATTTATAACCACCCTCTGCTTTCTATCACTAAGCCAGTTACTAACCCATTTACACACATTTTCCCCCAGACCAAGCATTCTCATTTTGTGTACCAACCTCTTGTGCGGCACGGTATCAAACGCTTTGGAAAAATCGAGATATACCACGTCCAATGACTCACCGTGGTCCAGCCTATAGCTTACCTCTTCATAAAAACTGATTAGATTGGTTTGACAGGAGATTGTGCCTGAGATTTGGTGCAGTCTGCCCCCCAAAAAAGGGAGATTTAAATTGTCACTAAGAGGATCTACGTCAGTTCTGTTTGTCGTATATCAGCCAGCCACGTTCTGCCATTTACATTGTGTAGTGTTATACACTGTGCCTGAGTTTTGGTGCAGTCTCCCCCCAAAAAAGGGAGATTCAAGTTGTCACAAAGTGGATCTACGTCAGTTCTGTTAGTTTGTCATATATCTTCCAGCCATGTTCTGCCACTTACATTGTGTAGTGTTATACACTGGGCCTGAGTTTTGGTGCAGTCTCCCCCCCCAAAAAAAGGGAGATTCAAATTGTCACAAAGTGGATCTACATCAGTTCTGTTAGTTTGTCGTATATCTTCCAGCCACGTTCTGCCACTTACATTGTGTAGTGTTATACACTGTGCCTGAGTTTTGGTGCAGTCTCCCCCCCCAAAAAAGGGAGATTTAAATTGTCACTAAGTGGATCTATGTCAGTTCTGTTAGTTTGTCGTATATCAGCCAGCCACGTTCTGCCACTTACATTGTGTAGTGTTTACACCATGCCTGAGTTTTGGTTCAGTCTCCCCCCCAAAAAAGGGAGATTTAAATTCTCAACAAATTTATATACACCTTCTACCTTGTTTTACAGTACCATATAATGGTTGTTATTTTGGTTAGATTTTCCCAAAAATGAGGACGTCTGGTGGAAGAGACCGTGAGCGGTCGTTGCCAGCTGGTAATGATAGTGGTGGTGGTGGTGGAACATCTGGT
This sequence comes from Ranitomeya imitator, assembly GCF_032444005.1. NCBI lineage: Eukaryota > Metazoa > Chordata > Amphibia > Anura > Dendrobatidae > Ranitomeya > Ranitomeya imitator. Next base: position 1,022,390,092 of record NC_091282.1, read on the forward strand.
GGTGGTGGGAAAAGCAAAATAGCACCAAAGGCTCGAGGTGTTGAGCCAGCGTCATCGTCTGGCTACACAAGGCTTCAAAGGCTCCCTTATCTGGGAGTAGGAAAACAGGTTTTAAAGCCGGAGCAGCAGGAAAAAGTTTTGGCTTTCTTGCTGACTCAGCCTCTTACTCTTTCACCTCCTCTTCAGAAAGTTCGAAATATAAAAGCAGCGAGTCATCAGTGGATGCTGGCGGTCAGGAACAAGTCGCTTCCTTGTGTCCTTCACTCAAACCAAAAGTGAAGGATGCGGCAGGTGACACTACAGTTTACTCCATGGAGCTCTTTACACATACCGTGCCTGGGTTAGAAAGGGAAATTGTTAACAGGCCATGCTCATTACAAGATGAATCGGGCATGGAGTGCACAGATGCACAGCCACAGCTAGATTATTATGCTGTTCCATTGACTCAGATCACTACATTGCCCTCGCAGTGTACTGAGCCAGAATCTGACCCTGATGAGACTATAGCAATAGTAAGCACGGCACTCTTGGCTTCTTGGAGGTGCGCAAGTTAGGTATCCAACCCGTCAAATATAAGCAATAAATTACTTGGCACTCAGGAGATCTTTATGCATGATCAGAAGTGAACAATTCGTTTATTTAGTGCATCCAGCTCAAACATTAAACGTTTTCGGTCTAATCAAAAGACCTTCATCAGAAACAGTTTTGGAGTACTGGAAGCCACGAAGAGTATGTGTGGGCCCACAGGGGTGCCAACAACAGGTGGAGTCCGGGAGAGAAAGGCGCCATGAAGAGTTTGGAAAACGGAAGTGGCGCAGTGGCAGTGGACAGTCCCGGGAGAACGCAACTCCTTCTGCACGGCGCCCTTTGAGGATTCAGCGCTACCGCCACTGCGAGTATCTCGCCCTTCTGCAGCGCTCTGCTTCTGTTTTCCAGACTCTTCAAGGCGCCTTTCTCTCCCGGACTCCGCCTGTTGTTGGCACCCCTGTGGGCCCACACATACTCTTCGTGGCTTCCAGTACTCCAAAACTGTTTCTGATGAAGGTCTTTTGATTAGACCAAAAACGTTTAATGTTTGAGCTGGATGCACTAAATAAACGAATTGTTCACTTCTGATCATGCATAAAGATCTCCTGAGTGCCAAGTAATTTATTCCTGATGAGACTATGTTGCCCCGTCATGAACGCTATAGCACCTTACACGGTGACACAGAGGAAGGTGCACATGACATTGAAGATTAGGTGATAGACGACCCAGTTGATGACCCAGATTGGCAGCCATTGGGGGAAGAGGGTGCCACTGCCAGTAGCTCAGAAGCGGAGGAGGATGATCCGCAGCAGCCATCTACATCGCAACAGCTTTCATCTGGCAGGCCCGTATCTGCCCAAAAACGTTTGTCAAAACCAAAAACAGTTTTAGGACAGCGTAGCCATCTGGTGAAAGTAACACAGCATGCAATGCCTGAAAAGGTATTCCATAGTAGGAAGAGTGCAGTGTGGGAATTTTTTAACCAAGATCCGAATGATCAGTGCAAAGTTATCTGTAAGAAATGCTCAAAGACCTTTAGCAGAGGGAAGAATCTTCAAAATTTAAATACAACGTGCATGCTTAGACATTTAACCAGCATGCACTTGCAAGCCTGGACTAACTACCAAGCGTCCCATACCGTTGGGGCACCTACTCTGAAGGAAGGTAGTCAGCAATGCTACATTGCTTCCCTCACTGTAAGCCCACCGGTTAGGACACCATCAGCAGCACAACTCCTCCTCCTCCTCCAGAAGCAAAAGCTCGTCCACAGAGCGCAGTCGCACGACCACTCCATCTGCAGCTGCCAGTGTTGCACACAAGGTGTCCCATTATCGAACAGCTAGTGGTAAACGTCAGCAGGCTGTGTTATAAATGAAGTGTTTGGGCGACAACAGGCACACCGCGGAAGTACTGGCCGAGTACTTTCATCAAGAAACTCAGTCATGGCTGGGCAGTGTACATCTTGAGGCAGGCAAGGTAGTCAGTGATAACGGAAGGAATTTTATGGCTGCCATAGCCCTTTCAGAACTGAAACACATACCTTGCCTGGCTCACACCTTGAACCTGGTGGTGCAGTGCTTCCTGAAAAATTATCCGGGGATACCAGCCCTGCTCCTGAAGGTGTGAAGACTTTGCTCGCACATCCGACGGTCGCCCGTACACTCCAGCCGTATGCTGAACCATCAGCGATCGCTGAAGCTTCCCCAGCACCGCCTAATAATCGTTGTTGCAACAAGGTGGAACTCCACACTGCACATGCATCAGAGGCTGTGCGAACAGAGGTGTACTGTAATTTATTTGTTGGAGGATACACATAAACGGGCAGGCAGCTGGATGGCAGACATGGAGTTGTCTGGTGTGCAGTGGTCGAAGCTACAAGACCTCTGTCAAGTCCTTCAGTGTTTTGAGGAATGCACACGGCTGGTAAGTGCAGATGACGCCATGATAAGCATGAGCATCCCACTAATGCATCTGCTGATGCAAAGTTTGATGCACATTAAGGAGCAGGCATCTGCAGTTGAGGAGGAGGGAAGCCTTGATAACAGTCAGCCATTGTCTGCTCAGGGAACCCTCCTGGATGAGGTGGCGGACGAAGAGGAGGAGGAGGAGGATGATGGGGATGAATATTTATGGGAGGAGGATGCTTCTCAGGGGGCAATAGAAACTGGTGGCGTTGCAAGGTCAGGTACAGGGATTTTGTGGGACACAAGTGATGTTGATTTGCAAGAAAGTGCTCCTCAACCCAGCATAAGCAGTGAATTGACACCTGGAACATAAGCCCACATGGCTGAGTATGCCTTGCGTATCCTAAAAAGGGACCCCCGCATTATCAAAATAATGACCGATGACGATTACTGGTTGGCCTCCTGGATCCACGATATAAAGGGAAATTACAAAATATCATGCCACATGAGAACCTTGAGCAAATATAGGCTACCAAACAAGCAACTCTTGTAGACCGTTTGGTTCAGGCATTCCCAGCACACAGCGGTGGTGATGGTTCTCACACGAGCTGTAGGGGCAACATGGCAGAGGTGTTAGAGGTGCACAAATCCAAAGTGGCGTTGGACAAAGGGGTTTTATGACCAGGTTGTGGAGTGATTTCGCAATGACCGCAGATATGACAGGTACTGCTTGTCACGACTGTCCTGGTGTAACACGACCTGACGGGTCGGTCACAAAATGACGGAACACACAAGGGTACACCGGGGACACTTTAACAATGGTGGGCCCTGACGTTAGGGAACGGGGAATGGGCACCTCCTGCACTCACCTGAGGCTGTGCCCTGATCTTACTACCATCCCTATACGGGTGCTTTCAACCCGTCGCCGACCAGGATACCTTGTCCCTCACTTGCCCTGCTCCAATCCCTATGTAGGGAACTGGCAGGTGAGAGCACTGGTCCTACCGCTGCACTAATACAACACAAGGACAGTTGCACAACAAAGGGACAAAGAAACAATAACACCACACTTAGCTTTCTCTTGTGCAATGCACCGCACAGCAGAGTAAGGCACCAGGAATGAGGATTCAGCTGCAGAACCAAAGCACTTAGCAAGCAGCAATTCCAGCAAGGTTGGTATCCAAAGGACCTGTATAACCAACAGTCAGCTGACGCACCAGGTGACCTTTTAAAGGAAGGTGGGAGTGGTAACAAACATCAGCTGACCCAGCAGCAATGCAATGCAATATCACCAGTGGCCACCGGGGGGAGAAAACTGCATTAACCCCCAATGACCAGAAAGGAAAAAATTTTTTTATCAGAAGGAAACCAGATCTGCCACAGATCCGCATAGATCGTGACAGTACCCCCCTTTCAATGAGGGGCCTCTGGACCCTCAACACTGGACCTCACCAGTTAACAACCTACAGTGAGAATGTCTCGATTCACCTGAGTTCACCTGCTCAGTCACCTGACCCTCAGGTTTACGGTGAACACAGCACAAAGGAGATGACAACGTAGGTGGCACAAATCTCCAGAGTGCCGACCTGTGGAATGAGTTGTGTATGGGCATTACTGAGGGTAACTCCAACAACTTTTGGGGTCCACTTTTTCCTGTTACCCTTGAGAAAACAAAAATTGGGGGTGAAAAGATCATTTTTGTGAAAAAAAAAATATGATTTTTTATTTTTACGGCTTTACATTATAAACACAATGCTGTCACTTCTTGGGAGTTTCCACTCTTTAGGCACATCAGGGGCTCTCTAAATGTGACATGGCATCATATCTCAATTCCAGCCAATTTTGCACTGAAAAGTTAAATGGCCTCCTTCCCTTCCAAGCTCTGCTGTGTGCCCAAATAGTGGTTTACCCCCACATAATCAGTATCGTCGTAGTCAGGACAAATTGTACATCAACTTTTGGTGTCCAATTTCTCCTATTACTAGTGTTGAGCATTCCGATACCGCAAGTATCGGGTATCAGCCGATACTTGCGGTATCGGAATTCCGATACCGAGTTCCGATACTTTTGTGGTATCGGGAATCGGTATCGGATCCATATTAATTTGTAAAATAAAGAATTAAAATAAAAAATATTGATATACTCACCTCTCCGGAGGCCCCTGGACATCACCGCTGGTAACCGGCAGCCTTCTTTGCTTAAAATGAGCGCGTTTAGGGCCTTCCATGACGTCACGGCTTCTGATTGGTCGCGTGCCGCTCATGTGACCGCCAGCGACCAATCACAAGCCGCGACGTCATTCTCAGGTCCTAAACTCCTCATTCTAGGAATTTAGGACCTGAGAATGACGTCGCGGCTTGTGATTGGTCGCGTGGCAGTCACATGAGCGGCACGCAACCAATCAGAAGCCGTGACATCATGGAAGGCCCTAAACGCGCTCATTTTAAGCAAAGAAGGCTGCCGGTTACCAGCGGTGATGTCCAGGGGCCTCCGGAGAGGTAAGTATATCAATATTTTTTATTTTAATTCTTTATTTTACACATTAATATGGATCCCAGGGCCTGAAGGAGAGTTTCCTCTCCTTCAGACCCTGGGAACCATCAGGATACCTTCCGATACTTGGTGTCCCATTGACTTGTATTGGTATCGGGTATCGGTATCGGCGATATCCGATACTTTTCGGGTATCGGCCGATACTATCTGATACCGATACTTTCAAGTATCGGACGGTATCGCTCAACACTACCTATTACCCTTGGTAAAGTAAAACAAATTGGATCTGAAGTAATTTTTTTGTAAAAAAAAGTTAAATGTTCATTTTTTTTTAAACATTTCAAAAATTCCTGTGAAGCACCTGAAGGGTTACCAAACTTCTTAAATTTGGTTTTGAGCACCTTGAGGGGTGCAGTTTTTAGAATGGTGTCACTTTTAGGTATTTTCTATCATACAGACCCTCAAAGTGACTTCAAATGTGGTGTGGTCCCTGAAAAAAAATGATGTTGTAAAAATGAGATTGGTTGGTCAACTTTTAACCCTTATAACTCCCTAACAAATTTTTTGTTCGAAAATTGTGCTGATGTAAAGTAGACATGTGGGAAATTTTACCTATTAAGCATTTTGTGTAACATATCTCTGTGATTTAAGGGCATGAAAATTCAAAATTGGAAAATTGCAAAATATTCAAAATTTTGGCCAAATTTCCATTTTTTCACAAATAAATGCAAGTAATATCAAATAAATTTTACCACTATTATGAAGTACAATTTGTCACAAGAAAAGAGTCAGAATCACCAGGATCCATTGAAGCGTGCCAGAGTTATAACCTCATAAAGTGACAGTGGTCAGAATTGTAAAAATTGGCCCGGTCATTAACGTGCAAACCACCCTTGGGGTTTAAGGGGTTAAGCATATCTACAGAAACTCCCAAGGCCCCTCAAGTTGTGTAAGAATCCTGGAAAATTAATTCAAAATTATTACTAGATGGTATACTATGCCCAAACAGATTCACAGATGGTATCATGCTACAGCTACTAACTCTTGGAGATGTGGAGCGAATGACGGCAGCTATGTCCACATCTGGTGGTCTTGTCCTATACTTTGTCCCTTTTGGAATGAGGCGTTCTTAATCATACATAAGTTGCTGGGCAAGGGAGCCATCTTGAAACCTGAACATATCTTCTTAAACCTTCCACTCTGGCAAAATGATAAACATGCTACTAAATTGGCTCAGTTCATTTTGGTGGCCAGGAGATCATTGATCCCAATCAATTGGAACTCTACTATTCTACCCAACACGCAACACATTTACTCTAAAACCAAACACATTATTCACATATAAGAATTAGCAGCAAGAGTTAATCATGACCTTACAAATTTTCATAATATATGGAGAAGCTGGACCCAATTTAGATCACAAACCCCCTTTTACTCAACTATTATGTCATAACTATTTTATTATCCCAAGGTGCTCTGACAACTCTCTCCTACCCCTTCTGCCCCCTCTTTCCTTCCTATTCTCTCCCCCGTCTGCTTCTACCCTTCCACCTGTTCTCTGTTCCACTGATACTTATCTCATACTTTTAACAAAAAATTTGAAGCTTCTGTAATTCCGCTGATTACGGTAATTAAGTTTTCATATGCCAGACATCTGCTGTGCATTTTACCGGAAACATTATTTTAATTTTTAATTTTGTCACGGTTACTTTCTTTACTCTGTTTGGTGTACTTTAATCTCTTAATACAAAGAACATTGAAAGAATAACATTGGTCCGAATGCAATCCGATTTTTTATCAGATTGCACTCATCCGTTTTTCTCGCAAGTGAATATGAGCTCTATCTAATCTGAGAGCAGATAGTTATTTCCTGTCCTGTATTTCAACATTGCATGACATGAAGGCTGATTATCACTTTATCAGAATACATATAGCCTTTCTGATAATGTTGCATAATTATTCTATTACATATTAAAACACTGTAAAAATATTTATCAATATTTTTAGAACAAAACTTTAAGCACTTTTAATTATTTTCTTGGATACACATAAGACATTGTAGTAAAAGCAATTTGTGCCTCATTGTTACCCAACAATCTAAAACCTGATGAAATGGGACTATGATTTAGATCAGCTTAGAAAGAAAACAAACAATAACAGCTGTAATCTAATCAACTTCCGCATAGACAATGAACTTTCCAAGATTTCGGAAAAGTAAACGACAGATCTAATTAAATTTGTGCAGCTCACTTTAGAAAAATGACCAAAATGAGCACATGCTCATCACTGCATATTTTGTTGTATTAGGAAAGTAGACAATATCCTCTCAGCAGATGAAAACAATTTTGTTTGGTTGTGATATGCTTTTACTGTACGTTTACAAAAAGGAAAGTTTACCCATTCCATTTTATCTCCTAATTGCATTTTTGTAATTCATCTTCCGCTATTCAATGTTTTTTTTTTCTTCAATTTTACCTAGAATAAAAAAAATATTGTAAATGAATTATATGTGTAGTGTGCTGATGTTGGTGGGGGAAGGAAAATTGGCAAATTCTTAAGACCAGCATCCTTAGAGGGACCCCATCACATATTCTACACAGCTTCAGCAGCATGGGTGTAATGATCGATGCTGCATAAGATTCAACAGGGCCCAAAGTGATGGAGGGCCCACTAATGCCAACTTTACTTTCTGAGGACGTAAATCCAACTTTTCCTCAGATATACATCCTAATAAAAACCATTGCAAAGCAGAGAACCACTGGCTCACTGCACTTTAATTCATGAATAATTCAGAAATAATGTGCAGCACTCAGCATGGCAGCTTGAATGAAAAGTCCTTTTTTCATGACTTTCATCTTAGACGGTAAGGTACAGAGGGGTATGGGGAGAGAAGAGAAAGTACGATGGCCATTTCGTGTTACCACGCTTCAACGGGTCCAGGTGGATGACTAATTACCAAGTGCTTCCTTCAAAAAGGCTGAACATGTAATTTAACCATATACATAACAAAATGAACAATCAAACAAAAACAAAATAACTAAAAAACATTATTATGATTTATCACAGATAACAGCATTTTAACTTTTACAGTTATTGCAACAAGAATTTTTTAAGGAAAAAATCCTTTAGGAAAAAAATTTTGACGTAGAAGCGCAGGCTAGTGTGAAACATCCGTCGTCCGGTGCAGTTTCCATGTGAAAGCCTCCCTGTCTCTGTTTTAAATATATCCAAAATAAAGGACATTGCTTGTGGGATGGTGAGTGCCATACTCTCTTCTTACACATGGTGAATGTGGACCTCAAAAGTTGCTGAGCAATTTCCCGAGTACACCACTTTCAAAATTATTATGCAAATTGGATTTAAGTGTCATAAAAATTTAATGTTTTGTTTCCCAAATAAAATCATGGATGGTATTGTGTCTCAGGTGTAACGGTAGTGGTGGAATCACTGTGCCGTGGTCTAAGGAGAACCTAGAGAAGGCATGACTACGTGAGCAGCTGAGTTTTTACTAGTGCCCCTGAAGGTGGGTTTAGGCTTGGCTCCTGATGGACACCGGGGTTCTACTCCATGACATTCCTTGGGCACATGGCAGCTGACCCCCAAAGGAACAGGTAGCTGGAATGGCTCAGAAGGTGTGCACAGATAATACAGTTAGGCACTGGCAGGTGCTGACTGGTCTGGCTGGTATACAAATTGGCATGGCAAGCTCTGGCAAGTCCAACTGATATACATACTGGCATGGCAGGTGCAGGCGGTTCCAGGTGTTAATCAGACCGCCAAGGAAGTTGCAGGTGGGTACAGCTGATATACAGACTGGCACAGCAGGTTCAGGCAAGTCCAGCTGACAAACAGACTTTCACAGCATGTGCAGAGATGGGTACGGCTGTTATACAGACTGACACAGCAGGTGTAGGTGGGTCCGACTGATAAACAGACTGGCACAGCAGGTGCAACCGGGTCCAACTGTTATACATTGGATAAGGACACTTTAAGATGGCACACATGGCCACATTAAGGAGTGAGAGCACTCGCACGCCATAAGTACAGTGCTTGGGGATCTGAGTGCAATAAGTGAGTTAGTGTCCCTGCCAGGAGTGAGGAACAGCATGCATGGATGATGGCGCAACATCAGGACTCTTTGGATCATTGAAATGAAGCTCAGACACCTGCAATTAGTTTGCCAGTTGAGCCCAATTAAAAGAAAAATACTTAAGAAGAATGTTCCACATTATTAAGCAGGCCACAGGATTCAAGCAATATGGGACATAAAAATTATCTTTCTGCTGCCAAAAAATGTTAAATAGTGCAATGTTTTGGATATGGTATGAAAATATTAAATATTTCACAAAAACTTAACCATGATCATCATACTGCAAAGAGATTTGCAGTTGATAGAGAGCACAGACGGATTTGTGCAAACAACACCATAATGAGGATGGTTTTTGTCATACAAATTCAACAGTTAAAAAGAGCATCTCCTAAAATCAAAGCAGCAAACAGGTATTGGAATTCCTCTGGAATCCTGCAAATCTCACGGTGCAGGATCTTCCAGAGGCTTGCAGTTGTGCATAAACCTACTATATGGCCATCCCTAAACAGGCTCACATGCAAAAACGGTTGAAGCCAGCCCAGACCTTCTTGAAGACTAAGATTAAAACTGTCTTGTTTACTAATGAGTGATGTGAAACCCTGGATGCTCCATATGGATGGAGTAGGAGCAGTGAATGGTTGGTGGATGGCCACCATGTCCCAGTATGACTGCGATGTCAGCAAGGACGTGGTGGATTCATGTTTTGGGCTGGAATCATGGAAACAGAGCTGGTGGGCCCCTTTGGGGTTACTGAAGGTGTGAAAATGAAGTCAGCAAAGTATATAGGGTTTCTGACTGACCACTTTCTTCCATGGTACAAAAGAATAACTGTGCCATCTGTAGCAAAATCATCTTCATACATGGAAAAGCACCATCTCATGCTGCAAAGAATACCTCTGAGTCATTGGCTGATATTGTCATAAAAAGAGAGAAACTCATTATGAGGCCACCATCCTCTCCTAACCTTAAACCTATTGAGAACCTTTGGAGTAGGGGGGCATGGCCTGCAGCCAAAGAAGCTGGTTGTGTATTCCGGAGCTCCAAGGCCCTATCTGGAAATCCAGCTAACATCTATTCCCTGGAGACCCATCCACATCCACACCTGCCTGAGAAGGATCCCTAGAGACTAGTTAAGTGGATATTGGCCCCCTTCCAGGCCCCTGGACCCACTCCGTGGCAGATTGCAATAGAGGCCTCCATGTGGCATCGGAGCCTGTCGGGACCACGTGTGCGCCCATCCTGAGCCACTTTCTTCCTTCCGTGGGGATCTGAGGACAGGGACGCCTGTACTTACCCCCCTGGTTCCTGTCCGGAGCGCTGTGGAGTTGGCTCAGAGGTGAACAGTGAGTGCCGCGGTACCCGACACGTGTTGCGGCCTGCACTTCCGGCAAGACTGCAGCCTCGAGTTGCACCCTGAGTGGCCGAGGTGGAGTCAGGGATTGAGACTCTGAAGCAAGTGGTGCTGATTGCGTGGCTTGGTGACTCCGAGGCGGGCGGTGTGGAGCGGCCTGCTGGGACTTCTGGTGCCCCTCTGATCCCTGCTCTGCTCACTTTCTGGAGGCCTGTGCCCTCTCCTTAATGGTTCTCTTGGACTCTGAGTCCTGCTCCTTGGCCTGTCGAGGCCCTGTCTTGGAGCTTAATCCTCTTCTCCTATCTCTTAAGGTGTCTTGACTGCTTGCTCCATACAGATAAAGGGATGTGTACACTTTCTTGGCTGCAACACTCTTTTATTGCTCTAACCTGAACTAGACATTACCTGGGCACTAATATGTGATGCAAGATGTTACTGCTTGCTAAGGGGATTCTGAGGAGATTTAAGGGAATTATTTATTAGCTACACAACTTGTTCACAATGGTTAAATCCTCCCACAAGCTGACCATATCTAGCACCAAGTCCAACAGATCAGGATCTCAAGCTGATATGTATAAGTTCTTAAAAAAACAAGGAAACTCGTCTAACATTTCTAAAACCTCCCACTCATTTGGGACGGCTATGGAGGATCATAACAGAGTCTGATCCAGGGAGTGATGGAGAATCAGAAGATCAAGACAAAGGTAGCCATGTTACTAGATCATTTATTAAAAGGATTTTAAGCAAAGCACTTGAACCTCTGGGAAAGGATCTTACAGCTATTAAGCAAGACCTTAATCAATTGGGCCACAGGATTGAAGTGGTCGAATCTACCCAATCAGAAATAATACAATGTTCCAACTCTTCTCTAACCTGTCACAAGCTGCAGGAGGACCATATCAATTGGATTTATACTATCTTAGAAGACCACAAAACTAGAGAAAGGAGAAATAGCTTAAGGTTAAAGGGTATCCCCGAATCGATTCTTCCTGAAGCTCTGACCACAACAGTCACCGAAATCTTTCGAGCCATTCTCGATCTTACTGATCCAACAGAGATTGAAATGGTGAGAGTTCACAGAGCGATGAGGCCCAAACCAATATCTGATGAGCCACCCCGTGATGTTCTCTGCCGCTTTCTGGATTACAGGACGAAAGACCTCCTATTAAAAAGAGCTAGAGAAGCAGAATTGATCACTCATGATTAGAGTTGAGCGACTTTAACATTTTTAGGATCGAGTCGGGTTTCGCGAAACCCGACTTTCTCAAAAGTCGGGTCGGGTGAAATCGGCCAATTATTGCGAAAGTCGGGGTTAGGCCGAAACACGAAACCCAATGCAAGTCAATGGGGAATCAAAGTCGGCAGTGAGTGGAGGACAGGAAAACACCTACAGTGTACATTTTAATGCCAAAAACATCAATTTGTTTTACTGAAGCTTGTAAATCTTAATTTACTTTATAATAATAGTTAGGCATTAAAAACAGGGGCTCTTTTGGCTAAAGTTGTGGGGGAGTAGGGCTGGCTCAAGATTTTTTGTGGTCACAGGAAACGTGGAATACGTCACGGTGGTGGAGCAGGGAGAAGTATTTCAATTTTGCAAGTGCTGTGATCCTGAGCAAGCAGGGGGGCCCACTAGTTGGCACTGGCACAGGGCCCCTCATAGTACGGCGAAGTGTTTGATGGCGGGCAGCGCCTCTCACTGCCAGTAACACTTTTGCGCACTTTGAGGGGCCCTGTGCCTGTGCCAGTGCCAGCGAGTATGCTCCCCACCTGATGAAGGAACCTGCACTTTCATCTGCACCTTCCTCTTTGTCCCCGTGTAAGGTGGTATAGTATGCGAGAAGGGGAACCTGACTTTCAGCAGGGTCAGATTCTGGCTGTGTAGAGTGCAAGGGGAATGTAGTGGTCTGGGTCAATGTATCAGCAGACTCATCTAGCAGTGGCTGGGCAATGGGCAGGATGAGCAGGAAACACAGATATGGGCCCAAAATGAAAAAAGTAGGCTAAAAGCAGTTCAAAATTGGTAACAGGAGTACACAGGCGGCATTGCTTTGTTCAGTGGAGGACAACTGTAAGGAGTGGCTGACACAGTTACTAGGCCCAAATAAGTAAGTAGGCTAAATACAGTTCAGGAGTAGACAGGCGGCATTGCTTTTTTCTGGGAGGAGAAAAGCAAGGAGCGGCCGACACAGTTAGTAGGCCCAACCAAACAAGTAGGCCAAATGCAGTTTAATATCTGAAACGGTGAAAATGGAGGCTCAGCTTTGTTCAGTGGAAGAGAACAACAAGGAGCGGCAGAAACTGTTAGTAGGCCCAACCAAACAAGTAGGCCAAATGCAGTTTAATATCTGAAATGGTGAAAATTGAGGCTCAGCTTTGTTCAGTGGAGGACAACTGTAATGGGAGGCAGACACAGTTAGTAGGCCTAAATAAGTAAGTAGGCTAAATGCAGTTCAAAATTGGCAACTGGAGTACACAGGCGGTATAGCTTTGTTCAATGGAGGACAGCTGTAATGAGTGGCACAGACAGACTTAGTAGGCCTAAAATAAAAAAGTAGGCTAAATGCAGTTCAAAATTGGTAACAGAACTAACCAGGCGGCATATCTTTTTTCAGCGGAGGAGGACAACTGTTATGAGAGGCTCACAAAGAATTAGTAGGCCTAAAATAAAAAAGTAGGCAAAACGCTGTTCAAAATTGGTAAGAGGAGTACACAGGCGGCATAGCTTTTTTGAGCAGAGGAGGACAACTGTTATGAGAGGCTCACACAGACTTAGTAGGCCTAAAATAAAAAAGTTGGCTAAATGCAGTTTAAAATTGGTAACAGGACTAACCAGGCGGCATAGCTAGGTACTGGGGTGGGCTCCTCTGCTGAGTAGCAGACAGTGGTAGTAGGCGCAAAGTATTAACTGGTCTAAATGGAGGCCAGGGCCCCTGTATATTTTAACTATCATCTATAATGTCAATAAATTTGTATTGGCAGTGCCATTGAAGGATTTAACAGCACAGACTACACAGTGGTGGAGCAGGGAGAGGTAAGTTTTGCAAGTGGTAGAGCACTGTTCGAGCTGGGGGGGAACACTCTCTCGTGGGCGATGGTACTGGCACAGGGCCCCTCATATTACGAAGGTGTGTCTGATGTTGGATGTGCACCACCTCCATCAGAGACACTTCATTGTACTATGAGGGACCCTGTGCCAGTGCCGTCGCCCAAAAGTGGGCACACCCACCTGTCCAGGCAAACAGCACTCGCACGGGTGCTTGCGCCAAGTGGTGACCACGGCCCTGTGGGGGGAGTCAGCCCATTTAGGGAGGTATAAAAATGGCCTATGGTGGACATTCAGTAGCTGCAAATGGAGGAATAGGAGCAGTCAGTAAGGGTATGTTTCCACGTGCAGGAAACGCTGCGTGTCTGACGCTGCATAGAGCCGCAGCGTCAGACACGCAGCGTCCAGATGTTACAGCATAGAGGAGGGGATTTAATGAAATCCCGTCTCCACTATGCATGGTAACACGCACGCGACGGCCCTGCGACTCCGGACATGCTGCGCGTCTTTTCAGATCGCAGCATGTCCGTATATCTTGTGGCGACGCTGCGTCACCGCAAGATATAGCACAGGGCCCTATGCGATGGGTGCGACGATGCCGGATGTGTGCTGTGAACACATCCGGCATCATCGCGTCCCAGAAGGGGGCGGGGCTTAGCGCAGAGCGGCAAAGCCGCTCTGACGATACCGCCGGCCATCCTGATCGTGTACACGCAGCCTAAGAGGAGGCCAAAAGCAAGACATTTTTCAGGCAAGCTACATGTCAGCGGGGGAAGGTGGGGCAAAATAATTAGAAATCCATGATTTTAATGAAGGTTAGATCATCAACATTTCGGGTAGCCAGACGAGCCCTTTTTTTGTTCCTTTCTGATAGCACATTAGCAGCTGGGCAAGCGAGCTCCTGTAATGTATATTCTGCCAATTAAGGCCATTTGTCTATTTTTGATGCCCAGAAATCAAAGGGGAATGAGCTGTGAGGGAGAACATCGATAAGGGAGGAAAAATAGTTCGTAACCATACTGGACAAATGCTGTCTCCTGTCACTTTGAATCGATGCAGCAGTACCTGTCGTGTCTGCGGTCATTGTGAAATCACTCCACAACCTGGTCACAAAACCCCTCTGTCCAACACCACTTCTGATTTGTGCACCTCTAACACCTCTGCCACGTTTGCCCCCTACAGCTCGTGTAAGAACCATCACCGTCGATGTGTGCTTGGAATACCTGAACCAAACGGTCTACAAGAGTTGCTTGTTTGGTAGCCAATATTAGCTCAAGGTTCTCATGTGGCATGATGTTTTGTAATTTCCCTTTATATCGTGGATCCAGGAGGCAGGCCAACCAGTAATCATCATCGGTCACCATTTTGATAATACGGGGTCCCTTTTTAGGAAACGCAAGGCATAATCAGCCATGTGGGCCAATGTTCCAGGTGTCAATTCACTGCTTGTGCTGGGATGTGGAGCACTTTCTTGCAAATCAACATCACTTGTGTCCCGCAAAAACCCTGTACCTGACCTTGCAACGCCACCAGTTTCTATTGCCCCCCGTAAAGCATCCTCCTCCCATAAATATTCATCCACATCATCCTCCTCCTCCTCTTCATCCACCTTTTTGGAAGTGCATTTGAACAGCAAGGTGGATTGCTGTTAAGGGAACTAGAGAAAAAAAATCTATAAATCTTCAGCATAGCGAGTGTGAGCTGAGCATAAGTGTGAACAGCTGTAAGTGTGACTTGCGATTCAGTGACTTAGGATTCAGGGAGTTTCCAAGGGAGGAATTGCTGTCTGTATTTTATTAATACTTTGCATTTATTTTTTCTTTTTTTATATTTAACTTTTCTGTCTGGTGCAATTCCCATTAGGAAATGTGCTCCACTGTTGTTAATGCCATCCAGTGCACATCTTGCCGATCGAGGGTGCATACTGCTGTGCGAGATGTGAGCATGTTGTGCATTTGGAAAACCAGATTCTGAATCTAAATGTGCAGCTGGCAACACTGAGATCCATAGACAATATGGAGAGGAGTCTTCTGCTCACGGAGCAGACGCTCAATGGGATAGATGAGGAGGGGGATGGTAGGATGGAGCTGCAGGATGGTGAAGTAGCAATCTGGGTGACAGTTAGGAAGCGGGGTAGAGGGAAGAGTGCCAGGGAGGCTAGTCCTGATCTGGAACACCCCAATAAGTTTGCTAAGTTGGCAGATGAGGGGGGTGCCAGTACAGGGGTAGCACTGCTGCAGCCAGGCATGTCCTCTGAAATCCGGAGGAGTGACTGCTCCAGTAAGGAGGGAAATAGGAGAGCAGGGCAGGCCAGACAGGTGCTGGTAGTGGGCGACTCAATTGTTAGGGGAACAGATAGGGCAATCTGTCACAAAGACAGGGATCGTCGAATGGTGTGCTGCCTACCTGGCGCTCGAGTCCGACACATCACTGATCGGGTGGACAGATTACTGGGAGGGGCTGGTGAGGACCCAGCGGTCATGGTGCACATTGGCACAAATGTCAAAGTTAGAGGTAGGTGGAAGGTCTTTAAAGATAATTTCAGGGAATTAGGCCGCAAGCTGAAAGCAAGGACCTCCAACGTGGTATTTTCCAAAATAATGCCTGTACCATGTGCCACGCCAGAGAGGCAACGGGAGATTAGGGAGGTTAATAAGTGGCTCAAAAATTGGTGTAGGAAGGAGGGGTTTGGGTTCCTGCAGAACTGGGCCGGTAATGGGCTGTTAACTATTTCCCTTTCTAACCCTGGCACGGTATGTATAAAGAGCTCCATGGAGTAAACTGTAGTGTCGCCTGCTGCATTCTTCACTTTTGCTTTGGGTGAAGGACACAAGGAAGCGACTTGGTCCTGACCGGGAGCATCCACTGAAGACTCACTGCTTTTATATTTTGTACTTTCGGAAGAGGAGGCGAAAGAGCTAGAGGCTGAGTCAGGAAGGAAAACCAAAACTTTTTCCTGCTGATCCGGCTTTAAAAGCTGTTTTCCTACTCCCAGATAAGGGAGCCTTCGATGCCTTGTGTAGCCAGACGATGACACTGGCTCAACACCTCCAGCCTTAGGTGCTATTTTGCTTTTCCCACTACCACCAGATGCTCCACCACCACCACCACCATCAGTACCAGCTGGCAACGACCGCCCACGGCCTCTTCCACCAGACTTCCTCATTTTTTGTTAAAATCTAACCAAAATAACAACTGTTATATCTTACTGTAAAACAAGGTAGAAGGTGTATATAAATTGTTGGCAATTTAAATCTCACTTTTTTGGGGGGGAGACGGCGGAAAAAAACAGGCCCTGTGTATGAAATCTACACAATGTAAGTGGCACAACGTGGCTGGCATATATACGACAAACAGAACTGATGTATAGAAACTTGTTGGCAATTTAAATCTCCCTTTTTTGGGGGGAGACTGCAGCTAAAAACAGGCCCTGTGTATTACACTACACAATGTAAATGGTACAACGAGGCTGGCAGATATACGACCAACAGAACTGACATATAGAAACTTGTTGTCAATTTAAATCTCACTTTCTTTGGGGGGGGGGAGACTGCGGCAAAAAACAGGCCCTGTGTATAATACTACACAATGTAAGTGGCACAACGTGGCTGGCAGATATACGACAAACAGAACTGACATATAGAAGCTTGTTGGCAATTTAAATCTCACTTTTTTTGGGGGGGAGACTGCGGCAAAAAACAGGCCCTGTGTATAATACTACACAATGTAAGTGGCACAACGTGGCTGGCAGATATACTACAAACAGAACTGAGGTATAGAAACTTGTTCTCAATTTAAATCTCACTTTTTTGGGGGGGAGACTGCAGCAAAAAATAAGCCCTGTGTATTACACTACACAATGTAAGTGGCACAACGTGGCTGGCAGATATATTACAAACAGAACTGACGTATAGAAACTTGTTGTCAATTTAAATCTCACTTTTTGGGGGGGAGACTGCAGCAAAAAACAGGCCCTGTGTATTACACTACACAATGTAAGTGGCAGAATGTGGCTGGCAGATATATGACCAACAGAACTGTCATATAGAAGCTTGTTGTCAATTTAAATATCACTTTTTTGGGGGGGAGACTGCAGGTAAACACAGGCCCTGTGTATTACACTACACAATGAAAGTGGCACAACGTGGCTGGCAGATATACAACAAACAGAACTGACGTATAGAAACTTGTCAATTTAAATCTCACTTTTTTGGGGTGGAGACTGCAGCAAATAGCAGGCCCTTGTGTATTACACTACTCAATGTAAGTGGCACAACGTGGCTGGCAGATATACGACCAACAGGACTGACGTAGAGAAACTTGTTGTCAATTTAAATCTCCCTTTTTTGGGGGGAGACTGCAGCTAAAAACAGGCTCTGTGTATTACACTACACAATGTAAGTGGCAGAACGTGGCTGGCAGATATACGAACAACAGAACTGACGTATAGAAACTTGTTCTCAATTTAAATCTCACTTTTTGGGGGGAGACTGCAGCAAAAAACAGGCCCTGTGTATTACACTACACAATGTAAGTGGCACAACGTGGCTGGCAGATATACGACAAACAGAACTGACGTATAGAAGCTTGTTGTCAATTTAAATCTCACTTTTTTGGGAAGAGACTGCAGCAAAAAACAGGCCCTGTGTATTACACTACACAATGTAAGTGGCAGAATGTGGCTGGCAGATATATGACCAACAGAACTGTCATATAGAAGCTTGTTGTCAATTTAAATCTCACTTTTTTGTGGGGGAGACTGGAGGTAAACACAGGCCCTGTGTATTACACTACACAATGTAAATGGTACAACGTGGCTGGCAGATATACGAACAACAGAACTGACGTATAGAAACTTGTTGTCAATTTAAATCTCACTTTTTTGGGGGAGACGGAAGCTAAAATCAGGCCCTGTGTATTACACTACACAATTTAAGTGGCAGAACGTGGCTGGCAGATATACGACTAACAGAACTGACATATAGAAACTTGTTGTCAATTGAAATCTCACTTTCTTTGGGGGGGAGGGGAGACTGCGGCAAAAAACAGGCCCTGTGTATAATACTACACAATGTAAGTGGCACAACGTGGCTGGCAGATATACTACAAACAAAACTGACGTATAGAAACTTGTTGTCAATTTAAATCTCACTTTCTTGTGGGGGAGACTGGAGGTAAACACAGGCCCTGTGTATTAGACTA
Source organism: Ranitomeya imitator (assembly GCF_032444005.1). Classification (NCBI taxonomy): domain Eukaryota; kingdom Metazoa; phylum Chordata; class Amphibia; order Anura; family Dendrobatidae; genus Ranitomeya; species Ranitomeya imitator. Next base: position 1,022,408,706 of record NC_091282.1, read on the forward strand.
CAGAATGTAAATGGTACAACGTGGCTGGCAGATATACGAACAACAGAACTGACATATAGAAACTTGTTGTCAATTTAAATCTCACTTTTTTGTGGGGGAGACTGGAGGTAAACACAGGCCCTGTGTATTAGACTACAGAATGTAAATGGTACAACGTGGCTGGCAGATATACGAACAACAGAACTGACATATAGAAACTTGTTGTCAATTTAAATCTCACTTTTTTGGGGGAGACGGAAGCTAAAATCAGGCCCTGTGTATTACACTACACAATGTAAGTGGCAGAACGTGGCTGGCAGACATACGACCAACAGAACTGACATATAGAAACTTGTTGTCAATTTAAATCTCACTTTCTTTGGGGGGGGGAGACTGCGGCAAAAAACAGGCCCTGTGTATTACACTACACAATTTAAGTGGCAGAACGTGGCTGGCAGATATACGACTAACAGAACTGACATATAGAAACTTGTTGTCAATTGAAATATCACTTTCTTTGGGGGGGAGGGGAGACTGCGGCAAAAAACAGGCCCTGTGTATAATACTACACAATGTAAGTTGCAGAACGTGGCTGGCAGATATACGACAAACAGAACTGACGTATAGAAGCTTGTTGGCAATTTAAATCTCACTTTTTTTGGGGGGGAGACTGCGGCAAAAAACAGGCCCTGTGTATAATACTACACAATGTAAGTGGCACAACGTGGCTGGCAGATATACTACAAACAAAACTGACGTATAGAAACTTGTTGTCAATTTAAATCTCACTTTTTTGGGGGGGAGACTGCAGCAAAAAACAGGCCCTGTGTATTACACTACACAATTTAAGTTGCAGAACGTGGCTGGCAGATATACGACCAACAGAACTGACGTATAGAAACTTGTTGTCAATTTAAATCTCACTTTTTGGGGGGAGACTGCAGCAAAAAACAGGCCCTGTGTATTACAATACACAATATAAGTGGCACAACGTGGCTGGCAGATATACGACCAACAGAACTGACGTATAGAAACTTGTTGTCAATTTAAATCTCACTTTTTGGGGGGAGACTGCAGCAAAAAACAGGCCCTGTGTATTACAATACACAATGTAAGTGGCACAACGTGGCTGGCAGATATATGACCAACAGAACTGTCATATAGAAGCTTGTTGTCAATTTAAATCTCAGTTTTTTTGGGGGGAGACTGCAGGTAAACACAGGCCCTGTGTATTACACTACACAATGAAAGTGGCACAACGTGGCTGGCAAATATGCAACAAACAGAACTGACATATAGAAACTTGTTGTCAATTTAAATCTCACTTTTTTGGGGGGGAGACTGCAGCAAAAAGCAGGCCCTGTGTATTACACTACACAATGTAAGTGGCACAACGTGGCTGGCAGATATACGACCAACAGGACTGACGTAGAGAAACTTGTTGTCAATTTAAATTCCCTTTTTTGGGGGGGAGACTGCAGCTAAAAGCAGGCCCTGTGTATTACACTACACAATTTAAGTGGCAGAACGTGGCTGGCAGATATACGACTAACAGAACTGACATATAGAAACTTGTTGTCAATTGAAATATCACTTTCTTTGGGGGGGAGGGGAGACTGCGGCAAAAAACAGGCCCTGTGTATAATACTACACAATGTAAGTTGCAGAACGTGGCTGGCAGATATACGACAAACAGAACTGACGTATAGAAGCTTGTTGGCAATTTAAATCTCACTTTTTTTGGGGGGGAGACTGCGGCAAAAAACAGGCCCTGTGTATAATACTACACAATGTAAGTGGCACAACGTGGCTGGCAGATATACTACAAACAAAACTGACGTATAGAAACTTGTTGTCAATTTAAATCTCACTTTTTTGGGGGGGAGACTGCAGCAAAAAACAGGCCCTGTGTATTACACTACACAATTTAAGTTGCAGAACGTGGCTGGCAGATATACGACCAACAGAACTGACGTATAGAAACTTGTTGTCAATTTAAATCTCACTTTTTGGGGGGAGACTGCAGCAAAAAACAGGCCCTGTGTATTACAATACACAATATAAGTGGCACAACGTGGCTGGCAGATATACGACCAACAGAACTGACGTATAGAAACTTGTTGTCAATTTAAATCTCACTTTTTGGGGGGAGACTGCAGCAAAAAACAGGCCCTGTGTATTACAATACACAATGTAAGTGGCACAACGTGGCTGGCAGATATATGACCAACAGAACTGTCATATAGAAGCTTGTTGTCAATTTAAATCTCAGTTTTTTTGGGGGGAGACTGCAGGTAAACACAGGCCCTGTGTATTACACTACACAATGAAAGTGGCACAACGTGGCTGGCAAATATGCAACAAACAGAACTGACATATAGAAACTTGTTGTCAATTTAAATCTCACTTTTTTGGGGGGGAGACTGCAGCAAAAAGCAGGCCCTGTGTATTACACTACACAATGTAAGTGGCACAACGTGGCTGGCAGATATACGACCAACAGGACTGACGTAGAGAAACTTGTTGTCAATTTAAATTCCCTTTTTTGGGGGGGAGACTGCAGCTAAAAGCAGGCCCTGTGTATTACACTACACAATGTAAGTGGCAGAATGTGGCTGGCAGATATACGACCAACAGAACTGATGTATAGAAACTTGTTGTCAATTTAAATCTCACTTTTTTGGGGGGGAGACTGCAGCAAAAAGCAGGCCCTGTGTATTACACTACACAATGTAAGTGGCACAACGTGGCTGGCAGATATACTACAAACAGAACTGACGTATAGAAACTTGTTGTCAATTTAAGTCTCACTTTTTTGGGGGGGAGACTTCAGCAAAAAACAGGCCCTGTGTATTACACTACACAATGTAAGTGGCACAACGTGGCTGGCAGATATACTACAAACAGAACTGACGTATAGAAACTTGTTGTCAATTTAAGTCTCACTTTTTTGGGGGGGAGACTTCAGCAAAAAACAGGCCCTGTGTATTACACTACACAATGTAAGTGGCACAACGTGGCTGGCAGATATACTACAAACAGAACTGACGTATAGAAACTTGTTGTCAATTTAAATCTCACTTTTTTGGGGGGAGACTGCAGCAGAAAACAGGCCCTGTGTATTACACTACACAATGTAAGTGGCAGAATGTGGCTGGCAGATATATGACCAACAGAACTGTCATATAGAAGCTTGTTGTCAATTTAAATCTCACTTTTTTTGGGGGGAGACTGCAGGTAAACACAGGCCCTGTGTATTACACTACACAATGAAAGTGGCACAACGTCGCTGGCAGATATACGGCAAACAGTACTGTCGTACAGAAGCTTGTTGTCCATTTAAATCTCACTTTTTTTGGGGGGGAGACTGCAGGTAAAAACAGGCACTGTGTATTACACTACACAATGTAAGTGGAAGAACGTGGCTGGCAGATATACGAACAACAGAACTAACGTATAGAAACTTGTGGTCAATTTAAATCTCCATTTTTTGGGGGGGAGACTGCAGCAAAAAACAGGCCCTGTGTATTACACTACACAATGTAAGTGGCAAAACGTGGCTGGCAGACATATTAAAAAATACAAGGACTGTAGTACAATTTCAATCTCCCTACAATGATCAAAGGACAAGTATGGCAGCAATAAAAAGGACTGATGCACACAAAAGTGTGGACAAAGAAACAAGATAACTGTACAGAAAGGAGCAACAGGATTTTTGCTTTTAAAAAAGCAGTTGGTTTGCACAGGAGCGTACAAACAGCAATGCAGCTATCCTGGAGCCTTATAAGGCAGCCTAATAAGCTACAGAGCTGATGCACACAAAAAAAACTCCACTTTTCCTGCAAAGGAAAGGTGGTGTTGGACAGTGGAAATCGCTGCAGCACAAGCAGTTTCGGCATTAATCTTCCCTCCCTAACTATATACCTTCTTCTGATGAAGCTCCAGCAACCTCTCCCTATGCTAAGATCGGCAGAAGTAAGATGGCGGTCGGCGTGCATGCCCCTTTATAGCCCCTGTGATGCCGCAGAAAGCAAGCCAATCACTGTCATGCCCTTCTTTAAGATGGTAGGGACCGAGACCTATGTCATCATGCTGCCCAAACTCTGCGTCCTCCTTCATTGGATGAGAAATGGCGCTGAAAGCGTCATACGAAATGTGATTTTGGTGCGAAGATCGCCGACCTCATGGCCGATCCCACACTAGGATCGGGTCAGGTTTCACGAAACCCAACTTTGCCAAAAGTCGGCGATTTTTTAAATTGTCCGATCCGTTTTGCGCAACCCTACTCATGATGGTTCCCCAGTTCAAATCTTCCAAGACCTTTCAGCTTCTACATTGTATAAAAGACATCTCTTAAGACCCCTTACTCTTATCCTCCAACATAGACACTACCCTTACTGTTGTTCATTCGTCTTTGGTCTATCCGTTTCAGCTAAGGAGCGGAGATTCCTAATAAATTCTACTGCTGACATCAGAGATGCCTGCAAAGGAGCTGGAGATTCACTTGGACCAATTCCCAATCCTGGAGACTAGGGTTGAGCGACTTTTACTTTTTTAAGGGTCGAGTCAGGTTTTGCGAAACCCTACTATCTCAAAAGTCGAGTGAAATCGGCTGATTATCGCGAAAAGTCGGGGTCGGTAATCGACCGAAACACGAAACCCAATGCAAGTCAATGGGGAAGCATAGTCGGCAGTGAGTGGAGGCCAGGAAAACACCTACAGTGCCAATTTTAATGGCAAAAACATCCTTTCTTGGTACTGAAGCTTGTCAATCTTAATTTACCTTATAATAATAGTTAGGCATTGGAAATTGGGGGTCATTTGGCTAAAGTTGTTGGTGGTATGGTTGGTTCAAGTATTTAGTGGGCCCAGGAAACGTGGACCACGTCACGGCAGTGGAGCAGGGAGAGGTAAGTATTTCAACTTTGCAAGTGCTATGATCCTGAGCAAGCAGGGGGGGGCAGTCATTCGCATTGGCACTGACACAGGGCCCCTCAAAGTATGGCGGTGTGTTTGCACGGCGGGGGCGCCTCCCACCGGCAGCGACACTTTTGCGTACTATGAGGGGCCCTGTGCCAGTGACGTCGCCAACGAGTATCCCCCCCACCTGATGATGGAACCTGCACTTTCATCTGCACCTTCCTCTTTGTCCCCGTGTAAGGTGGTATAGTATGCGGGAAGGTGAACCTCACTTTCAGCAGGGTCAGAATCTGGCTGTGTAGCGTGCAAGGGGAATGTAGCCGTCTGGGTCAATGTACCAGCAGAGTCATCTAGCACTGGCTGGGCAATGAGCAGGATGAGGAGGAAACACAGATATAGGCCCAAATAATAAAGTGGGCTAAAAGCAGTTCAGGCAGCACTGGTGGGGTCAGTGGAGGACTATTGGAAGGAGGGACCGCAGACAGACTTAGTAGGCCTAACATAAAAAAAAGGTGGCTCAATGCAGTTTCAATTATCTTGCAGGGGTACACAGGCAGCATTGGTGTGGTCAGCGGAGGACTATTGGAAGGAGGGACCGCAGACAGACTTAGTAGGCCTAACATAAAAAAGTGGCTCTATGCACTTTTAAATAGGTTCCAGGGGTACACAGGCAGCATTGGTGTGGTCGGTAGAGGATTATTGGAAGGAGGGACCGCAGACAGACTTAGTAGGCCTAACATAAAAAAAGTAGGCTCTATGCACTTTTAAATAGGTTCCAGGGGTACACAGGCAGCATTGGTGTGGTCAGTGGAGGACTATTGGAAGGAGGGACCGCAGACAGACTTAGTAGGCCTAACATAAAAAAGGTGGCTCTATTCACTTTTAAATAGGTTCCAGGGGTACACAGGCAGCATTAGTGTGGTCAACGGAGGACTATTGGAAGGAGTGTCTGACACAGTTAGTACTCCAAAATAATACATAGATGTTAGGGGTCGAGTTCCCACTTCTGCACAGGGGGAATCTCGAGCCACTTCCGCTGCGGTCTCCCATTCTTGTCCAGCCGCAGTGGAGCCTGCTCAGCAAGGACGTCGGTCCCAGCGTCTTGCTCATTCTCACTCTGTTCTGAGAGTTACTGCTGCTTCTCCAGTCTCTGCCATTAAAGTCAGTGCTGGTCAGCAGCGAGCGGACTTCTCTGGGACTAAGTCCTTGTCTGCATGTACTGAGCATGCCCAGCGTAAGGTCTCCCGTTGGAGATCGAGGGTCATGTGCTCAGGCTCTGCAGCACATTCCATTGGTCCTCTTGGCAGGTCCTAGAAGGGCAAAAGTGCTGTGGCCACTTCCTGTGCTGCTGCAATATAAACTGCGCATGACCGCACGGCCATGCGCTAGTATTGTCAAACAATTGCTAATGTGTGTATGTTGTGAGTGCAAGTCGTCCTTGGATACCCCTACCCTATAGTATGACTGTTCGCGGAAGGTGTATGGCTGCTACCTAGCGCCCGACTTATCCTACAGCACTAGTCACACATTATAGCGTCCAGTTGCTGTGACCGCCAGTACGGCGCCGTGCACTTCCTCTGTGCTTTCCTTACCCAAGCCTGGGTGGTTAGTGGCGTTCGTCAGTGTGGCACTGCATGCTCTTCTGTTTCTTTTCACACCCAGTTGCGGTGTTGCGCCAGCAAGGGTCTAATCGGACTTCAATCCCAGTTGGGGTTAAGTTCGCTGACTACTTGCTCGCGCTTTAGGTGCGGTACCGCGGTCCTGTGCCTTAACAGGATTGCTTCTTTCACGCTGGGTGAGGTTAACCCACGCGTGTATACTCTCGTGTACCGCCATATAGTCTGCTAATTGCTAGCAGCAGGTTTTCACCTGCACGGTGGACCCCGGACTGCGAACGCATCTATACCATCTGTCTTGGTGCGTTCCGCCAGTCCTAACAGAATACTAGCGCCAGGGTCTGGCTAGTAAAATGGCGGACGATCAGCGTTTACAGTGGTACATCCAGCAGCTGGAGGGAAGGTTGGCGGCTCTTGAGCGTTCAACCTCAGCTGTGGATGTTACTGCTGTCGCTGTTCAGGCTGCAAGTGTGGCTGCAGCTACCTTGTCCACTGCCGCTCCTGTACCGACGCTATCTCGCCTCCCGCTACCAGAGAAATTTTCTGGTGACAGTAAGTCCTGTAGGGGTTTCGTGAGTCAGTGCTCAATACATCTCGAGCTTCTGGCCTCTCGTTTCCCTACAGAGCGGGCTAAGGTGGGCTTTATAATTTCCTTATTGTCGGACAGGGCGTTGCAGTGGGCTACGCCGCTGTGGGAGCGTGGCGATCATGTGGTGCAGAGTGCTCCGTTATTCCTGAGCACTCTGAAACAGGTCTTTCTAGGACCTCGTGTCACCCATGACACGGCGCTCCAACTGTTGGCACTGACTCAGGGCTCGTCCTTGGTCAGCCTTTTTGCCGTCCATCTCCGCACTCTGGCATCTGAGCTGGAGTGGTCGGATAAAGCCCTTATCCCTATATTTTGGAGGGGGCTGGCTGACCACGTTAAGGATGCTCTGGCCACTAGGGAGATTCCCGCCACACTGGAGGAGTTAATAGCAGTATCTACTCGCATTGACCTCCGTTTTCACGAGCGGAGGTTAGAGCGAGCCCAGTGTAGGCAGAGGTTTCGGCTGGCTCCCACCTTCGCCAAACCTTTGCAATCTCCAGTTCAGGCTCCTGAGTTCCAGGAACCTAAGGTGGTGTCACGAGCGGGATCTAAGTCCCAGACTGCTCGTGCACTCCAGGGTTGCCATGTTTGCCAACAGTCAGGACATCTTGCCACCAGATGTCATCAGCGGTCGAGGAAACGTCAGCGTCTAGTGGTAGTAGGTGGAGGTGCACTAGACACTGCGACGTTTGCCTCCAAATTGTCCTTTAAGGGGACAATTACCTTTGGCTCATCCTCCCACTCGGTAGACCTCTGCGTGGATTCTGGGGCGGAGGGCAATTTTATGTCTTCTGCCTTCGCCCAACGTCACGCAATACCCCTGGTTATGCTATCCCAACCAGTAACGGTACGAGTGGTGAATGGGTCGACACTCCCCGCACAGATAACACATCAGACCATCCCTGTTACTCTGTCCCTGTCGCCATCCCATCAGGAGATTATTTCTCTGCTCGTCATTCCTGAGGGTATTGATGAGGTCCTGTTGGGGATACCTTGGCTACGGTACCACTCTCCTCACATCGAGTGGTCCTCAGGCAGAATTCTGGGATGGGGTGAATCATGTGGGGGTAGGTGTCACCGAGAGTGCGTTCAGGTTGCTACTCCTGAGGTACCCGCAGATCTATCCTCTCTCCCCAAGCAATATTGGTCTTATGCAGACGTGTTCTCCAAGAAGGCGGCGGAGACCCTTCCGCCCCATCGCCCCTATGACTGTCCTATCGATCTCTTGCCTGGTGCTGAGCCTCCCCGGGGTCGAGTCTATCCATTATCTCTCCCGGAAACGGAGGCAATGTCTCAGTACATACAAGAGAATCTGGCAAGAGGGTTCATCAGGAAGTCAGTGTCACCTGCTGGGGCAGGGTTCTTCTTCGTGCAGAAGAAGAATGGAGAACTACGTCCATGCATAGACTACAGGGGTCTTAATGCTATCACAGTTAAGAACAAGTACCCTTTGCCGTTGATATCTGAGCTTTTCGATAGGCTTCGGGGAGCTAGAGTGTTTACGAAACTAGATCTGCGGGGTGCTTACAACCTGATTCGCATCCGTGAGGGGGACGAGTGGAAAACGGCATTTAACACCAGAGATGGGCACTATGAGTATCTGGTGATGCCCTTCGGGCTCTGTAATGCACCTGCCGTTTTTCAAGACTTTGTCAACGACATCTTCCGGGATATGCTTTCCACCTCGGTTGTAGTCTATCTGGATGATATTCTCATCTTTTCTCCAGATATTGACTCCCACCGGAGAGATGTTGGCAGAGTCTTCGACCTCCTACGGGCAAACTCTCTTTACGCAAAGTTGGAGAAGTGTGTGTTTGAGCAGGAGTCCTTACCTTTCCTGGGCTATATCATCTCCGCCCAGGGATTGGCTATGGATCCTGCCAAACTACAGGCTGTGATGGACTGGCAAGAGCCCCATTCTCTTAAAGCGGTGCAGCGCTTTATGGGGTTCATAAACTATTACCGCCAGTTCATTCCCCACTTCTCAACTCTGGTAGCTCCCTTGGTAGCCCTCACCAAGAAGGGAGCGAATCCCAAATTGTGGTCGGAAGAGGTCTCCAAGGCCTTCACTTCTATTAAGTCCCACTTTGCTAGCGCTCCCATCTTACATCGTCCCGATGTGGATAAGCCATTCCTACTGGAGGTGGATGCCTCGTCCGTTGGTGCTGGAGCAGTCCTCTACCAAAAGGATGCTCAAGGTCGGAAGCATCCATGCTTCTTCTTCTCCAAGACCTTCACGCCAGCGGAGAGGAACTACTCCATCGGGGACAGGGAGTTGCTAGCAATGAAGTTGGCCTTTTCGGAGTGGAGACACCTTCTGGAAGGTGCGCGGTTTCCCTTCCAAGTTTACACGGACCACAAAAATTTGGTCTATTTGCAGACAGCCCAGTGGCTAAATTCTCGCCAGGCCAGATGGTCCCTGTTCTTCTCCCGGTTCCACTTTTCCCTTCATTATCTCGCCGGGGAGAAGAATATCCGTGCTGACGCTCTCTCTCGCTCCCTTATGTCAACTGAGGAGGAGGAAGAGGAGCCTCGGCTTATTGTCCCTTCCGAGAGCCTGAGAACCGTGGCGCCGGTTTCGCTAGAGTCTGTGCCTCCGGGCAAGACTTTTGTGCCCATTAATTTGCGACCGGAGGTTCTCTCTTGGGCTCATTCGTCCAGGGTGGGTGGACACTTTGGGACAAAGAGGACATCTGAGCTACTGGCGAGGACGTACTGGTGGCCGCATATGGTCCGGGATGTCAGGGATTATGTTCTGGCGTGTGTCTCCTGCGCCAAAAATAAATCTCCGCGTCAAAGGCCAGCTGGTTTGCTCTATCCCTTGCCGGTGGCAGATAGGCCCTGGGAGATGGTCGGGATGGACTTTGTTGTGGGTTTGCCCAAGTCTCGCGGCTGTACCATCATTTGGGTCATCACCGATCATTTCTCAAAAATGGTGCATTTGGTGCCGCTGCCGCGGTTACCTTCTGCACGGGCCTTGGCAGCGTTGTTCATTAGACATATCTTCCGCCTACATGGTATGTCAGACAAAATTGTCAGTGACCGGGGTCCCCAGTTTGCGTCTCGGTTCTGGAGAGAGCTCTGTCGTCTTCTCAGTATTGAGTTGAATCTCTCTTCCGCTTATCATCCCGAGACGAATGGGTTGGTAGAGAGGGCCAACCAGACCTTGGTCACATACCTGCGACATTTTGTTTCAGCCAGGCAGGATGACTGGGCATCCTTGCTATCATGGGCAGAGTTTGCACTGAACAACGCCGTAGCCGACTCCACTGGACAAACCCCATTCCTCCTCAACTATGGTCAGCATCCACGGGTACCTGTGCCTATGCCCGTGTCTTCCGCCGACTCCAGGGTGGCAGACTGGGCTGTGGAGGCACGGGATATTTGGGACCGCACTCAGGATGCCATTCGGGCCTCTAAGGAGAGAATGAGGTCCTCCGCTGATGCTCATCGGCGCCCCGCTCCGACCTTTGCTCCTGGCGACTTGGTGTGGCTCTCCGCCCGTAACATCAGGCTGCGAGTTGAGTCCACTAAATTTGCTCCTCGCTACTTGGGTCCATTCAAGGTCCTCGAGCAGGTTAATCCTGTGGTCTATCGTTTGGCCCTTCCGCCACGCCTGGGTATCACCGACACCTTTCATGTGTCCCTCTTGAAACCCGTGTATATGTCCCGGTTTTCCGAGTCATCTGCTGGGACATCGGGTTCGTCTACGGACGATTATGAGGTGAACGCTATTTTGGGGTGCAAGGTGGTGCGTGGTAAAAAATTTTATTTGGTGGACTGGAAGGGTTATGGCCCCGAGGACAGGTCCTGGGAGCCTGTTGAGCACATTCGGGCTCTGCAGCTCATTGCTGCCTTCGAACGTAGCGAGGCCCAAGGAGGGGGGGGCCCTAGGAGGGGGGGTAATGTTAGGGGTCGAGTTCCCGCTTCTGCACAGGGGGAATCTCGAGCCACTTCCACTGCGGTCTCCCATTCTTGTCCAGCCGCAGTGGAGCCTGCTCAGCAAGGACGTCGGTCCCAGCGTCTTGCTCATTCTCACTCTGTTCTGAGAGTTACTGCTGCTTCTCCAGTCTCTGCCATTAAAGTCAGTGCTGGTCAGCAGCGAGCGGACTTCTCTGGGACTAAGTCCTTGTCTGCATGTACTGAGCATGCCCAGCGTAAGGTCTCCCGTTGGAGATCGAGGGTCATGTGCTCAGGCTCTGCAGCACATTCCATTGGTCCTCTTGGCAGGTCCTAGAAGGGCAAAAGTGCTGTGGCCACTTCCTGTGCTGCTGCTATATAAACTGCGCATGACCGCACGGCCATGCGCTAGTATTGTCAAACAATTGCTAATGTGTGTATGTTGTGAGTGCAAGTCGTCCTTGGATACCCCTACCCTATAGTATGACTGTTCGCGGAAGGTGTATGGCTGCTACCTAGCGCCCGACTTATCCTACAGCACTAGTCACACATTATAGCGTCCAGTTGCTGTGACCGCCAGTACGGCGCCGTGCACTTCCTCTGTGCTTTCCTTACCCAAGCCTGGGTGGTTAGTGGCGTTCGTCAGTGTGGCACTGCATGCTCTTCTGTTTCTTTTCACACCCAGTTGCGGTGTTGCGCCAGCAAGGGTCTAATCGGACTTCAATCCCAGTTGGGGTTAAGTTCGCTGACTACTTGCTCGCGCTTTAGGTGCGGTACCGCGGTCCTGTGCCTTAACAGGATTGCTTCTTTCACGCTGGGTGAGGTTAACCCACGCGTGTATACTCTAGTGTACCGCCATATAGTCTGCTAATTGCTAGCAGCAGGTTTTCACCTGCACGGTGGACCCCGGACTGCGAACGCATCTATACCATCTGTCTTGGTGCGTTCCGCCAGTCCTAACAATAGATGTTAATGTCTCGCAAAAAAACAAACAAAAAAAGGGTGGCATACTTAGGTACAGGGGTGGGCTCCTCTGATGACTTTCAGACATTGTTATTTGGCGCAAAGTATTTACTGGTGTAAATGTAGGACAGGGCCACTGATTATTTTAAGTAGCAGCATACATGTCAAAAAATTGGTATTATCAGTGCCAGGCATTGAAGGATTTCACCGCATAGACTAGTGAATCAATCTGGCCCACAGTTTTACAGTAGTGTTTCAGTGGCACAAAATTACAGACTGATACCACAGACTGGACTGACACAGATGCACAGATTTGCCAATATTAATCTCCCCTTCTTTTTTTGGGGGGATGGGAGATTAGTGAATCAATCTGGCCCACAGTTATACAGTAGTGTTTCAGTGGCACAAAATGACTGACCGATACAACAGACTGGACTGGCACAGATTTGCCAATATTAATCTCCCCTTCTTTTTTGGGGGGATGGGAGACTAGTGAATCAATCTGGCCCACAGTTTTACAGTAGAGTTTCAGTGGCACAAAATGACAGACCGATACCACAGACTGGACTGGCAGAGATGCACAGATTTGCCAATATTAATCTCCCCTTCTTTTTTTTTGGATGGGAGACTAGTGAATCAATTTGGCCCACAGTTTTACAGTATTGTTTCTGTGGCACAAAGTGACTGACAGATACAACAGACTGGACTGGCACAGATGCACTGATTGGCAATGTAAATCTCCCTTTTTAGGTGTGGGACAGTGTAGAAAAATACAGGCCCATTGTTTCACACTACACAGTTTCAGTGGCAGAAAGTGGCTTGAAGATATATTAAAAAAAAAGGGACTGTACTACAATTACTATCTCCCTACAGTAATCTCAGAAAAGTATGGCAGGCAGCAATAAAAATGACTGCTGCACACAAAAGTGTGGACAAACAAACAAGATAGCTGTGCAGAAAGGAAGGAACAACAGGATTTGTGCTTTGAAAAAAGCAGTTGGTTTGCACAGCGGCGTACAAACAGCAATGCAGCTATCAGGGAGCCTTATAAAGCAGCCTAATAAGCTACAGAGCTGATGCACCAAAAAAAAAAACTCCACTGTCCCTGAAAAGAAAAGGTGGTGTTGGACAGTGGAAATCGCTACAGCACAAGCGGTTTGGGGGTTTATATTCCATGCCTAGCGCTATCCCTGCTTCTGACGAAGCGGCAGCAACCTCTCCCTATGCTCAGATCAGCAGCAGTAAGATGGCGGTCGGCGTGCAGGCTCCTTTATAGCCCCTGTGACGCCGCAGAAAGCAAGCCAATCACTGCCATGCCCTTCTCTAAGATGGTGGGGACCGAGAACTATGTCATCACGCTGCCCACACTCTGCATCCTCCTTCATTGGCTGAGAAATGGCGCTGAATGCGTCATATGAAATGCGACTTTGGCGCGAAGGTCGCGTACCGCATGGCCGACCCCACACAGGGATCGGGTCGGATTTCACGAAACCCGACTTTGCCAAAAGTTGGCGACTTATGAAAATGACCGATCCGTTTTGCTCAACCCTACTGGAGACAGCTTGTGATGCCTGTCGCTTTAAATATCTCCATGTCCCGCATCCCTGGCAGGATTCGCCTACCTCACGGTCTTCACGAGCAAGACATCGATCCTCCAAAGTCACGTCACCGAGAAGATGAAGACGATGGCCCTGGCGGATGAGGACCTTGCTATTATAAGGTGACATTAAGCCAGATTAATAATGGAGAGGCGTCAATTATGACACCTATCCATTATTGAACCAATAGTATGAAATGGTTAAAAACACACACAAACATTATTACAAAGTATTTTATGAAATAAATACACAGGTTGTTGTAATATTTTATTATACTGGTAATCCACCTGAAGACTCTTGTCACCTGAAACAAATGTAAAAAAAGCAAACAACAATATTCCATACCTTCCGATGATCAGTCTCGTCCCACGCTGTAAATCCATCTGAAAGGGTTAACTAATTTTACAAGCAGAAGCCTGCTAATGCAGCCGCCCCTGTCTGTAAAAACCTGGCGAATGAATGGAATGTAGGTGAATGACCTGTAGTTACCTCGAGCTGCGGTGATGCGCCCTCTGCTGGATGTCCTCATATGAGCTCGAGCCTGGGAAAATATTCTGAAAAGTTCTTTTGTTTTGCTCATGTCAGTCTGGGTGTGGAGCTAGGCTGGGATGAGCCTGAACTGTTTTCTCTCCCACACATGTCACAAAGGTTGGTGACATGACTATTAGCAACCCTGGGAATGGCACCTGGCGGAAGCCGCTGACCTGGCAGCCGCCTAGTTAAGCCCGTCCCATGTAAGGGTGAGTCTGAGACCAGTGCTTCTCCAAGCTGGAGTATGTTTAGTTTTTCTCTTACTTTCTGTCACGGACTGTTTAACCCCTTCATGACCCAGCCTATTTTGACCTTAAAGACCTTGCCGTTTTTTGCAATTCTGACCAGTGTCCCTTTATGAGGTAATAACTCAGGAACGCTTCAATGGATCCTAGCGGTTCTGAGACTGTTTTTTCGTGACATATTGGGCTTCATGATAGTGGTAAATTTAGGTCAATAAATTCTGTGTTTATTTGTGATAAAAACGGAAATTTGGCGAAAATTTTGAAAATTTCGCAATTTTCACATTTTGCATTTTTATTCTGTTAAACCAGAGAGGTATGTGACACAAAATAGTTAATAAATAACATTTCCCACACGTCTACTTTACATCAGCACAATTTTGGAAACAACATTTTTTTTTGCTAGGAAGTTATAAGGGTTAAAATTTGACCAGCGATTTCTCATTTTTACAACGAAATTTACAAAACCATTTTTTTTAGGGACCACCTCACATTTGAAGTCAGTTTGAGGGGTCTATATGGCTGAAAATACCCAAAATGACACCATTCTAAAAACTGCACTCCTCAAGGTGCACAAAACCACATTCAAGAAGTTTATTAACCCTTCAGGTGCTTCACAGCAGCAGAAGCAACATGGAAGGAAAAAATGAACATTTAACTTTTTAGTCACAAAAATGATTTTTCAGCAACAATTTTTGTATTTTCCCAATGGTAAAAGGAGAAACTGAACCACGAAAGTTGTTGTCCAATTTGTCCTGAGTACGCTGATACCTCATATGTGGGGGTAAACCACTGTTTGGGCGCACGGCAGGGCTTGGAAGGGAAGGAGCGCCATTTGACTTTTTGAATGAAAAATTGGCTGCACTCTTTAGCGGACACCATGTCAAGTTTGGAGAGCCCCCGTGTGCCTAAAAATTGGAGCTCCCCCACAAGTGACCCTATTTTGGAAACTAGATGCCCCAAGGAACTTATCTAGATGCATAGTGAGCCCTTTAAACCCCCAGCTGCTTCACAAATTGATCCGTAAAAATGAAAAAGTACTATTTTTTCACAAAAAAAATTCTTTTAGCCTCAATTTTTTCATTTTCACAAGGACAACAGGATAAAATGGATCCTAAAATTTGTTTGGCAATTTCTCCTGAGCACACCGATACCTCACATGTGGGGGTAAACCACTGTTTGGGCACATGGTAAGGCTCGGAAGGGAAGGAGCACCATTTGACTTTTTGAATGAAAAATTATCTCCATCGTTAGCGGACACCATGTCGCGTTTGGAGAGACCCTGTGTGCTTAAACATTGGAGCTCCCCCACAAGTGACCCCATTTTGGAAACTGGACCCCCCAAGGAACTTATCTAGATGCCTAGTGAGCACTTTAAACCCTCAGGTGCTTCACAAATTGATCCGTAAAAATGAAAAAGTACTTTTTTTTCACAAAAAATTTCTTTTCGCCTCAATTTTTTCATTTTCACATGGGCAATAGGATAAAATGGATCCTAAAATTTGTTGAGCAATTTCTCCCGAGTACGCCGATACCTCATATGTAGGGGTAAACCACTGTTTGGGCACACGGCAGGGCTCGGAAGGGAAGGCGCGCCTTTTGACTTTTTGAATGGAAAATTAGCTCCATTTGTTAGCGGACACCATGTCGCATTTGGAGAGCCCCTGTGTGCCTATGCAATGGAGCTCCCCCACAAGTGACCCCATTTTGGAAACTAGACCCCCCAAGGAACTTATCTAGATGCATACTGAGCACTTTAAACCCCCAGGTGCTTCACAGAAGTTTATAATGCAGGGCCATGAAAATAAAAAATAATTTTTCTTTTCTCAAAAATGATTTTTTAGCCTGGAATTTCCTATTTTGCCAATGGTAATAGGAGAAATTGGACCACAAATGTTGTTGTCCAGTTTGTCCTGAGTACGCAGATACCCCATATGTGGGGGTAAACCACTGTTTGGGCGCACGGCAGGGCTCAGAAGGGAAGGCACGCCATTTGGCTTTTTAAATGGAAAATTAGCTCCAATCATTAGCGGACACCATGTCGCGTTTGGAGAGCCCCTGTGTGCCTAAACATTAGAGATCCCCCACAAATGACCCCATTTTGGAAACTAGACCCCCAAAGGAACTAATCTAGATGTGTGGTGAGCACTTTGAACCCTCAAGTGCTTCACAGAAGTTTATAGCGCAGAGCCATGAAAATAAAAAATAAAAATTCTTTTCTCAAAAATGATATTTTAGCCCGCAATTTTTTATTTTCCCAAGGATAACAGGAGAAATTTGACCCCAAAAGTTGTTGTCCAGTTTCTCCTGAGTACGCTGATACCCAATATGTGGGGGTAAACCACTGTTTAGGCACATGCTGGGGCTCGGAAGTGAAGTAGTGACGTTTTGAAATGCAGACTTTGATGGAATGCTCTGCGGGCGTCATGTTGCGTTTGCAGAGCCCCTGATGTGGCTAAACAGTAGAAACCCCCCACAAGTGACCCCATTTTGGAAACTAGACCCGAAAGGAACTTATCTAGATGTGAGGTGAGCACTTTGAACATCCAAGTGCTTCACAGAAGTTCATAACACAGAGCAGTGAAAATAATAAATACGTTTTCTTTCCTCAAAAATAATTTTTTAGCCCAGAATTTTTTATTTTCCCAAGGGTTACAGGAGAAATTGGACCACAAATGTTGTTGTCCAGTTTCTCCTGAGTACGCTGATACCCCATGTGTGGGGGTAAACCACTGTTTGGGCACACGTGGGGGCTCAGAAGGGAAGTAGTGACTTTTGAAATGCAGACTTTGATGGAATGGTCTGCGGGCGTCACGTTGAGTTTGCAGAGCCCCTGGTGTGCCTAAACAGTAGAAACCCCACACAAGTGACCCCATTTTGGAAACTAGACCCCCAAAGGAACTTATCTAGATATGTGGTGAGCACTTTCAACCCCCAAGTGCTTTACAGAAGTTTATAACACAGAGCCGTGAAAATAATAAATACGTTTTCTTTCCTCAAAAATAATTTTTTAGCCCAGAATTTTTTATTTTACCAAGGGTTACAGGAGAAATTGGACCCCAAAAGTTGTTGACCAGTTGCTCCTGAGTGCGCTGATACCCCATGTGTGGGGGTAAACCACTGTTTGGGCACACGTCGGGGCTCAGAAGGGAAGTAGTGACTTTTGAAATGCAGACTTTGATGGAATGGTCTGCGGGCGTCACGTTGCGTTTGCAGAGCCCCTGGTGTGCCTAAACAGTAGAAACCCCACACAAGTGACCGCATTTTGGAAACTAGACCCCCCAAGGAACTTATCTAGATATGTGGTGAGCACTTTGAACCCCCAAGTGCTTCACAGACGTTTACAACGCAGAGCCGTGAAAATAAAAAATCATTTTTCTTTCCTCAAAAATGATGTTTTAGCAAGCAATTTTTTATTTTCTCAAGGGTAACAGGAGAAATTAGACCCCAGTAATTGTTGCGCAGTTTGTCCTGAGTATGCTGGTACCCCACATGTGGGGGTAAACCACTGTTTGGGCACACGTCGGGGCTCGGAAGTGAGGGAGCACCATTTGACTTTTTGAATACAAGATTGGCTGGAATCAATGGTGGCGCCATGTTGTGTTTGGAGACCCCCTGATGTGCCTAAACAGTGGAAACCCCTCAATTCTAACTCCAACACTAACCCCAACACACCCCTAACTCTAATCCCAACTGTAGCCATAACCCTAATCACAACCCTAACCCCAACACACCCCTAACCACAACACACCCCTAACCCTAACCACAACCCTAATTCCAACCCAACCCTAGCCCTAAGGCTATGTGCCCACGTTGCGGATTCGTATGAGATTTTTCAGCACCATTTTTGAAAAATCCACGGGTAAAAGGCACTGCGTTTTACCTGCGGATTTACCGCGGATTTCCAGTGTTTTTTGTCCGGATTTCACCTGCGGATTCCTATTGAGGAACAGGTGTAAAACGCTGCGGAATCCGCACAAAGAATTGACATGCTGCGGAAAATACAACGCAGCGTTTCCGCGCGGTATTTTCCGCACCATGGGCACAGCGGATTTGGTTTTCCATAGGTATACTTGGTACTGTAAACCTGATGGAACACTGCTGCGGATCCGCAGCCAAATCCGCACTGTGTGCACATAGCCTAATTCTAAAGGTATGTGCACACGCTGCGGAAAACGCTGCGGATCCGCAGCAGTTTCCCATGAGTTTACAGTTCAATGCAAACCTATGGGAAACAAAAATCGCTGTACACATGCTGCAGAAAAACTGCAAGGAAACACAGCGGTTTACATTCCGCAGCATGTCACTTCTTTCTGCGGATTCCGCAGCGGTTTTACAACTGCTCAAATAGAAAATCGCTGTTGTAAAACCGCATTGAAATGCGCAGAAAAAACGCGGTAAATCCGCCATAAATCCGCAGCGGTTTAGCACTGCGGATTTATCAAATCCGCAGCGGAAAAATCCGCAGAGGACCAGAATACGTGTGCACATCCCGAACCCTAACCCTACCCCTAACCCTACCCCTAACCCTAACCCTACCGCTAACCCTAACCCTAACCCTACCCCTAACCCTAAAACTACCCCTAACCCTAACCCTACCCTTAACCCTACCCCTAACCCTAACCCTAGTTCTTACCCCAACCTTAGTGGAAAAAAAAAATATATACATTTTTTATTGTCCCTACCTATGGGGGTGACAAAGGGGGGGGGTCATTTTTTTTTATTTTGATCACTGAGATATAACCTATCTCAGTGATCAAAATTCACGCTGGAACGAATCTGCCGGCCATTTTGGAAGATGGCGGTGCCCAGGAAAGAAGACGGACGGTCCCCGGGAGGCCAGGTAAGTATAAGGGGGGGGGGAGATCAGGGCACGGAGGGGGGCGTCGGAGCACGGGGGGGTGGATCGGAACACGGGGGGGTGGATTGGAGCACGGAGTGGGGGATCGCTGTGCGGGCGGGTGGATTGGAGCACGGAGTGGGGGATCGCTGTGCGGGCGGGTGGATCGGAGCACGGGGGGGAGGATTGCTGTGCGGGGGGATCGCTGTGCGGGGGGTGGGATCGGAGTGCGGGGGGGGTTTGATTGGAGCACGGGGAGTGTGATTGGAGCACGGGGGGAGCGGGCAGGAGGACGGGGGAGCGGAGCACAGGACCGAGGGGAGCGGACCACAGATCGGGGGGCTGTGGGGGCGATCGGGGGGGTGGGGTGGGTGCACATTAGTGTGTCCAGCCATGGCCGATGATATTGCAGCATCGGCCATGGCTGGATTGTAATATTTCACCATTTTTTTAGGTGAAATATTACAAATCGCTCTGATTGGCAGTTTCACTTTCAACAGCCAATCAGAGCGATCGTAGCCACGAGGGGGTGAAGCCACCCCCCCTGGGCTAAACTACCACTCCCCCTGTCCCTGCAGATCGGGTGAAATGGGAGTTAACCCTTTCACCCGATCTGCAGGGACGCGATCTTTCCATGACGCATATGCTGCGTCATGGGTCGGAATGGCACCGACTTTCATGACGCAGCGTATGCGTCAAAGGTCGGGAAGGGGTTAAAGTGTCAATAAACCACTGAAGTTTGGACTGGAAGCCTGTGAGTTGCTTCATTACTGCGGCCCTACCATTGACCATTGCTCACCTGAGCCAATCCCTACAATATATATGTGTTTCACTGACATATATAAATATATATATATACAGTGGGGCAAAAAAGTATTTAGTCAGTCAGCAATAGTGCAAGTTCCACCACTTAAAAAGATGAGAGGCGTCTGTAATTTACATCATAGGTAGACCTCAACTATGGGAGACAAACTGAGAAAAAAAAATCCAGAAAATCACATTGTCTGTTTTTTTAACAATTTATTTGTATATTATGGTGGAAAATAAGTATTTGGTCAGAAACAAAATTTCATCTCAATACTTTGTAATATATCCTTTGTTGGCAATGACAGAGGTCAAACGTTTTCTGTAAGTCTTATGAGGTTGCCACACACTGTTGTTGGTATGTTGGCCCATTCCTCCATGCAGATCTCCTCTAGAGCAGTGATGTTTTTGGCTTTTCGCTTGGCAACACGGACTTTCAACTCCCTCCAAAGGTTTTCTATAGGGTTGAGATCTGGAGACTGGCTAGGCCACTCCAGGACCTTGAAATGCTTCTTACGAAGCCACTCCTTCGTTGCCCTGGCGGTGTGCTTTGGATCATTGTCATGTTGAAAGACCCAGCCACGTTTCATCTTCAATGCCCTTGCTGATGGAAGGAGGTTTGCACTCAAAATCTCACGATACATGGCCCCATTCATTCTTTCATGTACCCGGATCAGTCGTCCTGGCCCCTTTGCAGAGAAACAGCCCCAAAGCATGATGTTTCCACCACCATGCTTTACAGTAGGTATGGTGTTTGATGGATGCAACTCAGTATTCTTTTTCCTCCAAACACGACAAGTTGTGTTTCTACCAAATAGTTCCAGTTTGGTTTCATCAGACCATAGGACATTCTCCCAAAACTCCTCTGGATCATCCAAATGCTCTCTAGCAAACTTCAGACGGGCCCGGACATGTACTGGCTTAAGCCGTGGGACACGTCTGGCACTGCAGGATCTGAATCCATGGTAGCATAGTGTGTTACTTATGGTAGGCCTTGTTACATTGGTCCCAGCTCTCTGCAGTTCATTCACTAGGTCCCCCCGCGTGGTTCTGGGATTTTTGCTCACCGTTCTCGTGATCATTCTGACCCCACGGGGTGGGATTTTGCGTGGAGCCCCAGATCGAGGGAGATTATCAGTGGTCTTGTATGTCTTCCATTTTCTAATTATTGCTCCCACTGTTGATTTCTTCACTCCAAGCTGGTTGGCTATTGCAGATTCAGTCTTCCCAGCCTGGTGCAGGGCTACAATTTTGTTTCTGGTGTCCTTTGACAGCTCTTTGGTCTTCACCATAGTGGAGTTTGGAGTCAGACTGTTTGAGGGTGTGCACAGGTGTCTTTTTATACTGATAACAAGTTTAAACAGGTGCCATTACTACAGGTAATGAGTGGAGGAAATAGGAGACTCTTAAAGAAGAAGTTACAGGTCTGTGAGAGCCAGAAATCTTGATTGTTTGTTTCTGACCAAATACTTATTTTCCACCATAATATGCAAATAAAATGTTAAAAAAACAGACAATGTGATTTTCTGGATTTTTTTTCTCAGTTTGTCTCCCATAGTTGAGGTCTACCTATGATGTAAATTACAGACGCCTCTCATCTTTTTAAGTGGTGGAACTTGTACTATTGCTGACTGACTAAATACTTTTTTGCCCCACTGTATATATATATAGGGTTGAGCGACTTTTACTTTTATAGGATTGGGTCGGGTTTCACGAAACCCGACTTTTTCAAAAGTCGGGTCGAGTGAAATCGGCCGATCCTATAAAAAAGTCGGGGTCGGGGTCGGCCGAAACATGAAACCCAATGCAGTGCATTGGGTTTCCAATGGTTCCCAGGGTCTGAAGGAGATGAAACTCTCCTTCAGGCTCTGGGATGCATATTTAAGTGTAAAATAAAGAATTAAAATAAAAAATATTGCTATACTCACCCTCCGACGCGCCCTGGTACTAACCGGCAGCCTTCCTTCCTTAGAATCAGCACGTGAAGGGCCTTAGATGACGTCGCGGCTTGTCATTGGTCGCGCGACCGCCCATGTGACCGCTCGCGCGACCAATCACAAGCCACGACGTCACCGAAGGTCATTCAAGCGCTGATTCTTAGGAAGGAAGGCTGCCGGAAAGAAGCAGGGCGCGTCCGAGGGTGAGTATATTCCTATTAGGTATATACTCATCCTCGGATGCGCCCTGCTTCTTTCCGGCAGCTTTCCTTTCTAAGAATCAGCTCTTGAAGGACCTTCGGTGACGTCGCGGCTTGTGATTGGTCGCGCGAGCGGTCACATGGGCGGTCGCGCGACCAATCACAAGCCGCGACGATATCTAAGGCCCTTCACGCGCTGATTCTAAGGAAGGAAGGCTGCCGGTTAGTACCAGGGCTCGTCAGAGGGTGAGTATAGCAATATTTTTTATTTTAATTCTTTATTTTACACTTAAATATGGATTCTGAAACCGATTTCCGATATTGCAAACATATCGGAACTCGGTATCGGAATTCCGATACCAGATTCAGAAGATTGCCGACCTCATGGCCGACCCCACACAGGGGTCGGGTCGGGTTTCATGAAACCCGACTTTGCCAAAAGTCAGCGACTTCTGAAAATGGCCGACCCGTTTCGCTCAACCCTATATATATATATATATAGAGAGAGAGAGAGAGAAAAAAATTAGAACAGCATCATATTACCAAACTTGCGGTGCAGAGCTTTCCAAACCAAAATCCAAATGGTTTCAAACATATGAGAAAAAAAGGAAAACAGCACACATAGAAAATAATAGAAAAAAGTGGGCTTTAATGCCTGGACGGCGTGGCAACGTTTCGGATTTCCAATCCTTTTTCAAGCAGTGAATATACAGATGAAGTGGGTATATATAGCTAATACATATGTTTCCTATTAATCATCATTAAAACAATATTCATTTTTCTAACATTAGTGCTAACAGACTCCATATCCTAATAAAGTGCATCAGTGTCTATGTGCAAATATATACAATTACATCGTAAAAACAATATCCATCATATACAGTATGTTGTAAATATCACGCAGACATAATAATGAGCAATTAGAACTAAACAGATGTCCCAATCTAGTATGTAATTAAACAAAAGATACACTTACAGGCATATCGCCGCTTGTGTTCAATTCTCGGCGTCTTCCTGGAGTCACTGCGCATGTCTATGGCATCTGACCTAAGACGCATAGCATTGTGGTCAGTGCCTGCGCATTAGTGCTCCGAAGACAACGACGCCATTTTGGAAAAGGGAATGACCTTAATTCCTAGCGGAAATGTCAAAAGACTCTGCATCTTTATAGCGAAACTTTATGTTTGATTCAGCGCTAGCCCCATAAGTATCTTTTAAGTGTCCTGATACTGAAAGACCTTAATATCAATTCAATGGGATAAAATAAGCGCTACCAGCTATATAATAGGATGCACCCATACATGTCTAGATTACAAATGCTACATTGTATCATATTTGTATAATGGTCCGGACACAAGTCCATAAGGGTCTAGCAAACACAACCCAAATAAGTGGGTATTGTAAAACAGGGCTGGAATACCAAAGAGATAAAACCTTCCCACGATCCTTGTATGCCCTTAGTAAGTGAGACCATACTAAACTTCCATAATGATACTGTAGAGCAAATAACATATAAAGACAAATGAGTGCCATCCATATATTTATTTCAGCAGAGTATTTACTTCCAAAAACACATTGAAGAAAGAGGACATCATTTTCCATACAAAGAATATCTTTCTCTTTATTACATAATGGCTAAGGAGCGACCCAACATTGAACTGGATGAACCAGTTGCAAACCCATTGCCCGATTACCAGCATCACCCGCTGCAGTCAACTGCTGAAGTTGGCCACATGCAGGACCAATTTGCTTTATTTTTTGGTATCTTGACCGTGTCTCCTATGTATTTCCTCTACAAACCAATGCTGCCCTCACAGTAGCAGTATTTGGTCAGTATTTTATATCAGTATTTGTAGGCCAAAACCAGGAGTGGGTGATAAATGCAGAAGTGCTAAATATGTTAATATTTTACTTTCCTCTATTTGTTCCACTCCTGGTGTTGGCTTGCAAATGCTGATGTAAAATAGTGACCACGTACTGCTAGTGTGACGGCAGCCAGGTTGTTAGTGGTAAGGTTGTTGATGTCATTGCATCCTGATTCTGTTCTGCCGTATCCATTGGATGCAGACTGAAGAGACAATGGCTGTTTAATACAAAACAGATCTTTACTCATCAAGTCAGGTGTCAGAAATAATGAATTCATGATACACATATAACAGCCTCATGAATCTACTATTTCTGACATATGTCCAGGTGAGCATAGATATGCCTTGTATGACCACCATCGTCCCTTCACTTTGTGTGAAATAGATACACAGAAGATAAAAAGGAGGTTATACAATGCACTTCTCTACTCACCAGGTCAGGTATCCTAACTAATGAGTTTTTGGACACCTGACCTGTTGAGTATAGTTCTGCATTGTAGTGCCACCATTTTCTCTTCAGTCTGCAACACTAGTCACAGACTAAGCAGAATGAAGAGATTATGGAGAAAATAGAAGTATATTTTTTTTGGTCCACCTCATATCTCTATACTAAAGACACACAAAGTGATGTACTCGCTTACTACTAGAGCTATGATGTGGCCAAAAAATGAAGTGTGCGAAGCAGTGTTTTATTTGGCACACGGTGTGTGTTGCCGGTGGCAAAATACACAATTAACCACACATAATTGAGGGCAAAAAACAATAGTATTTATTTTCTTACAAACAAAATTTTTATTTAACTGCGCCTGCTTGGGGTAGAGTGATGGAAATCGGGGGTGTGAAGCTGTGAGGCCTGGCTAAGTGTGGATGACGCAGGGGTGGCAGGAGAAGGGGCAATTAAATTAGTGGGGTCTGGTAGTTCGGGGATGGGGCTTGACACATGAGAGGCCTGAGACGCACCTGACATTACAGACACACTGGGAGGTGAGGGGGAAGGAATACTGATAGTATGCATTTTTTTATTTTTTTTTCCCTTTCTCGGATCAATGTGTTCTGGGAAGCCTCGGTGGGCTCATATGTCATGGCATAGTCGTGGTGGGTGACCTGTCAGGGTCCGGCTGCACTGTGCTCGTAGAGCGTACAGCCATGCCAGAGTCCATAGTGCTCGTAGAGCGTGCAGCCATGCCAGGGTCTATAGTGCTCGTAGAGTGGAAGGCCATGCCAGAGTCCTTAGTTCTCGTAGAGCATGCAGCCATGCCAGAGTCCATAGTGCTCATAGTGCGGAAGGCCATGCCAGGGTCCATAGTGCTCGTAGAGTGGAAGGCCATGCTAGGGTCCATTGTGCTCGTAGAGTGGAAGGCCATGTCTGGGTCATGCTGCATCGTGATGGTGGTGGAGCAGAAGGCCATGCCAGGGTCCTGCTGCTGCATCGTGGTGGTGGTGCAGAAGGCCATGCCAGGGTCCTGCTGCTGCTGCATCATGTTGTCAGTGGAGGAGGACCAAGCAGGAGCAGCAGTTGTCATTGTGGTGGCTAGGGTTGAGCAAAACGGGTCGGCCATTTTCTGAAGTCGCAGACTTTTGGCAAAGTCGGGTTTCATGAAACCAGACCCGACCCCTGTGTGGGGTCGGCCATGAGGTCGGCGATCTTCTGAATCTGGTATCGGAATTCCGATACCGAGTTCCGATATGTTTGCAATATCGGAAATCGGTATTGGAATCCATATTTAAGTGTAAAATAAAGAATTCAAATAAAAAATATTGCTATACTCACCCTCTGACGCGCCCTGGTACTAACTGGCAGCCTTCCTTCCTTAGAATCAGCACGTGAAGGGCCTTAGATGACGTTGCGGCTTGTGATTGGTCGCGCAACCGCCCATGTGACCGCTCGTGCGACCAATCACAAGCCGCGACGTCACCGAAGGTCATTCAAGAGCTGATTCTTAGGAAGGAAGGCTGCCGGAAAGAAGCAGGGCGCGTTCGAGGGTGAGTATATTCCTATTAGGCGCGCCCTGCTTCTTTCCGGCAGCCTTCCTTCCTAAGAATCAACGCTTGAACGACCTTCGGTGACGTCAGGGCTTGTGATTGGTCGCGCGAGCGGTCACATGGCCGGTCGTGCGACCAATCACAAGCCGCAACGGCATCTAAGGCCCTTCACGCGCTGATTCTAAGGAAGGAAGGCTGCCGGTTAGTACCAGGGCGCGTCAGAGGGTGATTATAGCAATATTTTTTATTTGAATTCTTTATTTTACACTTAAATATGGATCCCAGGGCCTGAAGGAGAGTTTCCTCTCCTTCAGACCCTGGGAACCATTGGAAACCCAATGCACTGCATTGGGTTTCATGTTTCGGCTGACCCCGACCCTGACTTTTTTATAGGATCGGCCGATTTAACTTGACCTGACTTTTGAAAAAGTCGGGTTTCGTGAAACCCGACCCGATCCTATAAAAGTAAAAGTCACTCAACCCTAGTGGTGGCGGTGGGCTGTCCTACAGCACTCGGCATGGTGGTGGTGCTGTAGTGGTGTCCGGCAGTGCTAGGAATAGAAGTGGCCATGCAGTGGTATGCAGCAGAGGTCGGCATTGATGTCAAGCATGACAGTGTTGAGACAGGTGGATATGCTGCCACTGTCTGCTGATAATACCGACTCTGCTGCATAGCCTGCAGATAAGCAGCATTGCAGGCCTGCACGACAGTAAGCTGGAGATCAGGAGTAAGGTGTTCCGACATGCCCTGTTCAATTTGGATAAAAAAATTATGTGCTGGCCTCTGGAGATTGGCTTTTACTTGGTCAAGGCTTCTGGTGACCTCCTAGATCCGTGTATTCATATGGCTAATGTCAGTATCCAGTCGGTCACCCAAAGCCTTGAATCCATCGTGAAAAATCGAGCTCAAGTGCAAAAACTCGGGCATGAGTGACTTGTCTGATGCCCTCTGCCACTGCCAGGAGGAGCCCAAAAAAAAGGGGCAGAGGCAGAGGACTGGGAAAGGGGAACACCTGATGGACCAGCTTCCTGGTCTCCAGGTAGTGTGACAGGCCCACTTGCTGCAGCGCTGCAGGATGGCTGGGATGGGCCCGTGGCTGTCTGATGAAGGACTGCTCCAGAACCTGGGTCAACAGTGCTGCTCCATGTGCTGTGAACAAAGGAAAAAAAAATAATACCAAAAACTGAATAAACGCCAACTCCTGTTGAATAGAAACATACAGATTATGGCAATACAACACAACCTAATGCACAGGAGAAATACTTGCGTTCTCTGGGCAAGGACTGGTCTTAAAAATGCCAGAATGCAATGGTATTTATACTTTCGAATCCTTGCTCCAGAACCACTGGGAACATGGCTCTCTTGACGCAGGTCCTTGTTGAAATGGTCCTTCATCGAACGCCAACGTGTTTTGACTTTGAGCACTGTTAAAAAAACAAAAAATAAGGGTTACACAATGGACTTTTGGCCGTGCTCACACAACTGTGTGTGATGAGAGAAATTTCTGAGAGTTTCAGTCATCACACACAGTTGTAGTGAGCATGGCCAAGGTCTCTGCCGCATCACACTGCATTGCAATACTTACAAAATGCAGCTCGGACCTGAGCTGGGGCATTGTCCCAGCCATCCCACATCGCTTTGGCCACCTCATTCCATAGGCGCCGGATCGTCACATTGTCCGAGTGCTGTGGAACCCGGGTGTCCCACAACGGGACTCGCTCATGGACCAGGGAGATGAGGATATCGTTGTCAATGAGGTCCTCATCCCGTTCTGAAACCTAAAACATAAATGAAGACATTAAATGTTGGATACATTAACTTAATTAACATAAGGAAAAGAAATAAAACAGAGGCTGAGAAAAGGCACGAATAATGAAAGTCAAGATAAAAAGTCCAGAAGAAAAGTGTAAAGAAAGAGGAAAGTAAAGAAAGGAAGATTCAAGAATACTAAAGTGAGGATACAGTAAACAGTCAGCCAGGTATACTTACACGCTGCCGCCTTGACACCCGACCGTGACCCCGCTGCTCCTGCTCACCCTCTGCTGCAGTGGAAGAAGTGCTCTAAAAAAAGGAAAAAAAAATTGTCATATGTGAAGATGTGACAGTGAATACTAACCAATCTGAGGAGGTGAGTACTCACTTCACTGACATGTTCGGCTTGAGAAGGCCCACGATGTTGCTCTTCATCTAAAGAAGAAGACATTCTGATGCATGCCGAAAGAAAGAAATGGCAGAAATTAGGACATGTAGAGACAGAAAATAGAAAATAAAGGCTTTGGCTAGGATATACTCACATTGTTCAGAGGCTTGTTTCATCCAAGGTGCTTTGGCCTGTCTGCTCTGCTTCTCTGCTGCGTAGTGACCTGCAACTGTCCACTCCCTCCCTTTATCACCTTGTATGTGGGGGGTGGCTTACCAGTGTCTAGACATGTTTTTCTCTGTGGCAACGCATGCATTCACGAACGCAAGCAAACGCATGTGCTTGCTGCAGCATGCGTTCACATAGACAGCAATGTGTTTTTTTGTCGTATTTCTTCCACTAATAACCGTATACGTTTCTATGCGGCAAATTGACGCCTCTAAAATTACTACATGTAGTGCTTACCGCGCCAAACCGCAGACAACAAAACGATGCATACGTCGTCAAACGCGGCAAAATACAATCAAACGCAGACACTTGCGTCCCTAATGTTAAATATAGGAATACACAACGCATGCGGATTATTGCGGAAGAAACGCTGCGGACACAACTGCAAATGTGAAACCGGCCTAACAAATCCTCCGACAATGCCTCCTATTTTAACCTCTTCTTTCATCAATTTTCTTATTCCAACAGAGAGTTTATTAGTGGGTTCAAAACTCAGCTCTTGATTAGTGTTGAGCGATACCTTCCGATATCGGAAAGTATCGGTATCGGTTGGGATCGGCCGATATTCAAAAAATATCGGATATCGCCGATACCGATACCCGATCCCAATGCAAGTCAATGGGACCAAAATATCGGAATTAAAATAAACCCTTTCTTTCCTTGTAGGTTCATTCTACATCAAGGAAAACAACTAAGAATAATGTAGGATGTATTGTGGGAGGTGGCGGAGACATTAAAGGCAATGAGGTTTAGCCCAATCAAATAGAATAGCATGTTTTTGTTTTTTTTAAAGACGTTCGGAGTGAAAAAGATATTGAGTATGTAAATTTTTTTTTATTTTGTCAGATATTGATGTTTCACTATTCCACGCCCTTCCCCTTCTTTTTTTTCTTTTTTTTTTTACTTTTCCCACACTTTCATCTTCATCATCATCAGCATCTTTGACATCAACTTCTTCTTCACCTTATTCATCTTCTTCTTCATCTTCTACCTATTTTTTTTTTTATTAAATTCTTCGTATTCATTTTATTCAACTATTATTATTCTTCCTATTCTACATATTCTTTTTATTCCACTGTTATTATTCTTCCTATTCTACTTCTTCATCATATTCTCATTTGTGACAGGCATTCCCGTAGTTGTTATCTATAAAAGTTGGAAGATTACACCTTCCGTTCTGCCAGTCACAAAAGTTACATTTGTCCGCGTTCAGTTTGGCCTGCAGCATCAGGCTTTATCCAGGGGCACCACGAGGAGGAACGGACTCACCCCCATACACTGCTTAGTCTTCTTCTGCATATCATTTAGATAATATCTTTTGCTTTGATATTAAGTCTTATGCTTAATGTTCTTCTGCTCTTTGTTCTGCAGCCTCTTGTTCTTCTGCTTCTCGGTCTTCCATGTCGTCGTCTCCAGGGTCGTCGTCTCCAGTGTCGTCATCTCCGCCGTCGTCGTCTCAGCCGTCGTCGTCTCCGCCGTCGTCGTCTCCGCCGTCGTCATCGGGGTGGTCTTCCGGGTCGTCGTCATCGGGGTGGTCTTCCGGGTCGTCGACTTTAGGGTCTTACACTTGGAAATGTAGCAGAAGGTACAAGAAGGCTGAGAAAATGCCAAGAACCAGCTGATGGAACTGGAACTCGGATGGCTACCCGAAGGTTCAAGAGCCTATGGAACTACCGAGGACCAGCTGACGTTACTGGAACCCGGTTACTAAGCAGGAGGTACCCGTGCTAAAAAGCACTACCAAGGACCGCCTGGCGTTGGCGGAACTCGGATACCCAGAAGGAGGCACCTAAGCCAAAGGCTCTGCCCGGAACCAGCTGACGTTACTGGAACCAGGATGGGGAGCAGAAGGTACAAGAGCAAAAGACACTGCCGAGAACCAGCTGACGGTACTGGAACCCGGATGGGTAGCCGAAGGTCCAAGAGCCAATGGAACTACCGAGGACCAGCTGACGTTACTGGAACCCGGTTACTAAGCAGGAGGTACCCGTGCCTGAAAGCACTACCAAGGACCACCTGACGTTGGTGGAACTTGGATACCCAGAAGGAGGCACCTAAGCCAAAGGCTCTGCCCGGAACCAGCTGACGGTACTGGAACCAGGATGGGGAGCAAAAGGTACAAGAGCAAAAGACACTGCCGAGAACCAGCTGACGGTGCTGGAACCAGGTGGTGGACCCGAAGGCCTACAGGAGAGGAGAGAACAGCTAGGCCGCGAGGCAGCCGCAGTTACCGAACCCCAACAGTCCTACAGGGGGAGCTGGGCCTACTGGCACTACAGAACCAGCCTTGACTACCAGTTCACGCAGCCCACATAGGAAGCTCCTAAACTGGAGGCACCCTGGAGTTGGCTAACCCGACCGCACCACGACGGGGCAAGCATAGGCGTCTCAGTGAGCTTGACACAACCCGGAAACAGCTGACGGTGCTGAAACCAGGCTTGGCACGAGGGAGTACCTGTGTCAAAAACACTGCCGAGAACCAGCTGGCGTTGCTGGAACCCAGATGCGTTGCCCCAGTGTGCAAGAGCCAATGGCACGACCGTGGACCAGCTGGCGGTGCTGGAACCCGGTTACTAAGCTGTAGGTGCCCGCGCTTAAAAGCACTACCAAGGACCGCCTGACGTTGGCGGAACTCGGATACCCAGGAGGAGGCACCTAAGCCAAAGGCTCGGCCCGGAACCAGCTGACGGTGCTGGAACCAGGTGGTGGACCCCAAGGCCCACAGGAGAGGAGAGAACAGCTAGGCCGCGAGGCAGCCGCAGTTACCGAACCCCAACAGTCCTACAGGGGGAGCTGGGCCTACTGGCACTACAGAACCAGCCTTGACTACCAG
The DNA here is from genome assembly GCF_032444005.1 of Ranitomeya imitator. Classification (NCBI taxonomy): domain Eukaryota; kingdom Metazoa; phylum Chordata; class Amphibia; order Anura; family Dendrobatidae; genus Ranitomeya; species Ranitomeya imitator. The sequence goes on from NC_091282.1 coordinate 1,022,439,875, forward strand.
TTCACGCAGCCCACATAGGAAGCTCCTAAACTGGAGGCACCCTGGAGTTGGCTAACCCGACCGCACCACGACGGGGCAAGCATAGGCGTCTCAGTGAGCTTGACACCACCCGGAAACAGCTGACGGTGCTGAAACCAGGCTTGGCACGAGGGAGTACCTGTGACAAGAACACTGCCGAGAACCAGCTGGCGGTGCTGGAACCCAGATGCGTTGCCCCAGTGTGCAAGAGCCAATGGCACGACCGAGGACCAGCTGGCGGTGCTGGAACCCGGTTACTAAGCTGTAGGTGCCCGCCCTTAAAAGCACTACCAAGGACCGCCTGACGTTGGCGGAACTCGGATACCCAGGAGGAGGCACCTAAGCCAAAGGCTCGGCCCGGAACCAGCTGACGGTGCTGGAACCAGGTGGTGGACCCCAAGGCCCACAGGAGAGGAGAGAACAGCTAGGCCGCGAGGCAGCCGCAGTTACCGAACCCCAACAGTCCTACAGTGGGAGCTGGGCCTACTGGCACTACAGAACCAGCCTTGACTACCAGTTCACGCAGCCCACATAGGAAGCTCCTAAACTGGAGGCACCCTGGAGTTGGCTAACCCGACCGCACCACGACGGGGCAAGCATAGGCGTCTCAGTGAGCTTGACACAACCCAGAAACAGCTGACAGTGCTGAAACCAGGCTTGGCACGAGGGAGTACCTGTGACAAGAACACTGCCGAGAACCAGCTGGCGGTGCTGGAACCCAGATGCGTTGCCTATTAAAGATTGTCTTCCTAGAGCCCCAACTAGCGGTGTTGGAGCTAAGGGTAAGCAGGGGGAGCAGAGTGTAGGCCGAAGCCTGCACTGGAGGCAGCTTTGTGTCTGCGTTGCGTTTGCAGGACACTTTGCCGGCTACACAGTGGGGGAACAGCTGGCGTTGCTGAACCCCACTAACACAATGGCGTGTGTTTTTCTCTGTGCAGCTAGCACTTGCGGTCAAAAACTAGCGATGTTAGAGCCCGTGTTGAAGCAGGAGGAGGAGGAGAGGAGCAGAGTGTAGGCCGAAGCCTAATTGAACCAATTTCAAAGGAAACCTTTAACCCCCCCTCAGGTGTTACAAAGTACAAGAGACACACCTTGTGCAGTATTAATGCTGCACAAGTGAAAGGTTGCTCTATTAATTTGTCTACTTGCACACGCTGAATGAAAGACGTACACAATTTAGCCCATTCTACAGTCAAACTGTAGTGGATGCGTGACTTGGCTTTTTAAGGAGACGCAGCACAGGTGTCCCAAATAACGCCTTGGTGCTTGGCGCAGCTTCCTGAGCGTTGTTATTTGCTGTACAGGAGTCTGCGCTCTTGTGTTATCCCTTGGCAATGCCCTGTTAGAGCTGCCCCTCTTATGACCTCATTTCATGTTGGCCGGTGCGGTTAACGATGGCCATAAATCCCAGACCCACAGTGCCTTTTCATAAAGTCACACTGCGGTGCTGTGATTCGTGGCCTTGAGCAGTAAATATTTTGGCCGCTCACACACGTCCTTACACCTGCTTCAGACTGGGCGGACTCTGCTGATCCCTTCTCGCATGCCGCGGCCATGAGGCTGCACAGTCTGAAGAAGGCGGAAGGAGATGAGTTAAGACAGGTGAAGATATGCACTGCTCGTGCCCATCAATCACACCCTCGCAGTCAAAATAAGACAACGAGGAGCATTGTTTCAGGCAGGGCGGACGCACAGGCGCAACAAGCCAACCAATGATGTCAGAAGACGGGAAGCGCTACCAAGGGGGGTGCTGCGTATCATTAGAAAGGAAAGTCACACCTCAGGGACAGTGGAATGGTCTCAATGAGACACATTTTGTACGTTTTGAGTTCCGCGTGGGCAAGGACAAAAAGTCAGCCACCTTGTACAAATGCAGCAGTACTGCTGTACAAGGTGGCTTTTATACATAGAAACAACTGGGGGTGGGGGGGCAGGCTCCCTTCAATTTCAGTTCATGTGGCTGCGTGGCGTTTGCAGGACACGTTGCCAGCTACACAGCAGGGGAACAGCTGGCGGTGCTGAACCCCACTAACACATTGGCTGGTGTTTTTCTCTGTGCAGCTAGCATGTCCGGGCAGAAACTGGCGTTGTTTGAGCCCAGGGTCAGCAGGAGGAGGAGAGGAGCAAAGTGTAGGCCGAAGCCTGCACTGGTGGCAGCTTTTGGTCGGTTGTGCCAGCGTGGCTTGTGCTGGACACGTTGCCGACTACACAGCAGGGGAACAGCTGGCGGTGCTGAACCCCACTAACACATTGGCTGGTGTTTTTCTCTGTGCAGCTAGCATGTCCGGGCAGAAACAGGCGTTGTTTGAGCCCAGGGTCAGCAGGAGGAGGAGAGGAGCAAAGTGTAGGCCGAAGCCTGCACTGGTGGCAGCTTTTGTTCTGTTGTGCCAGCGTGGCTTGTGCTGGACACGTTGCCGACTACACAGCAGGGGAACAGCTGGCGTTGCTGAACCCCACTAACACATTGACTGGTGTTTTTCTCTGTGCAGCTAGCAGTTCCGGGCAAAAACTAGCGGTGTTTGAGCCCAGGGTCAGCAGGAGGAGGAGAGGAGCAGAGTGTAGGCCGAAGCCTAGTTGAACCAATTTCAAAGGTTACCTTTAACCCCCCCCTCAGGTGTTGCAAGGTACAACAGCCACACCTTGAACAGCATTAATGATGCACAAGTCAAAGGTTGCTCTATTTAATTTTGCTCCTTGCACACGCTGAATTAAACACGTACACTATTTAGCCCATTATACTGTCAAACAGTAGTGGAGGCGTGACTACTAGTCTTTTTAAGGAGACGCAGCACAGGTGTACAAATTTACACCTAGGTGCTGGGCGCAGATTCCTTACCGTTGTTATTTGCAGTACAGGAAACTGCGCTCTTGTGTTATCCCTTGTCAATACCCTGTTAGTGCAGGCCGTCTCATGACCTCATTTTATGTTGGCCGGTGCGGTTAACGATGGCCATAAATCCCAGACCCACAGTGGCTTTTCCTAAAGTCACACTGCGGTGCTGGGATTCGTGGCATTGTGCAGTAAATATGTTCGCCGCTCACACATGTCCTTACACCTGCTTCAGACTGGGCGGCCTCAGCTGATCCCTTATCGCATGCCGCGGCCATGAGGCCGCACAGTCAGAAGAAGGCGGAAGGAGGGGAGTGAAGACAGGGGAACATATGCACTGCTCGTGCCCATCAATCACACCCTCACAGTCAAAATATATGAGACAACGGGGGGCGTTGTGTCGGGCAGGGGGGACGCACAGGCACAGCCAGCCAACCAATGATGTCAGGAGACGGGCAGCGCTAACAATGGGGGTGCTGCGTGTCATTAAAAAGGAAAGTCACACCTCAAGGACATTGTAATGGTCTGTAATGAGACACATTTTGTACTTGTTGAGTTCCACGTGTGCAAGGAGAAAAAGTCAGCCACCTTGTACAAATGCAGCAGTACTGCTGTACAAGGTGGCTGTTATACATAGAAACACCTGGGGGGGTGGGGGGCAGGCTCCCTTCAATTTCAGTTCATGTGCCTGCGTGGCGTTTGCAGGACACGTTGCCAGCTACACAGCAGGGGAACAGCTGGCGGTGCTGAACCCCACTAACACATTGGCTGGTGTTTTTCTCTGTGCAGCTAGCATGTCCGGGCAGAAACTGGCGTTGTTTGAGCCCAGGGTCAGCAGGAGGAGGAGAGGAGCAAAGTGTAGGCCGAAGCCTGCACTGGTGGCAGCTTTTGGTCGGTTGTGCCAGCGTGGCTTGTGCTGGACACGTTGCCGACTACACAGCAGGGGAACAGCTGGCGGTGCTGAACCCCACTAACACATTGGCTGGTGTTTTTCTCTGTGCAGCTAGCATGTCCGGGCAGAAACAGGCGTTGTTTGAGCCCAGGGTCAGCAGGAGGAGGAGAGGAGCAAAGTGTAGGCCGAAGCCTGCACTGGTGGCAGCTTTTGTTCTGTTGTGCCAGCGTGGCTTGTGCTGGACACGTTGCCGACTACACAGCAGGGGAACAGCTGGCATTGCTGAACCCCACTAACACATTGACTGGTGTTTTTCTCTGTGCAGCTAGCAGTTCCGGGCAAAAACTAGCGGTGTTTGAGCCCAGGGTCAGCAGGAGGAGGAGAGGAGCAGAGTGTAGGCCGAAGCCTAGTTGAACCAATTTCAAAGGTTACCTTTAACCCCCCCTCAGGTGTTGCAAGGTACAAGAGCCACACCTTGAACAGCATTAATGATGCACAAGTCAAAGGTTGCTCTATTTAATTTTGCTCCTTGCACACGCTGAATTAAACAAGTACACTATTTAGCCCATTATACTGTCAAACAGTAGTGGAGGCGTGACTACTAGTCTTTTTAAGGAGACGCAGCACAGGTGTACAAATTTACACCTAGGTGCTGGGCGCAGATTCCTTACCGTTGTTATTTGCAGTACAGGAAACTGCGCTCTTGTGTTATCCCTTGTCAATACCCTGTTAGTGCAGGCCGTCTCATGACCTCATTTTATGTTGGCCGGTGCGGTTAACGATGGCCATAAATCCCAGACCCACAGTGGCTTTTCCTAAAGTCACACTGCGGTGCTGGGATTCGTGGCCTTGTGCAGTAAATATGTTCGCCGCTCACACATGTCCTTACACCTGCTTCAGACTGGGCGGCCTCAGCTGATCCCTTATCGCATGCCGCGGCCATGAGGCCGCACAGTCAGAAGAAGGCGGAAGGAGGGGAGTGAAGACAGGGGAACATATGCACTGCTCGTGCCCATCAATCACACCCTCACAGTCAAAATATATGAGACAACGGGGGGGCGTTGTGTCGGGCAGGGGGGACGCACAGGCACAGCCAGCCAACCAATGATGTCAGGAGACGGGCAGCGCTAACAATGGGGGTGCTGCGTGTCATTAAAAAGGAAAGTCACACCTCAGGGACATTGTAATGGTCTGTAATGAGACACATTTTGTACTTGTTGAGTTCCACGTGTGCAAGGAGAAAAAGTCAGCCACCTTGTACAAATGCAGCAGTACTGCTGTACAAGGTGGCTGTTATACATAGAAACACCTGGGGGGGTGGGGGGCAGGCTCCCTTCAATTTCAGTTCATGTGCCTGCGTGGCGTTTGCAGGACACGTTGCCAGCTACACAGCAGGGGAACAGCTGGCGGTGCTGAACCCCACTAACACATTGGCTGGTGTTTTTCTCTGTGCAGCTAGCATGTCCGGGCAGAAACTGGCGTTGTTTGAGCCCAGGGTCAGCAGGAGGAGGAGAGGAGCAAAGTGTAGGCCGAAGCCTGCACTGGTGGCAGCTTTTGGTCAGTTGTGCCAGCGTGGCTTGTGCTGGACACGTTGCCGACTACACAGCAGGGGAACAGCTGGCGGTGCTGAACCCCACTAACACATTGGCTGGTGTTTTTCTCTGTGCAGCTAGCAGTTCCGGGCAAAAACTAGCGGTGTTTGAGCCCAGGGTCAGCAGGAGGAGGAGAGGAGCAGAGTGTAGGCCGAAGCCTAGTTGAACCAATTTCAAAGGTTACCTTTAACCCCCCCTCAGGTGTTGCAAGGTACAAGAGCCACACCTTGAACAGCATTAATGATGCACAAGTCAAAGGTTGCTCTATTTAATTTTGCTCCTTGCACACGCTGAATTAAACACGTACACTATTTAGCCCATTATACTGTCAAACAGTAGTGGAGGCGTGACTACTAGTCTTTTTAAGGAGACGCAGCACAGGTGTACAAATTTACACCTAGGTGCTGGGCGCAGATTCCTTACCGTTGTTATTTGCAGTACAGGAAACTGCGCTCTTGTGTTATCCCTTGTCAATACCCTGTTAGTGCAGGCCGTCTCATGACCTCATTTTATGTTGGCCGGTGCGGTTAACGATGGCCATAAATCCCAGACCCACAGTGGCTTTTCCTAAAGTCACACTGCGGTGCTGGGATTCGTGGCCTTGTGCAGTAAATATGTTCGCCGCTCACACATGTCCTTACACCTGCTTCAGACTGGGCGGCCTCAGCTGATCCCTTATCGCATGCCGCGGCCATGAGGCCGCACAGTCAGAAGAAGGCGGAAGGAGGGGAGTGAAGACAGGGGAACTTATGCACTGCTCGTGCCCATCAATCACACCCTCACAGTCAAAATATATGAGACAACGGGGGGCGTTGTGTCGGGCAGGGGGGACGCACAGGCACAGCCAGCCAACCAATGATGTCAGGAGACGGGCAGCGCTAACAATGGGGGTGCTGCGTGTCATTAAAAAGGAAAGTCACACCTCAGGGACATTGTAATGGTCTGTAATGAGACACATTTTGTACTTGTTGAGTTCCACGTGTGCAAGGAGAAAAAGTCAGCCACCTTGTACAAATGCAGCAGTACTGCTGTACAAGGTGGCTGTTATACATAGAAACACCTGGGGGGGTGGGGGGCAGGCTCCCTTCAATTTCAGTTCATGTGCCTGCGTGGCGTTTGCAGGACACGTTGCCAGCTACACAGCAGGGGAACAGCTGGCGGTGCTGAACCCCACTAACACATTGGCTGGTGTTTTTCTCTGTGCAGCTAGCATGTCCGGGCAGAAACTGGCGTTGTTTGAGCCCAGGGTCAGCAGGAGGAGGAGAGGAGCAAAGTGTAGGCCGAAGCCTGCACTGGTGGCAGCTTTTGGTCAGTTGTGCCAGCGTGGCTTGTGCTGGACACGTTGCCGACTACACAGCAGGGGAACAGCTGGCGGTGCTGAACCCCACTAACACATTGGCTGGTGTTTTTCTCTGTGCAGCTAGCATGTCCGGGCAGAAACTGGCGTTGTTTGAGCCCATGGTCAGCAGGAGGAGGAGAGGAGCAAAGTGTAGGCCGAAGCCTGCACTGGTGGCAGCTTTTGTTCTGTTGTGCCAGCGTGGCTTGTGCTGGACACGTTGCCGACTACACAGCAGGGGAACAGCTGGCGTTGCTGAACCCCACTAACACATTGGCTGGTGTTTTTCTCTGTGCAGATAGCACTTCCGGGCAAAAACTAGCGGTGTTTGAGCCCAGGGTCAGCAGGAGGAGGAGAGGAGCAAAGTGTAGGCCGAAGCCTGCACTGGTGGCAGCTTTTGTTCTGTTGTGCCAGCGTGGCTGGACACGTTGCCAACTACACAGCAGGGGAACAGCTGGCGGTGCTGAACCCCACTGACACATCACCTAGTGTTTTTTCTGTGTAGACAACACTTCCAGGTGGCAACTGACAGTGTTGAAACCCAGGGAATCAAAGAGGAGCAGAGTGTAGGCCGAAGCCTGCAGTGGAGCAAGTTGAAAGGGAACCTTTAACCCCCCCCCCCAGGCATTTGTTGCTGAAAGAGCCATCTTGTACATCAGTAATACTGCACATGGAAAATGGTGGCTCCGAAAATTATGCTCCTTGCAAACGCTGAAGTACACACTCATATAATGTGTCCCCTCACACCGTCAAACCATCCCGGAAGTGGGACTTTCCTTTGTAATGTGACACAGCACAGCCGTCATTCCAACCCCCTTGGTGCCGGGCGCCACCTCCTCAACGTTGTTTGGTTCTGTCACGGAGCCCGCGCTGTAATGTTATCCCTTGGCCATGCACAGTTAGCGGTGCCCGTCTTCTGACATCATGTAGGTGTCAGGCTGGCAGTGCCTGTGCATCCAAGCTGCCCGAGATCCAACCTTGCAGTGTCATCTAATGTAGTCCCACTGCGGGCCAGGGATCCATGGGCATGCGCAGTGCATATCATCGCCTCTCACTCACCTCCTTCCTGCTTCTTCAGAGTGTGCGGCGTCACGGCCGTGGCATGCTATTAGGGATCAGCTGACGCCGCCTAGTCTGAAGAAGCGTGAAGAAGGGGAGTGAGAGGCTAGTATATGCACTGCACATGGCCATGGATACCAGGCCCACTGTGGGATCACATTAGACGACACTGCGAGGTGTGATTTCGGACAGCGTGGACGCACAGGCGCAGCCAGGACGACAACAAATGATGTCAGAGGACGGGCAGCGCAAACTGTGCATGGCCAAGGGATAACATAACAGCGCAGGGTCCATGACGGAATCAAACAACGCTAAGGAGGCAGCGCACGGTGCCAAGGGGGTAGCAATGACGGCTGCGCTGCGTCACATTACAAAGGAAAGTCCCACCTCCGGGACGGTTGGACGGTGTGAGGGGACACATTACATGAGTGTGTAGTTCAGCGTTTGCAAGGAGCATAATTTCAAGAGCGACCTTTCCCTTGTGCAGTATTAGTGCTGCACATGGTGGCTCTTTCAGTAACAAACGCCTGGGGGGGGGGACAGGTCCCCTTACATTTTAGTTGTGCCAGCGTGGCGGTCGCATGACACGTTGCCGGATACACAGCTGGGGATCAGCTGACGTTACTGAACCCCAATAACAGAGGAGCGACTGTTGACTGTGCACACAGCACTTCCAGGCACCAACTGGCGGTGTTAGAGCCCAGGGACAGCAGGAGGAGCAGATTGGAGGTATTGCCGCACACACAGCTGGGGATCAGCTGACGTTACTGAACCCCAATAACAGAGGAGCGACTGTTGACTGTGCACACAGCACTTCCAGGCACCAACTGGCGGTGTTAGAGCCCAGGGACAGCAGGAGGAGCAGATTGGAGGTATTGCCGCACACACAGCTGGGGATCAGCTGACGTTACTGAACCCCAATAACAGAGGAGCGACTGTTGACTGTGCACACAGCACTTCCAGGCACCAACTGGCGGTGTTAGAGCCCAGGGACAGCAGGAGGAGCAGATTGGAGGTATTGCCGCACACACAGCTGGGGATCAGCTGACGTTACTGAACCCCAATAACAGAGGAGCGACTGTTGACTGTGCACACAGCACTTCCAGGCACCAACTGGCGGTGTTAGAGCCCAGGGACAGCAGGAGGAGCAGATTGGAGGTATTGCCGCACACACAGCTGGGGATCAGCTGACGTTACTGAACCCCAATAACAGAGGAGCGACTGTTGACTGTGCACACAGCACTTCCAGGCACCAACTGGCGGTGTTAGAGCCCAGGGACAGCAGGAGGAGCAGATTGGAGGTATTGCCGCACACACAGCTGGGGATCAGCTGACGTTACTGAACCCCAATAACAGAGGAGCGACTGTTGACTGTGCACACAGCACTTCCAGGCACCAACTGGCGGTGTTAGAGCCCAGGGACAGCAGGAGGAGCAGAGGAACAGAGTGTAGGCCGAAGCCTGATTGGAGCAAGTTGAAAGGGAACCTTTAACCCCCCCCAAGACGTTTGTAGCTGAAAGAGCCATCTTGTGCAGCACTAAGGATGCAAAAGGAAAAGATTGCTCTTTTAATTATGCTCCTTGCAAACACTGAAGTAAACACTAAAAATGTGTCCCTTTATACCGTTAAACCGTTCCGGAGGTGCGAATTTCCTTCGTAATGGGACACAGCACAGCTGTCATTCCTATCCCCTTGATGCCGTGCGCTGCCTCCTCAGCGTTGTTTTAAGCTGTCACGGAGCCTGCGCTGTTCTGTTAGCCCTTGGCCATGCCCAATTAGCGCTGCCTGTCTTCTGACATAATTTGGTGTCAGGCTGTCAGTGCCTGTGCGTCCACGCTGCTCCAGATCCCACCTCGCAGTCTCGTCTAACGTAATCCCACTGCGGGCCTTGGAACCATGGGCATGCACAGTGCATAACCTCGACTCTCACTCCCCTCCTTCCCTCTTCTTCAGACTGTGCGGTGTCACGGCCGTGGCATGCTAGGGATCAGCTGACGGCACACAGTCTAAAGAAGGCGGAGGGAAATGAGCGAGAGCCCGAGGGGAAGATATGCACTGCGCATGCCCATGGATCCCAGGCCCGCAGTGTGACTCAATCAGAAGACACTGCGAGGCGGGATCTCGGGCAGCGCGGCCGCACAGGCGCAGCCAGCCTGACACCAAATTATGTCAGAAGACAGGCAGCGCAAATAGGGCATGCCCAAGGGATAACAGAACAGCGCAGGCTCCGTGACAGCTTAAAACAACGCTGAGGAGGCAGCGCATGGCACCAAGGGGGTAGGAATGACGGCTGTGCTGCGTCACATTACGAAGGAAAGTCCCAGCTCCGGGACGGTATAACAGTATCAGTGAACACATTTTATAAGTGTTAAGTTCTGCGTGTGCAAAGAGCTAAAAAAAAAGAGCTACCTTTTCCTTGTGCAGCATTACTGCTGCACAAGATGGCTCTTTCAGTAACAAACGACGGGGGGGGGGGGGGACAGGTTCCCTTACATTTAGGTTGTTGTGCCAGCGTGGCGGTCGCAGGACACATTGCCGGCTACACAGCTGGGGATCAGCTGACGTTACTGAAACCCAATAACACTGGGTCGTATGTTATTACTGTGCAGCCTGCACTTCTGAGCCGCAACTGGCGGTGTTGGAGCCCAGGAATAGCAGTTCAGGTGGTAGAAAGATGAACACAGCAGGAGACCTGGATGACACCCAATTACTTAATCAGGCAGAGGAGTGGCAAATTCCTGCGAGATCCAGGCCTGGTTCATTTTCAGGAAAGTAAGCCGGTCAACGTTATCGGAGGATAGTCGCATGCGACGGTCTGTTAGTACACCACCTGCGGCACTAAAGACACGTTCCGATAAGACACTAGCCGCAGGGCAAGCCAGCACCTCCAATGCATACTGGCTTAGCTCTGGCCATGTATCCAGCTTAGAGACCCAAAACTTGAACGGGGAAGAGCCGTCTGGGAGTACAGTAAGAGGGCAAGCCATGTAGTCTGTCACCATCTGACGGAACCGTTGCCTCCTGCTGACTGGAGCCGCCGGTGATGGTGTAGACATTTGGGGCGGGCACACAAAAGTGTGCCAGAGTTGTGCCATACTGGGCTTGCCTTGGGCAGAGGCACTGCTTCTGCTCCCTCTTTGGGCAGAGCCTCCCCCACTGCCTCGACGCACTGAGCTGCTTTGTAAAGCACTAGCAGCACTCCTCTCAGTTGGACAGGAGAAGATGATGGAATTCACCAGTGTGTCGTGGTACTCCCGCAATTTACGCTCCCGGGTCAACGCAGGGATGAGGTTTTGGACGTTGTCCCGGTAGCGAGGATCGAGGAGGGTGAACACCCAATAATCAGGCATGTTGAGAATGTGGTCGATGCGGCGGTCGTTTCTCAGGCACTGCAGCATGAAATCCACCATGTGCTGCAGAGTGCCAACTGGCCCAGAAACGCTGTCCCCTGCTTGAGACATGATCTCTGCCCGCTCGTCATCACCCCACCCTCGCTGTACACACTGACCACTGGACAATTGTGTCGCTCCCTCCTCTGGACGGAGCTCTTCCTCCTCACAAATTGGCCCCTGCGTACCCCTTTGTGAGGAACCACATGGCGCTGACTCTCCAGAAGCTGATGGAAAAGGTGACTCCTCATCCTCCACCTCTTCCACCACATCATCCCTTAACCCTTGCAAAGTTTGCTGAAGCAGGCAGATAAGGGGGACAGTCATGCTGACTAGTGCATCATCTGCACTTGCCATCCGCGTGGAATAATCAAAAGAACGCAAAACCTGGCAGACGTCCTTCATAGTGGCCCACTCTGTGGTTGTGAAGTCTGATCGGCGCTGACTGCGACTTCTTTGCGCCTGATGCAGCTGGTACTCCATAACTGCTTGCTGCTGCTCACACAACCACTCCAACATATGTAACGTGGAATTCCACCGGGTAGGTAGGTCACATATGATGCGGTGTTCCGGAAGGCGGAATCGGCGCTGCAGAGCAGCAATGCGGGATCTGGCCAAGCTGGAACGCCGCAAGTGAGCACACTCTAGGCGGACCTTGTGCAGCAGGGCATCAAGATCCGGATAGTCCCTCAGAAAACTCTGCACAACCAAATTGAGCACATGTGCCAGACATGGGATGTGAGTGAGGTTGCCAAGGGCCAAAGCTGCCACCAGATTTCGGCCATTGTCACACACTACCATGCCTGGCTGGAGATTCGCTGGCAGTAACCACACATCGCTCTCCTGCTTGATAGCATTCCAGAGCTCCTGCGCTGTGTGGCTTCGATGCCCCAATGAAACTAGTTTCAAGACGGCCTGCTGACGTTTGGCCACGGCTGTGCTCATGTCGGTCATAGGTAAACGTTCACAGGTCCATGTGGAGGTGGACTGTGACGGATCCTGCAGAGAGGAATCAGAGGAACTGGTGTAAGAGGAGGAGTCGATGCGTACAGACTGGATTCCTGCAATCCTTGGAGTGGGCAGGACACGTCCAGCGCCACTCGCACGATCTGTACCTGGCTCAACAACATTAACCCAATGGGCAGTGAGGGAAACATATCGCCCCTGTCCATGCTGACTGGTCCACGCATCGGTGGTGAGGTGGACCTTGCTACTGACGGCGTTCAGTAGCGCATGTTTTATGTTTGCCTCAACATGCCTGTGCAGGGCAGGGACAGCCTGCCTGCTGAAGTAAAAGCGGCTGGGCACCTTGTACTGTGGGACTGCCAATGCCATCAAGTCACGGAATCTGTCAGTCTCCACCAGCCTGAACGAGAGCATTTCCAGGGACAACAGTTTGGCAATGCCTGCATTCAGAGCCTGTGCTCGGGGGTGGTTGGCCGAGAATGCCCGCCTTTTCTCCCATGCCTGGACTACCGATGGCTGTAGAGTAGACTGGGAGTGTGAGGATGACTGGGAAGGTGGTGCTGTGGGTGGAATTACACTAGGTCTCTGGACAACAGTGGAGGAAGAGGCAACACGAGATGAAGAGGTGGTAGCTGCCGCTGTTGGTTGGCCTACGTCTTCACTGTGTTTCTGTAACTCCACCGCGTGCCTGTTCTGCACATGTTTCCACATATTTGTGGTATTGAGGTTGCTGACACTTTTACCTCTTTTTACTTTCTGATGACACAGCTTGCATTTGACAAAACAAATGTCATCTGCAACTGTGTCAAAAAAGGACCAGGCACTGCAAGTCTTGGGAGCGCCCTTTTTGGCTTTGGAAAGAGACAGGCTCCTAACGGGTGCCAAAGTGGAGGCTACAGGCTCCGCAGTCTTCCCCCTCCCTCTCCCTCTTTGGCCCGTAAGGGGAAGCTCTTCCTCAGAGCTGCTCCCACCACCTTCCTGTTCCTCACGCCACGATGGGTCAAGGACCTCATCATCTCCACTACCCTCTGCCACCAACTGCTCCTCCTGGGTAGTCTCGGCAGCACAGTACGCATCAGAAAGCGGCACCTGAGTTTCATCATCAGATGCGTACTGCGCTGTGGTCACCGGAGGCACTGGCCCACCTGCCTCTTCAGAGTCAGAGAGATAAAGCTTTTGGGCATCACTGCACACTGCCTCTTCTTCCATTTCTCCAATGCTGCTTGGCTGGCCCCCTGTTTCCAAGCCAAGAGATTCAGAGAACAGAAGTAGAGACGGCTCCTGTCCTGGGCTCTCTGACTGCCTGGCCAATTTGGCAGGTGGTGAAGAGACAGATGGCTGCTCTCCAGTGCTCTGTGCCTGAGAGGATGTGGCACTAACTGAAGTCGATGCCGAGGCGTTAGCTGCCATCCACCCGACAACGGCTTCAATTTGGTCTTCACGTAGCAGCGGTGCACGGCGCTCTCCGACAAAGCTGCGCATGAAGGACTGTTCCCTGCTGAAACTGAGTGACGACGAGTCACCGGCGCCCGCAGCAGGCACAGAATCACCACGTCCTCTCCCTGCTCCTCTCCCTGCTCCGCGCCCACGCCCACGTGCCTTACTCCCTGACCTCTTCATCTTGGTTGACAGATAAAGATAAGCAGAAAAGTACTAAGGCCTTAGTGTGCTTATTCCTGAAATGCTCCTCCTAACAGGTGTAAGAAACACTAATGTTGTAAATTGTGGACTAAACTTTATTATTTTTCAAATGTGGCCTACACAAGTGTTAAGTTGTGTTTGGTGAACTTACCTTTTTTTTTGGTGCAGATCAGGCTACAGAGCTAGTTTAAATCACACGGAGACCGTGCAGACAGCCGTAAACGGCGCTGCAAGGCCAAAAAACCCTCCTCTCGGTTATCCTATATAGTGTTTTTCCACTATTTAGCTGGATACGAGTGGAAAGACACTAATAGGAATTTTTTTTTTCAAATTTTAAACTGGCTGCACTATTTGAAAAAAAGGAAATTGTTTTTCAAGGTATGAGGCAGTAACGCACCCTGAGCTGAATCCAACCGGCTATGGCTGCACACAGACTACAGGGAGAGCTGCGCTCACACAGAGACCGTGCAGACAGCCGTAAACGGCGCTGCAAGGCCAAAAAACCCTCCTCTAGGTTATCCTATGTAGTGTTTTTCCACTATTTAGCTGGATACGAGTGGAAAGACACTAATAGGAATTTTTTTTTTCAAATTTTAAACAGGCTGCACTATTTGAAAAAAAGTAAAATTTTTCTCAAGGTATGAGCCAGTAACGAACCCTGAGCTGAATCCAACCGGCTATGGCTGCACACAGACTACAGGGCGAGCTGGGCTCACACGGAGACCGTGCAGACAGCCGTAAACGGCGCTGCAAGGCCAAAAAACCCTCCTCTAGGTTATCCTATATAGTGTTTTTCCACTATTTAGCTGGATACGAGTGGAAAGACACTAATAGGAATTTTTTTTTTCAAATTTTAAACTGGCTGCACTATTTGAAAAAAAGGAAATTGTTTTTCAAGGTATAAGGCAGTAACGCACCCTGAGCTGAATCCAACCGGCTATGGCTGCACACAGACTACAGGGCGAGCTGCGCTCACACAGAGACCGTGCAGACAGCCGTAAACGGCGCTGCAAGGCCAAAAAACCCTCCTCTAGGTTATCCTATATAGTGTTTTTCCACTATATAGCTGGATACGAGTGGAAAGACACTAATAGGAATTTTTGTTTTTCAAATTTTAAACAGGCTGCACTATTTGAAAAAAAGTAAAATTTTTCTCTAGGTATGAGCCAGTAACGAACCCTGAGCTGAATCCAACCGGCTATGGCTGCACACAGACTACAGGGCGAGCTGGGCTCACACGGAGACCGTGCAGACAGCCGTAAACGACGCTGCAAGGCCAAAAAACCCTCCTCTAGGTTATCCTATATAGTGTTTTTCCACTATTTAGCTGGATACGAGTGGAAAGACACTAATAGGAATTTTTTTTTTCAAATTTTAAACAGGCTGCACTATTTGAAAAAAAGTAAAATTTTTCTCAAGGTATGAGCCAGTAACGAACCCTGAGCTGAATCCAACCGGCTATGGCTGCACACAGACTACAGGGCGAGCTGGGCTCACACGGAGACCGTGCAGACAGCCGTAAACGGCGCTGCAAGGCCAAAAAACCCTCCTCTAGGTTATCCTATATAGTGTTTTTCCACTATTTAGCTGGATACGAGTGGAAAGACACTAATAGGAATTTTTTTTTTCAAATTTTAAACTGGCTGCACTATTTGAAAAAAAGGAAATTGTTTTTCAAGGTATGAGGCAGTAACGCACCCTGAGCTGAATCCAACCGGCTATGGCTGCACACAGACTACAGGGCGAGCTGCGCTCACACAGAGACCGTGCAGACAGCCGTAAACGGCGCTGCAAGGCCAAAAAACCCTCCTCTAGGTTATCCTATATAGTGTTTTTCCACTATATAGCTGGATACGAGTGGAAAGACACTAATAGGAATTTTTGTTTTTCAAATTTTAAACAGGCTGCACTATTTGAAAAAAAGTAAAATTTTTCTCTAGGTATGAGCCAGTAACGAACCCTGAGCTGAATCCAACCGGCTATGGCTGCACACAGACTACAGGGCGAGCTGGGCTCACACGGAGACCGTGCAGACAGCCGTAAACGACGCTGCAAGGCCAAAAACCCTCCTCTAGGTTATCCTATATAGTGTTTTTCCACTATTTAGCTGGATACGAGTGGAAAGACACTAATAGGAATTTTTTTTTTTCAAATTTTAAACAGGCTGCACTATTTGAAAAAAAGTAAAATTTATCTCAAGGTATGAGCCAGTAACGAACCCTGAGCTGAATCCAACCGGCTATGGCTGCACACAGACTACAGGGCGAGCTGGGCTCACACGGAGACCGTGCAGACAGCCGTAAACGGCGCTGCAAGGCCCAAAAACCCCCCTCTAGGTTATCCTATGTAGTGTTTTTCCACAATAGAGCTGGAGACTGGTGGAAAAACACTAATAGGAAATTTGAGAAAAAATGTGCAACAGGCTGCACTAAGAGCAAAAAAGGACAACTGTGTGAGGCAGTGTGAACCCCCCCTGAGCTGAATACAACCGGGTATATGGCTGCACACAGACTACAGAGTGAGCTGCACACACACACACAGAGACCTTGCAGAACGCTGTTAAAACAGCGCTGCAAGGCAAGAGCAAGGTGAACAGTGAAGAACACACAGCGTTTTGCTAAATTAGCCTTTGGAAAGGAAAATAAAGCAATTAGCTAGCTCGACTGGCCCTCAGTTAGAACACAGCGTCCTGTCCCTAACTGAAATCACAGCAGAGTGAGCGCAAAATGGCGGCAGCGTTTTTTATAGTGCAGAGTGACATCATTTCAGCAGCCAATCCAAGCCTTGCCAGTACTTACATGCCCACCATGCTAAACAGGATGTGCCCACACTTCCAATCATTCCTCATTGGCTGCTGCGTTCAGTTTGAATTCTGGGAACTTCCGATTCCGGTATCCGATACGCGGGAAGTATCGGAATTCGGTATCGGAATTCCGATACCGCAAATATCGGCCGATACCCGATACTTGCGGTATCGGAATGCTCAACACTACTCTTGATACATGTCTAAGTCTGACAACATTTGCATATTAAGCTTCTCATATAGTCCAGCATCCAAAAGAACAACCATCCCTCCTTTATCTGCCTTTCTAGCCATAAAATCTTTATTAGACAAAAGTTCTTTCAATGCTTTCTTCTCTTTTATGGTTAGAGTAGAAGTAATTTTTCCCTTACTAATTTTTTCTTTTAATTTATGTTGTTTCTTTTCTACAATCTCCTGGAATTCATCCAATTTTAAGCAGAATGGATTACTTATTTTAAAGAATTTTTCTAATAAAATTTGAAAGTTTTTAAGAGACTGCCTGAGCCGAATTACCTATTTGATTGATTGCTTTTCCTGCTGCACTGCAGTTTCCGTGCAAGGAATCCTGGATACTTGGATGGGTGAGCTGACTTTCTTGCTTCTTCCTATCCAATAAAAATAGGTTTTGTAAATTTCCATGGAAAAAATGAAAAATGACTGCTACATTTTTAAATCTTCTAAAATACTAACAAAATTATACCACCAGGGAACTGAAACGAAGAGATCCAGAATAATCTAAAATTAAAAAAGCTTTATTATGCAAACATAAATGAAAGTGCATATAAGTGCACAAGCGCCCTAGCATACGGTGGGAAGCAGAATAGTAATGTATAGTATAAATACAGCATAAGTAACACACATTGCAGAGTAGTAAACGTATTCATATATATTGCCTGGTAACCTACTAGCTGCCTCAGCATGCATAGAGTACAATAATATTATATATATGAGTGTGACCAGAGACAACTGTAAAATATCTACCTGCAGCAAACCCAGCGTCCCACCTCACCCCAACGCACGTTTTGCAACCAGCTTCTTCCAGGGGCATGTCTGGGGTGGGCAAGGATGGAGTTTTTATCATAAACTTGCACCAATGAAACAGAGAAAGCGAGGTCATGTGACTGGAGGGATTAGCAGAATCATTACCAGGCGATATCGGCGCATAAAGCGCTCCTCCCCACATCCTGACGTAAAATCTCCTTTGGGCCTGCGCTTAGTGGAATGCATGCTGGAGCGCAAGCGGTCCAATAGAGAGCACATCCAGGAGTGAACAGGGCGGGAGTGAGCGCATTCGCACTGCCACAGTGGAGACTGCAAGGAAGAGGAAATAACCAACATCACGAAGCAGATAAAATAAAATAAAAACCGCAAAGAGTAGGCTGAGAATGTGCTAAGTGCTAGCGTAACTTTCTCATATTGATAAAAGTAAAGTGATGTTGTGCATAATAAAGAGTGCTATTAAAACCGAGATCATAAAGTGACAGTGCAAGCGATAATTAAATAATTTAATAAACGTGCCAGAGCACAATGTAATCAGAATAGCACACTGATATCCATTAAAGAGTGCTCTAAACCGGAATCATAAAGTGACAATGCTCACAGTAGATTAATAATATTTTATTGTGCCATAATAAAGTGCAACTAGTGATGGTGACTAGGGTTGAGCGAAACGGATCAGACAAATTGAAAAATCGCCGACTTTCAGCAAAGTCGGGTTTCTTGAAACCCGACCCGATCCTAGTGTGGGATTGGCCATGAGGTCGGAATTCAGCGCGCCAAAGTCATGTTTCGTATGACGTTTTCAGCGTCATTTCTCATCCAATGAAGGAGGACGCAGAGTGTGGGCAGCGTGATGACATAGGTCTCAGTCCCCACCACCTTTGAAAAGGGTATGACAGTGATGGGCTTGCTTTCTGTGGCGTCACAGGGGCTATAAAGGGGCGTGCACGCCGACCGCCATCTTACTTCTGTCGATCTTAGCATAGGGAGAGATTGGTGCAGCTGTATCAGAAGAAGGGATATAGTTAGGGAGGGAAGATTAACCCCAAAACTGCTTGTGCTGTAGCGATTTCCTCTGTCCAACACCACCTTTTCTTTGCAGGGACAGTGGAGTTTATATTTTTGTGCATCAGCTCTGTAGCTTATTAGGCTGCCTTACAAGGCTCCCTGATAGCTGCATTACTGTTTGCACCCTGCTGTGCAAACCAACTGCTTTTTTAAAAGCAAAAATCCTGTTGCTCCTTTTTGCACAGTTCTCGTGTTTATTTGTCCACACTTTTGTGTGCAGCAGTCCTTTTTATTGCTGCCATACTTGTCCTGAGATCATTGTAGGGAGATTGAAATTGTACTACAGCCCTGGTATTTTTTTATATATCTTCCAGCCACGTTCTGCCACTTACATTGTGTAGTGTAATACACTGGGCCTGAGTTTTGTTCCAGTCTCCCCCCCCCAAAAAAGGGAGATTTAAATAGGCACTAAGTGGATCTACATCAGTTTTGTTAGTTTGTTGTATATCTTCCAGTCATGTTCTGCCACTTACATTGTGTAGTGTAATACACTATGCCTGAGTTTTGTTGCAGTCTCCCCCCCAAAAAAGGGAGATTTAAATTGGCACTAAGTGGATCTACATCAGTTCTGTTAGTTTGTTGTATATCAGCCAGCCACGTTCTGCCACTTACATTGTGTAGTGTAATACACTGGGCCTGAGTTTTGGTGCAGTCCCCCCCCCAAAAAAGGAAGATGTAAATTGTCACAAAGTGGATCTACGTCAGTTCTGTTAGTTTGTCGTATATCTTCCAGCCACGTTCTGCCACTTACATTGTGTAGTGTAAAACATTGGGCCTGAGTTTTGGTGCAGTCTCCCCCCCAAAAAAGGGAGATTTAAATTGGCACCAAGTGGATCTACGTCAGTTCTATTAGTTTGTCGTATATCAGCCAGCCATGTTCTGCAACTTACATTATGTAGTGTAATACACTACGCCGGAGTTTTGCTGCAGTTTCCCCCTCACCCCCCCAAAAAAAGGGAGATTTAAATACTCAACAAGTTTATATACACCTTCTACCTTGTTTCACAGTACCATATAACGGTTGTTATTTTGGTTAGATTTTTCCTAAAGTGAGGAAGTCTGGTGGAAGAGGCTGTGGGCGGTCATTGCCAGCTGGTACTGATGGTGGTGGTGGTGGAGCATCTGGTGGTAGTTGGAAAAGCAAAATAGCACCAAAGGCTGGAGGTGTTGAGCCAGCGTCATCGTCTGGCTACACAAGGTCTCGAAGGCTCCCTTATCTGGGAGTAGGAAAACAGATTTTAAAGCCGGAGCAGCAGGAAAAAGTTTTGGCTTTCCTTGCTGACTCAGCCTCTAGCTCTTTCGCCTCCTCTTCAGAAGGTTCAAAATCTAAAAGCAGCGAGTTGTCAAGTGGATACTCCCAGTCAGGAACAAGTTGGTTCCTTGTGTCCTTCACTCAAACCAAAAGTGAAGGATGCGGCAGGCGACACTACAGTTTATTCCATTGAGCTCTTTACACATACCGTGCCTGGGTTAGAGAGGGAAATTGTTAAAAGCCCATTACAAGATGAATCGGACATGGAGTGAACAGATCCACAGCCACAGCTAGATTATTATGCTGTTCCATTGACTCAGATCACTACATTGCCCTCACAGTGTACTGAGCCAGAATCTGACCCTGATGAGACTATGGTGCCCCGTCACGAACGCTATAGCACCTTACACGGTGACACAGAGGAAGGTGCACATGACAGTGAAAAGGAGGTGATAGATGACCCAGTTGTTGACCCAGATTGGCAGCCATTGAGGGAAGAGGATGCCGCTGCCAGTAGCTCGGAAGCGGAGGAGGATGATCCGCAGCAGCCATTTACATCGCAACAGCTTTCATCTGGCATGCCCGTATCTGGCCAAAAATGTTTGTCAAAACCAAAAACAGTTTTAGGACAGCGTGGCCATCTGGTGAAAGTAGCACAGCGTGCAATGCCTGAAAAGGTAATCCATAGTAGGAAGAGTGCAGTGTGGGAATTTTTTAACCAAGATCCGAATGATCAGTGCAAAGTTATCTGTAAGAAGTGCTCAAAGACCTTTAGCAGAGGGAAGAATCTCCTAAATGTAAATACAATGTGCATGCATAGACATTTAGCCAGCATGCATTTGCAAGCCTGGACTAACTACCAAACTTCCAGTACCGCTGGTGCACCTGCTCAGGATGAAGGTAGTCAGCAACGCTACATTGCTTCCCTCACTGTAAGCCTACTGGTTAAGACACCACCAGCAGCAAATGTGGAGGGATCATTGCAAGGCCAAAGCAGTCAGGGAATCACAAGGTTCTTGGTAGGAAACACTGTAGGTAGGCCAACATCAAGAATACCATCACCAAGTGTCTATGATGGTGGTGGTGCACAACCAACGTCACACACCGTCGTAATATGTGGGGCCCTGTGTCAGTACCGCCGCCCACGAGAGAGTGTCCCCCCCCAGCTTGAACAGTGCTCTACCACTTGCAAAACTTACCTCTCCCTGCTCCACCACTGTGTAGTCTGTGCTGTTAAATCCTTCAATGGCACGGCCAATACAAATTTGTTAAAATGATAGATGATAGTAAAAATATACAGGGGCCCTGGCATCCTTTTAGACCAGTTAATACTTTGCGTCAACTACCACTGTCTACTACTCAGCAGAGGAGACCACCCATGTACCTAGCTATGCCACCAGTTTATTTATGAACGTTTTTTTGGCTGACATTTAGCCCACTTTATTATTTTGGCCTACTAACTTTGTCAGTCACTTATTACAGTTGTCCTCCACTGAACAAAGCAATGCCACCTGTGTACTCCTGTTACCAATTTAGAACTGCATTTTACTTACTTATTTGGGCCTAGTAACTGTGTCAGCCTCTCATTACAGCTGTCCTCCTCCGCTGAACAAAGCTATGCCGCCTGTGTACTCCTCTTACCAATTTTGAACAGCATTTAGCCTACTTTTTTATTTTAAGCCTACTAAGTCTGTGTGAGCCTCTCATTACAGTAGTCCTCCTCCGCTGAACAAAGCTATGCCGCCTGTGTACTCCTGTTACCAATTTTGAACAGCATTTAGCCTACTTTATTATTTTAGGCTTACTAAGTCTGTGTAAGCTTCTCATTACAGTTGTCCTCCTCCACTGAACACAGCTATGCTGCCTGTGTACTACTCTTACCAATTTTGAACAGCATTTAGCCTACTTACTTACTTGGGCCTAGTAACTGTGTCAGCCTCTCATTACAGTTGTCCTCCTCCGCTGAACAAAGCTATGCCACCTGTGTACTCCTGTTACCAATTTTGAACTGCATTTAACCTACTTTTTTATTTTAGGCCTACTAAGTCTGTGTGAGCCTCTCATTACAGTTGTCCTCCTCCGCTGAACAAAGCTATGCCACCTGTGTACTCCTCTTACCAATTTTGAACTGCATTTAGCCTACTTACTTACTTTGGCCTAGCAACTGTGTCAGCCTCTCATTACAGTTGTCCTCCGCTGAACAAAGCTATGCCGCCTGTGTACTCCTCTTACCAATTTTGAACTGCATTTAGCCTACTTACTTACTTGGGCCTAGTAACTGTGTCAGCCTCTCATTACAGTTGTCCTCTGCTGAACAAAGCTATGCCGCCTGTGTACTCCTCTTACCAATTTTGAACTGCATTTAACCTACTTACTTACTTGGGCCTAGTAACTGTGTCAGCCTCTCATTAAAGTTGCCCTCCGCTGAATAAAGAAATGCCACCTGTGTATTCCTGTTTCCAATTTTGAACTGCATTTAGCCTACTTACTTACTTGGGCCTAGTAACTGTGTCAGCCTCTCATTACAGTTGTCCTCCTCCGCTGAACAAAGCTATGCCACCTGTTTCGTCCTGTTACCAATTTTGAACTGCTTTTAGCCTACTTTTTCATTTTGGGCCTATATCTGTGTTTCCTCCTCATCCTGCCCTTTGCCCAGCCACTGTTAGCTGAGTCTGCTGGTACATTGACCCAGACCACTACATTCCCCTTGCACTCTACACAGCCAGAATCTGACCCTGATGAAATTCAGGTTCCCCTTCCTGCATACTATACCACCTTACACGGGGACAAAGAGGATGGTGCAGATGAAAGTGCAGGTTCCTTCATCAGGTGGGGGGCATACTCGTTGGCACTGGCACAGGCGTGACGTATACCGCGTTTCCTGGGCCCACGAAAATCTTGAGCCAGCCCTATCCCCCCACAACTTTAGCCAAATGACCCCCTGTTTTCAATGCCTAACTATTATTATATAGTAAATTAAGATTGACAAGCTTAAGAAAAAAGAATTTGTTTTTGGCATTAAAATGGGCACTGTAGGTGTTTTCCTGTCCTCCACTCACTGCCGACTTTGATTCCCAATTGACTTGCATTGGGTTTTGTGTTTCGGTCGGCCCCCGACTTTTCGCAATAATCGGCCGATTTCACCCGGCCCGACTTTTGAGAAAGTCGGGTTTCGTGAAACCCGACTCGATCCTAAAAAAAGTAAAAGTCACTCAACTCTAATGGTGACTAGTATGTAAAAGAATAAATATTAAATATAGCTAACAACTATATATATAGTGATTATCTATTAGTGTAAAGAAGCATA
Source organism: Ranitomeya imitator (assembly GCF_032444005.1). Lineage (NCBI taxonomy): Eukaryota > Metazoa > Chordata > Amphibia > Anura > Dendrobatidae > Ranitomeya > Ranitomeya imitator. The sequence continues at coordinate 1,022,463,027 of NC_091282.1, forward strand.
TTGTAGCCTATGACATATTACACCTATAAATACAACCCCCATACTAAGAACTAAATCTATACTATCTGTGTATACGGGGGCCGCTCAAATAACAGCATAGATGACCCAAATATAGTATTATATAATAGTGAAAAATAATTAATGTCCATTAAGTTATTCAGCATAATCCAGTGATAATAATATTGTACATAGTGATAAAAATAAAATAGTGATCACTATCAGAATTAAAATCTAAATCCATCCCATCCCTATATATAAACTATAATCACCTTTAAATATATTATTACAATTTTAATAAAACACCTGTATCATTGTCTAACTCTATAAAAAGCCCTCTAATATCAACCATAAACAAGATGGGTGAAATCCATGCAAAGGAAAACACCAATAATGCACCCACATAAAATGCCACAGTGAACCAAAAGGACACAAGAAAACACTCATACAAAAAAAAGCAAATTAGTGTCCATATAACATATGTATGGTTCTTCCTTCTCTGAAGACATGAGTGAGGACATCAGGCTTAATGATTCTCATGGTGAATCTTCATCTCGTGCAGAAAAAACGCAGACAAATCTCCTCCCTAAGCAGTATAACATGATAAGAAAGAAAAGGCAATTCCAAACGAGATCACAAATACCTACAAAGATATATAAAACACGAGTTAATAAAAGCAATAACACTTTAATGTTAAAACCAATGCAAAAGAAAAACCCCCTACCCTATCCCCTAAAAGGATGTCTCAAAGAAGATAAAGTAAAACAGGAAAGTAAAGCAGAGAGGTAAAGGAAAGTCTGATACTTATTCACAAAAATGAGGCAAATCCCAGATTCTTATTCAAACCCTGTGGAGCCATAGCTCCCAGCCTGTAGAACCATCTACTTTCAAGTTGGGCCAGGGTCCTACCCAGATCACCCCCTCGCAAACCTAAATTGATTTGATCAATATCTTTAATCACTAGACCTCTGGCTTGTCCGTCATGATGTTTCTTGAAATGTCCGGGTAAGGTTTTCAACAGCGTTTCATACTCCACCATCCTGGATTTATTGATGTCCCTGATGTGCTCCCTTGTCCTAATTTTGAGTTCCCTAGTAGTCAATCCTGCATATACTTTCCCACAAGGGCATTTAGCCAGGTAAATGACCCTCCGAGAATTGCAACTAAGATGCTGTCTGATTTCGTATGTCTTTGATCCATCAAAATTACCAAACTCCGTTGATCTAGTATGATTAAGGCATCCTTTACAGAGTCCACATGGAAAAAAACATTTCCGATCTCCACCTACAACTCTAGATGGTCCAACTCTGGGGGCCTCATAGTGACTTTTAACCAAAATGTATTTGAAATTAGGGGAACGTCTTGCCACAAACGATGGGGCTGAGGGTAATGCCCGTTTCAAAATAGGATCAACCATCAAAACTTCCCAATGTTTACAAATAATGTTTGTAAGCATTTGCCATTGGCAATTGTATGTAGAAATGAATCTCACCTGATTCTCATCTTTGCCCATAGCCTCATTTATCTGATTGTATAAGAGATCATTGTGAGTAGTCCTCTTGGCTCTCATATAGCCCTTCTTTTTACAGCTGGCACTATATCCTCTTGCTGCAAACATGCGAGTCAACTCCATAGCCTGGTTCTCAAATTGAGGGTCATCAGAACAAAAATTCTTCTAATGCTTAAAAATAGCCCGATGGGAATGCCTTTAATAGTAGATCCAAGATGGGAGGAGTCAGCTTTCAACAAAGCATTGGTTGCTGTAGATTTCCTGAATACATCATTACTTATAGGACCCTCTGGGGCAACCATAGCCTTCAAATCCAGAAAGTCCAGGCTTCTGCCAAAACGAAATGTGAGTCTGATGTTAATGATTGTTGTTATTCAGGGTTTTCATAAAGTCATTCAAACCCTCCAAGGTGCCTTCCCAAAAAAACAGAATAGCATCTATATATCTCATCCAGTTGTGAACATAGTTCACACCCTGGATGAGATCCCCCTGAAACATACTCCTCTCCCATGCCGCTAAAATTAAATTGGCGTAAGCAGGGGCACAGCAAGCCCCCATTGCCGTACCTTGTAACTGAAGAAAAATGTTATTATTGAACATAAAAACATTATGATTCGAATTGAATTCCAGAAGAATTAAAATCAGGTCGGCAATGGGGGGGATAGATGTTATTTGATTGCAGGAACCATTTGGTGGCTGCCAAACCGTGAATCATATTAGATCAATGGAGTTTGGTAATTTTGATGGATCAAAGACATACAAAATCAGAAAGCATCTTAGTTGCAATTGTCGGGAGGTCATTTACCTGGCTCAATACCCTTGTGGGAAAATACATGTAGGATTGACTACTAGGGACCTGTTATGATCTGGTGGCCTAGGAGCAGCATGAGACGGACTCTGGAGAAGGTGGTCCCTGTACTGACCGCAAACCCTGAACCTAGCAGCGCAACTAGAAGTAGCCGTGGGGGGTACCTAACACTCCCTAGACCCCTCGGCACAGCCTAAGATCTAACTACCCCTAAAGACAGAAACAGGAAACCTATCTTGCCTCAGAGAAAATCCCCAAAGGATAGATAGCCCCCAACAAATATTGACGGTGAGAGGAGAGGGAAATAACATACGCAGATATGAAATCAGATTTTAGCATAGGAGGCCATACTAGCTAAAAATAAAGAATAGAACAGAGAACTATGCGGTCAGTACAAAAACACTAGAAAATATCCACCGCTGAAAATACGGATCACCACATCTGACTAAAGACATGGGGGGTATATCTGCATCTCCAGAGAAATAGCTAGGCTGCAAAAAATCCCTCACAGACTAAGCTAGACAAGACAAAAACATGAAAATGCACAGAACTATAAGGTCCACAGCAGGTGGACGGCAAAAACAAAGCCAGGACTTATATTTGTAGAAAAGCACAGCAAACTGGAGAGACCAGCAGGGAAGTGAATCCTTCAAGAACAATGAACAACTGGCACTGACCAAAGGATCCTGCAAAGCTATATACACCAGTCAGTTTTGCAATTAGTAGATACACCTGTCCACTCCTGCAGTCCAGGCACAACTGCATTACCCTCTACAACCACCGGAGGGAGTCCAAAAGCTGAATTCACAACAGTACCCCACCTTGAGGAGGGGTCACCGAACCCTCACCAGAACCCCCAGGCCGATCAGGATGAGCCCGATGAAAGGCACGAACCAAATCAACGGCATGGACATCAGAGGCAGAAACCCAAGAATTATCCTCCTGGCCATAACCCTTCCACTTGACAAGGTACTGAAGCTTCCGCCTCGTAAAACGGGAATCCAAAATCTTCTCAACAATATATTCCAACTCCCCATCGACCAACACAGGGGCCGGAGGATCAACAGAGGGAACAACGGGCTCCACATATTTCCGCAACAAAGATCTATGGAAGACATTATGAATAGCAAAAGAGGCCGGAAGCCTCTCAGAAATCCTATAAGGACCAATAAATCGAAGCTTAAACTTAGGGGAAGAAACCTTCATAGGAACATGACGGGAAGATAACCAAACCAGATCACCAACCCGAAGCCGGGAACCAACACACCGACGACGGTTAGCAAAACGCTGAGCCTCCTCCTGAGACAGCACCAAATTGTCCACCACATAAGCCCAAATCTGCTGCAACCTGTCGACCACAGAATCCACACCAGGAAGGTCAGTAGGCTCAACCTGCCCAGAAGAAAAACGAGGATGAAAACCAAAATTACAAAAAAAGGCGAACCCAAAGTAGCTGAACTAGCCCGATTATTAAGGGCAAACTCGGCCAATGGCAAAAAAGCCACCCAATCATCCTGATCAGCAGACACAAAGCATCTCAAATAGGTCTCCAAGGTCTGATTAGTTCGCTCAGTCTGGCCATTAGTCTGAGGATGAAATGCAGAGGAAAAAGACAAATCAATGCCCAGCTTGGCACAAAAGGCCCGCCAAAACCTAGAAACAAACTGGGAACCTCTGTCGGACACAATATTCTCCGGAATACCATGCAAACGTACCACATGCTGAAAAAACAACGGAACCAAATCAGAAGAAGAAGGCAATTTAGGCAAAGGCACCAAATGAACCATCTTAGAAAATCGGTCACAGACAACCCAGATAACCGACATTCTTTGGGAAACAGGAAGATCGGAAATAAAATCCATAGAAATATGCATCCAAGGTCTCTCAGGGACCGGCAATGGCAAAAGCAACCCACTAGCCCAAAAGCTGAATTCATAACAGGGACCTCAAAATTAGGACAAGGGAACACGTCAGGGACATCAAAAAATCCAGGATGGTGGAGGATGAAACGCCGTTGAAAACCTTACCCAGACATTTCAAGAAACATCATGACGGACAAGTCAGAGGTCTAGTGATTAAAAGTATTGATCAAATCAATTTAGATTTGCGAGGGGATGATCTGGGTAGGACCCTGGCCCAACTTTCAAGTAGATAGATTTACAGGCTGGGAGCTATGGCTCCACAGGGTTTGAATGAGAATCTGGGATTTGCCTCATTTTTGTGAATAAGTATCAAGCCTTCCTTTACCTCCCTGCTTTACTTTCCTGTTTTACTTTATCTTCTTTGAGACATCCTTTTAGGAGATAGGGTAGGGGGGGTTTTCTTTTGCATTAGTTTTAACATTAAAGTGTTATTGCTTTTATTAACTCGTGTTTTATATATCTTTGTAGGTATTTGTGATCTGGTTTGGGATTGCCTTTTCTTTCTTATCATGTTATACTGCTTAGGGAGGAGATTTGTCTGCGTTTTTTCTACACGAGATGAAGATTCACCATGAGAATCATTAAGCCTGATTTCCTCGCTCATGTCTTCAGAGAAAGAAGAACCATACATATGTTACAGTGGGGCAAAAAAGTATTTAGTCAGTCAGCAATAGTGCAAGTTCCACCACTTAAAAAGATGAGAGGCGTCTGTAATTTACATCATAGGTAGACCTCAACTATGGGAGACAAACTGAGAAAAAAAAATCCAGAAAATCACATTGTCTGTTTTTTTAACATTTTATTTGCATATTATGGTGGAAAATAAGTATTTGGTCAGAAACAAAATTTCATCTCAATACTTTGTAATATATCCTTTGTTGGCATGACAGAGGTCAAACGTTTTCTGTAAGTCTTCACAAGGTTGCCACACACTGTTGTTGGTATATTGGCCCATTCCTCCATGTAGATCTCCTCTAGAGCAGTGATGTTTTTGGCTTTTCGCTTGGCAACACGGACTTTCAACTCTCTCCAAAAGTTTTCTATAGGGTTGAGATCTGGAGACTGGCTAGGCCACTCCAGGACCTTGAAATGCTTCTTACGAAGCCACTTCTTCGTTGCCCTGGCGGTGTGCTTTGGATCATTGTCATGTTGAAAGACCCAGCCACGTTTCATCTTCAATGCCCTTGCTGATGGAAGGAGGTTTGCACTCAAAATCTCACGATACATGGCCCCATTCATTCTTTCATGTACCCGGATCAGTCGTCCTGGCCCCTTTGCAGAGAAACAGCCCCAAAGCATGATGTTTCCACCACCATGCTTTACAGTAGGTATGGTGTTTGATGGATGCAACTCAGTATTATTTTTCCTCCAAACACGACAAGTTGTGTTTCTACCAAACAGTTCCAGTTTGGTTTCATCAGACCATAGGACATTCTCCCAAAACTCCTCTGGATCATCCAAATGCTCTCTAGCAAACTTCAGACGGGTCCGGACATGTACTGGCTTAAGCAGTGGGACACGTCTGGCACTGCAGGATCTGAGTCCATGGTGGCGTAGTGTGTTACTTATGGTAGGCCTTGTTACATTGGTCCCAGCTCTCTGCAGTTCATTCACTAGGTCCCCCCGCGTGGTTCTGGGATTTTTGCTCACCGTTCTTGTGATCATTCTGACCCCACGGGGTGGGATTTTGCGTGCAACCCCAGATCGAGGGAGATTATCAGTGGTCTTGTATGTCTTCCATTTTCTAATTATTGCTCCCACTGTTGATTTCTTCACTCCAAGCTGGTTGGCTATTGCAGATTCAGTCTTCCCAGCCTGGTGCAGGGCTACAATTTTGTTTCTGGTGTCCTTTGACAGCTCTTTGGTCTTCACCATAGTGGAGTTTGGAGTCAGACTGTTTGAGGGTGTGCACAGGTGTCTTTTTATACTGATAACAAGTTTAAACAGGTGTCATTACTACAGGTAATGAGTGGAGGAAAGAGGAGACTCTTAAAGAAGAAGTTACAGGTCTGTGAGAGCCAGAAATCTTGATTGTTTGTTTCTGACCAAATACTTATTTTCCACCATAATATGCAAAAAAAATGATAAAAAAACAGACAATGTGATTTTCTGGATTTTTTTTTTCTCAGTTTGTCTCCCATAGTTGAGGTCTACCTATGATGTAAATTACAGACGCCTCTCATCTTTTTAAGTGGTGGAACTTGCACTATTGCTGACTGACTAAATACTTTTTTGCCCCACTGTATATGGACACTAAATTGCTTTTTTTGTATTAGTGTTTTCTTGTGTCCTTTTGGTTCACTGTGGCATTTTATGTTGGTGCATTATTGGTGTTTTCCTTTGCATGGATTTCACCAATCTTGTTTATGGTTGATATTGGAGGGCTTTTTATAGAGGCAGACAATGATACAGGTGTATTATTAAATTTGTAATAATATATTTAAAGGTGATTATTGTTTATATATAGTGATGGGAGGGATTTAGATTTTAATTCTGATAGTGATCACTATTTTATTTTTATCACTATGTATAATATTGTTTTCACTGGATTATGCTGAATAACTTAATGGACATTAATTATTTTTCACTATTGTATAATACTATATTTGGGTCATCTATGCGGTTATATGAGCGACCCACATATACACAGATAGTATAGATTTAGTTCTTAGTATGGGGGTTGTATTTATAGGTGTAATATATCATACAGTTGTGGCCAAAAGTATTGACACCTCTGCAATTCTGTCAGATAATACTCAGTTTCTTCCTGAAAATGATTGCAATCACAAATTCTTTGGTATTATTATCTTAATTTAATTTGTCTTAAATGAAAAAACACAAAAGAGAATGAAGCAAAAAGCAAAACATTGATCATTTCACACAAAACTCAAAAAATGGGCCAGACAAAAGTATTGGCACCCTCAGCCTAATACTTGGTTGCACAACCTTTAGCCAAAATAACTGTGACCAACCGCTTTCGGTAACCATCAATGAGTTTCTTACAATGCTCTGCTGGAATTTTAGACCATTCTTCTTTGACAAACTGCTCCAGGTCCCTGATATTTGAAGGGTGCCTTCTCCAAACTGCCATGTTTAGATCTCTCCACAGGTGTTCTATGGGATTCAGGTCTGGACTCCTTGCTGGCCACCTTAGAAGTCTCCAGTGCTTTCTCTCAAACCATTTTCTAGTGCTTTTTGCAGTGTTTTTTGGGTCATTGTCCTGCTGGAAGACCCATGACCTCGGAGGAAGACCCAGCTTTCTCACACTGGGCCCTACATTATGCTGCAAAATTTGTTGGTAGTCTTCAGACTTCATAATGCCATGCACACGGTCAAGCAGTCCAGTGCCAGAGGCAGCAAAGCAACCCCAAAACATCAGGGAACCTCCACCATGTTTGACTGTAGGGACCGTGTTCTTTTCTTTGAATGCCTCTTTTTTCTCCTGTGAACTCTATGTTGATGCCTTTGCCCAGAAATCTCTACTTTTGTCTTATCTGACCAGAGAACATTTTTCCAAAACGTTTTAGGCTTTTTCAGGTAAGTTTTGGCAAACTCCAGCCTGGCTTTTTTATGTCTCGGGGTAAGAAGTGGGGTCTTCCTGGGTCTCCTATCATACAGGCCCTTTTCATTCGGACGCCGACGGATAGTACGGGTTGACACTGTTGTACCCTCGGACTGCAGGGCAGCTTGAACTTGTTTGGATGTTAGTCGAGGTTCTTTATCCAACATCCGCACAATCTTGCGTTAAAATCTCTTGTCAATTTTTCTTTTCTGTCCACATCTAGGGAGGTTAGCCATAGTGCCATGGGCTTTAAACTTCTTGATGACACTGCGCACGGTAGACACGGGAACATTCAGGTCTTTGGAGATGGACTTGTAGCCTTGAGATTGCTCATGCTTCCTCACAATTTGGTTTCTCAAGTCCTCAGACAGTTCTTTGGTCTTCTTTCTTTTCTCCATGCTCAATGTGGTACACACAAGGACACATGACAGAGGTTGAGTCAACTTTAATCCATGTCAACTGGCTGCAAGTGTGATTTAGTTATTGCCAACACCTGTTAGGTGCCACACGTAAGTTACAGGTGCTGTTAATTACACAAATTAGAGAAGCATCACATGATTTTTCGAACAGTGCCAATACTTTTGTCCACCCCTTTTTTATGTTTGGTGTGGAATTATATTCAATTTGGCTTTAGGACAATTCTTTTTGTGTTTTTTTTTCATTTAAGACAAATTAAATGACGATAATAATAACAAAGAATTTGTGTTTGCAATCATTTTCAGGAAGAAACTGAGTATTATCTGACAGAATTGCAGGGGTGTCAATACTTTTGGCCACAACTGTAGGCTACAATATGCTTCTTTACACTAATAGATGATCACTATATATATATATATATATATATATATATATATATATATATATAAATATATATATAGTTATTAGCTATACTTAACATTTATTCTTTTAAATACTAGTCACCATCACTAGTTGCACTTTATTATGGCACAATAAAATATTATTAATCTACTGAGAACATTGTCACTTTATGATTCCAGTTTAGAGCACTCTTTAATGGATATCAGTGTGGTATTCTGATTACATTGTGCTCTGGCACGTTTAATTATATAATTATCGCTTGCACTGTCACTTTATGATCTCGGTTTTAATAGCACTCTTTATTATGCACAACATTACTTTACCTTTATCTAATATGAGAACGTTACGCTAGCACTTAGCACTTTGCATATTCTCAGCCTACTCTATGCGGTTTTTCATTTTATTTTATCTGCTCCGTGATGTTGGTTATTTCCTCTTCCTTGCAGGTTCCACTGTGGCAGTGCGCATGCGCTCACTCCCCACCCTGTCCTCTCCTGGATGCGCTCTCTATTGGACCGCTTGCGCTCCAGCATGCGTTCCATTGAGCGCAGGCCCAAAGGAGATTTTTCGTCAGGAAGTGGGGTGAAGCGCTTTATGCGCCAATATCGCCTGGTAATGATTCTGCTAATCCCCCCGGTCACATGACCTCGCTTTTTCTGTTTCATTGGTGCAAGATTATGATAAAACTCCATCCTTGCCCACCCCAGACACGCCCCCGGAAGAAGCTGGTTGCGAAACGTGCGTTGGTGTGAGGTGGGACGCTGGGTTTGCTGTAGGTAGATATTTTACTGTTGTCTCTGATCACACTCGTATATATAATATTATTGTACTCTATGCATGCTGAGGCAGCTAGTAGGTTACCAGGCAATATATATGAATACGTTTACTACTCTGCAATGTGTGTTACTTATGCTGTATTTATAGTATACATTACTATTCAGCTTCCCACCTTATGTTAAGGTGCTTGTACACTTATTTGCACTTTCATTTATGTTTGCATAATAAAGCTTTTTGAATTTTATGTTATTCTGGATCTCTTCATTTTGGCTCCCTGGTGGGGTTAGACCGAATAAGGTTATCATGTATTGGGAAGTGCCAGCTTTATCCTTTGGACAATACAACTTTTTACAAATGGTGCTGATGTAAAGTGGAAATGTTATTTATTGAGGTTTATGTGGGGTATGACTATCTAGATTAAAGGGATAATCATTCAAAGTTTGAAAATTGATAATTTCAAAAAAATTGTTGATAAATTTCTGATATTTTTATAAATTTAAGCAAAACATATCAACTTAAATTCACCATTATCATAAATTATAATGTGTTATGAAAAAACAATCTCAAAATAATGGGATATGTTGAAGCCTTTCAGAGTTATTACTACATAAAATGACACTGGTCAGATTTAAAAAAATTACCTCGGTCACTAATGCTAATAATAATATTGAATTGTTACACCAGTGCCAACGATCCTCTCCCTTTCTTACTTATAATTCACAGAACATAAGGGGCTGCAATTTTTCACAGACATGATAATTTTAATGCTCTAGTAGATCATTTCCTACAACCACTTTTGTGCTGTTCATGCTATTCTGTACTGTGTCAAAATGTCTCAGAGCAAATTGCCAAGCTCTGATGTCGTTCACACCTGCTACTCCACTTGCTTTTTATCTTTAGTTTTGACCTGGTGTATTGTAAATATTAGTGATAGGTGAACTTGTTGATGTTCGGTTTCAGCTGATCAGTTAAAAAAAGTTTGGTTTGGGCACCAGAACAACAACTTAACCCGGACACCATTCACATGAATAGGGGGCCTGAACATCCATTGTTTGCCATGCTTTCATGCACTTGGTGAACTGTGGTGAACTCAATGAGCTCAGTGCTGCATTGTGAGACTTTTTCTCAGGGTGCTATCTGTGATCTCACTGAGGTTCACTGCAGTTCATTGGCCTGGCTGGGAGCGCAGCCTCAGTGACCAGTGGTAACCTCGATTACGTCACCACTATTCACTGATGCTGCACTTTTCAGCCTGGACGGTTGCACCTTGGCACAACCAGATTGAAAACCATTTATAGCAAACATGGATAACAGCATGCGACAGAGCGTCATACAGGTGAGGGATATGATTGTTTTTTTTATTTGTTTTTTTACAGGCTACCAGGGCTTCAATGGAATGGGTGTTAGGTGAGTATTTTTGTTGTTTATTATTTCATGCCTTTTACAGGAGATGAGGGCATCAGTGGAATGGTCATTAAGTGAGTATAAATGTGTTTGTTATTTTTAAATAAAGTAAAATAATGTGTCTTTTTATTTCAAATAAAGGACTTTATTCTTGCTGTATTTTTAGTTGCAATACAACCACAGGGATAATAATGGATAGGTGTCTTATTGATGCCTCTCCATTACTAAAATGTGGGTTTGATGTCACCTGACATTACAAAGGTGACATCAATCCCACAAATGTAACTTCACTCGCTACCGCCAAAGGGCAAGTGAAAAAAGAGGCGAGCAAAGCACCCAAACTGGTGCATACAATAGATGCGCCTTGTCTGGGGTTGCTGAGGGCTGCTATCTTTAGGCTAGGTGTGCAAATACCCATGGCTCTTTACCAACCTGAGTATAACTGCCCCCAGCTGTCTGCTTTACCTCGGCTGGTTGTCAAAAATAGGGGGGAGCCCACAAAATTTTTTAAATTATTTGAATAATAAAAAATGATTGGGGAGCCCCTCTATTCTTGAAAAGTAGCCATGTTAAAGCTGACAGCTGGGGGTTTCAGCCCGTAGCTCTCAGTTTTGCCATGATGGTTTTCAAATATACAGAGAAACCCATGATATCTTTTAAATTAATTTATTTACAGCACAGATGCCGGTTGATGAATACTCCCTTCAGCCAGCGCCTGTTTTCAAATTATGCAGTAGTAATCTAATCAGAAAACACCACTGTGATCGTAGGTAAACTTTTTATTTCCAGTCACAGCAGCGGGTTCACGCTGACTTTTGACAGCAAGGGAGCCGGAGCACTTTGACCAGCGGTAATGATTTTAGATCAGATTTGACCAAATGTTCAGGGTGTCAAACTTGAACAGTAACAAGGTATTTCTGAAGAAGTCCGTGTTCGGGGTATGTGCCCAAACAGTACGTGTTCGTTACGGACCCCGTACTTTACTGTTTGAACTTTTCTAGTAAACATCCCATATTAAACAGTTTTGTTAATACTATATATCAGTGACAATTTATGGTCCTTACTGTTATGACATTTTCTAATTACATAGATTTCAATTATATATTCACCAACATGCCACATGTCTATTGAAGGAGACAGTGTACACTGACGAACGTCAGAGAAAAAATTACCCCAATATATAAGTACAGTGGAATTCAATCTATGTGATTGCTGTCCATTAATTATTTCCATAAAGTAATGTGCAAATATCTGTTTCAATGAGATATCTTGCCATTTTTTCTGAATCTATTGTCTAAATACAATGATACAGTGCTATAAATTTAGCACAGTTTTCACACTAATAGCAAATATACGAGACAGTGTGCATTTTTCATTTTCTCATATGCACTTTCTTGTATTATATATATTTTCATTGTAGAGAATAAAACAAGCTAGATTGTGTTTTTTATCAATTTTATCTAATGTCAGGGCTGTACCAACTGACAAGTAACTTTGCAACTTTATGACATTCTTTTGAAGCATTTTGCATTTGAGTAAAAATTTTATATTATCTTTTGAAACACTGGTACAGTTTTAGGATTTTTTCCAAGACACTTTCTTATTATTCTTAAAACATCTCTCTTGCAATTACATTTTAATGCAAATTTATCTTTCTCATTTTTCAACAGTCAAACCCATATAACCTTTTCCCAAGCAAGAGTGAAATATAATATCCTTTACATCCTTTGTTATTTTAGATATTAAATAAAACTGGAATAAAATAGGATGAGAGTAGAAAAATTGAGAATATTTATTTTATTACTTAGCCATGTCTGCAATAAGGGTAATGTTTTATAGATAATAGAATTGCAGTGTTCTAAATCTAAAACTAATGAAATGCCACAATCCGAAAAACAGAATCTATTTTGCTCTTGCATACAAAGTTCCAACATAGCATATTTTACGACTCTTGTTATGTGATCCTAACACTAATAACATTTTAAAGGATAACTGCCAGGGGCTGAACATACATTTACTCTGTTAAATTATCCTTTCAATAGGGTCCCAAAAGTTTTAAAATAATTTTTGGCAGACTTTAAGCAATTTTTTTTGCTTGCATGCATTGTTGCATTCATAAGTATGCTTAAAATTTATCTGTTTTAAAGAAGCTCCTGTTCCAGCTAACCAATCATAAGCTATAGCATGCAATGTACATGAACAGAGTCAGTGGGCTAAGTGATTGGCTGCAGTGGTGATGTACACAGCAGTTGTGACTTCACTGATGCAGCCCACACAGAGACCTGGAGCTGTGGCAGGGAGCTGGACCACAGAAGAAGTAGGATTTTTTTCAAAAGTATCAAATTGTTTATTGTCCGCTTGGCAATTCATAAAAGTGCTTTCACAGACAGACTATCAGAGTCAATACAAGGAAGTTCAGAACATGAGCAGAAATATCAAGTGTTGTTAAGATAGGGACCAAATAAAAAAAAATCAGGAATAAACTAAGCACGGTACAGACTGAAAATGAGGTGAAATTAGGTCTACCAGTGCTTGTGCAGCGCCCCAGGGTCCTGGTCATTGCAGTAATGTCATTCTCCTCTAGGGGAGAGTGGTGTTTCGTTTGGAGGCAAAGAAGGACAACTGCATCCTGGTATCACGAACATGCAACACATTTCACACTCCAGGCCACCAGGGGGAGTTCTTGATCCTATTTATTAGGTCACTCCGCACATTGGTAAAACTGGTGACCTGTAGGGAAAGTTATTCAGTTGCTGGCTGAGCTTCACTCATGGTAGTTGGTCCCTGACAGGGGTGAGATCCTGTCAGAGATCGAGGGACAAGGTCATGGAGTTGTGCATGCCCTCAGAGCTGCAGCTCCTGGAAAGAGACATCGAAGGCAGAACTGTATTGCAGCGAGCGTGCAAAAGAAGTTGTAGCAAAGGAGTGGATATCAGAAGGGGACCAGCCCTAACCAGGCTGCCTCCTTCTGAGGCATAGAAGCCCGGTAGCCGGAACACCGAGGAAGTAATGTGCTTTATGCCTTGCTCCAGAAACCGGCAGGACAGCTAATTTCATGTTACCTGTCTGCCCTACACCCAGGAGGCATGGTGGCACCCCTTAGAGGCTGGTGCATTATTGAGTCCCTATAAACCGCCTCAAGCCACCAGTCATACGGTTTGTCCTATCCTATCCAGGGGACAGAGAGAGAGACATAACATCTACAACAAATGTATAAGAAGAGAGGAACGCACTCACCCGGCAGGTAAAATCCAATCCTTTATTATAGCATGGACAAACTTAGCAGGGAGGGGAGTGGAGAATGACGTATGACGGCCGTTTCACGCTTACGAGCGCTTCTACAGGTCCCGTAGAAGCGCTCGTAAGCGTGAAACGGCCGTCTTCCGTCATCCTCCACTCCCCTCCCTGCTAAGTTTGTCCATGCCCGGTGAGTGCATTCCTCTCTTCTTATACATTTGGATATTTTTCGTTTTGGTTTTCTTGGATACTACACCACCGGAGCTGCCGTGTGGGACTCTCAGCATTATTCGATTGCTATGCTAGGTGGTTAGTTTGGCTGCAGCTGTGCAGATGTGATCTTTTTTCTTTTTAACATCTACAACAGTTGTGAGGACCTTATGAGAAGCTTAGCAGTAAGGGACTACAACATTGCAGTGCTAGAGGAAGGCTACTGATTTCCACCTGGACAAGGGAACTCTGAACTTTCCGGACTCTGCCTGCCCTGTGATCTGGTGCCCTGGACTGTGGATGCTGAAGTCTTCAGTAATGGTAAAGAGACTGCAACCTTGTGTCCTCGTTCTTCTCTGTGCCTCTCACCATTCACCAACTACACACTGGGAAGCCCTGGGGACATACAGTGGGGCAAAAAAGTATTTAGTCAGTCAGCAATAGTGCAAGTTCCACCACTTAAAAAGATGAGAGGCGTCTGTAATTTACATCATAGGTAGACAGACGGAAGTGACCCTTAGACAATTAGTAGATAGTAGTTAGTAGATATCCAATTGATATTTCTCTTCTCTCCTTAAACCCCTAAGCTCCATATCTGAATTACGCACAAAAATAGTTCCAGGATAACATTCTAAAACTGCTGCACTGATATCCAGCAACTCCTTTAACAAAGGCTCAGCTCACTAATAGAAACAGCGGGAACAAACATAGAAGTGCATGCAATAGAAACTTCCTTTTTAAGGGCCTTTCAGACTCTTAAGACCAGGCTTATCATGACAGGACACTGGAATCTCATAATCAGATTGTCAGCGTTAATAAGGGTAGCCAACACATAAGATCTTTTAGCTCACAAGTCACAACTCTTCAAATCTAAAGCATATTTTGAGGATCCTATCGGAGCCTGAGTCAAATTTTTTTGTACATCGCATTCAAGACTGCCCTTAACCAAGACAGACAGAGGATTATTAACATCAGGTACTGGGAAGCAATATACTTTAAGTGGGGACTTATGAAACACATTGGGAATTTGAATGGAAGCGGGAAGCTTTAAAGGCTACAGGTATAATGACATTGTAATTTTGTATAAAACAATGAGCTGGGGTCCTAGCTTGGTTAAAGGGACCTTGAACTTGATATTTGTAAAAGTTAATCCCACTACGTCCCAAACAACAAAGTTCAGCCCAACTATTCAATTCTTACTAGCAGAAGCTGACTGTCTACCATGTGCCATTTCTCAGATTTTCTTTGACCTCAAATCAGAAAAGCTTCAACTGGAGATGAGGGGATCTGATAAAATTTGAATTTGTACAGTTTTTCCTAAAACATTTGCAAAAACGTTATTGCCTTTGACCTAAATGACCCTTATTATTATGTCCTTTTCTGGACCCCTGAGCATAATAAATGTAAGATTTAAAAAAACTTGTATTCGCCTCACCGCTTGCCTGTCCAGTCCATATGCTGCCTGCTGTCCAGTCCCAGTGCTGCCCCTATTCATGCACATTTGCGAGCCTATTCACTCTAAATTGGGACTAATTGCCATAACTAGACATTGGAGGTCACTGTGTGTCGCACATCATGATATTTCGGATGTGCGATGTGCAGGATCTCTGAGGCTTGCTCACAGCCAGAAGTCTCAAGGTCTCAAGCTTGAATGAACATGCTGGAGCTGCATAGACAGAAAGAAGTTGCCCTGAGCATGTGCTAACCTATTGATTTTGTTACAGAATATCCTCCCAAAGCTGGAAACAAACTGAGTGCCTTGGTCAAAAACAATGTTTTCTGGAATCCCATGTAAATGCACAATGTGTTACATGAACAAGTTACTTAAGGTTTGGAGCTAAGCAACCTAGACACAGGAACAAAGTGACAATGTTTGCTATGTCTGGTCCCCTTTTTTGCTAATTGCACATCTTTAATCTCATAACTCTAGGTCACTACTTCTGTTTGGAACTAGGCCTCAGAGGTCACTGCGTGCCACATGTCGTTGATGTCACAATGTACAGCACACATTGAACTCTGGGGCCTGGTTGTGACCTGTAGTCCTGACCTAGAGCGAACAAGCTGGGATATTTTGCTAGCAATGGGAAAAAAGAAAAAGGCGGCTCTGAGGACCAAACTGCGAACAGGAACTGCGAACAGGAAAGGAGCGGGACAGGTGAACGGTGAATATAAGTTTTGTTTTCTTTTTAAAGGGAAGGTGCCGCAATTTTGTTTTTGTATTAAAAATGATTGTTTATATAAACAATTATTTTTAATACAAAATTAATTTTTTTAACTTTAATATCTTTTTTATTATTAATTATTTTTGCAGCCACTGGGCGCCGCCATTTTGCTTGGCAGAAGTGTAAGTGTAGCTGCACGATACTTACACTCTGCAAATACGGCAGCCCTGGGCATAGGAGACTGCGGTCGGCGTCCGACCCCATACCTATCATTGTGCTGCTCCCTGCTGTGATCTGGCCATGCCCCCTGGGCTATCTCCACATCACAGCAGAGGCAGGAGATCGGCGCCATCTTTCTTCAGCCCACAGTGGAGTGTACCTATGAGCTCCACTGTGACTGAGAGCCGTGCTGTTGGAGGGGCAGCTCCATCTGTCTCCCCTCACACTGTCAGCGGCCATTCCCTGTCCTCTTCTCTGCTGCCTGTAATCTTTAGAATCCCTAGAGAGGCAGAAGTGCTGCGGTCTGATGTCCTCTTATCACGAGCTGCAGAGGTAACACGGGGGAGGGGAAAACTGTCTCTCTGCTGCTCCGGCTCTGCTTCTCACTGCAGCCACTGATCAAGGACAACAGACCATGGTGTATCTATTACTATACTGTGTGATACTGACTGCTGAACCATGTATGTAATCCTCTGCTATGTGATACTGTGCTGAGCCATGCATCTAATTCTCTCCTGTGTGATACTGACTGCTGAACCGAGTATGTAATCCTCTGCTGTGTGATACTGTCTGCCGGCCGTGTATCTAATTCTCTCCTGTGTGATACTGACTGCTGAGCCGTGTATCTAATCCTGTCCTGTGTGATACTGTCTGCTGAGCCCTGTATCAAATCCTATCCTGTGAGATACTGACTGCTGAGCTGTGTATCTAATCCTATCCTGTGTGATACTGACTGTTGAGCTGTGTATCTAATTCTCTCCTGTGTGATACTGACTGCTGAGCTGTGTATCTAATCCTATCCTGTGTGATACTGACTGCTGAGCTGTGTATCTAATTCTCTCCTGTGTGATACTGACTGCTGAGCTATGTATCTAATCCTATCCTGTGTGATACTGACTGCGGCCCTGTGTATCTAATTCTCTCCTGTGGGATACTGACTGCTGAGCTGTGTATCTAATTCTCTCCTGTGGGATACTGTCTGCTGAGCTGTGTATCTAATCCTCTCCTATGCAGTCCTCTTCCCCCTGCATATCTTTCCCCATTGCACACACAGCTCAGTGCATGCAATAACTGGAGCAGCTGTGGTCATGCTGTATTAATGGCATTATGTGTGATCTATGGCTGTATTAAA
This sequence comes from Ranitomeya imitator, assembly GCF_032444005.1. Taxonomy (NCBI): domain Eukaryota; kingdom Metazoa; phylum Chordata; class Amphibia; order Anura; family Dendrobatidae; genus Ranitomeya; species Ranitomeya imitator. The sequence continues at coordinate 1,022,480,786 of NC_091282.1, forward strand.
TGTGATCTATATGGCGGTATTTTTATCAGTATTGTGGAATGATATAAAAGCTATACGACGGTATATGAGATTTAGATTGTGGGATTATGTGTGATATGTGGTGGTATTATGTGAAAATTATATGGTGGTATTGTGTGTGTTCTATGTGGCGGTATTATGTGAGACGTATATGGCGGTATTATCTGAGACGTATGTGCTGGTATTATGTGTGATCTATATTGTGGTACTATGTGGCGGTATTATCTGAGACGTATGTGGTGGTATTATGTGTGATCTATATGGTGGTATTATGTGGCGGTATTATCTGAGACATATGTGGTGGTATTATGTGGATCTATATGGCGGTATTATATGAGATGTATGAGGCGGCATTATGTGTGATCTATATGGCAGTATTATGTGAGAACAATGGCGTATTATGTGTGATCTATATGGTGGCACTGTGTGATCTATATGGTGGCATTATGTGTGATCTATATGGTGGCATTATATGAGAACACTATGGCGGTATTATGTGAGAACACTATGGCAGTATTATCTTCAGAAAGCGGACCCATTCTACGGTGGTTCTAGCTGAGCACCTGCACACGGGTCTGGGGTAATAGAGGGGGCAGCATGACCTCCAGTTAGGTGCAGTCATGGGAGGACTGGTGATGCCGCTAAAGAGATGGGTCTCATTTTTATCGTTACTATATGGCTACATTTCCCCCCAGCATCACCCCGGACTGCGCCTGTCGCCTCGCTTTCACACATTGCCAGGACAGGATGGAGAAGACAGGATCTGAGGAAGGGAATGGGGTCTGCATGCAATGTCTGGATCAGAACAGGCCATCAATCCGCAGAAATGTTTCCTGGATTTCTGAGGAGACGGTCCATCCATGTGTATAAAAGACAGCGCTCTATGTACAATCCCTGGCTGCTCCGCGCACCAAATAGGGGGCCCCCCAAGGACCAGCACACTGCTCTCCTGAAATACTCTGCGCTGCTGTCACCCTGCTCCCTCCACCATATATCTCCCAGAATCCTTGCTGCCTCGGTGACTGTCTACTTGTCAGTAGTGTTGAGCGATACCGTCCGATACTTGAAAGTATCGGTATCGGATAGTATCGGTCGATACCCGAAAAGTATCGGATATCGCCGATACCGATATCCGATACCAATACAAGTCAATGGGACACCAAGTATCGGAAGGTATCCTGATGGTTCCCAGGGTCTGAAGGAGAGGAAGAAAATGTGAACATTAATTCTTTACATTTTTTCAATTGCTGTAAAAATAATTTTTTGATGGCACCTTCCCTTTAAATGTTTGCCAGTGATCAAGGGTTCAGCAAAATGGTGGACAGCTGGCTCTCATTTTGTTAAATCTGCTTGAAATGAATTTCACAAAAATCTGCTTTCTCAAAACTGCTAATTTTTTTCTGTGTTCTAATGGAATTTAATCCTACTAAAATAAATTCACTCATCTTTAGCTTCAACTTGTCCACAGAAGTACCAGCCTATGGAATATTCAATTAAGTGGGTGAAAATGTTCTAGGACACAGGAGATAACCAAGATTACTAAAGAACTGAGAGATCTAAATTAACTCTTGATATTGCTTATTTATTACAAACTCCTCTAAAGGCAGATATTTTATCAAGTCAAACTGATGATCAGAGACATTACTGTAAATACATTTTTGGAGTGGAAGGTTGTCATGTTCTGTCAGACCATTGATTTCTGGGTGATAAACAGATAAAAAGAATATTCAATATTGATTTTATTACAGAATATCCTCCAAAAGCTGGAAACAAACTGAATGCCTTAGTCAAAAACTATGTTTTCCGGAATCCCATGTAAATTCACAATGTGTTAAATGAACAAGTTACTTAAGGTTTGGGAGCCAGGCAACCTCCCCACATACAACAGCCTTCCCTTATTGGGATGTCAGATCAGTAATGAGTTTCATAGAAAAAGGGGTCTAAGGACCTTTAACGGTACATTTCTACGATTCGGAAGTAGCAGCGCTTCGGACACAGAGTAGTTTTCTGCGTCCAATGCGCTGTCTTCTCTGCAAGAGAAATTGACATGCTGCATTCTCCGCATGTCAGTGTCTGCGGGTTATTCGCAGGTGACTATGCACGTCACAGGAAGATGAGGACATGGTGGTATGGGTAGAAGAAGCAAGGGAGGAGTAATCCAGTGCTGTTTTTGTTTTCTTTTTTATTTATTTCACATTTTTAATGGTTATTTTTTTTTATTTTTTATGGAACTGACTTAAATCAGCCTAGAATTAACAAAACTAAAACTAGCAAACTAAATCAATGAGGTGTGCATCCAATTGAAGAACTGGGGGGAAATGTGGCAGTGTAGGTGAAAGAGGCAGAGCAGGAGGTAGCCAACACAGTTTTTTGTTTTTTTTTTATTTGGGGAGAAGGCACCCAAATGAAATGAATGGGAAATAAAGTTAATGGGTGCTGCTTTTTTGGTTGTCATCTAGAGGTATGGACCAGTCCTGTGTGATCCATGCACAACAGCATGTATTGGCTCATGTGTGCCAGTCTGCCCAGAGACAAACACAAGCTATTCTCTTTGGGAGGTGTATCATCTGAGTTCTCTGTATCCCCCCAGCCTCACTCAAGTAATGCCCTACGAGCTTATCTGAATGCCACCCTGCTGTGAACATAATTTTTCCTCCTCTTCCTCAACATTCTCCCAAACTGTCCCCTGGCTGTACAGTTGGGTACCTGGCCGTTGTTGGATCAGTAACCCACCCTCATAGCCATGGGTGGAAGACAAGACTGATAACAATGATGGGTTGACCCTGCTACTCTTCCTCCTGTGCCACCACCTAATCCATCATGAACCAAATTAGTTTTTTTAGCAGATATTTAAGTGGTATAGTAATGCTAGTGTCAGACTGGGGTTCCAAGAGCCCACCAGTAACCACCTCCAGGGCCCCAATTTTTAAGTTACATACAAATGTGGACAGTTGGGTACATTACTAAATGAATAAGATGCTGCCTTTTTCTGTACATAGTGATTCAGGTATAATGTGACAAGTACTGCCAGTGGCGTAACTACAAAGTTAGGGGCCCCGGTGCGAACTTCCAAATGGGGCCCCCCCCTGCAGCCCTGCCATACAACTCAATGTAACCCCCATAGAATAATGGCCACACATGATGCTCAATACTGTATAACGGCCACCACACATGATGCTGCATACTGTATAATGGCCACACATGATGCTGCATACTGTATAATGGCCACACATGATGCTCCATAGTGTATAATGGCCACACATGATGCTCCATAGTGTATAATGGCCACACATTGCTCCATACTGTATAATGGCCAGACAGTGCTCCATACTGTATAATGACCACCCACACATAGTGCTCCATAGTGTATAACGGCCACACAGTTCTCCATACTGTATAATGATCCCACATAATGCTCAATACTGTATAATGACCACAAATGATGCTCCATACTGTATAACGGCCACACATGATACTCAATACTGTATAATGACCCCCCTCCTGTATGCATGGCTCATCTCCCTCCTATCCCATATACATAGCTCATATTACCCCTCCTGCATGCATGACTCATATCTCCCCATGTATGCATGGCTCATATTCCCCCCCTGTATGCATGGCTCATATTCCGCCCCTGTATGCATGGCTTATATTCCCCCCTGTATGCATGGCTCATATTCCCCCCCCCTGTATGCATGGCTCATATCCCCCCCCCCCTGTATGCATGGCTCATATTCCCCCCTGCATGGCTCATATTCCCCCCTGCATGGCTCATATTCCCCCCTGCATGGCTCATATTCCCCCCTGCATGGCTCATATTCCCCCCTGCATGGCTCATATTCCCCCCTGCATGGCTCATATTCCCCCCTGCATGGCTCATATCCCCCCCTGCATGGCTTCTATTCCCCCCTGCATGGCTCATATCCCCCCTGCATGGCTTATATTCCCCCCTGCATGGCTTATATTCCCCCCTGTATGCAGGCTTATCTCTCCGCTCCTGCTCGGCGCGCCGGCTTATGTCCTCCTTCATCCCCCGTCCCCCCGGCCCTCATACTCACCTGTCTTCCCACTGCACGGCCGTGCCGACATCCCTCGCGCTCTGTCCCGACTCCAGGCGGCGGCGCCGGCGCAGCACCTTCTTCCTGCTTGAGCGGTCATGTGACACCGTTCATTAAGATCATGAATATGTGCATATTCATGATCTTAATGAGCGGTGTCACGTGACCGCTCAAGCAGGAACGAGCTGCAGTGCAGACGCCGAGACCATCGCTGGAGCAGGGTGAGTATTCAAGGCAGCGACAGCGGCAGCGGCGGGGGGGGCCCTGGAGCGGGGGGAGGCACTGCCAGTAAAATAAATAATAATCTTTATTTTTATATAGCGCTAACATATTCCGCAGCGCTTTACAGTTTGCACACATTATCATCGCTGTCCCCGATGGGGCTCACAATCTAGAAACCCTATCAGTATGTCTTTGGAATGTGGGAGGAAACCGGAGTGCCCGGAGGAAACCCACGCAAACATGGAGAGAACATACAAACTCTCTGCAGATGTTGTCCTGGGTGGGATTAGAACCCAGGACCCCAGCGCTGCAAGGCAGCTGTGCTAACCACTGCGCCACCGTGCTGCCCATGTCCAAGCCTGCCTGCCGGGCCCGGGCCCCTGACCTGCCGGGCCCGGTCGCACTGGCGACCGCTGCGACCGCGGTAGTTACGCCACTGAGTACTGCTCATATGAGAAGGTCTTGGCCTTCTCTTGTACAGTAACCCACAGAAGGATTCTTCTGTTTGCCAGTGGGCCAGTCTAAGACTGAGAAACACTGATGATGGTGTCATCATCACTTGCCATGTTGGTGGAGCATTCAAAGCAGTGCAACATGGCACACACATCAGACATGGAGGCCCACTCATTGATTGTAGAGTGGTGTTCTTCCATACAGAGACTCAGCCATGCATGCTGCAACTGAAACTACACTATTGCCTGCTGCTTCTCACACAGTTTCTCCAACATATGCAAGTTGGAGTTGTTTGTACGTTGCATATCAGCCAGCTGGCGGGAAGGCAGAAGTGACTCTGCAGCTCAGGCAGGCGAGAAGTAGCAGTATGAGAATGCCAAAAGCATGTACAAGGCATGGATGCTCACCTGGAAAAGTATTGCTGGCTGGGAACGATGTACTGCAGGACAGCCACTACCATCGGCTTTTTAAAACTCTCTGCATTCACCATCTGGAATCGCAGCATTTCAAAGACCAGTAATTAGGAAATGCTGGGAGGGAGAGAGTTCGACGTGGGCATTAAAAAATATTGTTTAGCCCACAAATAACAACGAGATGGCTAAGGCCAATTATGAATGTTCCAGCCTACTAGAGAGCACACAGCAGTCCACAATTTTTTTTAGTTTGGCCTACAAATGGCAATGAGATTGCTGATGCCAATAATTTATTTGCCAGAGTACTAGAAATGACACAGTGGTCAAGAAAAAAATATTTCTTTGGCCTAGAAATGGCAATGCAATGCGTGATGCCAATTATTTATTTGCCACACTACTAGAAAACACACATCAGTCCAGAAAAATTATTTGTTTGTAATACAAATGGCACCGAGATGGCTGATACTAATTATTTATTATTTATTTGCAATATTACTAGAAAACAAAGAGCAGTACAGAAATATTATTTGTTTGGCCTACAAATGGAAATGAGATAGCCAGTTATTTATTTGCCACACTACTAAAAACACACAGCGGTCACATTTTTTTGTTGTTTTGCCTACAAATGGCTACGAGAAGTCATATGCCAATTATTATTATTTTTGCCAGACTACTAGAAAGGAAAGGGAAATTATTTCTTTGGCCAACAGATGGCAAAGAGACAGCTGATGCCAATAAAATTGATCTCAGACTACTAGAAAACAGACAGTCCAGAAAAATAATTTATTTGGTCTAGAAATGGCAATGAGATGGCTGATGCCAATTATTTATTTGCAACCCTAGTAGAAAAAAAGCGTTCTTGAAAATGATTATTATTTGTCTGGACTAAAAGTGGGAAAGAGACAGCTGATGCCAATTATTTATTTCTCAGACTAATGGAAAAAACATTGCTGTCCAGAAAAAAATTTTTATTTGGCCTACAAATCACAACAAGATGGCTGATGCCAATTGTTAACTCACAACACCAATAGAAAAAAAGGGTTCCTGAAAAATTATTTCTTTCAACTACAAATGTAAAAAAGACAGCTGATGCCAATTATATATTTCTCAGACTACTAGAAAACAGACAGCGGTCCCCAAAAATATTTTTGGACTCCAAATGGAAGCAAGATGGCTAATGCCAATTATTTATTTATCACACTTGACCTACAAATGTACAAATGGCAAAGAGACAGCTGATACCAATTGTTTATTTCTCAGAAAAATAGAAAATAGGTAACAGTAATTAAAAATTATTTGCTTGAATCACAAATGGCAGTGAGACAGCCGATGCCAATTGTTCATTTCTCAGACCACTAGAAAGCAGACAGTGGTGCAGAAAAACTATTTATTTGGCCTACAGATGGCAATGAGATGGCTGATGCCAATTATTTATTTTTCAGACTATTAAAAAACACATAGCTGTCTGAAAAATTATTTCTTGGGCCTACAAATGGCAATGACAAGGCTGATATAATTATTTATTTGCAACACTAATAGAAAACTAATTAATTCTTGGGCTTGCAAATGACAACTGTTATGTTTGCTAATGACAGGTGTTATGAAGGCAATCCAGAAACACAGTGTGCTTAGCGATCAGAGCGCACACAGTGATCTGACAAATACCCAAAAATACAAGAACGAGCTCTGAGACGTGGAAACTCTGTAGACTGCACACCTGATCCTATCCTAAACACAACTAAAAGCGGCTGTGGATTGCGCCTAACAACTACCTAGGCAACTCGGCACAGCCTAAGAAACTGGCTAGCCTGAAGATAGAAAAATAGGCCTGACTTGCCCCAGAGAAATTCCCCAAAGGAAAAGGCAGCCCCCCACATATAATGACTGTGAGTAAGATGAAAAGACAAAACGTAGGGATGAAATAGATTCAGCAAAGTGGGGCCCGATATTCTAGGACAGAGCGAGGACAGTAAAGCGAACTTTGCAGTCTACAAAAAACCCTAAAGCAAAACCACGCAAAGGGGGCAAAAAAAAACCCACCGTGCCGAACTAACGGCACGGCGGTACACCCTTTGCGTCTCAGAGCTTCCAGCAAAACAAAAGACAAGCTGGACAGAAAAAAAGCAACAAAAAAGCAAAAAGCACTTAGCTATACAGAGCAGCAGGTCACAGGAACAATCAGGAGAAGCTCAGATCCAACACTGAAACATTGACAAGGAGCAAGGATAGCAGCATCAGGCGGAGTTAAGTAATGAAGCAGTCAACGAGCTCACCAGAACACCTGAGGGAGGAAGCTCAGAAGCTGCAGTACCACTTGTGACCACAGGAGTGAATTCAGCCACAGAATTCACAACAGTACCCCCCCACCCTTTTGAGGAGGGGTCACCGAACCCTCACCAGAGCCCCCAGGCCGACCAGGATGAGCCGCATGAAAGGCACGAACAAGATCGGAAGCATGAACATCAGAGGCAAAAACCCAGGAATTATCTTCCTGAGCATAACCCTTCCATTTAACCAGATACTGGAGTTTCCGTCTAGAAACACGAGAATCCAAAATCTTCTCCACAATATACTCCAATTCCCCCTCCACCAAAACCGGGGCAGGAGGCTCAACAGATGGAACCATAGGTGCCACGTATCTCCGCAACAACGACCTATGGAATACATTATGTATGGAAAAGGAGTCTGGGAGGGTCAAACGAAAAGACACAGGATTGAGAACCTCAGAAATCCTATACGGACCAATAAAACGAGGTTTAAATTAGGAGAGGAAACCTTCATAGGAATATGACGAGAAGATAACCAAACCAGATCCCCAACACGAAGTCGGGGACCCACACGGCGTCTGCGATTAGCGAAAAGTTGAGCTTTCTCCTGGGACAAGATCAAATTGTCCACTACCTGACTCCAGATCTGCTGCAACCTATCCACCACAGAATCCACACCAGGACAGTCCGAAGACTCAACCTGTCCTGAAGAGAAACGAGGATGGAACCCAGAATTGCAAAAAAATGGAGAAACCAAGGTAGCCGAGCTGGCCCGATTATTAAGGGCGAACTCAGCCAACGGCAAAAAGGACACCCAATCATCCTGGTCTGCAGAAACAAAACATCTCAGATATGTTTCCAAGGTCTGATTGGTTCGTTTGGTCTGGCCATTAGTCTGAGGATGGAAAGCCGAGGAAAAGGAGAGGTCAATGCCCATCCTACCACAAAAGGCTCGCCAGAACCTTGAAACAAACTGGGAACCTCTGTCAGAAACAATATTCTCAGGAATGCCATGCAACCGAACCACATGCTGAAAGAACAAAGGTACCAAATCAGAGGAGGAAGGCAATTTAGCCAAGGGCACCAGATGGACCATTTTAGAAAAGCGATCACAGACCACCCAAATGACTGACATCTTTTGAGAAACGGGAAGGTCAGAAATGAAATCCATCGAAATATGTGTCCAAGGCCTCTTTGGGACCGGCAAGGGCAAAAGCAACCCACTGGCACGAGAACAGCAGGGCTTAGCCCTAGCACAAATCCCACAGGACTGCACAAAAGTACGTACATCCCGTGACAGAGATGGCCACCAGAAGGATCTAGCCACTAACTCTCTGGTACCAAAGATTCCAGGATGACCAGCCAACACCGAACAATGAAGTTCAGAGATAAGTTTATTAGTCCACCTATCAGGGACGAACAGTTTCTCCGCTGGACAACGATCAGGTTTATTCGCCTGAAATTTTTGCAGCACCCGCCGCAAATCAGGGGAGATGGCAGACACAATGACTCCTTCCTTGAGGATACCCGCTGGCTCAGATAAACCCGGAGAGTCGGGCACAAAACTCCTAGACAGAGCATCCGCCTTCACATTTTTAGAGCCCGGAAGGTACGAAATCACAAAGTCGAAGCGGGCAAAAAATAACGACCAACGGGCCTGTCTAGGATTCAAGCGCTTGGCAGACTCGAGATAAGTCAAGTTCTTATGATCAGTCAATACCACCACGCGATGCTTAGCTCCTTCAAGCCAATGACGCCATTCCTCGAATGCCCACTTCATGGCCAGTAACTCTCAATTGCCCACATCATAATTACGCTCAGCGGGCGAAAACTTCCTGGAAAAGAAAGCACATGGTTTCATCACTGAGCAATCAGAACCTCTCTGTGACAAAACCGCCCCTGCTCCAATCTCAGAAGCATCAACCTCGACCTGGAACGGAAGAGAAACATCTGGCTGACACAACACAGGGGCAGAACAAAAACGACGCTTCAACTCCTGAAAAGCTTCCACAGCAGCAGAAGACCAATTAACCAAATCAGCACCCTTCTTGGTCAAATCGGTCAATGGTTTGGCAATGCTAGAAAAATTACAGATGAAGCGACGATAAAAATTAGCAAAGCCCAGGAACTTTTGCAGACTTTTCAGAGATGTCGGCTGAATCCAATCCTGGATGGCTTGGACCTTAACTGGATCCATCTCGATAGTAGAAGGGGTAAAGATGAACCCCAAAAATGAAACTTTCTGCACACCGAAGAGACACTTTGATCCCTTCACAAACAAAGAGTTAGCACGCAGGACCTGAAAAACCATTCTGACCTGCTTCACATGAGACTCCCAATCATCCGAGAAGATCAAAATGTCATCCAAGTAAACAATCAGGAATTTATCCAGATACTCACGGAAGATGTCATGCATAAAAGACTAAAACACAGATGGAGCATTGGCAAGTCCGAACGGCATCACTAGATACTCAAAATGACCCTCGGGCGTATTGAATGCAGTTTTCCATTCATCTCCTTGCCTGATTCTCACCAGATTATACGCACCACGAAGATCTATCTTAGTGAACCAACTAGCCCCCTTAATCCGAGCAAACAAGTCAGATTACAATGGCAAGGGATACTGAAATTTAACAGTGATCTTATTAAGAAGGCGGTAATCAATACACGGTCTCAGCGAACCATCCTTCTTGGCTACAAAGAAGAACCCTGCTCCCAGTGGTGATGACGATGGGCGAATATGTCCCTTCTCCAGGGATTCCTTCACATAACTGCGCATAGCGGCGTGTTCGGGCACGGATAAATTAAATAATCGACCTTTAGGGAATTTACTACCAGGAATCAAATTGATAGCACAATCACAATCCCTATGCGGAGGTAGAGCATCGGACTTGGGCTCTTCAAATACATCCTGATAATCAGACAAGAACTCTGGGACCTCAGAAGGGGTGGATGACGAAATCGACAAAAATGGAACATCACCATGTACCCCCTGACAACCCCAGCTGGATACCGACATGGAATTCCAATCCAATACTGGATTATGGGTTTGTAGCCAAGGCAACCCCAACACGACCACATCATGCAGATTATGCAACACCAGAAAGCGAATAACTTCCTGATGTGCAGGAGCCATGCACATGGTCAGCTGGGCCCAGTATTGAGGTTTATTCTTGGCCAAAGGTGTAGCATCAATTCCTCTCAATGGAATAGGACACTGCAAAGGCTCCAAGAAAAACCCACAACGTTTAGCATAATCCAAATCCATCAGATTCAGGGCAGCGCCCGAATCCACAAACGCCATGACAGAAAACGACGACAAAGAGCATATCAAGGTAATGGACAGAAGGAATTTGGACTGTACAGTACCAATGACGGCAGACCTAGCGGACCGCTTAGTGCGCTTAGGACAATCAGAAATAGCATGAGTGGAATCACCACAGTAGAAACACAGACCATTCAGACGCCTGTATTCCTGCCGTTCAACTCTAGTCATAGTCCTTTCGCACTGCATAGGCTCAGGTTTAACCTCAGGCAGTACCGCCAAATGGTGCACAGATTTACGCTCGCGCAAGCGTCGACCGATCTGAATGGCCAAAGACAAAGACTCATTCAAACCAGCAGGCATAGGAAATCCCACCATGACATCCTTAAGAGCCTCAGAGAGACCCTTTCTGAACAAAGCTGCCAGCGCAGATTCATTCCACTGAGTGAGTACTGACCATTTCCTAAATTTCTGACAATATACTTCTATATCATCCTGACCCTGGCACAAAGCCAGCAAATTTTTCTCAGCCTGATCCACTGAATTAGGCTCATCGTACAGCAATCCGAGCGCCAGGAAAAACGCATCGACACTACTCAATGCAGGGTCTCCTGGCGCAAGAGAAAATGCCCAGTCTTGAGGGTCGCCGCGCAAAAAAGAAATAATAATCAAAACCTGTTGAATAGGATTACCAGAAGAATGAGGTTTCAAGGCCAGAAATAGCTTACAATTATTTTTGAAACTTAGAAACTTAGTTCTATCTCCAAAAAACAAATCAGGAATAGGAATTCTTGGTTCTAACATAGATTTCTGATCAATAGTATCTTGAATTTTTTGTACATTTATAACGAGATTATCCATTGAAGAGCACAGACCCTGAATATCCATGTCCACACCTGTGTCCAGAATCACCCAAATGTCTAGGGGAAAAAAAAAAAAGTGAACACAGAGCAGAAAAAAAAAAAAAAAAAAATGATGTCAGAACTTTTTTCTTTCCCTCTATTGAGAATCATTAGTTAGGCTCCTTGTACTGTTATGTTTGCTAATGACAGGTGTTATGAAGGCAATCCAGAAACACAGTGTGCTTAGCGATCAGAGCGCACACAGTGATCTGACAAATACCCAAAAATACAAGAACGAGCTCTGAGACGTGGAAACTCTGTAGACTGCACACCTGATCCTATCCTAAACACAACTAAAAGCGGCTGTGGATTGCGCCTAACAACTACCTAGGCAACTCGGCACAGCCTAAGAAACTAGCTAGCCTGAAGATAGAAAAATAGGCCTGACTTGCCCCAGAGAAATTCCCCAAAGGAAAAGTCAGCCCCCCACATATAATGACTGTGAGTAAGATGAAAAGACAAAACGTAGGGATGAAATAGATTCAGCAAAGTGGGGCCCGATATTCTAGGACAGAGCGAGGACAGTAAAGCGAACTTTGCAGTCTACAAAAAACCCTAAAGCAAAACCACGCAAAGGGGGCAAAAAAAAACCCACCGTGCCGAACTAACGGCACGGCGGTACACCCTTTGCGTCTCAGAGCTTCCAGCAAAACAAAAGACAAGCTGGACAGAAAAAAAGCAACAAAAAAGCAAAAAGCACTTAGCTATACAGAGCAGCAGGTCACAGGAACAATCAGGAGAAGCTCAGATCCAACACTGAAACATTGACAAGGAGCAAGGATAGCAGCATCAGGCGGAGTTAAGTAATGAAGCAGTCAACGAGCTCACCAGAACACCTGAGGGAGGAAGCTCAGAAGCTGCAGTACCACTTGTGACCACAGGAGTGAATTCAGCCACAGAATTCACAACAGACAACATCTTTCCAGAGAAAACTATTTATTTGGCTTATGAATGGCAACGAGATGGCTGGTGACAATTATTTATTTGCAATACTAATAGAAAAAAAAGCTTTCCTGAAAATAATTTCTTTGGACTACAAATAGCAATGAGGCAGCTGATGCCAATTATTTATTTTTCAGACTACTAGAAAACAAATAGCGGCCCAGAAAAATATTTATTTGGCCTACAAATGGCAACAAGATGGCTGATACCAATTATTTATTTTTGAAGCTACTAGAAAACACACAGCAGTGCTGAAATTTTTTTGAGGGGACTGCAAATGACAATGAGATAGCTGATGCCAAATATTTATTTGCAACACTACTAGAAGACACACAGTGGCTTAAAGAAACATTACTTTCACAGGCTGGTGGGTGCAGACTGTCACACTGTGGATTAAAAGAACAGTACTCCCACAGGTGGGGGGTGCAGAATACACACAGCAGTTTAAAGGAACAGTACTCTGACAGGCATGGATGCAGAGTACACACAGCGGTTTAAAGGCACAGTACTCACATAGGCGTGATTGCAGAGTGCATACAGTGGCCTCAAAGCACAGTGCTGTCACAGGCAAGGTAGCAGAGTACACAGTGCTGATTTTGGCACAGTACTCCCACAGATATAGTTAGCAGAATATACACAGCAGCTTTTGACACAGTACTCCCACAAGCAGGATTGCAGGGTAAACACAACCATTTTACTGGAGAGTCATATGCTCAGTCATATTCTAAAACTCACACCAGCTGCATCCTGTCCTTAAACTAATAAGAGCAGAATGGCAGCCGCACTCATGATGCAGCCTTTATACAGGCCTAGTCCCGTGCTGCGCTGGCCAGTCACAGCCATGCAAATATTTGTCATGTCTATGATGACTCCTGAAGTGCCCACAGTCTTAAAGGTTGTTGATTGGCTGTGCTGCATTCTTTCAACAAGCTCTATTAGCCTGGAGAACCAGAACAGAGAAACTGATGTACAGATGTATGATGTACTGATGTATAAGCAGATACCTCTTTAGTTATTTAATAAATTACACTTATGGGAGAAGATGTATTGCAAATAGAAATATCTTTCATGGGAAAACATAATTTTAGCAAAGTTGATGCAAGATCCTTGGTCACTTTAGCATCAACAAAATTTGCTGTGGGGCAATTCTGACTGCATTATCATTAGTGTACACCAAAATGGATTGCCAGAGACATGGATGAGTCTCTGGAGTCAGGATAATAGACCTCTACAATCATGTGCTTGACTTAGTCAGGAAGTCTACCACAGAAGCAGTGGCAAAAGACTTTGTCATTCTACTATGAACCTAAGGCTCAGCACCAAAATTCAGTTCAGTACATCTTTTTTTAGGAATAATAATTTACTTTCTTTGAATGCTACTTGGTCAGGGTCATTATGCAAGATCCCAAAGGCCTCAATGAGCAAGTGAACTGTGGAGAGTAGAGTTGAGTGACTTTTACTTTTCTAGGATCGGGTCGGGTGAAATCGGCGGATTATTTCGAAAAGTCGGGGGCCGACCGAAACACGAAACCCAATGCAAGTCAATGGGGAATCAAAGTCGGCAGTGAGTGGAGGACAGGAAAACACCTACAGTGTCCATTTTAATGCCAAAAACATCAATTCTTATTTCTTAAGCTTGTCAATCTTAATTTACTTTATAATAATAGTTAGGCATTGAAAACAGGGGGTCATTTGGCTAAATTTGTGGGGGAAGTAGGGCTGGCTCAAGATTTTGGTGGGCCCAGGAAACGCGCAATATGTCATGGCGGTAGAGCAGGGAGAGGTATTTCAACTTTGCAAGTGCTGTGATCCTGAGCAAGCAGGGGGGCCCACTCGTTACCACTTGGCACTGGCACTGGCACAGGGCCCCTCATAGTACTGCAGGCTGTTTGACGACGGGTGGCGCCTCTCACTGCCAGAGACACTTTTGCGTACTATGAGGGGCCCTGTGCCAGTGATGTCGCCAACGAGTATGCCCTCCCACCTGATGAAGGAACCTGCACTTTCATCTGCACCTTCCTCTTTGTCCCCGTGTAAGATGGTATAGTATGTGGGAAGGGGAACCTGACTTTCAGCAGGGTCAGATTCAGGCTGTGTAGAGTGCAAGGGGAATGTAGTGGTCTGGGTCAATCTACTAGCAGACTCATCTAGCAGTGGCTGGGCAATGGGCAGGATGAGGAGGAAACACAGATATAGGCCCAAATAATAAAGTAGGCTAAATGCAGTTCAAAATTGGTAACAGGATTAAACAGGCGGCATAACTTTGTTCAGTGGAGGACAACTGTAATGAGTGGCGCAGACACAGTTATTGGGCCCAAAATGAAAAAGTAGGCTAAAAGCAGTTCAAAATTGGTAACATGACTAAACAGGCGGCATTGCTTTGTTCAGTGGAGGACAAATGTAATGAGTGACGCAGACACAGTTAGTAGGCCCAAATACAAAAGTAGGCTAAAAGCAGTTCAAAATTGGTAACAGGACTAAACAGGCGGCATAGCTTTGTTCAGTGGAGAACAACTGTTATGAGTGGCGCAGACATGGTTAGTAGGCCCAAAATAAAAAAGTTGGCTAAATGCAGTTCAAAATTGGTAACAGGACTAAACAGGCGGCCTAGCTTAGTTCAGTGGAGGACAACTGTAATGAGTGGTGCACACACGGTTATTAGGCCCAAATACAAAAGTAGGCTAAAAGCAGTTCAAAATTGGTAACAGGACTAAACAGGCGGCATAGCTAGGTACTGGGGTGGGCTCCTCTGCTGAGTAGCAGACAGTAGTAGTAGGCACAAAGTCTTAACTGGTCAAAATGGAGGACAGGGCTCCTGTATATTTTAACTATCATCTATCATTTCAACAAATTTGTATTGGCAGTGCCATTGAAGGATTTAACAGCACAGACTAAACAGTGGTGGAGCAGGGAGAGGTAAGTATTGCAAGTGGTAGAGCACTGTTCAAGCTGGGGGGGAACACTCTCTCGTAGGCGGTGGTACTGGCACAGGGTCCCTCATATTACGACGGTGTGTCTGACGTTGGTTGTGCACCACCACCATCAGAGACAATTCATTGTACTATGAGGGACCCTGTGCCAGTGCCATCGCCCAAGAGTGCTCCCACCTGTCTAGGCAAACGGCACTCGCACAGGTGCTTGCGCCAGGTGGTGACCACGGCCCTTTGGGGGAGTCAGCCCATTTAGGCAGGTATAAAAATGGCCTATGGTGGACATTCAACAGCTGTAAATGGCAGAATTGGAGTAGTCAGTAAGAAGAGGCCAAAAGCAAGACATTTTTTCAGGCAAGCTACATGTCAGCAGGAGAAGGTGGGGCAAAATAATTTGAAATCCATGATTGGTTCATTTTAATTAAGGTTAGATGATCAACATTCTGGGTAGCCGGATTTGTCCTTTTTTTGGTCAGTATTGAACCAGCAGCACTGAAGACTCTTTCTGATAGCACACTAGAAGCAGGGCAAGCGAGCTCCTGTAAATGCATATTCTGTCAATTCAGGCCAGGTGTCTATTTTAGATGCCCAGTAATCAAAGGGGAATGACCTGTGAGGGAGAACACCGATAAGGGAGGAAAAGTAGTTCATAACCCTACTGGACAAATGCTGTCTCCTGTCACTTTGAATCGATGCAGCAGTACCTGTCGTGTCAGCGGTCATTGCGAAAACCCTGCACAACCTGGTCGTAAAACCCCTCTGTCCAATGCCACTTTGGATTTGTGCACCTCTAACACCTCTGCCATGTTGCCTCCTATGGCTCGTGTGAGAACCATCACCGCCGCTGTGTGCTGGGAATGCCTGAACCAAATGGTCTACAAGAGTTGCTTGTTTAGTAGCCAATACTTGCTCAAGGTTCTCGTGTGGCATGATATTTTGTAATTTCCCTTTATATCATGGATCCATGAGGCAGGTCAACCAGTAATCGTCATCGGTAGTGTTGAGCGATACCTTCCGATATTTGAAAGTATCGGTATCGGATGGTATCGGCCGATATCCAAAAAAATATCGGATATCGCCGATACTGATACCTGATACCAATGCAAGTCAATGGGACACAAATATCAGAAGGTATCCTATATGGTTCCCAGGGTCTGAAGGAGAGGAAACACGCTTGCAGCGGTGACAGCCAGGGTCCTTCGGAGGGGTGAGTATATCCATATTTTTTATTTTTATTCTTTATTTTTTACATGAATATGGATCCCAGGGCCTGAAGGAGAGTTTCCTCTCCTCCAGACCCTGGGAACCACACGCACCGCACACGCCGAAGATGACTAGGAACTTCCGATTCTGATATCGCAAAAATATCGGAACTCGGTATCAGAATTCCGATACAGCAAATATCGGCCGATACCCGGTACTTGCAGTATCGGAATGCTCAACACTAGTCATCGGTCATCATTTTTATAATGCGGGGGTCCCTTTTTAGGATACGCAAGGCATACTCAGCCATGTGGGCCAATGTTCCAGGTGTCAATTCACTGCTTGTGCTGGGTTGAGGAGCACTTTCTTGCAAATCAACATCACTTGTGTCCTGCAAAAACCCTGTACCTGACTGTTGTGAATTCTGTGGCTGAATTCACTCCTGTGGTCACAAGTGGTACTGCAGCTTCTGAGCTTCCTCCCTCAGGTGTTCTGGTGAGCTCGTTGGCTGCTTTGTTATTTAACTCCACCTGATTCTGTCTTCCTTGCTCCTTGTCAATGTTCCAGTGTTGGGTCTGAGCTTCTGGATCTTTCCTGTGGCCTGCTGCTCTGCTTAGATAAGTGCTTTTTGTTTTTGTTGCTACTTTTTCTGTCCAGCTTGTCATTTCGTTTTGCTGGAAGCTCTGAGACGCAAAGGGTGTACCGCCGTGCCGTTAGTTCGGCACGGTGGGTCTTTTTGCCCCCTTTGCGTGGTTTTTTGCTTTAGGGTTTTTTGTAGACTGCAAAGTTCTCTTTGCTATCCTCGCTCTATCTAGAATATCGGGCCTCACTTTGCTGAATCTATTTCATCCCTACGTTTGTCTTTTCTTCTTGCTAACAGTCATTATATGTGGGGGATTGCCTTTTCCTTTGGGGTATTTCTCTGAGGCAAGTCAGGCTTGTTTTTCTATCTTCAGGATAGTCAGCTCCTCAGGCTGTGCCGAGTTGCATAGGTAGTGTCAGGCGCAATCCACAGCTGCCTTTAGTTGTGTTTAGGTTAGGTTCAGGTATTGCGGTCTACAGAGATTCCACGTCTCAGAGCTCGTTCTATTGTTTTTGGGTTATTGTCAGATCACTGTATGTGCTCTGATTGCTGGCACACTGTGTCACTGGATTGCCTACATAACAGTACAAGGAGCCCACCTAATGATTCTCAATAGAGGGAAAAAAGAAGTTCTGACATCATTTTTTTTTCTCAGCTCTGTGTTCAGTCTTTTTTTTTCCCCTAGACATTTGGGTGTTTCAGGACACAGGTGTGGACATGGATATTCAGGGTCTGTGCTCTTCAATGGATAATCTCGTTACACATGTACAAAGGATTCAAGATACTATTGATCAGAAATCTATGTTAGAACCAAGAATTCCTATTCCTGATTTGTTTTTTGGTGATAGAACTAAGTTTCTTAATTTCAAAAATAATTGTAAGCTATTTCTGGCCTTGAAACCTCATTCTTCTGGTAATCCTATTCAACAGGTTTTGATTATTATTTCTTTTTTGCGCGGCGACCCTCAGGACTGGGCATTTTCTCTTGCGCCAGGAGACCCTGCATTGAGTAATGTCAATGCGTTTTTCCTGGCACTCGGATTACTTTACGATGAGCCTAATTCAGTGGATGAGGCTGAGAAAAATTTGCTGGCTTTGTGCCAGGGTCAGGATGATATAGAAGTATATTGTCAGAAATTTAGGAAGTGGTCAGTACTCACTCTGTGGAATGAATCTGCGCTGGCAGCTTTGTTCAGAAAGGGTCTCTCTGAGGCTCTTAAGGATGTCATGGTGGGTTTTCCTATGCCTGCTGGTTTGAATGAGTCTATGTCTTTGGCCATTCAGATCGGTCGACGCTTGCGCGAGCGTAAATCTGTGCACCATTTGGCGGTATTGTCTAAGATTAAACCTGAGCCTATGCAGTGCGATAGGACTATGACCAGAGTTGAACGGCAAGAATACAGACGTCTGAATGGTCTGTGTTTCTACTGTGGTGATTCCACTCATGCTATTCCTGATTGTCCTAAGCGCACTAAGCGGTTCGATAGGTCTGCCGTCATTGGTACTGTACAATCCAAATTCCTTCTGTCCATTACCTTAATATGCTCTTTGTCATCGTATTCTGTCATGGCGTTTGTGGATTCAGGCGCTGCCCTGAATCTGATGGATTTGGATTATGCTAAACGTTGTGGGTTTTTCTTGGAGCCTTTGCGGTGTCCTATTCCGTTGAGAGGAATTGATGCTACACCTTTGGCCAAGAATAAACCTCAGTACTGGACCCAGCTGACCATGTGCATGGCTCCTGCACATCAGGAAGTTATTCGCTTTCTGGTGCTACATAATCTGCATGATGTGGTCGTGTTGGGGTTGCCATGGCTGCAAACCCATAATCCAGTATTGGATTGGAACTCTATGTCGGTATCCAGCTGGGGTGGTCAGGGGGTACATGGTGATGTTCCATTTTTGTCTATTTCGTCATCCACTCCTTCTGAGGTCCCAGAGTTCTTGTCTGATTATCAGGATGTATTTGAAGAGCCCAAGTCCGATGCCCTACCTCCGCATAGGGATTGTGATTGTGCTATCAATTAGATTCCTGGTAGTAAATTCCCTAAAGGTCGATTATTTAATTTATCCGTGCCTGAACACGCCGCTATGCGCAGTTACGTGAAGGAATCCCTGGAGAAGGGACATATTCGCCCATCGTCATCACCACTGGGAGCAGGGTTCTTTTTTGTAGCCAAGAAGGATGGTTCGCTGAGACCGTGTATTGATTACCGCCTTCTTAATAAGATCACTGTGAAATTTCAGTATCCCTTGCCATTGTTATCTGACTTGTTTGCTCGGATTAAGGGGGCTAGTTGGTTCACTAAGATAGATCTTCGTGGTGCGTATAATCTGGTGAGAATCAGGCAAGGAGATGAATGGAAAACTGCATTTAATACGCCCGAGGGTCATTTTGAGTATCTAGTGATGCCGTTCGGACTTGCCAATGCTCCATCTGTGTTCCAGTCTTTTATGCATGACATCTTCCGTGAGTATCTGGATAAATTCCTGATTGTTTACTTGGATGACATTTTGATCTTCTCAAATGATTGGGACTCTCATGTGAAGCAGGTCAGAATGGTTTTCCAGGTCCTGCGTGCTAATTCTTTGTTTGTGAAGGGATCAAAGTGTCTCTTCGGTGTGCAGAAAGTTTCATTTTTGGGGTTCATCTTTTCCCCTTCTACTATCGAGATGGATCCGGTAAAGGTCCAAGCCATCCAGGATTGGACTCAGCCGACATCTCTGAAAAGTCTGCAAAAATTACTGGGCTTTGCTAATTTTTATCGTCGCTTCATCTGTAATTTTTCTAGCATTGCCAAACCATTGACCGATTTGACCAAGAAGGGTGCTGATTTGGTTAATTGGTCTTCTGCTGCTGTGGAAGCTTTTCAGGAGTTGAAGCATCGTCTTTGTTCTGCCCCTGTGTTGTGTCAACCAGATGTTTCTCTTCCGTTCCAGGTCGAGGTTGATGCTTCTGAGATTGGTGCAGGGGCGGTTTTGTCACAGAGAGGTTCTGGTTGCTCAGTGTTGAAACCATGTGCTTTCTTTTCCAGGAAGTTTTCAGCTGCTGAGCGTAATTATGATGTGGGCAACCGAGAGTTGCTGGCCATGAAGTGAGCATTCGAGGAATGGCGTCATTGGCTTGAAGGAGCTAAGCATCGCGTGGTGGTATTGACTGATCATAAGAACCTTACTTATCTCGAGTCTGCCAAGCGCTTGAATCCTAGACAGGCCCGTTGGTCGTTATTTTTTGCCCGCTTCGATTTTGTGATTTCGTACCTTCCGGGCTCTAAAAATGTGAAGGCGGATGCTCTGTCTAGGAGTTTTGTGCCCGACTCTCCGGGTTCATCTGAGCCGGCGAGTATCCTCAAGGAAGGAGTCATTGTGTCTGCCATCTCCCCTGATTTGCGGCGAGTGTTACAAAAATTTCAGGCGAATAAACCTGATCGTTGTCCGGCGGAGAAACTGTTCGTCCCTGATAGGTGGACTAGTAAAGTTATCTCTGAACTTCATTGTTCGGTGTTGGCTGGTCATCCTGGAATCTTTGGTACCAGAGAGTCAGTGGCTAGATCCTTCTGGTGGCCATCTCTGTCACGGGATGTACGTACTTTTGTGCAGTCCTGTGGGATTTGTGCTAGAGCTAAGCCCTGCTGTTCACGTGCCAGTGGGTTGCTTTTGCCCTTGCCGGTCCCAAAGAGGCCTTGGACACATATTTCGATGGATTTCATTTCTGACCTTCCCGTTTCTCAAAAGATGTCAGTCATTTGGGTGGTCTGTGATCGCTTTTCTAAAATGGTCCATCTGGTGCCCTTGGTTAAATTGCCTTCCTCCTCTGATTTGGTGCCTTTGTTCTTCCAGCATGTGGTTCGTTTGCATGGCATTCCTGAGAATATTGTTTCTGACAGAGGTTCCCAGTTTGTTTCAAGGTTTTGGCGAGCCTTTTGTGGTAGGATGGGCATTGACCTATCTTTTTCCTCGGCTTTCCATCCTCAGACTAATGGCGAGACCGAACGAACCAATCAGACCTTGGAAACATATCTGAGATGTTTTGTTTCTGCAGACCAGGATGATTGGGTGTCCTTTTTGCCGTTGGCTGAGTTCGCCCTTAATAATCGGGCCAGCTCGGCTACCTTGGTCTCTCCATTTTTCTGCAATTCTGGGTTCCATCCTCGTTTCTCTTCAGGACAGGTTGAGTCTTCGGACTGTCCTGGTGTGGATTCTGTGGTGGACAGGTTGCAGCAGATCTGGACTCAGGTAGTGGACAATTTGACCTTGTCCCAGGAGAAGGCTCAACTTTTCGCTAATCGCAGACGCCGTGTGGGTCCCCGACTTCGTGTTGGGGATCTGGTTTGGTTATCTTCTCGTCATATTCCTATGAAGGTTTCCTCTCCTAAATTTAAACCTCGTTTTATTGGTCTGTATAGGATTTCTGAGATTCTCAATCCTGTGTCTTTTTGTCTGACCCTCCCAGACTCCTTTTCCATACATAATGTATTCCATAGGTCGTTGTTGCGGAGATACGTGGCACCTATGGTTCCATCTGTTGAGCCTCCTGCCCCGGTTTTGGTGGAGGGGGAATTGGAGTATGTTGTGGAGAAAATTTTGGATTCTCGTGTTTCTAGACGGAAACTCCAGTATCTGGTTAAATGGAAGGGTTATGCTCAGGAAGATAATTCCTGGGTTTTTGCCTCTGATGTCCATGCTCCAGATCTTGTTCGTGCCTTTCATGTGGCTCATCCTGGTCGGCCTGGGGGCTCTGGTGAGGGTTCGGTGACCCCTCCTCAAGGGGGGGGTACTGTTGTGAATTCTGTGGCTGAATTCACTCCTGTGGTCACAAGTGGTACTGCAGCTTCTGAGCTTCCTCCCTCAGGTGTTCTGGTGAGCTCATTGGCTGCTTTGTTATTTAACTCCACCTGATTCTGTCTTCCTTGCTCCTTGTCAATGTTCCAGTGTTGGATCTGAGCTTCTGGATCTTTCCTGTGGCCTGCTGCTCTGCTTAGATAAGTGCTTTTTATTTTTGTTGCTACTTTTTCTGTCCAGCTTGTCATTTCGTTTTGCTGGAAGCTCTGAGACGGAAAGGGTGTACCGCCGTGCCGTTAGTTCGGCACGGTGGGTCTTTTTGCCCCCTTTGCGTGGTTTTTTGCTTTAGGGTTTTTTGTAGACTGCAAAGTTCTCTTTGCTATCCTCGCTCTATCTAGAATATCGGGCCTCACTTTGCTGAATCTATTTCATCCCTACGTTTGTCTTTTCTTCTTGCTAACAGTCATTATATGTGGGGGGCTGCCTTTTCCTTTGGGGTATTTCTCTGAGGCAAGTCAGGCTTGTTTTTCTATCTTCAGGCTAGTCAGCTCCTCAGGCTGTGCCGAGTTGCATAGGTAGTGTCAGGCGTAATCCACAGCTGCCTTTAGTTGTGTTTAGGTTAGGTTCAGGTATTGCGGTCTACAGAGATTCCACGTCTCAGAGCTCGTTCTATTGTTTTTGGGTTATTGTCAGATCACTGTATGTGCTCTGATTGCTGGCACACTGTGTCACTGGATTGCCTACATAACACCTGACCTTGCAATGCCACCAGTTTCTATTGCCCCCTGAGAAGCATCCTCCTCCCATAATTATTCATCCCCATCCTCCTCCTCCTCCTCTTCATCCGCCACCTCGTCCAGGAGAGTTCCCTGAGCAGACAATGGCTGACTGTCATCAAGGCTTCCCTCCTCCTCGGCTGCAGACGCCAGCTCCTTAATGTGCGTCAAACTTTGCATCAGTAGATACATTAGTGGGATGCTCATGCATATGATGGCGTTGTCGGCACTTACAAGCCATGTGCATTCCTCAAAACACTGAAGGACTTGACAGAGGACTTGGAGCTTCGACCACTGCACACCAGACAACTCCATGTCTGCCATCCAACTGCCTGCCCGTGTATGTGTATTCTCCCACAAATTAAATACAGCATGCCTATGTTCGCACAGCCTCTGAACCATGTGCAGTGTGGAGTTCCACCTTGTTGCAACGTCGATTATTAGGCAGTGCTGGGGAAGATTCAGTGATCGCTGATGGTTCAGCATACGGCTGGAGTGTACGGGCGACCGGCGGATGTGCGAGCAAAGTCTTTGCACCTTCAGGAGCAGGGCTGGTAATTAAGGATAATTTTTGAGGAAGCACTGCACCACAAGGTTCAAGGTGTGAGTCAGGCAAGGTATGTGTTTAAGTTCTGAAAGGGCTATGGCAGCCATAAAATTCCTTCCGTTATCACTGACTACCTTGCCTGCCTCAAGATGTACACTGCACAACCATGAGTGAGTTTGTTGCTGCAAGTACTCGGCCAGTACTTCCGCGGTGTGTCTGTTGTCGCCCAAACACTTCATTTCTAACATAGCCTGCTGACGCTTACCACTAGCTGTTCGATAATGAAATACCTCGTGTGCAACACTGGCAGCTGCGGATGGAGTGGTCGTGCGACTGCGCTCTGTGGACGAGCTTTCGCTTCTGGAGGAGGAGGAAGAGGAGGAGGGGTGGCGAACTCCTACAGCCAACTGTTTCCTAGACCGTGGGCTAGGCAGAATTGTCCCACTATGGCTGTCCCCTGTGGACCCTGCATCCACCACATTAACCCAGTTTGCCGTGATGGACACATAACACCCCTGGCCATGCCTATTGATCCATGCATCTGTTGTGAGGTGCACCTTTTTACTGACTGATTGCCTCAGTGCATGGACAATGCGGTCTTTGACATGCTGGTGGAGGGATGGGATGGCTTTTCTCGCAAAGAAGTGTCGACTGGGTAGGTCATAGCGTGGTACTGTGTAGGCCATCAGGGCTTTGAAAGCTTCACTTTCAACCAACCGGTAGGGCATCATCTCTAACGAGATTAGTCTAGCAATGTGGGCATTCAAACCCTGTGAACGTGGATGAGAGGATGAGTACTTTCTTTTCCTAACAAGAGTCTCTTGTAGGGTGAGCTGGACTGGAGAGGTGCATATGGTGGAACTAGCAGTGGTGGTGGTGGACATGGCAGATTGAGAGAGGGTTGATTTTGGTATTCTCGAAGTTGGCCTACATACAGTGTTTCCTACCAATAACCTTGTGATTCCCTGACTGCTTTGGCCTTGCGACGATACCTCCACATTTGCTGCTGGTGGTGTCCTAACCAGTGGGCTTACAGTGAGGGAAGCAATGTAGCATTGCTGACTACCTTCATTCTGAGCAGGTGCACCAAAGGTGCGGGAGGTTCGGTAGTTAGTCCAGGCTTGCAAGTGCATGCTGGTTAAATGACTAAGCATGCACATTGTATTTAAATTTTGAAGATTCTTCCCTCTCCTAAAGGTCTTTGAGCATTTATTACAGATAACTTTTGACTGATCATTCGGATCTTGGTTAAAAAATTCCCACACTGCACTCTTCCTACTATGGAATACTTTTTCAGGCATTGCACGCTGTGCTACTTTCACCGAATGGCCACGCTGTCCTAAAACTGTTTTTGTTTTTGACAAATGTTTTTGGCCTGATACGGGCCTGCCAGATGAAAGCTGTTGCGATGTAGATGGCTGCTGCAGATCATCCTCCTCCGCTTCAGAGCTACTGGCAGCGTCACCCTCTTCCCTCAATGGCTGCCAATCTGGGTCAACAACTGGGTCATCTATCACCTCCTCTTCAATGTTATGTGCACCTTCCTCTGTGTCACCGTGTAAGGTGCTATAGCGTTCGTGACGGGGCACAATAGTCTCATCAGGGTCAGATTCTGGCTCAGTACACTGCGAGGGCAATGTAGTGATCTGAGTCAATGGAACAGCATTATAATCTAGCTGTGGCTGTGCATCAGTGCACTCCATATCCGATTCATCTTGTACTGGGCAGTTAACAATTTCCCGTTCTAACCCAGGCATGGTATGTGTAAAGAGCTCCAGGGAGTAACCTGTAGTGTCGCCTGATGCATCCTTCACTTTTGGTATGGGTGAAATTACAAGGAAACGTCTTGTTCCTGACCGGGAGCATCCACTGACGACTCGCTGCTTTTATATTTGGAACTTTCTGAAGATGAGGCGAAAGAGCTAGAGGCTGAGTCAGCAAGGAAAGCCAAAACTTTTTCCTGCTGTTCCAGCTTTAAAAGCTGTTATCCTACTCCCAGATAAGGGAGCCTTCGAGGCCTTGTGTAGCCAGACGATGACGCTGGCTCAACACCCCCAGCCTTAGGTGCTATTGTGCTTTTGCCATTACCACCAGATGCACCACCTCCACCATCAGTACCAGCTCGCAACCACCACCCACGGCCCCTTCCACCTGACTTCCTAATTTTTTGGAAAATCTAACCAAAATAACAACCGTTATATGGTACTGTAAAACAAGGTAGAAGGTGTATATAAACGTGTTGAGATTTTAAATCTCCCATTTTTTGGGGGAAACTGAACAAAAAATCAGGCCCTGTGCAAAAAGCAACACAATGTAAGTGACTGAAAGTGGCTGGCTGATATACGACAAACTAACAGGACAGAAGTATATCCACTTTGTGAGAATTTGAATCTCCCTCTTTCTTTTTGGGAGACTGAACCACAACTTAGGCCCAGTGTATATAACAACGCAATCTAAGTGGCAGAAAGTGGCTGGCTGATATACGACAAACTAACAGGACAGAAGTATATCCACTTTGTGAGAATTTGAATCTCCCTTTTTTGGGGGGAGACAACCACAACTTAGGCCCAGTGTATATAACAACGCAATCTAAGTGACAGAATGTGGCTGGCTGATATACGACAAACTAACAGGACAGAAGTATATCCACTTTTTGAGAATTTGAATCTCCCTCTTTTTTTTGGGAGACTTAACCACAACTTAGCGTTGTTATATACACTGGGCCTAAGTAGTGGTTCAGTCTCCCCCCCAAAAAAGGGAGATTTAAATTCTCACAAATTGGATATACTTCTGTCCTGTTAGTTTGTCATATATCAGACGTCCACTTTCTGCCACTTAGATAGCGTTGTTATCTGGGCCTATCTAAGTGGCAGAAAGTGGATGTCTGATATATGACAAACTAACAGGACAGAAGTATATCCACTTTGTGAGAATTTGAATCACCCTTTTTTGGGGGGAGACTGAACCACTACTTAGGCCCAGTGTATATAACAACGCTATCTAAGTGGCAGAAAGTGGCTGGCTGATATACGACAAACTAACAGGACAGAAGTATATCCACATTGTGAGAATTTGAATCTCCCCTTTATTTTGGGAGACTGAACCACAACTTAGGCCCAGTGTATATAACAACGCTATCTTAGTGGCAGTAAGTGTCTGGCTGATATACGACAAACTAACAGGACAGAAGTATATACACTTTGTGAGAATTTGAATCTCACTTTTTTGGGGGGAGACTGAACCGAAACTCAGGCCCAGTGTATAAAGCAACACAATGTAAGTGGCAGAAAGTGGCTGGAAGATATATGAAAAAATAAAAGGACTGTAGTACAATTTCAATCTCCCTACAATGATCTCAGGAAAAGTATGACAGCAATAAAAAGGACTGCTGCACACAAAAGTGTTGACAAATAAACAAGATAACTGTGCAGAAAGGAGCAACAGGATTTTTGCTTTTAAAAAAGCAGTTGGTTTGCACAGCGGCGTGCAAACAGCAATGCAGCTATCAGGGAGCCTTATAAGGCAGCCTAATAAGCTACAGAGCTGATGCACAAAAATATAGCCTCCACTGTCCCTGCAAACAAATGGTGGTGTTGGACAGTGGAAATCGCTACAGCACAAGCAGTTTCGGGGTTAATCTTCCCTCCCTAATTATATCCCTTCTTCTGATGAAGCTGCGGCAACCTCTCCCTATGCTACGATCGGCAGAAATAAGATGGCGATCAGCGTGCACGCCCCTTTATAGCCCCTGTGACGCCGCAGAAAGCAAGCCAATCACTGTCATGCCCTTCTCTAGGATGGTGGGGACCGAGACCTATGTTATCACGCTGCCCACACTCTGCGTATTCCTTCATGAAAAATGGTGCTGAAAGCGTCATACGAAATGCGACTTTGGCACGAAGATCGCCGACCTCATGGCCAATCCCACACTAGGATCGGGTCGGGTTTCATGAAACCCGACTTTGCCGAAAGTCGGAGATTTTTTAATTTGTCCGATCCGTTTCGCTCAACCCTAGTGGAGAGTTATGGAGTATCACAAAGTAAGAAGAAGGCCCAAGCCTGGTGCGACACTGCAGCAGGAAAAAAAATAAGTCCCAAACATTTGCTCTGTGTGCAACACGATAGCCAGCAGAATCTGAATTATAGCCAGTAACTTTTCTTAAAGGTAAAAAAAAATATCCAATCACAAAAAAATCAGTCTGGCAAATTCAAGCAGCAACAGAAGTAGAAACAGAGGGAGTAAATATAGAAGTGAATGCCACAGGGTATTTTCATAATGCTGGATGTGCACTGCATGGTCATGAATCAAGAGTCAGGCTCTGCATTTGATGGCTTGAATTTGATTGATTAGTGTTTAGTTAAATTATACTGTCTCGGGGGCTCTGTGCATGATAGCCTGTCAGTTCTTAATATTGGCTGGAATAGTAGGCAGTCAGGAAAAGGATGGTTGGGAAGCCATATCAATACCAGGAGATACAACATAGAAGGAGAAATGTAAGGGTATGTTTCCATGTCCAGTAAATGCTGTAGGTTTACAGCATAGTGGATGAAATTTGAAGAAATCCTTTCTCCACTATGGGTGCAGGGACGCCTTTGGCTTCCCTGCGTACACGCACATGCGGCACTTCATTCGAGACCACAGCATGTCAATTTACCTTGTGGAGATGCTCGGTCTCCGCAATATAATTTTCCTGTCCAATGTATAGCACGTGGGGATTTTTCACGGTTCAATGAACACATGCGGAATCACCTGCATGCAAAAGCGGGCAACGCTTTGGATGCAACGGACGTGCTGCATCCAAAGTGCTTCCTAATAGTGAATCGGAAACATACTTCAAGGCACTTAACCTTAGGACGTTAAAGTGAGGTTTTCTGCTTATGACCCCTCCCCATATTAGCTACAATGTCTACTACACTGCAAAAAGCCTACTTATCAGGAGGAATCAGAATGACCATGTATCACATGGTTATCCATTCATAATGAATATATACTATGTCAAATCATTTTTAACAGTGATAATAGACAATCTCCATCTGACTGATGGTATCATTAGTTAAGGATTTTGGTTACTTTGGATTCAAGTTACTTTGTTTTTTCCTACATAGTAATTTTATTTACATATTAATACACAATTGATTATAGCACAGTTGATTATAGCACATCTTACCCATCATGAATTGTATTAAGAGAAGCTTTAACATCTTTCTCTTACAATATGTTTTCTTTTCATACAACATACAGAAAAAATCTTTAGTGATATTCTAGAATCTACAGAAAGTTGAATTTTGTCAATTTCTAAAACATTTTTCATTTCCCTTTTCTTGCTATCTTCAATTAACCTTTGATATCACATAAAGAACGTGGAAAGTGTTTATGTGCCTAAATGAGCAAACTGACAAGGTTCCCACTAGATGACAAGGTTTGCATCTATTTTGATAAATGCCACCTGTCTTTTTAATGTACCAGTTCAATTACAGAAATATTTGGAACACTAAGTGATGTGATTGTAAAATGTGCAGTTACCCATGCTGAGATGATTATTACATTTTCAGAGATGATCATTATACCAAACTGTACTTTTGTGTACATTCAAAATTAGTCATTGTTTCACGGCTGATTCTCATGTTATTTTGCAAAATGGCTACTATTGCTGCTGTTTAAATGAAATTCAAACAATTATAGCTGCAATAGCTGCAAAGTAGTCATAAATGACAAAGAGGTATTAACTGACTATAATGTAGAAAATATGTCAAACAAATGTAGATTTAATTAAAACACTTGCAAAACAAAAGATTTAATTTCTTTAAATGGCAACTGAATGATACAATTTATTTTAATAGTAGCTTGTTAAGAAACATAATCAAATGTTTCCTACTGTTTTGAATATGTAATTTTGCATATTTTCATTAGCTGAAAATCAGTGGTGAACATTAGTGGTGTGACTTGATACATTGTACTTTAACCCCTTCCCTCTGATACCAGTTTTCCAATCATGGCAAATTTTTCAAGTCTGACATGTCGCTGTATATGGCAATTAAACTGGAATGCTTCTCAGTAATTCTAAGATTGTTTATTTTTTAAGCATAGTATTTTTAAATTTAGGTCAATACATTCAGCATTTATCTTTTAAAATATCGGACATTTAGAAATTGCAATTTTTGATCTTTAAATGTTTATGCTCTTAAAATAGATAACCACACCACACAAGATAGTTAATAGCTAAATGTATCGTAAGTCTACTCTACATTAGTATCATTTATTGAATTATTATTTTTTTTAGCGGGATTAATAAAAGGCTCAAATGTTTGCCAGTAATGTCACTTTTTAATTTAACTTACAATTTAATTTAACTTACAATTAACATTTTGAATTGACAAAACATGTTTTTTTAGGGACGACTTCACTTTTGAAGTGTTTTTGAATGGGCTAAATGTCAAAATAATTCCAAACAAATCTCCAATATAAAAACTAAACCTCTAAATGTATTCAAAACTGCATTTTTGATAATTGGTAACTTTTATTCTGTTTCACATTAATTAACACAATGTGTAAGAAAAAGGTGAAAAATGTATGTTTTTTTTTTTTACTAAAATGTTGTTTTCATCCCAAATTTTTCATTTTCTCAAGGAGTAATAGAAATAGAAAAAATGGACCCCTCAAAAAAATTCTTCTTTGGCTTATTTAGAGCAAATTTGGCTGTAATGGATTACAACTATAATATTGCAATTGTACAACTCCCGAGGCATCAAAACAGCAGATGATCTCTATTTGGAAACTTTGCAAAGAATTCATCTCAGCGAGTGGTGCCCATCTTGAACCCACAGAAGCTTCATAGAATTTATATTTGTTTTTCAACTAAAATGTTGCTTTTGTCCTAAGTTTTTCAGTTTCACAAGGGTAACAGATTAGAAAGGACTCCATAATTTGTTGTGCAATTTTCATCAGTACAAAGATGCCCGAGGAAATAATGATGATAAAAATCATTTTTTTTGCTAAAATGTTGTATTACTCCAATATTTTCATTTTCACAAGGGTTTTTAAGAAAAAATTAATCCATCAGTTTATTGTCCAATTTTCCTGAATATACCAATAGATTATAAGTAATCGGAAACTAGCACTTGAACGCACTGCAGGGCTCAGAAGAGATGGAGCGCTATTTGACTTTTGAAGTGCATTTTTATTTAAAGGGTTATTCTCATGTTGTCTCTTGAGTAGCTCAGAGCAATAGAGTAACCTTAGTTTCCCAACTTTCTGGTTTCTAGCATTACTGGCTCTTCTACTTTTGAGTGACAGTAAAACTGTAGCATTAGTAGAACTTTAAAGCTCAGCACAAGTTCTTCTATAACACATTCAGCTATCAGAGGTTTGTTCTGAATTGTACACTGTTATCACTATATTTGCACGAAGAGATAATAGGGAATTTGAGCAAGTACCCATTTCCAGAGAGCAAAGAGCTACAATTAGCAGACATTCTCTGAAAGCTTCAGCTAGTGTTTTTTAACTGCATCACAAGATGAGAAGAAGAGAGGAGTGCAGCTAAATGCTGTATTGAAACCAATGGGCTGGAGAGATCTGACTGATGTTATGAGTTAACACCTCTCCTGGAATATAAATACTCTCATCCAGATTCTGGAAGCTGAGCTCCATGGAAATGAGCTGTACACTTTGAAAGAAAAATGCCGTCATCCCAGGAGAATGATAGCAGATGGAATAATCAAATCAATTAAAAACTTGTATTTTTTTTCATTCTGTCTAACAAACTAAAATAATTTAACCCCCATATGTGGTCAAAACTGCTATTTGGGCACATGAAAGGGAATGGATGTGGAAATGCCCTCTATAAGCCTTTTGGAGTGAGATTTTCATTGGAATAGATGGCAGATGCCATGTCACATTTGCAGAGCTTCTGAGGCGCATAACAAGCAGAAAACCGCCACAAGTCACCCCATTTTGGATAACACATTCCTCAAGGAAATCACGTAAGTATGTACAGTTGCAACTAGAAGATAATATAGATAATTAAAGAGATACCAGTAGGGTAAAAATATCCATAATTTTGGCGATACTCAATTTGCAATTATATAGAAAAGGAGGACATAGAGTTTACACAAAATACAAACTTTATTTAAATCAGAAGATTTACATAGATAAGAAATGGATATCATAAGTCAAGTACTGTAATATGTGAACCATTCCCAGGTGTGATCACTTGACTAGTGGTTCCCACTCTAAACCAGAAAGGTAGGCTTGGGTTCTATCTAGGTGGTTATACTGAGTGTGGGTGTAATGCTAAATATCTTCCCTCGGAACGCTGTTCCTAAGTTATCAGACACCCACTACTCTTGTAATTATACCATCGTAAAACAAATATAGCCTATAGATCTAATAAGAGTCAAAATCAATAGTTACCCATATCCAGTTTAGGTGAGAGCCTCGGTCACCCCATCGCGCGTTTTGCGTGCTAGTGATAGCCTCGCTTCCTCAGGGGAGCGTGGCTTAACTCCGATCTTAGAGCCCTCTATATACTGTGCCGTTCCGGTCATTTGACCGTGTGGCATCCAATCAGTGCAAAATAGAAGTGCGCTTGCGTGCTTGTGACGTGTCATTGTCATGGAAACCCGCGGCGCTGGAACGCCGCTTGTATATCAACATGTGATCTCCTAATGCATGCATGCTGTGTTTATCTACTGGTGCCGGCGAGCGCCATATGTCACGCAGTAGCCCCGACCATGTAGCAGGGTCCCCGCCCACCCCGGTCACATGAGCGAGCCGGCGCCTGGCCCGCAACATGTTCCCAAAGGAAGCAGGGGACACCCCTACAGAGGAGGAGACAGCGCAAGACACACAGTATTATCGCCGCATATTAATCTGTAAATATAATAATGCGCATAAAAGGTTAATAATGTGCTGTGATTAAGAAAAAAAGTGCCAATAATGCTTATTTATAACTATGATTGTTTAAATAGTGTGTACAACTCTCTAAAAGTCGCTATTCTGTACAGACTACTATATATATTAATACAACATGTGCTCATTGATAAAAACATCAATACTTTGAACAATATAAATCCATACATGGTTAAAAGTAGATCGTGATTGAAAACATACAAATAAATGAATGAATGAGACCCTAGGGACTTTGCCCATTTGGCACACCTAGCCGTTCTGGAACATATTCACCATATGGTTTCTTTGTATCACGTTATCCACTAGGGAGACATGCATATTTTCCGATATGTCCATCTTATTTAAATAAGTCTATTATTCAAAGAGATCCGTCTTCTTTCTTTATCCTCTTTGGAATGACAATACGGAATTTTTCTCTCATATCTTCATTATGTTTGCAGTGTTTCAATCAAGAACTAATAAACAGAATAACAAAGACACAATTAAAAACCTCAAACTAAGAAAAGGAATTAAAATAAAATTAAAATCTGGTTGGAGTGTATAAGGGTGGATCGGGCATAGCAATAATTGAGGTGTTGGTACATAGATGTTACAAATAGGATGAAAAGCCATACGATTCATTTAACCCATTGGGTGCCAAAGTCCCCAGAGTGGTAATCCACCTACATTCTCTTTGTGCCAATAGGCGTTGGATGTCCCCTCCTCTGATCCCACTCTGAATATGTTCAATACCCCTGACTGAGAAAAGTCTAGGGTTACATTTATGGTGCTCTTTAAAGTGGCGTGGAATGGTTTTTAATTTTGAAACATCTTCTTCTCTCTCCGCCGCCATAATGTCCCTGACATGCTCTCTCATACAGGTACCCAGTCGTCTTGACGTCAGACCAATATAAATTTTAGGACAGATGCAAACTGCATAATAGATGACCTGAGTGGTGTTGCAGGTAATATGTTGTTTTATGGGGAATGTTTTTCCTCCCACTGATTGAAAATCTGACGTCCGACTAATGTTTTTGCACGAGATGCAGTTTCCACATGGGAAACATCCCTTGCAGGGACCTGTTGAGCCAAATTGATTTTTTGGAGGAGAAAGGACATAGTGACTAGACACTAGGATATCCTTAAGATTCCTACTCCTTCTGGATGTCATCAAAGGGTGCTCTGTCAAGAGCTTAGATAGCGTTGGATCGGTCATTAGTACACTCCAATGTTTTTGGAGACAGTTTCTCATTGTGGTCCATTCCCCATTAAATGTAGATATGAATCGAACTACATTTTCCTGTTGAGATTTATCCTTTCTCTGGGGGTATAGCAAGGCCTCCCATTTTTGAAATTTGGCCCTTTGATATCCCTTTTTAATGCATCTATTGCTGTAGCCTCTCGCTTTGAACCTCTCTCGAAGATCCTTGGCCTGCATTTCAAACTTGGACTCAGAGGAACAAATCCTCCTCACCCTGAGGTGCTGCCCAACCGGGATGGCCCTAATGGTGCTATAAGGATGACTCGAACCCGCATGCAATAGAGAGTTGACAGAGGTGGACTTCCTGTGTACATCAGTCTGTAAATATCGATGTTCATCCACCTCAATTTTCACATCCAGAAAGTCCACCGCTGTCTTACTCATTTGATATGTCAGTTTGATGTTAAATCTATTGCAATTTAGGTCCTGCATAAAAGTCTGTAACTCATGTTCGGACCCCTGCCAGATTATAAGCAGGTCATCAATGTAACGCAACCAGCACTGCACATGGTCCGCGGCCCGGGCGCCCCTTTGACTCTTATTAGATCTATAGGCTATATTTGTTTTACGATGGTATAATTACAAGAGTAGTGGGTGTCTGATAACTTAGGAACAGCGTTCCGAGGGAAGATATTTAGCATTACACCCACACTCAGTATAACCACCTAGATAGAACCCAAGCCTACCTTTCTGGTTTAGAGTGGGAACCACTGGTCAAGTGATCACACCTGGGAATGGTTCACATATTACAGTACTTGACTTATGATATCCATTTTTTATCTATGTAAATCTTCTGATTTAAATAAAGTTTGTATTTTGTGTAAACTCTATGTCCTCCTTTTCTATAGAAGATAATATAGACTATATATAAAGACACATGCATATTTTTCTCAATATCTGACATGAAATCAGAATAATCCTTCCACAAGTTTCTCAGAACAGTTGAATAGAATTTGGGCCCATTCCTCTTGACAAAAATGGTCTAACTGATCCAGGTTTGTAGGTCGCCATGCTCACACCTGCCTTTTCAGCTTTGCCCATACATTTTTAATAGGATTGAAACCAGAGCTTTGTTATGGCCACTCCAAAACATTAACTTTGTTATTTTTAAGCCACTTTGCTACCACTTTGGCAGTAGTATTGCCATATAATCTTCTTTTCTCATGATGCCATCTATTTTGTGGAGTGCACCAGTCACTCCTGCAGCAAAACAACCCCACAACATGATGCTGCCACCACGAGTTTCACAGTTGTTATTGTGTTCTTAGTCTTCCAAGCTTCTCCCCTTTTCCTCCAAACATAATGATGATCATTATGCCCAAAAAGTTCACTTTTAGTTTCATCAGACAACGGGACATGTCTCCTAAAATTAAAGTCTCTTATCCTGTGTCTTTGTGAGTCACTCGTCCGGGCTGTGGGGTACTCGGTACCGGGTCCAGTTGAAATTAAAGGGGCGGTCACGGTGGCAGCGACCTGGTCTGTGGCCCTGGGTGCCCAAGTAAATGGGACGGTCTTTAAAGGGGTTGTGGAAATAAGGAAAGTTTATGACACCACCTGTGGTTCTCGGTCAGAGGTGACCAATAGGG
Source organism: Ranitomeya imitator (assembly GCF_032444005.1). Taxonomy (NCBI): domain Eukaryota; kingdom Metazoa; phylum Chordata; class Amphibia; order Anura; family Dendrobatidae; genus Ranitomeya; species Ranitomeya imitator. The sequence continues at coordinate 1,022,515,881 of NC_091282.1, forward strand.
TTGAGCGACCTTTACTTTTATAGGATCGGGTCGGGTTTCACGAAATCCGACTTTTTCAAAAGTCGGGTCGAGTGAAATCGGCCGATCCTATAAAAAAGTCGGGGTCGGGGTCGGCCGAAACCTGAAACCCAATGCAGTGCGTTGGGTTTCCATGGTTCCCAGGGTTTGAAGGAGCGGAAACTCTCCTTCAGGCCCTGCGATCCATATTTTAGTGTAAAATAAAGAATTAAAATAAAAAATATCGCAATACTTACCCTCTGACGCGCCCTGGTACTAACCGGGAACCTTCCTTCCTTAGAATCAGCCTTCCAGGACCTTGCGGTGACGTCCTATTAGGTATATACTCACCCTCGGACGCGCCCTGCTTCTTTCCGGCAGCCTTCCTTCCTAAGAATCAGCCCTTCCAGGACCTTCGGTGACGTGGCGGTGATGTCGTGGCTTGTGATTGGTCGCGCGAGCGGTCACATGGGCGGCCGCGCGGCCAATCACAAGCCGCGACGTCACCGCGACGTCACCGCAAGGTCCTGGAAGGCTGATTCTAAGGAAGGAAGGTTCCCGGTTAGTACCAGGGCGCGTCAGAGGGTAAGTATTGCGATATTTTTTATTTTAATTCTTTATTTTACACTTAAATCTGAATTCCAATACCAATTCCCGATATAAACATATCGGGAATAAGTATCGGAATTCCGATTCTAGATTCAAAAGATCGCCAACTTCATGGCCGACCCCACACAGGGGTCGGGTTTCATGAAACCCGACCTTGCCAAAAGTCGGCGACTTTTGAAAAATTTCGACCCGTTTCGCTCAACCCTAGTGACCAATGCTTCTTAAAGGGGTCCTCTGGGGGCGATGGTACTGCAGCAAAGAGGGTGTCGCTTCCCACAGGTGAAGCGGTGTCCCCAGGTCTCCCGGTGTATTTGGCAGGGATGCTGAATGCCGCAAATAATTGAAGGACACAGGTCTGCAGTCTTTAACTGGTTTACTGAGATGGTATTCAGCCTCAGACCAGGGTACCAGTAGCAGGTGTAGCTGGAGTCCAGGCAGCCTGAAGACAGGTGTCCCCTTGACAGGTCAGTTTGGGAGCCTTCCACTATGCATGGTCTGTGGTTCCTTGCTGCCTGTAGCTCTCTAACAAGGCACTCTTTCTTCCCTGTCCAGGGACAGTACCTGCACAGTAGGCAACTTGAGCCGTCTCTTTTGGGTCTCTGTTCATGGTGACTTTGGACTCTGATTGCTGCTGTACCACAGGTATTATGTGGGCAAGTCCCTTTTAGTTTCCTGCCCTCCGGTTCTGCCGTGGGGGCTTGCAGTCCCCCTCAGCCTCGAGCTCTCAGTACCCAGTTTATGCACTCAGCTTAGAGAGGCCCAGTAGAAGTCTCTCTCTAGCTCCTTAGTACCTCTGTGCTCCTTCACTGTCTGCTACCAACTGTCAACTGTCTGCTTGTCTGCCTAGCAACTGCCTAGCAACTGACTCAACCTCCCGACCAGAGAGAGCAGCTCCCTTCAAGTCAGGTGTAGAGCTCTCCCTTCTGGCCTGAAGTCAGAATGAGTTGCATGTAAGGTTACCTGCCAAAGGGATTCCTCCTGTCTCCAGGCATGGCATTACCCTCCCCGAGGGGAAGGCAATACGATTGCGGTACCTTAACTCCTGCAGTGCCACATTCCTTCCCCCCCCCCCGTTAAATCCAGTACTCCCGTACTGGGAAAAGGAAACATAAACAGGTTACAAAGGTGTAAAACATTGTGAAATAGATAAAACAGGTTTAAACTTATTCTTCCCTTACGGTAGGCATTTTTGGCTTAAACTTATTTACAAAGGTACAACTGGTCTTATACGAGGGTATCCTTGTTCATTAGCAACATTACTATTGCAGGGGGGATCCTTTATAAACCCCCAACTTTTTTGACAGTTTTTGGGCAATTCACTGTCCATTACCCTATTGTGAATTTTAAACCTGCAACAAGCATAAGCAAATATTTTTAAATCAGATAACAACAATTATTGACAGCAGTCCCTGTAATGGGCTGGGATCTGACCTCTGGTACTACAGTTAGATCTGTGTAGTTCCTGGTCTAACATGTCTGTTGTGAACCCACTAGTGTCTGTGCTACTTGTAGGACTGCATCGTATTGGTAAAGTGGGCAAACATCTGCGACTTCTTAGATTCACCATGGGTCTGACAGATTCACCGATAGCAGAGGGTGGATTCTCTTGTTCCACTGATGGGGTGACGTTTGCTGCTTGAGACCACTGGTGTAAAATCTCTTCTGTCTCAGGATGGTATTGAATAGTGTTGAGCCACCTCCCTAGTGTTCGGGTTCGGTTCAGTTCGTCGAACTGGGACGTGTTCGACGAATGTTCGTCGAACGTTCGACAAACACCTTCGAACCCCATTGAAACCAATGACAGGTAAACACAAACACATACACACACATAGAAAACACCTTAAAAGGTGTCCAAAAGCTGACAAATTGCTCAGAAGACACAACAAACACATGGAAAAGTCACAACTACATATAGTAATGCAAAAAGAAAAGAGGTGTAGGAGTAAAAGGAGGAGTAGACACAAATATAGGCATGTCATGCCCTTCTAAAATCAAGAAAGGCTGGAGTAAAAATCTAAAATCACTCTACCAACACCCAGACGTCTTGACAATAAAAAAATAAAAAAATAAATATCTTTAGGTAGAATGGCGGGGGGTCCATTCAGAACACTTTCCTTAGAATACATTCAGACTAATCCACCATTTGTCGTATCCAAGGGGCAGGTCAGTAAACAACAACATCTACGCGGAACCAAGTACACTACTATGTACTGTACTTACTTTGACGAGGCAATCAGGCGGGTCAAGAAGTTGCTAAGGGGCACCCTAATGGCCAAAACAGACATTGAGGGGGTGTTCCTGTTACTACCTGTGCCTCCGAATAGTGTCCTCCCATTGGGCTGCTTCTGTGAAGGAGCATACTGCATAGATCGCTGTTTGCCCATGGGGTGCTCCATATCCTGCTCACTATTTAAGTAGTTTAGTTGCTTCCTCGAATGTGTCATCATGGACATTTGTAAGGCGGCACATATTATCCATTACCTCGACGACTTCTTATGCCTGGGCCCAAAAGATTCGCCACAGTGTGAAAACACGCGGTAGTCCACCTGTGAGAAGGAGGGAGCTGGAGGGAGAGTGGACACCCCAGAGCCGAGGGGTTAGATTGAGAAAGAAGGCGGTGTAGCTTGCTTCATGGGTGGGGTACTCTGCTGAGTAGCAGAAATTGCTACTAGGCCCAAAAGGATTTCCTGGGCCAGATGCCGTTAAAAATAGTACTTAGGTAAACAGGCGCTGCAGCTTGCTTCACGGGTGAAGTACGCTGCTGATTACAACCAAATTCTACTAGGCCCAAAAGGATTTCCTGGGCTAGATGCCGTTACAAAATAGTACTTAGGTAACAAGGCAGTGTAGCTTACTTCATTTGTGTGGTACGCTGCTGAGTAGCACCAAATTCTACTAGGCCCAAAAGGATTTCCTGGGCTAGATGCCATTACAAAATAGTAGTTAGGTAAACAGGCGGTGTAGCTTGCTTCATGGGTGGGGTACGCTGCTGAGTAGCACTAAATTCAACTAGGCCCAAAAGGATTTCCTGGGCTAGATGCCGTTACAAAATAGTAGTTAGGTAAACAGGCGGTGTAGCTTGCTTCATGGATGGGGTACGCTGCTGAGTAGCACTAAATTCAACTAGGCCCAAAAGGATTTCCTGGGCTAGATGCCGTTACAAAATAGTAGTTAGGTAAACAGGCGGTGTAGCTTGCTTCATGGGTGGGGTACGCTGCTGAGTAGCACTAAATTCAACTAGGCCCAAAAGGATTTCCTGGGCTAGATGCCGTTACAAAATAGTAGTTAGGTAAACAGGCGGTGTAGCTTGCTTCATGGGTGGGGTACGCTGCTGAGTAGCACTAAATTCAACTAGGCCCAAAGGGATTTCCTGGGCTAGATGCCGTTACAAAATAGTAGTTAGGTAAACAGGCGGTGTAGCTTGCTTCATGGGTGGGGTACGCTGCTGAGTAGCACTAAATTCTACTAGGCCCAAAAGGATTTCCTGGGCTAGATGCCATTACAAAATAGTACTTAGGTAAACAGGCGGTGTAGCTTGCTTCATGGGTGGGGTACGCTGCTGAGTAGCACTAAATTCTACTAGGCCCAAAAGGATTTCCTGGGTTCGATGCCGTTACAAAATAGTAGTTAGGTAAACAGGTGGTGTAGCTTGCTTCATGGATGAAGTACGCTGCTGAGTAGCACCAAATTCTACTAGGCCCAAAAGGATTTCCTGGGCTAGATGCCGTTACACATTAGTAGTTAGGTAAACAGGCGGTGTAGCTTGCTTCATGGGTGGGGTACACTGCTGAGTAGCACTAAATTCTACTAGGCCAAAAAAGATTTCCTGAGCTAGATGCCTTTACAAAATAGTAGTTAGTTCAAGAAAAGCACATCCAGCCCATGAATGGCAGCGCTTCCCAGGACTCACATTCAAAGATGATATTTCATATTTTTTTATTTCATAACTTAAAATAGAAGAGATACAACGCGTTTCGGATACAGTATATATCCTTCTTCAGGTATCATAAAAACACAGTACAAATCCTACTAGTATAAAATTCAATTACACTTATATATAGTATCACACCTTTTATCCCAGTCTCAGAAACTTGATTTGGGTTGTGGACCAAGTTCAGGAAAACACCCACTGATTGATACAGCCTTGTTAACATTGATGCAAGGAAGAGAGAAAAAAAAAACTTAAAAAAAAAATAAAAATAAATAAATAAAAAAAATATATATCAAAGGGAAAAAAAAAAAAAAACACAAGAAGGAAAAAAAATCACAAGAAAAAAAAAAAAAAAAACTTAAAAAAAAAAAAATCCTTTAAACTCTCTCTATGATATCATTCAATCCATTTGGAAATAATGTTCCCAAACAATATATCCAAAACGTTTCTTTCCTGTTTAAAAGAGCATTCCTGTTTGCAACTCCAGAGGGTATCTGCTCCACTGGAGTTACTTTTATGTTAAAAATTTTATTATGTTTAAGTAGAAGATGCCTTGAGAGACTATGTTTTAAAAAGCCATTTTTTGCTCTATTTCTGTGGCCATTAATGCGGGACCGCAGTGTCTGTACAGTGCGTCCCACATACTGCAAACCACAACTGCATGTGATGACATATACAACATGATCACTACTACAGCTGAGTCTTTGTGAGATTTCAAAGACATCACCAGTATTATTGCATTTAATAGTTTTAGCCCCATGATCTAGGATCCCACAGGTGCAACATTTTTTGGAGTTACATTTAAAAACTCCGGTGCCTTGAAGAACTCCACATAAAGTTTGATCCTTATTTTTATAAATGTTTTTTCTTTTTGGATCCAACTGTTTTTTTAATTTACTGGGGGCCACCAAATTTTTCAAAGTTTTCCCCCTTCTATATGTAATCCCTGGTTTATCAGGGAGATGTTTTCCCAAGACAGGGTCACGCTTCAAGATGTACCAATATTTAGAAAGCACAGTTCTTATGATTTTATTGCCCCTATTGAATGTTGTCACAAAATTCAATTTCCAGCGATCATCACTTTTTTCCTTACCAGTAGTCAAAGTGTCCCCCTTCCTGGTTTTTCCTTTTAAACATTCTTCCTGTGTTTTTATTTTGTTGTCCCTATATGCACCATTTATCAAATTTTTCGGGTATCTTTTTTCTTTAAATTTTCTTTTTAGAATTTTAGACTGAGCTACATAATAAGATTCTCTCGTACAATTCTTTCTGATGCGATAAAATTGGCTGTGGGGTATATTAACCTTCCACTTCTTGTAATGTGCACTATTGAAATCTAAAAAGCCATTTGAATCCACTTTTTTGAAGTGGGATTTCGTGATGATTTTTTTACCACTATGGCTGATCTCTAAATCAAGAAATACCATTTTTTCTTTATTAATTTGTGATGTAAAGGTAATCCCCCAGGTGTTATTATTGAGCTCCTTTATGAATTGTGCCGCTTCCTCCTCTGTCCCCTTCCATATGATAATCAGATCATCTATGAAGCGCTTATAAAGCCTTATTTTGTCATAGAAAACAGGCTTAGAAAGTGACGATGAGGACTCGAATTGCCCCATGAATAAGTTTGCGAAACTTGGCGCGACCCGAGTCCCCATCGCGGTGCCGAGCAACTGTAAGTACAGTACGCCTTCAAAAATGAACACATTGTGTTCAAGAATGAATTTCAGACCCTTTAACAGAAAATCTCTTTGTTCGGGGAGCATCTCTGTCTTTGCTAAATAAAAACCCACTGCATTTACCCCCATTTCGTGATCTATGTTGGAATATAATGAATTAACATCCAATGAGATAAAGGAATAATTATCTTCCCATTCAATATCCCTCAGCTCCTCGATTAATTGTGTGGAATCTCTCAAATATGAAGGAAGAGACTTTACTAGATCTTGTAGAAACAGGTCAATATAATGAGAAAGATGACAAGTTAAAGACCCTATTCCTGATATAATTGGTCTACCAGGTGGTTTTTCACAGTTCTTATGCACTTTTGGTAGATGATAAAATAACGCCATGGTTGGCGCAGGATTTGATAAAAACCTTTTTTCTGTTTTATTGAGAATGTTCCTCTCATAGGCTTCCTTAATCATATGGTGATAGTCCCGAACAAAGGATTGTGTAGGATCTTCTTTTAGAATTTTGTAATATCTCATATCAGACAATATGTTCAAAGCTTCCTCAATATAGTCAGATCTGTTTTGCACAACTACTCCCCCTCCTTTATCAGCTTGCCTTATTACTATATCTGTATTTTGTCTCAAATCCTCCAATGCCATTTTCTCTCTTTTAGAGATATTGTTCTCCTTTTTTATCTTGTTTTTTCCAGTTCCATGCTTTTGGATTTTATGTTTATTATTATTATTTTCCCATTTCCTAAATTCTTCAGATACTAATGAAAAAAAGGTATCTATATTTGGTCCTCGGTGTTGATGAGGATTAAATAGAGATTTTGGGTGTACCTCCTTATGGATATATTCCCTTTCTTTGTTTGTCTCTATTGGGATCAGTATTTTTGGGGGATCCCCAATGTCTCCATTTTTTTCGTTCAACAAGAAATGCCTTTTAAGAGTGAGTTTACGAGTGTATGCATTTAAATCGAGAAAAAGATCGAATGCATTCATATCTTGAGCAGGGCAGAAATTTAGTCCCCTACTTAAAATTTCCATTTCTGAGGAGGATAAAATATGGGACGACAAATTAAATATTTTAACCAGAGGCGGATTTAGTTGTTTATAAGTTTCAGGGTTCCTTGTTTTTTTACATATTCTCAGATTTCTATTAGATCCCTTTCCTCTTTTTCCTCTTGCTCTACTTTTCTTTTTTTGGATCTTGATATTACAGTTGGTGCGAAGTAATTTGTAATATGATTCTTTTGTATTGGACTGAAAATTTGAGCTGTTTGTGAAGAACTGATTAGTGGTGGTAAAATTATTTCTGAAACACTTGGACGTGTGGGACCTATCTCTAAAAAAGAGATTTTGGATACTACTGAAGATGGTGATGGAGTGGGCGCTTGTAATACTGTGGTGAATGTAGATGGGGATTCTGTATGATCATGGATAGTTAGTTCATTTATATCAAATTCAACATTGGAAATTTCCAACCTGTGGGAAGCAGTAGGAATTTCCAATGGGGGAAGTCCAGGATTAGGGAGAGGTAATGTTGGAGCATTTTTCATTATAATGATCCTGGGCTCTAATGGAATGTTTTTTTTCAATGGGTGGAGGTTTTTTCTTTTTTGCATTTTTATTCAATATGGTGTGAATGTTCTCTGGGGTAGATGTATTTAGAGGTAATTTAATTTGAGATATAGTTGTTTCAATATCATGTATATTTTTTATATTTGAATTGATTATAGTCCTTGTTTGTTTTAAACCTAATTCCTGTGGGACCAGGACTTCTGTTCTTAAATTAGTAGGTTTTTTCTTTGTTGGTCCATTGATACCTATCAGGTTTTTATTCCTGATTGGTTCCTTTGACATTGGTTTAGTTTTAACAGTATCCCTACGAAATTTTTTATTTTTACATCTACTAGATCATTTTCAAATACTTTGAGTTTCCTGGTAATGTCATCATTTAAAACAAACAAGGACTATAATCAATTCAAATATAAAAAATATACATGATATTGAAACAACTATATCTCAAATTAAATTACCTCTAAATACATCTACCCCAGAGAACATTCACACCATATTGAATAAAAATGCAAAAAAGAAAAAACCTCCACCCATTGAAAAAAACATTCCATTAGAGCCCAGGATCATTATAATGAAAAATGCTCCAACATTACCTCTCCCTAATCCTGGACTTCCCCCATTGGAAATTCCTACTGCTTCCCACAGGTTGGAAATTTCCAATGTTGAATTTGATATAAATGAACTAACTATCCATGATCATACAGAATCCCCATCTACATTCACCACAGTATTACAAGCGCCCACTCCATCACCATCTTCAGTAGTATCCAACATCTCTTTTTTAGAGATAGGTCCCACACGTCCAAGTGTTTCAGAAATAATTTTACCACCACTAATCAGTTCTTCACAAACAGCTCAAATTTTCAGTCGAATACAAAAGAATCATATTACAAATTACTTCGCACCAACTGTAATATCAAGATCCAAAAAAAGAAAAGTAGAGCAAGAGGAAAAAGAGGAAAGGGATCTAATAGAAATCTGAGAATATGTAAAAAAACAAGGAACCCTGAAACTTATAAACAACTAAATCCGCCTCTGGTTAAAATATTTAATTTGTCGTCCCATATTTTATCCTCCTCAGAAATGGAAATTTTAAGTAGGGGACTAAATTTCTGCCCTGCTCAAGATATGAATGCATTCGATCTTTTTCTCGATTTAAATGCATACACTCGTAAACTCACTCTTAAAAGGCATTTCTTGTTGAACGAAAAAAATGGGGACATTGGGGATCCCCCAAAAATACTGATCCCAATAGAGACAAACAAAGAAAGGGAATATATCCATAAGGAGGTACACCCAAAATCTCTATTTAATCCTCATCAACACCGAGGACCAAATATAGATACCTTTTTTTCATTAGTATCTGAAGAATTTAGGAAATGGGAAAATAATAATAATAAACATAAAATCCAAAAGCATGGAACTGGAAAAAACAAGATAAAAAAGGAGAACAATATCTCTAAAAGAGAGAAAATGGCATTGGAGGATTTGAGACAAAATACAGATATAGTAATAAGGCAAGCTGATAAAGGAGGGGGAGTAGTTGTGCAAAACAGATCTGACTATATTGAGGAAGCTTTGAACATATTGTCTGATATGAGATATTACAAAATTCTAAAAGAAGATCCTACACAATCCTTTGTTCGGGACTATCACCATATGATTAAGGAAGCCTATGAGAGGAACATTCTCAATAAAACAGAAAAAAGGTTTTTATCAAATCCTGCGCCAACCATGGCGTTATTTTATCATCTACCAAAAGTGCATAAGAACTGTGAAAAACCACCTGGTAGACCAATTATATCAGGAATAGGGTCTTTAACTTGTCATCTTTCTCATTATATTGACCTGTTTCTACAAGATCTAGTAAAGTCTCTTCCTTCATATTTGAGAGATTCCACACAATTAATCGAGGAGCTGAGGGATATTGAATGGGAAGATAATTATTCCTTTATCTCATTGGATGTTAATTCATTATATTCCAACATAGATCACAAAATGGGGGTAAATGCAGTGGGTTTTTATTTAGCAAAGACAGAGATGCTCCCCGAACAAAGAGATTTTCTGTTAAAGGGTCTGAAATTCATTCTTGAACACAATGTGTTCATTTTTGAAGGCGTACTGTACTTACAGTTGCTCGGCACCGCGATGGGGACTCGGGTCGCGCCAAGTTTCGCAAACTTATTCATGGGGCGATTCGAGTCCTCATCGTCACTTTCTAAGCCTGTTTTCTATGACAAAATAAGGCTTTATAAGCGCTTCATAGATGATCTGATTATCATATGGAAGGGGACAGAGGAGGAAGCGGCACAATTCATAAAGGAGCTCAATAATAACACCTGGGGGATTACCTTTACATCACAAATTAATAAAGAAAAAATGGTATTTCTTGATTTAGAGATCAGCCATAGTGGTAAAAAAATCATCACGAAATCCCACTTCAAAAAAGTGGATTCAAATGGCTTTTTAGATTTCAATAGTGCACATTATAAGAAGTGGAAGGTTAATATACCCCACAGCCAATTTTATCGCATCAGAAAGAATTGTACGAGAGAATCTGATTATGTAGCTCAGTCTAAAATTCTAAAAAGAAAATTTAAAGAAAAAAGATACCCGAAAAATTTGATAAATGGTGCATATAGGGACAACAAAATAAAAACACAGGAAGAATGTTTAAAAGGAAAAACCAGGAAGGGGGACACTTTGACTACTGGTAAGGAAAAAAGTGATGATCGCTGGAAATTGAATTTTGTGACAACATTCAATAGGGGCAATAAAATCATAAGAACTGTGCTTTCTAAATATTGGTACATCTTGAAGCGTGACCCTGTCTTGGGAAAACATCTCCCTGATAAACCAGGGATTACATATAGAAGGGGGAAAACTTTGAAAAATTTGGTGGCCCCCAGTAAATTAAAAAAACAGTTGGATTCAAAAAGAAAAAACATTTATAAAAATAAGGATCAAACTTTATGTGGAGTTCTTCAAGGCACCGGAGTTTTTAAATGTAACTCCAAAAAATGTTGCACCTGTGGGATCCTAGATCATGGGGCTAAAACTATTAAATGCAATAATACTGGTGATGTCTTTGAAATCTCACAAAGACTCACCTGTAGTAGTGATCATGTTGTATATGTCATCACATGCAGTTGTGGTTTGCAGTATGTGGGACGCACTGTACAGACACTGCGGTCCCGCATTAATGGCCACAGAAATAGAGCAAAAAATGGCTTTTTAAAACATAGTCACTCAAGGCATCTACTACTTAAACATAATAAAATTTTTAACATAAAAGTAACTCCAGTGGAGCAGATACCCTCTGGAGTTGCAAACAGGAATGCTCTTTTAAACAGGAAAGAAATGTTTTGGATATATCGTTTGGGAACATTATTTCCAAATGGATTGAATGATATCATAGAGAGAGTTTAAAGGATTTTTTTTTTTTTAAGTTTTTTTTTTTTTTCTTGTGATTTTTTTTCCTTCTTCTTGTGTTTTTTTTTTTTTTTCCCCTTTGATATATATTTTTTTATTTATTTATTTTTATTTTTTTTTAAGTTTTTTTTTTCTCTCTTCCTTGCATCAATGTTAACAAGGCTGTATCAATCAGTGGGTGTTTTCCTAAACTTGGTCCACACCCCAAATCAAGTTTCTGAGACTGGGATAAAAGGTGTGATACTATATATAAGTGTAATTGAATTTTATACTAGTAGGATTTGTACTGTGTTTTTATGATACCTGAAGAAGGATATATACTGTATCCGAAACGCGTTGTATCTCTTCTATTTTAAGTTATGAAATAAAAAAATATGAAATATCATCTTTGAATGTGAGTCCTGGGAAGCGCTGCTATTCATGGGCTGGATGTGCTTTTCTTGAACTACTCATCCTGTGTGAGCCTTACTCTGGCTCTCTCACTTGGATCCACCCGAGGCAAGCTGCAAGCCCTGTATATTGAAAAGTATCTCAGAGGGAATTTGGAGGATACACGATCTAAAGCCATTTTAGTCTTTTATCAGGTGAATGCATAAAATTGTGCACCCTTTAAAGACTATAATATTGTGTTTACACACTTAGGGCGCCGCGATTTGTCTGTTCTTCTCTCCCAAACGGGGTTTTTTTGTAAAATAGTAGTTAGGTAAATAGGCGGTGTAGCTTGCTTCATGGGTGGGGTGCGCTGCTGAGTAGCACTAAATTCTACTAGGCCCAAAAGGATTTCCTGGGTTAGATGCCGTTACAAAATAGTAGTTAGGTAAACAGGTGGTGTAGCTTGCTTCATGGATGAAGTACGCTGCTGAGTAGCACCAAATTCTACTAGGCCCAAAAGGATTTCCTGGGCTAGATGCCGTTACAAAATAGTAGTTAGGTAAACAGGCGGTGTAGCTTGCTTCATGGATGAAGTACGCTGCTGAGTAGCACCAAATTCTACTAGGCCCAAAAGGATTTCCTGGGCCAGATGCCGTTAAAAATAGTACTTAGGTAAACAGGTGGTGGGTGGCTGGGCTACTCTGCTGACTCGCAGACACTGAAGCTTTGGAGCAGACCTCTGAATCCCAGGCCATAGTATGAGTAAACAACTCTTCAGACGACCCCACCCACCTGGAATTGACGATGGCAGCGTCATGTAAAACTCAGCAAGGGGCCTAAATAAAGAGTCTCCATTTTTTCCAAAAATTCGGCCACAGACACCACTTAAGTGGCATAAATTTCGCTAGAGTTTTTAAAAACGGTTGGTGAGGTGATTTTCAAAAATCATCAAGCTTTTATTCTCCCCAAGATGGCACAGGGATAGAAAAGTCCTTGTGGATCCAGGATTTGTTCATCTTGATGAACGTCACTCTGTCTACATTGTAACTGGACACCAACATGCGCTTATCTGTCAGCACACCACCAGCAGTGCTGAACACACGTTCAGAGAGAACGCTGGCTGCGGGGCACGACAAGATCCCCAAGGTGTGAGTGGCGAGCTCAGGCTTTTTTGCAAGATTGGAAGCCCAAAATGAGCAAGGGTCCAGTTCCACAGTCATGGCATCAATGTTAACTTGGAGATACTCTTGTACCACCCTCTCTAGGCGTTGGCTGTGCGTCAGACTTCTTGTCTCCTGTGGCCTTGCAAAGGATGGTCTAAAAAAATCTTGAAACGATTGGAAAAAATTGCTGTTACCACCAGATATGATGTTACTGTTATGGTTTGATTGATAACTCAATAGTCCCACAGTTGGCAAGTTAGAAATCAGAGATTCACTACGTGCACCACTGGTGTTTTGTGGAAAAGCAGATGTTAGATTCTCTAACAGTCTCTGCTGATACTCCTGCATGCGTAAATCCCTTTCTATGGCAGGAATTATTTTGCCAAATTTGCTTTTGTACCGGGGATCTAAGAGTGTGGCAACCCAGTAGTCGGCATTACTTCGGATTCTGTCAATCTGAGGGTCATGTTGCAGGTAGTGCAGCAAGAAGGCACTCATGTGTCTTGCGCATCCAGGAGGACCAAGTCCTTGTTGTCTTGGTGGTGGCGAGGTGAGAATCATGCTTCCTTCGTCTGCCCTCTCCCCCCAACCTCGCACAACAGAAATTTGATCAAGGTCTCCCTCATCTGATGAGTCTTCCATGCCCAGCACCAGTTCGTCCTCCACTTCTTCCTCATCTCCTGCATCTTCCTCAACAGTTTGGCTGCTACCATGTGCCCTCGGTAATCCCTCTCCCCCAGCCTCCAATGCCAGCCGCCTTGGTGCTGCCAACCTTCTTGACCTTGGACATATTATCCCTTCCGCATACGATTCCTCCTGTTCCTCCTCCTCCTCCTCTTGTTCCACCACCTGACTCCGAACACTGTGTATGGTGTGCTCCAGCATGTAAATCACCAGAATGCTCATGCTGATAATGCCATCGTCAACACTAAACATGTTCGTTGCTATTTCAAAACTGTGCAGAAGGGTGCATAGGTCCCTGATCTGAGACCACTCCTGCAGCGTGATTTGCCCCATCTCTTGATCTCGTTGGCCCAGGCTATACGTCATAACGTATTGCACCAGGGCTCGTCGTTGCTGCCACAGTCGCTGCAACATGTGCAGAGTTGAATTCCACCGTGTGGGCACATCGCATTTCATCCAGTGAACTGGCAGGCCCAACAACTTCTGTAGAGATGTAAGTCATTGAGCTGCAGGATGCGAACGGCGCAAGTGAGCACACAGCGACCGTGCCCTTTGCAGAAGCCCATCTAGTCCGGAATAATGGGATAAAAATTGCTGGACAACCAGGTTCAAAACGTGAACCATGCAAGGTACGTGTGTGACAGTGCCTCCCCGAAGAGCAGCACCCAGGTTTAAGAAGAAATGAGGAATCCAGCTCAACGAGGTAGTGAAAAAAAACTTATTTTTTTATTCACTTGAAAATATATTCAGTGGAGGATAAAAACATCAGCAATTACAAAGGATAAAAAGCGATATCAATGCGTTTCTGGTGACAAAGCACCCTTAATCATGATAAGGTTTGCAGTATTGTCGCACACAGCCTTCCCTGGCTGCAGGTTGAGTAGAGACAACCATTGATGGAACTTGGTCTTCAGAGCTGACCACAACTCCTCAGCTGTATGACTCACATTTTCCAGACATTTCAATGTAAACACTGCCTAATACCATTGAGCCCTGCTGACAGCATGGTGAGGAGGTGTGCAGGATTCCTTCTGCGCAGTTACAACGCGGGTGGCATTACCAGACAGGCTTTGGGTGCAGGTGAAGGACCGAGAGGGGGTTAAGGAGGCAGAAGCAGTGGAGGAACTTCTAGATACAGAGGATCGATGAGCAACTCATGGGGACGGCAAGACTTGGACAGCAGCCCCTTCTCCTGATGTCGCCGTAGTTACCCAGTGCCCAGACACCTACATGTAACGCCCCTGTCCATGTCTACTCAACCAAGTGTCTGTGGTGAAATGTACCCTGTCATACACAGATTTTCTCAAGGAAGTGGTGATGTGCTGTGCGACATGCTGGTGTAGCACAGGCACAGCTTTCTTTGAGAAGTAATGGTGACTGGGCATCTGGTACTGGGGCACTGCGACGGACATAAGGTCTCTAAAATCCTCTGTGTCCAACAGGCAGAAAGGCAGCACTTCTGTAGCCAACAGCTTGCATATGGAGAAATTCAACCTCTTAGCTTTGTCATGGCTAGGAGGAAATGGTATTTTACTTGTCCACATCTGACGGACTGAGGGCTGGCTGCCGTGCTTAGACGGAGTTGAGTAGGGTGTCCCCGGCAAACTGCTGGTCTGTGACGAAGGTGCAGGCAGAGATGTTATGTTGCCTTGATCAAAATGTGGTGTTGATGTCAGAGAGTGTTAAACAACAGCAGGTGTTTCCACGTGCAAATGTAATGATGACCTGCCAATCACACTGGCTGTTGTGGGTAAAAGGTGTAAGGTCTGCGTTCAAAACCATGTATAACTGCTGTCCCCACAGTCACAGAGGATGAAGAGGACGCAGATGTACTTGATGGGGCAGACGGTGGTTGACTTGGCCCACTAGGCCGCATTGTAGCACAGTGAGCTTCCCACTGCAACTTATGCCTCATATCCATGTGACGATTCATGCATGAAGTACTCAAGCTAGTCATTTTTTGTCCTCTACTGAGATTTTGTTGACTAATCTTGCAGACAACATGAGTTGGGTCATCCTTTGCAATGTCAAAAAATGCCCAGGCTATGCAAGGCTTAGAGCCCGTGTGACCTGAAGAGCCACCACGACTTCTGGTCTGATGCACAATTTGGGTTGAGGATTGTTATGAAAGGCAATTCAGTAACACAATGTACATAGCGATCAGAGCACATACAGTGATCTGACAATAACCCAAAATAATAGAACGAGCTCTGAGACGTGGAAACTCTGTAGACCGCAATTCCTGATCCTCTCCAAACACAACTAGAGGCAGCTGTGGATTGCGCCTAACGCTCCCTATGCAACTCGGCACAGCCTGAGAAACTAACTAGCCTGAAGATAGAAAAATAAGCCTACCTTGCCTCAGAGAAATACCCCAAAGGAAAAGGCAGCCCCCCACATATAATGACTGTGAGTAAGATGAAAAGACAAACGTAGGGATGAAATAGATTCAGCAAAGTGAGGCCCGATATTCTAGACAGAACGAGGATAGGAAAGATAACTTTACGGTCTACACAAAACCCTAAAGAAAACCAAGCAAAGGGGGCAAAAAGACCCTCCGCACCGAACTAACGGCACGGAGGTACACCCTTTGCATCCCAGACCTTCCAGCAAAACAATTAGACAAGCTGGACAGAAAAAATAGCAAACAAAAAGCAAAGAAGAACTTAGCTATGCAGAGCAGCAGGCCACAGGAATGATCCAGGGAAAAAACAAGTCCAACACTGGAACATTGACAGGAAGCATGGATCAAAGCATTAGGTGGAGTTAAGTAGAGAAGCACCTAACGATCTCACCAGATCACCTGAGGGAGGAAACTCAGAAGCCGCAGTACCACTTTCCTCCACAAACGGAAGCTCCCAGAGAGAATCAGCCGAAGTACCACTTGTGACCACAGGAGGGAGCTCTGCCACAGAATTCACAACAGTACCCCCCCCTTGAGGAGGGGTCACTGAACCCTCACCAGAGCCCCCAGGCCGACCAGGATGAGCCACATGAAAGGCACGAACAAGATCGGGAGCATGGACATCAGAGGCAAAAACCCAGGAATTATCTTCCTGAGCATAACCCTTCCATTTAACCAGATACTGGAGTTTCCGTCTTGAAACACGAGAATCCAAAATCTTCTCCACAATATACTCCAATTCCCCCTCCACCAAAACCGGGGCAGGAGGCTCAACAGATGGGACCATAGGTGCCACGTATCTCCGCAACAATGACCTATGGAATATGTTATGTATGGAAAAAGAATCTGGAAGGGTCAGACGAAAAGACACCGGATTAAGAACCTCAGAAATCCTATACGGACCAATAAAACGAGGTTTAAACTTAGGAGAGGAAACCTTCATAGGAATAGACGAGAAGATAACCAAACCAGATCCCCAACACGAAGTCGGGGACCCACACGGCGTCTGCGATTAGCGAAAAGTTGAGCCTTCTCCTGGGACAAGGTCAAATTGTCCACTACCTGAGTCCAAATCTGCTGCAACCTGTCCACCACAGTATCCACACCAGGACAGTCCGAAGACTCAACCTGTCCTGAAGAGAAACGAGGATGGAACCCAGAATTGCAGAAAAACGGCGAAACCAAGGTAGCCGAGCTGGCCCGATTATTAAGGGCGAACTCAGCCAAAGGCAAAAAGGACACCCAGTCATCCTGATCAGCAGAAACAAAGCATCTCAGATATGTTTCCAAGGTCTGATTGGTTCGTTCGGTCTGGCCATTAGTCTGAGGATGGAAAGCCGAGGAAAAAGACAAGTCAATGCCCATCCTACCACAAAAGGCTCGCCAAAACCTCGAAACAAACTGGGAACCTCTGTCAGAAACAATATTCTCTGGAATGCCATGCAAACGAACCACATGCTGGAAGAACAAAGGCACCAAATCAGAGGAGGAAGGCAATTTAGACAAGGGTACCAGATGGACCATCTTAGAAAAGCGATCACAGACCACCCAAATGACTGACATCTTTTGAGAAACGGGAAGGTCAGAAATAAAATCCATAGAGATATGTGTCCAAGGCCTCTTCGGGACCGGCAAGGGCAAAAGCAACCCACTGGCACGAGAACAGCAGGGCTTAGCCCGAGCACAAATCCCACAGGACTGCACAAAAGTATGCACATCCCGCGACAGAGAGGGCCACCAAAAGGATCTAGCCACTAACTCTCTGGTACCAAAGATTCCAGGATGACCAGCCAACACCGAACAATGAAGTTCAGAGATAACTCTATTCGTCCACCTATCAGGGACAAACAGTTTCTCCGCTGGGCAACGATCAGGTTTATTAGCCTGAAATTTTTGCAGCACACAATTACTCCTTCCTTGAGGATACCCGCCGGCTCAGATAAACCCGGAGAGTCGGGCACAAAACTCCTAGACAGAGCATCCGCCTTCACATTTTTAGAGCCCGGTAGGTACGAAATCACAAAGTCAAAATGGGCAAAAAACAACGACCAACGAGCTTGTCTAGGATTCAAGCGCTTGGCAGACTCGAGATAAGTCAAGTTCTTATGATCAGTCAATACCACCACGCGATGCTTAGCTCCTTCAAGCCAATGACGCCACTCCTCGAATGCCCACTTCATGGCCAGCAACTCTCGGTTGCCCACATCATAATTTCGCTCAGCAGGCAAAAACTTCCTGGAAAAGAAAGCACATGGTTTCATCACTGAGCAATCAGAACCTCTCTGTGACAAAACAGCCCCTGCTCCAATCTCAGAAGCATCAACCTCGACCTGGAACGGAAGAGAAACATCTGGTGGACACAACACAGGGGCAGAAGAAAAACGACGCTTCAACTCTTGAAAAGCTTCCACAGCAGCAGAAGACCAATTGACCAAATCAGCACCCTTCTTGGTCAAATCGGTCAATGGTTTGGCAACACTAGAAAAATTGCAGATGAAGCGACGATAAAAATTAGCAAAGCCCAGGAACTTTTGCAGACTTTTCAGAGATGTCGGCTGAGTCCAATCATGGATGGCTTGGACCTTAACCGGATCCATCTCGATAGTAGAAGGGGAAAAGATGAACCCCAAAAATGAAACCTTCTGCACACCAAAGAGACACTTTGATCCCTTCACAAACAAAGAATTAGCACGCAGGACCTGAAAAACCGTTCTGACCTGCTTCACATGCGACTCCCAATCATCCGAGAAGATCAAAATGTCATCCAAGTACACAATCAGGAATTTATCCAGGTACTCACGGAAGATGTCATGCATAAAGGATTGAAACACTGATGGAGCATTGGCAAGTCCGAACGGCATCACTAGATACTCAAAATGACCCTCGGGCGTATTAAATGCAGTTTTCCATTCATCGCCTTGCCTGATTCTCACCAGATTATACGCACCACGAAGATCTATCTTAGTGAACCAACTAGCCCCCTTAATCCGAGCAAACAAATCAGATAACAATGGCAAGGGGTACTGAAATTTAACAGTGATCTTATTAAGAAGGCGGTAATCTATACACGGTCTCAGCGAACCATCCTTCTTGGCTACAAAAAAGAACCCTGCTCCTAATGGCGACGATGACGGGCGAATATGCCCCTTCTCCAGGGATTCCTTCACATAACTGCGCATAGCGGTGTGCTCAGGCATGGATAAATTAAACAGTCGACCTTTTGGGAATTTACTACCAGGAATCAAATTGATAGCACAATCATAATCCCTATGCGGAGGCAGGGCATCGTACTTGGGCTCATCAAATACATCTCGGTAATCAGACAAGAACTCTGGAACCTCAGAAGGGGTGGATGACGAAATTGACAGAAATGGAACATCACCATGTACCCCCTGACAACCCCAGCTGGACACCAACATGGAATTCTAATCCAATACCGGATTATGGGCTTGTAGCCATGGCAACCCCAACACGACCACATCATGCAGATTATGCAACACCAGAAAGCGAATAACCTCCTGATGTGCAGGAGCCATGCACATGGTCAGGTGGGTCCAGTATTGAGGCTTATTCTTGGCCAAAGGTGTAGCATCAATTCCTCTCAATGGAATAGGACACTGCAAGCGCTCCAATAAAAACCCACAACGTTTAGCATAATCCAAGTCCATCAAATTCAGGGCAGCGCCTGAATCCACAAACGCCATGACAGAATACGACGACAAGGAGCATATCAAGGTAACGGACAGAAGAAATTTTGACTGTACAGTACCAATGGCGGCAGACCTAGCGAACCGCTTAGTGCGCTTAGGACAATCAGAGATAGCATGAGTGGAATCACCACAGTAGAAACACAGCCCATTCAGACGTCTGTGTTCTTGCCGTTCAACTCTGGTCATAGTCCTATCGCACTGCATAGGCTCAGGTTTAATCTCAGGTAATACCGCCAAATGGTACACAGATTTACGCTCATGCAAGCGTCGACCGATCTGAATGGCCAAAGACATAGACTCATTCAAACCAGCGGGCATAGGAAATCCCACCATGACATCCTTAATGGCTTCAGAGAGACCCTTTCTGAAAATGGCTGCAAGCGCAGATTCATTCCATTGAGTGAGCACGGTCCATTTTCCAAATTTCTGGCAATATAGCTCTATCTCATCCTGAGCCTGACAAAGAGCCAGCAAATTTTTTTCTGCCTGATCTACTGAATTAGGCTCATCGTACAGCAATCCAAGCGCCAGGAAAAACGCATCGATATCACTCAATGCAGGATCTCCTGATGCAAGAGAAAATGCCCAGTCCTGAGGGTCGCCACGCAAAAAAGAAATGACGATCCTAACCTGTTGCGCTGGGTCACCAGAGGAGCGAGGTTTCAAAGCCAGAAACAGTTTACAATTATTCTTGAAACTCAGAAATTTAGTTCTATCTCCAAAAAACAAATCTGGAATAGGAATTCTCGGTTCTAACAAAGAATTCTGAACCACAAAATTTTGAATATCTTGAACTCTTGCCGTGAGCTGATCTACACATGAAGACAGACCTTTAACCCCTTCATGACCCAGCCTATTTTGACCTTAAAGACCTTGCCATTTTTTGCAATTCTGACCAGTGTCCCTTTATGAGGTAATAACTCGGGAACGCTTCAACGGATCCTAGCGATTCTGAGATTGTTTTCTCGTGACATATTGGGCTTCATGTTAGTGGTAAATTTAGGTCGATAATTTTTGCGTTTATGTGTGAAAAAATTGGAAATTTGGTGAAAATTTAGAAAATTTCGCAATTTTCAAATTTTGAATTTTTATTCTGTTAAACCAGAGAGATATGTGACACAAAATAGTTAATAAATAACATTTCCCACATGTCTACTTTACATCAGCACAATTTTGGAAACAATTTTTTTTTTTTGCTAGGAAGTTATAAGGGTTAAAATTTGACCAGCGATTTCTCATTTTTACAAAGAAATATACAAAACCATTTTTTTTAGGGACCACCTCACATTTGAAATCAGTTTGAGGGGTCTATAAGGCTGAAAATACCCAAAAGTGACACCATTCTAAAAACTGCACCCCTCAAGGTACTCAAAACCACATTCCAGAAGTTTATTAACCCTTCAGGTGCTTCACAGCAGCAGAAGCAACATGGAAGGAAAAAATGAACATTTAACTTTTTAGTCACAAAAATGATCTTTCAGCAACAATTTTTTTATTTTCCCAATGGTAAAAGGAGAAACTGAACCACGAATGTTGTTGTCCAATTTGTCCTGAGTACGCTGATACCTCATATGTGGGGGTAAACCACTGTTTGGGCGCACGGCAGGGCTTGAAAGGGAAGGAGCGCCATTTGACTTTTTGAATGAAAAATTGGCTGCACTCTTTAGCGGACACCATGTCACATTTGGAGAGCCCCTGTGTGCCTAAAAATTTGAGCTCCCCCACAAGTGACCCCATTTTGGAAACTAGACGCCCCAAGGAACTTATCTAGATGCATAGTGAGCACTTTGAACCCCCAGGTGCTTCACAAATTGATCCATAAAAATGAAAAAGTACTTTTTTTTCACAAAAAAATTCTTTTAGCCTCAATTTTTTCATTTTCACATGGGCAACAGGATAAAATGGATCCTAAAATTTGTTGGGCAATTTCTCCTGAGTACACCGATACCTCATATGTGGGGGTAAACCACTGTTTGGGCACATGCTAAGGCTCGGAAGGGAAGGAGCGCCATTTGACTTTTTGAATGAAAAATTATCTCCATCGTTAGCGGAAACCATGTCACGTTTGGAGAGCCGCCGTGTGCCTAAACATTGGAGCTCCCCCACAAGTGACCCCATTTTGGAAACTAGACCACCCAAGGAACTTATCTAGATGCCTAGTGAGCACTTTGAACCCCCAGGTGCTTCACAAATTGATCCATAAAAATGAAAAAGTACTTTTTTTTCACAAAAATTTTATTTTAGCCTCAATTTTTTTCATTTTCACATGGGCATCAGGGTGAAATGGATGCTAAAATTTGTTGGGCAATATCTCCTGAGTACACTGATACCTCACATGTAGGCGTAAACCACTGTTTAGGCGCACGGCAAGGCTCGGAAGGGAAGGAGCGCCATTTCACTTTTTGAATGAAAAAATAGCTCCAATCTTTAGCGGACACCATGTCACGTTTGGAGAGCCGCCGTGTGCCTAAGCATTGGAGCTCCCCCACATATGACCCCATTTTGGAAACTAGACCACCCAAGGAACTTATCTAGATGCATATTGAGCACTTTGAACCCCCAGGTGCTTCACAAATTGATCCATAAAAATGAAAAAGTACTTTTTTTTCACAAAAAATTTATTTTAGCCTCAATTTTTTTCATTTTCACATGGGCATCAGGATAAAATGGATGCTAAAATTTGTTGGGCAATATCTCCTGAGTACACCGATACCTCATATGTAGGCGTAAACCACTGTTTAGGCGCACGGCAAGGCTCGGAAGGGAAGGAGCGCCATTTGACTTTTTGAATGAAAAAATAGCTCCAATCTTTAGCGGACACCATGTCACGTTTGGAGAGCCGCCGTGTGCCTAAACATTGGAGCTCCCCCACATATGACCCCATTTTGGAAACTAGACCACCCAAGGAACTTATCTAAATGCATATTGAGCACTTTGAACCCCCAGGTGCTTCACAAATTGATCCATAAAAATGAAAAAGTACTTTTTTTCACAAAAATTTTATTTTAGCCTCAATTTTTTTCATTTTCCCATGGGCATCAGGATAAAATGGATGCTAAAATTTGTTGGGCAATATCTCCTGAGTACACTGATACCTCACATGTAGGCGTAAACCACTGTTTAGGCGCACGGCAAGGCTCGGAAGGGAAGGAGCGCCATTTGACTTTTTGAATGAAAAAATAGCTCCAATCTTTAGCGGACACCATGTCACGTTTGGAGAGCCGCCGTGTGCCTAAACATTGGAGCTCCCCCATATATGACCCCATTTTGGAAACTAGACCACCCAAGGAACTTATCTAGATGCATATTGAGCACTTTGAACCCCCAGGTGCTTCACAAATTGATCCATAAAAATGAAAAAGTACTTTTTTTTCACAAAAATTTTATTTTAGCCTCAATTTTTTTCATTTTCACATGGGCATCAGGGTAAAATGGATGCTAAAATTTGTTGGGCAATATCTCCTGAGTACACCAATACCTCACATGTAGGCGTAAACCACTGTTTAGGCGCACGGCAAGGCTCGGAAGGGAAGGAGCGCCATTTGACTTTTTGAATGAAAAAATAGCTCCAATCTTTAGCGGACACAATGTCACGTTTGGAGAGCCGCCGTGTGCCTAAACATTGGAGCTCCCCCACATATGACCCCATTTTGGAAACTAGACCACCCAAGGAACTTATCTAGATGCATATTGAGCACTTTGAACCCCCAGGTGCTTCACAAATTGATCCATAAAAATGAAAAAGTACTTTTTTTTCACAAAAATTTTATTTTAGCCTCAATTTTTTTCATTTTCACATGGGCATCAGGATAAAATGGATGCTAAAATTTGTTGGGCAATATCTCCTGAGTACACTGATACCTCACATGTAGGCGTAAACCACTGTTTAGGCGCACGGCAAGGCTCGGAAGGGAAGGAGCGCCATTTCACTTTTTGAATGAAAAATTAGCTCCAATCGTTAGCGGACACTATGTTGTGTATGGAAGGTATGTAGTGTATGTCAGGTTGGTGTGTGTGTGGTGTAGTATTCACCACACACACACACACACCTGACGTACACTATACCACACCACACCAAACTGACGTACACTACGCCATACACACCCTGACACTACGTCAGGTTGGGTTGTGTAGTGTTTGTTAGGTTGGGGTGTGGTGTAGTGTACATCAGGTAGGTGTGTGTGGTGTAGTGTACACCACACACACACACACACCAACCTGACATACACTATACCACACCACACACCAACCTGATGTACACAACGCCACACACACCAATCTGACACACTACGTCAGGTTGGTGTGTGTGGTGTAGTGTATGTCAGGTTGGGGTGTGGTGTAGTGTACATCAGGTAGGTGTGTGTGGTGTACTGTACACCACACACACACACACACCAACCTGACGTACACTATACCACACCACACACCAACCTGATGTACACTACGCCACACACACCAATCTGACACACTACGTCAGGTTGGTGTGTGTGGTGTATTGTATGTCAGGTTGGGGTGTGGTGTAGTGTACGTCAGGTAGGTGTGTGTGGTGTACTGTACACCACACACACACACCAACCTGACGTACACTATACCACACCACACACCAACCTGATGTACACTACGCCACACACACCAATCTGACACACTACGTCAGGTTGGTGTGTGTGGTGTAGTGTATGTCAGGTTGGGGTGTTGTGTAGTGTACGTCAGGTTAGTGTGTGTGTGGGTTGTTGTGTATATCAGCCTGGTGTGGGTGAGTTCTGTAGTGGAATATCAGGATGTGGCTAGTCCACGGACGTGTGATGAATTCTGAAGCATTCATTCAAACACAGTCCAGGTTTGTCGGGACACGTTTCACATTGGAAACGAGTTTCCCTTCTTATCCCCCTTTTATAGCACACCCGGCACCTTTTTTTTGCTCTCCCCTCACAGGGAAAATGTTGCACCGGTACCATACGGGAACCTTGAGTTCCAGCAGTGCTGGGACCCGCTCCTTCCTCGTCTCCAAACATCAGGGCCTTTATCACCGCCTCCTGGAACTGAAGGAAGGTGTTGTTGGTCTGGCCTGCACATCGTGATAGCACGTATGCGTTATACAGTGCCATTTGTACGATGTGCACAGCCAGTTTTTTATACCACACCTTCGTTTTCCGCATGGCACTATAGGGCTGGAGGACTTGATCAGAAAGATCAACTCCCCCCATGTGTTTGTTGTACCCCAGGGCACAGTCCGGTTTGTGGACCTGTGCTGGGGTACCTCGAACAGTGCTGGCGGTGGTGCCGGGACCATGGATTGTTGTCAAGAAAAAGACGTCCCTTTTGTCTTTGAACTTGACCGCAAGCATGTTGCCACTACATTGGGCCCGGCTCTCACCCTTTGGGAGAACCTGCTCAATTAGTGACAAAGGGAGACCCCTCTTGTTTCTGCGCACAGTACCGCAAGCAACGGTAGCTCTGGCAGAGAGGGACTGAAAGAGTGGGATGCTTGTATAAAAGTTATCAACGTACAGATGGTAACCTTTATCAAGCAGTGGGTGAACCAAATCCCACACTATTTTCCCACTCACCCCCAGAGCAGGTGGACAATCTGGGGGCTGGATACTGCTGTCCTTTCCTTGATAAACTCTAAAGCTGAGAGTGTATCCTGAGGTACTCTCACAGATCTTGTAGAGTTTTATCCCGTACCTCGCCCTTTTGCTTGGCAGGTACTGACGGAACTGAAGCCTCCCTTTGAAGTGGATGAGGGATTCATCCACACAAATTTCCCTTTGGGGAATGTACACTTCAGCAAACTTGTTGCTGAAGTGTTCGATGACCGGCCGAATTTTGAACAATCTATCAAAATTCGGGTCATCGCGAGGAAGGATGTCCGTATTGTCCCTAAAGTGGAGAAATTTATGAATCGCCTCAAAACATTTGCGATTCATAACCATGCCAAATACTGGAGTTTGATATAAAATATCAGTACTCCAGTATTGGCGAAGTTCTGGTTTCTTCACAATTCCCATGTGAAGGACCAGTCCCCAATATTTCATCATTTCTACGGAGTCAACGGGATTCCAAGTAGTAAATGATGAACTTGGGTTTTGGGCAAAAAATTGCAGGGCGTACAAATTTGTTTGCTCCACCATGAGACTGACGATTGACTCCGAGAAAAAGACTTTGAAAAAGTCTATCTCCCGGAGGTTGGCAGTCTCAAATTGGATTCCTGATTGGGGAATGAAATCAGGAATCCGTGGAGCAAAGTTTTCAGGGACGGGAGTCCAGACGGGGGCACTAGTGCTAGGTTGGGCGTCACTAGCACTAGGTTGGGGGTCACTTACACTTGGCTCCGACTCTCCTCCCCTGGGCTCCGGCTCCCCTCCCCTGGGCTCCGGACGATTTCTCGGCCTGCGACATCTTGGGGGTGGCGAGTCGGTGTCACTAGGGGAGGAAGAGTGGGAGGAGTACAGAAAAGTGGGGTCCTCTCCCTCACTATCAGCTTCGGAGGCAAGAAAGGAATATGCCTCCTCAACTGAGTACAGCCTTTGTGACTGGGATGACTGGGATGAGCGGGACATTGTGTGTGTGGTGCGTGTGCGTGTGTAAAAAAAAATCTAAACTTTATTATAGTGTTGCGTGTGCGTGTGTATGTGCGAGTGTTTGGTGCAACTCTTCTGCAGGAGGAGGCTATCAGGTGCGGGGAGCTGTCAGACGCGTGTGGGGGCTGTCAGGCGCGTGGGGGCTGTCAGGCGCGGGGGGCTGTCAGGCACGGGGGGCTGTCAGGCGCGGGGGGCTGTCAGGCGCGGGGGGACAGGAGGGGGCTGAGGAGATGCAGCGTCAGATGGAGATGAAGCTGGCAGCAGCAGGTGATCAGGGGGGCAGGGGGTGATCAGGGGGGCAGGGGGTGATCAGTGGGTGATCAGGGGGGCCAGGGGGTGATTAGCGGTGATCACTGAAGAGGGTGATCACCAGGGCAGGAGGGGCTGACAGACACAGGGGCGGTAGCAGAGAAGAAAACGCAGCAGCAGCAGGTGATAAAGGGGGGCAGAGGGGTGATCAGGTGGACGGGGGGGGGGGCAGGGGGTGATCAGGGGGGGCAGGGGGTGATTAGCGGTGATCACTGAAGAGGGTGACCACCAGGGGAGGGGCTGACAGACGCAAACACGGTAGGAGAGAAGAAAACACTGCAGCAGCAGCGGGTGATGAAGGGGGGCAGAGGGGTGATCAGGTGGACAGTGGGGGGCAGGGGGTGATCAGGGGGGGTAGGGGGTGATCAGGGGGGGCAGGGGGTGATTAGCTGAAGATCACTGAAGAGGGTGATCACCAGGGGAGGAGGGGCTGACAGACGCAGGGGGCAGTAGGAGAGAAAACACAGCAGCAGCAGCAGGTGATAAAGGGGGGCAGGAGGTGATCAGGTGGACAGGGGGGCAGGGGGTGATCGGGGGGGTAGGGGGTGATCAGGGGGGGGCAGGGGGTGATTAGTGGTGATCACTGAGGAGGGTGATCACCAGGGGAGGAGGGGCTAACAGATGCAGGGGGCGATAGGAGAAAAGAAAGTAGAGCAGCAGCAGGTGATAAAGGGGGGCAGGGGGTGATCAGGTGGACAGGGGGGGGCAGGGGGTGATCGGGGGGGTAGGGGGTGATCAGGGGGGGGGCAGGGGGTGATTAGTGGTGATCACTGAGGAGGATGATCACCAGGGGAGGAGGGGCTAACAGATGCAGGGGGCGATAGGAGAAAAGAAAATAGAGCAGGAGCTGGTGATAAAGGGGGGCTGGGGGATGATCGGGGGGGGCAGGGGGGAGGGAGCGGAGGTTGGGGGGAGTGGAGGACAGGAGAGGGGAGATACCTGTCCTCAGCAGCAGCGGTGGTATTGGCGGTAGCAGTGGGGGAGGCGGCGGTGGCAGTGGGGATACGGCGGCGGCGCTCTGAAGATGTGTGCGGCGGCTGCGGCGGCGATCGCGGAGTCTGGGGGGGCAGGTGAGCAGTCGGGCACCTCGCTCCTCAGCTTCCACAGATGGGATGAAGCTGAGGAGCGAGGCAGACGCTGTTTTTCTCCGCCCCTCCAGCTCTGATTGGAGTGCTAACGTCACATGGACGTTAGCTCCAATCAGAGCTGGAGGGGGTTAAAAAAAGGTCAGCAGCGGTGATCGTAGACCCGGGGGGGCAAAGCCACCCCTCCTGGGGTGAAGTACAGGTCCCCCTGCACCTGCGGGTACGGTGACATTTGAATGACCCCGGTCACCGGACCCGCAGGGAAGCATTCCCGCCATGACGCCACATAGGCGTCATGGGTCGGAATGGCACCGACTTTCATGACGCCTACGTGGCGTCATGGGTCGGGAAGGGGTTAATGTCCATTGTAACACCTGTGTCCTGAACCACCCAAATGTCTAGGGGAAAAAAAGACAAATCACAGTGCAAAGGAAAAAAAATGGTCTCAGAACTTCTTTTTTCCCTCTATTGAGAATCATTAGTACTTTTGGCTTCCTGTACTGTTATGAAAGGCAATTCAGTAACACAATGTACATAGCGATCAGAGCACATACAGTGATCTGACAATAACCCAAAATAATAGAACGAGCTCTGAGACGTGGAAACTCTGTAGACCGCAATTCCTGATCCTCTCCAAACACAACTAGAGGCAGCTGTGGATTGCGCCTAACGCTCCCTATGCAACTCGGCACAGCCTGAGAAACTAACTAGCCTGAAGATAGAAAAATAAGCCTACCTTGCCTCAGAGAAATACCCCAAAGGAAAAGGCAGCCCCCCGCATATAATGACTGTGAGTAAGATGAAAAGACAAACGTAGGGATGAAATAGATTCAGCAAAGTGAGGCCCGATATTCTAGACAGAACGAGGATAGGAAAGATAACTTTGCAGTCTACACAAAACCCTAAAGAAAACCACGCAAAGGGGGCAAAAAGAACCTCCGTACCGAACTAATGGCACGGAGGTACACCCTTTGCGTCCCAGAGCTTCCAGCAAAACAAATAGACAAGCTGGACAGAAAAAATAGCAACAAATAGCAAAGAAGCACTTAGCTATGCAGAGCAGCAGGCCACAGGAATGATCCAGAGAAACACAAGTCCAACACTGGAACATTGACAGGAAGCATGGATCAAAGCATCAGGTGGAGTTAAGTAGAGAAGCAGCTAACGACCTCACCAGATCACCTGAGGGAGGAAACTCAGAAGCTGCAGTACCACTTTCCTCCACAAACGGAAGCTCCCAGAGGGAATCAGCCGAAGTACCACTTGTGACCACAGGAGTGAACTCTGCCACAGAATTCACAACAGAGGATGCAGTTGTTGACGTGCTTCCAGTACTCTGATCTCTGTCCAGGAAGGTGCAACGTAACCTCATAGTCAGACTCATCACTAGCATCCTCCTCCACCTCCTCTGCTGACCACAAGGACTGGCGGACTGGGGGTTGACAGTATGTGGGGTCTACAACCTCGTCATCATCATCCTGTGTGTTCTCACACCCGTCGTCCTCAGAGCCAACCTCTTCCTGCCCTGACCGAAAAGTCAAGTTTTCGTTCCAATCAGGTATCTCAGTCTCATCATCATCTTCCTCATTGTCTCCACCACCAGGAGTTACAGTTTGGGAACGAGGATCTACATTATGCTCAGAACCTTCTTCATCTGGGCCTGGTTCCGACTCACAAAGATTCTGGGCATCAGTGCAGATCATTTCCTCATCTGGATTCACAGAAGCTCTGGAGCAGACCTCTGATTCCCATGCTATAGTATGCGTAAAGAGCTCTACAGACTCAACCATGTGTGTTACCCCATGCTCAGATGGGTGGCTGGAGACTTGGGAGCTGTGAGGAAGCAAGTGCGATTGGAGTGACAACTCTGAGGACTGGAGTAGTTGTGATGTTGAAGTTGACATGGAGGAGAGCCCACTTGAACGAGCACTTGATATCCTTTCAAGCACCTGCTGTTTTTGTGCCTCATCTGGAATTTTTGGCGATGGTCGTAAGAAAGGGATCATATCAGATTCAGATTATCCACAAAAAGAAGTAGACATATTACTTTTGCTGGAAGATGGTCTTTCTTCTGCAGATGTTACTGTTGCTTTACCACCTACCCCACGGACACAACCTTTTTTTCCCTTTCCAACACGCCTATTCCCCTTTCCATCAGCAGCAGGCCTTTTGCCACTCATGTTAGTGCTTAACTAATTGGCAACTCTGTATCTTTAGTTGTTGGCTCAACAACCGATGGATGAAAACCGAGCAGAACTGAGTGGCCAAACTGTGGTACTAGGCCCAAAACTATTAACTGGGTTAGATGCAGTAAAAATTTAGATACACAGGCGGTATAGTTAGTTTCACAGGCAGGCTACTCTGCTGACGTGCAGACACTGCTCCTAGGCCCAAAAATATTAACTGGATTAGATGCAGTAAAAATTTAGGTGCACTGGCGGTATAGTTAGTTTCACAGGCGGGCTACTCTGCTGACGTGCAGACACTGCTCCTCGGTTCAAAACTATTAACTGGATTAGATGCAGCAAAAATAGAGATACACAGGCGGTATAGTTAGGTTCACAGGCGGGCTACTCTGCTGATGTGCAGACACTGCTCCTAGGCCCAAAAATATTAACTGGATTAGATGCAGTAAAAATAGAGATACACAGGCAGTATAGTTAGTTTTACAGGCGGGCTACTCTGCTGACGTACAGACACTGCCCCTAGGCCCAAAACTATTAACTGGATTAGATGCAGTAAAAATTGAGATACACAAGCGGTGTAGTTAGTTTCACAGGCGGGCTACTCTGCTGACATGCAGACACTGCTCCTAGGCACATAACTATTAACTGGGTTAGATGCAGTAAAAATTGAGATACACAGGCGGTGTAGCTAACTTCACAGGCGGGCTACTCAGATGACTATCAGACAATGCTACTAGCCTAAAAGGATTGGCTGAGCTAGATTACACCAAATGTTGTGACAAACACTTGCACAGCATTTGCACAGACCTGCCTGGCAAACAGTGCTATGAACTGCTGTAACCTACCCTGAAAAGGGCTGATATTACAACTAGTCCCGACTCCTCCCGACTCCCTAAACCTATCTCTCTGAAAATTCACTCCAAAAAACCCCTTTTAGACTGTATAGCGCCCACAACAGCAGTGGTGCCGTCTAACACTAAGCTGCAGCAGTGAGGAAATGGTGATGACGGGGCAAATGGCTGGTTCTTTTAGGGCAAGGACATACACAGCCAATGACACATGCCCTTGCTTGTGTGCATTACATGCACATTGCTGTGTGTGTGTGCACTGCTGATAGGCTGAGAGACTGCACCGCCCCACTGTAAATGCGGGAAAGAAAAAAAAATGGAGATCGGCCTTACTTCATCACAGATCTATCCCCCGCCCCCCCGCCCACTATACACTGAAAAAGTCTATTAACAATGATAAACAGTTTTAATGTGCAAATCTAGTTAGGCTTTTGGTGAACGAACAGTTATCGAACAGAAACTCGAACAGCTGAATTTTAAGCAAATAGTTAGAGTTTGTCGAACGACTCGAACACCGCCCAAAACAGCTCGAATTTGAAATTGGCAAACAGTTCGACTCGAACACCACTCATCTCTAGTCTTGAATCACATTTTGTTCTGGTATTTCCAGCTGGGGAAAAGACAAGACAGGTATCAATATGGCCTGAGGTACTTGAGTCCAAGACTGGGGAAAATCTCCAAGAGCGGTATGGATCCTCCTCTTCTTCTACGATTGGTTGAGTAGTATTTGGATCTTTTTCGTTGTCTCTCAATTTGTCAGGGCATACTTTGGGATGATCTGTAGATACTGCAGTCAATGTTTCTTTTCCATATTTGCTGATTAGACAGACTTTAGTATTGTCAAAGTTGGACAGTAAGATAGTATATGGTTCTGCTTCCCACTGATCATTGAGTTTGTGTATTCTACACAATATCACCGGTGCTCGACACCTCTGCCCACTAAGTATGTGGGAGTGACCTAATATAATAACCCAGCCGCTGGTAGCCTCAGAACATGTGCCGATTCTGTAAAAACCAAATCAATATACTAACAGCTGGCACCGCGCTTAGGTTATTAAAGTGACCTGAGCCTGGCCACAGGGGCGCAATCACCCCGGGTATGCTGGTAAGAAAAGCGTGTGTCACACTGTACAATCAATGCGCTAGGAGTCACACTGCTGGTCAGGCGAACTACTTCTAAGTACTGCCAATATGCACCCTACATGTGCTAATACTATGAGGCCAAGTGGGAAAGGTGGCAGCAAATACAATGGCCGAAACCACAAGAGAAAAGTGGATCTCTTACCGTGTGCTGTGATAGTATGCACGCTCCGCTGCTTCTGGTGGGTGTCAATACGAATGAGTGATGATCCGCAAGTGCCGAGGTGGGTCAGGGGGCAGAACGGATCTGATGGCGGTAAACGGAGGATGGACACACAGGAGCATAACGACCAACCAACACGACTTACATGGACGTACGTCAAAGCCATCAGATGAGTATTGTCGTATTATTCATAACCCCCTCTTTTACCCCCATATCTAACGCCACATATCTCTATTATCTTTCTCTGCCAGTGCTTTATACTTGGGTAATTCACCCTAAGGAACATTAAGTAAATACCCCTACTCGTGCATTTCCTGGCACACTACTTAGAAAAGTGCTTTTGCCGCTAAACATACCGACAGGTCAGGTGCCTTTTTTCTAACCTTAAACTATAACACCACTTGGCTATGAACATGTGTATTCATTATCATGCCTCTCAACAGGCCTCTGGCACAGGACCTGGATCTTTACCCATTTACCCATTCTTTCAAAGAGACATTGCTCAGCCCTGAGCCCAAGCCTTCCACAGGGTAGGTCCTTGTTCTTCTCCACAAACTTCATCATATCCGTAGTGTACATTGGTACTCATTTCTATCATTCATCCCTACCAGGCCGTTACCTCGTATCAGTGCTACACCTCCACTACCCTGAACTGAGACGGACTCTACACTCTAGGTGGGCCACTCCTCTTGCCGTACTAATTGAGTTAGACAGGAACACTATTTTCTGACACAATAGAATCACATAGGCCACTCTTTGGCCTTGGATACTTAGTTCCAAGCATCCACGTGTGTCTTATTGCATGCACTATTCTAGGGTCTCACATCCCTTTACACCTATGCCTAGGTGAATACAATTTCTTTTTACCATTATCTCGTTTTATACATACCCCTCTACAGTTTTACATTCCACCTTAATACATCTCGTTACATTGTCTCACAGAGCTATTACTCTGTACATGCACACCACAAGATTCCTTTATGTATATTGTTTGTATATAGTGTACAGAACACGATTTCATTGTATATATTTATTTGTAAATATTTGTATTTTTGTATTTATTTCAGCGACGTTGTGACCAAGGCTATGCTTTAGCCGAAACTTCAAAATTGACCAGTCGCTTTATCTTGCATCCACTATTAATAAACTTCCACTTGAGAGCATATCTTCGCTTTGAACGTGTGCAGTGATCTTTATATCCAGTGACTTCGAAACTTTCAGTTCCCTTCACTAGCACCGTCACCTCTACTCCAGTCGAGTGCTAGCCATCACAACCTTTCGACTTACGAATACTTTGGTTATCAGCACCAACAGAACACATGTCATCAGAGACTTATATGTACGATGATGCCACAGGATCAACAATCCTGTCTAAAATAAGAACAAAAACAGACTTCCTACACATACCGAACAGGGATATTAAAACGAGAGATTGGGAGAAGGAGAAAAAAAGACTCATAGCCTATGACCTACATTGCGCCACCCTTGGGGAATACCATCGGCAAGGGAAGATACCACGAGGCCTACGCTGTAACCTCCGACCAACCCTATTCTCTGACAACGACAAATACTGCACCACCTTCCAAAAAATACTCAACAAGTGTTCTTTTGATATCATTTTATTAACTATTGAATATTTGCAGGAAGCGATTAAAGAAACTGAAGAAAGAATCGTAACCATCGAGACGGAACTTACCTCCACTCTCACCAGCTCCGAATTCAATACCTTAAAGAGCAAGGTTGACTCAATCCTATCATCACACCAAAAAACCTTGGAAGAAAGAAAACGGACTAAATTTCAAAGAGACACCGAAGCTTATTTAACAAACAGAGTGTATCGATGGGACGAAACAACTCACAGGCGACCATATCCAAGATCACGCCAGCCGGCAGGAAGGTTTGCAGCTTCCAGGGACTCCTCACCGGCTGGGGGATCCTCACCAGGTTCCGGGAGCGATATCGGCGGAACTTCCACAACAAGAACACCTTTTTTAGGCCTAAGCGGTCGCCCTCCAGGAGGTCAAGAAGGAAAGGGTCGAGAACGACAGATGACTCTTCGATCACAGGTAGGGGTCCAAACCTAGTAGTGAATATTTCTGACTACTCTCTTTCCCCCATTGAACTTAGGGTATTGAATAAGGGTCTGTCATTTTGCCCAACCCCCAGATGGGATTCTTTTCAGTTAGAAAAAGACTTACAAAGCTTCTACCGTAACTTGAGACTTAAAGTACACTTTGAGGACAATCCACACGTCACCAGTAACACACTAGGGACGGTACCAGACAGAGACAGAGGGCCACTGATCACATTAGACCAACTAGATCTAAGGAACCCCAGCAACTTCATGCCTCCTAAGACTAACCATGCAGTAGAGACCTTTATTACTCTCCTTGACAGAGATATCAAAGAAACCATCCGTGACCAACGACTAGGTTTCCTTCCGGTCCGACATAACTTAACACCTCTGGAAAAACAAGCACTCACCTCACTTAAGGACAACAATCACATCGTAATCAAACCGGCAGATAAAGGTGGGGCCACCGTAGTGATGAATAAAAATCAATACATAGCCGAGATCAAGAGACAACTGGCTGACACTACCACATACAGGAAACTCCAATCAGACCCAGTGTACAACATTCGGAGAAAGATTGACACCATTCTCACAAAACACACACAACTACAAACTATTGACGCCAAAACCAAAACATTCCTGACAAACGACCATCCGGTAACTCCAGTTCTATACATTCTCTGTTGTGAATTCTGTGGCCAAGCTCCCTCCTGTGGTCGTGAGTGGTACTGCGGCTGGTTCTGTCTATTAGCTTCCTTTGGTGGATGAGAGTGGTACTGCGGCTTCTGAGTTTCCTTCCTCAGGTGATGAGGTTAAGTCGTTAGGTGCTGCTCTATTTAACTCCACCTGGTGCTTTGATCCTGGCCTCCAGTCAATGTTCTAGTATTGGTCTTGCTTCCTCCTGGATCGTTCCTGTGGCCTGTCTATCCTGCATAAGCTAAGTTTTGCTTGTGTTATTTTTGTTTGCTATTTTTTCTTTCCAGCTTGCTTTATTGGTTTTTCTTGCTTGCTGGAAGCTCTGAGACGCAGAGGGAGCACCTCCTTACCGTTAGTCGGTGCGGAGGGTCTTTTTGCCCCTCTGCGTGGTTGTTTGTAGGTTTTTGTGTTGACCGCAAAGCTATCTTTCCTATCCTCGGTCTACTCAGTAAGTCGGGCCTCACTTTGCTAAATCTATTTCATCTCTGTGTTTGTATTTCATCTTTACTCACAGTCATTATATGTGGGGGGCTGCCTTTTCCTTTGGGGAATTTCTCTGAGGCAAGGTAGGCTATTTTTTCTATCTTCAGGGTTAGTTAGTTTCTCAGGCTGTGCCGAGTTGCATAAGGAGCGTTAGGCGCAATCCATAGCTACTTCTAGTGTGGTATGTTAGGATTAGGGATTGCGGTCAGCAGAGTTTCCACGTCTCAGAGCTTGTCCTATGTTTTTTGGTAAATGTCAGGTCACCTTGTGTGCTCTGAACTTCAAGATCCATTGTGGTTCTAAATTACCTGTTCATAACAGTACTGGAGGCCCAAAGTACTAATGCTTCTCAATAGAGGGAAAAGAGAAGTTCTGAGACCATTTTTTTTTCTTTGCACTGTGATCTGTCTTTCTTTTCCCCTTTACATCAGGGTGGTTCAGAACACAGGTGTGAACATGGATATTCAGGGTCTGTCCTCTTTGATGGATAATCTCACTATAAGAGTACAGAACATTCAAGATTTAGTGGTTCAGAATCCTATGTTAGAACCTAAAATTCCTATTCCTGAGTTGTTTTCTGGAAATAGAGCTAAGTTTTTGAATTTTAAAAATAATTGTAAACTGTTTCTGGCTTTGAAACCCCGCTCCTCTGGTGACCCAGTTCAACAAGTTAAAATCATTATTTTTTTATTACGTGGCGACCCTCAAGACTGGGCATTTTCCCTTGCGCCAGGAGATCCTGCATTATGTAATATTGATGCATTTTTTCTGGCGCTCGGATTGCTGTACGACGAACCTAATTCAGTGGATCAGGCAGATAAAAATTTGCTGGCTCTGTGTCAGGGTCAGGATGAGATAGAGATTTATTGTCAGAAGTTTAGAAAGTGGTCCGTGCTCACTCAATGGAATGAATGTGCGCTGGCAGCTATTTTCAGAAAGGGTCTCTCTGAAGCCCTTAAGGATGTCATGGTGGGATTTCCTGTGCCTGCTGGTCTGAATGAGACTATGTCTTTGGCCATTCAGATCGGTCGACGCTTGCGCGAGCGTAAATCTGTGCACCATTTGGCGGTATTATCTGAGCATAAACCTGAGCCTATGCAGTGCGATAGGACTTTGACCAGAGCTGAAAGGCAAGAACACAGACGTCAGAATGGGCTGTGTTTCTACTGTGGTGATCCCACTCATGCTATCTCCGATTGTCCTAAGCGCACTAAGCGGTTCACTAGGTCTGCCACCATTGGTACGGTACAGTCGAAATTTCTTTTGTCCGTTACTTTGATCTGCTCTTTGTCTTCCTATTCTGTCATGGCATTTGTGGATTCAGGTGCTGCCCTGAATTTGATGGACTTGGAGTATGCTAGGCGCTGTGGGTTTGTCTTGGAGCCCTTGCAGTGTCCTATTCCATTGAGAGGAATTGATGCTACGCCTTTGGCCAAGAATAAGCCTCAGTATTGGACCCAGCTGACCATGTGCATGGCTCCTGCGCACCAGGAGGATATTCGCTTTCTGGTGTTGCATAATTTGCATGATGTGGTCGTGTTGGGGTTGCCATGGCTACAAGTCCATAACCCAGTATTAGATTGGAAATCAATGTCTGTGTCCAGCTGGGGTTGTCAGGGGGTACATGGTGATGTTCCATTTCTGTCTATCTCATCATCCACCCCTTCTGAGGTCCCAGAGTTCTTGTCTGATTACCGGGATGTATTCGATGAGCCCAAGTCCAATGCCCTACCTCCGCATAGGGATTGTGATTGTGCTATCGATTTGATTCCTGGTAGTAAGTTTCCTAAGGGTCGACTGTTTAATTTATCTGTACCTGAGCACGCCGCTATGCGGAGTTACGTGAAGG
This sequence comes from Ranitomeya imitator, assembly GCF_032444005.1. Taxonomy (NCBI): domain Eukaryota; kingdom Metazoa; phylum Chordata; class Amphibia; order Anura; family Dendrobatidae; genus Ranitomeya; species Ranitomeya imitator. The sequence continues at coordinate 1,022,552,854 of NC_091282.1, forward strand.
AGTCTTTGGAGAAGGGTCATATTCACCCGTCATCATCACCATTGGGAGCGGTTTTCTTTTTTGTGGCCAAGAAGGATGGTTCGCTGAGACCTTGTATTGATTACCGCCTTCTAAATAAAATTACGGTCAAATTTCAGTACCACTTGCCGCTGCTGTCTGATTTGTTTGCTCGGATTAAGGGGGCTAGTTGGTTCACCAAGATAGATCTTCGTGGTGCGTATAATCTTGTGCGTATCAAACGGGGCGATGAATGGAAAACAGCATTTAATACGCCCGAAGGCCATTTTGAGTACCTGGTTATGCCATTCGGACTTTCTAATGCTCCATCAGTGTTTCAGTCCTTTATGCATGACATCTTCCGAGAGTACCTGGATAAATTCCTGATTGTATACTTGGATGATATTTTGGTCTTCTCGGATGATTGGGAGTCTCATGTGAAGCAGGTCAGAATGGTGTTCCAGGTCCTGCGTGCTAATTCTTTGTTTGTGAAGGGGTCAAAGTGTCTCATTGGTGTTCAGAAGATTTCATTTTTGGGGTTCATTTTTTCTCCTTCTACTATCGAGATGGACCCTGTTAAAGTTCAGGCCATTTATGATTGGACTCAGTCAACATCACTGAAGAGTCTGCAGAAGTTCCTGGGCTTTGCTAATTTTTATCGTCGCTTCATCGCTAATTTTTCTAGCATTGCTAAACCATTGACTGATTTGACCAAGAAGGGTGCTGATGTGGTCAATTGGTCTTCTGCTGCTGTGGAAGCTTTTCAGGAGTTGAAGCGTCGTTTTTCTTCTGCCCCTGTGTTGTGCCAACCAGATGTTTCGCTTCCGTTCCAGGTCGAGGTTGATGCTTCCGAAATTGGAGCAGGGGCTGTTTTGTCGCAGAGAAGTTCTGATTGCTCGGTGATGAAACCATGCGCCTTCTTTTCCAGGAAATTTTCGCCTGCTGAGCGAAATTATGATGTTGGCAATCGAGAGTTGCTAGCCATGAAGTGGGCATTCGAGGAGTGGCATCATTGGCTTGAAGGAGCTAAGCATCGCGTGGTGGTCTTGACTGATCACAAAAACTTGACTTATCTCGAGTCTGCCAAACGGTTGAATCCTAGACAGGCTCGTTGGTCGCTGTTTTTCTCCCGTTTTGACTTTGTGGTTTCGTACCTTCTGGGCTCTAAAAATGTGAAGGCGGATGCCCTGTCTAGGAGTTTTGTGCCCGATTCTCCGGGTTTGTCTGAGCCGGCGAGTATTCTCAAAGAGGGGGTAATTTTGTCTGCCATCTCCCCTGATTTGCGGTGGGTGCTGCAAAAATTTCAGGCTAATAGACCTGACCGTTGCCCAGCGGAGAAATTGTTTGTCCCTGATAGGTGGACGAATAAAGTTATCTCTGAGGTTCATTGTTCGGTGTTGGCTGGTCATCCTGGAATCTTTGGTACCAGAGATTTGGTAGCTAGATCCTTTTGGTGGCCGTCTCTGTCGCGGGATGTGCGTTCTTTTGTGCAGTCCTGTGGGATTTGTGCTCGGGCTAAGCCCTGTTGTTCTCGTGCCAGTGGGTTGCTTTTGCCCTTGCCGGTCCCGAAGAGGCCTTGGACACATATCTCTATGGATTTTATTTCGGATCTCCCCGTCTCTCAAAGAATGTCGGTCATTTGGGTGGTTTGTGATTGCTTCTCTAAGATGGTCCATTTGGTGCCCTTGTCTAAATTGCCTTCCTCCTCTGATTTTGTGCCATTGTTTTTTCAGCATGTGGTTCGTTTACATGGCATTCCAGAGAACATCGTTTCTGACAGAGGTTCCCAGTTTGTTTCGAGGTTTTGGCGAGCCTTTTGTGCTAGGATGGGCATTGATTTGTCTTTTTCCTCGGCTTTCCATCCTCAGACAAATGGCCAGACTGAACGAACCAATCAGACCTTGGAAACATATCTGAGATGTTTTGTTTCTGCTGATCAGGATGATTGGGTGTCCTTTTTGCCTTTGGCTGAGTTCGCCCTTAATAATCGGGCCAGCTCGGCTACTTTGGTTTCGCCGTTTTTCTGGGTTCCACCCCCATTTCTCTTCAGGGCAGGTTGAGTCTTCCGACTGTCCTGGTGTGGATACTGTGGTGGATAGGTTGCAGCAGATTTGGACTCATGTAGTGGACAATTTGACTTTGTCCCAGGAGAAGGCTCAACGTTTCGCTAACCGTAGGCGCTGTGTGGGTCCCCGACTTCGTGTTGGGGATTTGGTTTGGTTGTCATCTCGTTATATTCCTATGAAGGTTTCCTCTCCTAAATTTAAGCCTCGTTTCATTGGTCCATATAGGATTTCTGAGGTTCTTAATCCTGTGTCTTTTCGTTTGACTTTTCCGGCTTCTTTTTCCATCCATAACGTGTTCCATAGGTCATTGTTGCGGAGATACGTGGCACCTGTGGTTCCATCTATTGATCCTCCTGCTCCGGTTTTGGTTGAAGGGGAATTGGAGTATATTGTGGAGAAGATTTTGGATTCTCGTGTTTCGAGACGGAAACTCCAGTATCTGGTTAAGTGGAAAGGTTATGGTCAGGAAGATAATTCCTGGGTCTTTGCCTCTGATGTCCATGCTGCCGATCTGGTTCGTGCCTTTCATGTGGCTCATCCTGGTCGGCTTGGGGGCTCTGGTGAGGGTTCGGTGACCCCTCCTCAAGGGGGGGTACTGTTGTGAATTCTGTGGCCAAGCTCCCTCCTGTGGTCGTGAGTGGTACTGCGGCTGGTTCTGTCTATAAGCTTCCTTTGGTGGATGAGAGTGGTACTGCGGCTTCTGAGTTTCCTTCCTCAGGTGATGAGGTTAAGTCGTTAGGTGCTGCTCTATTTAACTCCACCTGGTGCTTTGATCCTGGCCTCCAGTCAATGTTCTAGTATTGGTCTTGCTTCCTCCTGGATTGTTCCTGTGGCCTCTCTATCCTGCATAAGCTAAGTTCTGCTTGTGTTATTTTTGTTTGCTATATTTTCTGTCCATCTTGCTATATTGGTTTTATCTTGCTTGCTGGAAGCTCTGGGACGCAGAGGGAGCACCTCCGTACCGTTAGTCGGTGCGTAGGTTTTTTTTGCCCCTCTGCGTGGTTGTTTGTAGGTTTTTGTGTTGACCGCAAAGCTATCTTTCCTATCCTCGGTCTACTCAGTAAGTCGGGCCTCACTTTGCTAAATCTATTTCATCTCTGTGTTTGTATTTCATCTTTACTCACAGTCATTATATGTGGGGGGCTGCCTTTTCCTTTGGGGAATTTCTCTGAGGCAAGGTAGGCTATTTTTTCTATCTTCAGGGCTAGTTAGTTTCTCAGGTTGTGCCGAGTTGCATAGGGAGCGTTAGGCGCAATCCACGTCTACCTCTAGTGTGGTGTGTTAGGATTAGGGATTGCGGTCAGCAGAGTTTCCACGTCTCAGAGCTTGTCCTATGTTTTTTGGTAAATGTCAGGTCACCTTGTGTGCTCTGAACTTCAAGGTCCATTGTGGTTCTGAATTACCTGCTCATAACAATTCTCCCTAAAATCCACAAAAACCTACTGAATCCCCCTGGACGCCCCATTGTGGCGTCCACGGACTCCATTCTCAATCCTGTATCCATTTATCTAGAAAAATTACTCACGCCTTACACTCATCAAACCAAATCCTTCATCCTTGACACAAGTGATTTCCTGAAAAAAATTCAGGATATCAACATCATTCCAGCCAATAGCATCCTATGTACCTTAGATGTCAACAGTTTATACACCTCTATTACACATGACACAGGTATAAAGGCCGTCTCTCTAACTCTTTCAGAAGCGGGTGTGGATACACGCTCACAAGATCTCTGTCTCGAACTGCTTAATCTGGTACTCAGAGAAAATTACTTTCTATTTGAGGATGACTTCTATGTCCAAATATGCGGAACCGCTATGGGTTCGAATGTAGCGCCCGCGTATGCAAATTTATATATGGATCGTTTTGAGAGGGACTTTATCTATCCCGACACGCTATTTCAACAACATGCTCTTCTATGGTATCGCTACATAGATGACATTTTCTGTATCTGGCAAGGCGACCACACCTCCCTAACCACATTCTACAACACCATAAATGAAATCCGAACGGAGCTCAAATTCTCCATCTCACATCACATGGAGGCCATCACATTTCTGGACACTAAAGTATGCAAGGACGTTCAGGGTTCCCTTACAACTGACATCTATACCAAACTGACCGACCGTAATAATCTTCTACTGTACAATAGCTGTCATCCGAAATCCACTAGAAACAGCCTTCCCCGATCTCAATTTAAAAGAGTTTCAAGAATTGTGTCCAATCCCACGATTAGACAAACCAGACTACAGGAAATGTCCAAAAAATTGAGGACAGAGCATACCCATGCACACTCCTTAACACTGAGATGACCAAAGCCTTATCTGAAACGGACCCCACATCCATCCCTTTACCTAAACCACCCAGGTTACCTTTCGTCCACAGTCACCATCCATCCATGCAAAGAGTTCACAATCTGATTCATAAACAATGGCCCCTACTTACTAAAGCATACCCCGGAATAACGATCTTTAAAAATCCCCCTCTAATGTGTTTACGTAGACCACCTAACATCAAGGATAGACTGGTTAGAGCCGACGTGGGCTCCCCAAGACAAACTACTACTCGCACTCTTAGTGGACTGACTAGAAGGGGCACATTCCCGTGCTTAAATTGCACATGCTGTTCTAACATCATCAAAGGGAGTGAAGTGGTTCATCCTCGCACGGGGAAATCATACCCAATTAGGGACTATCATACCTGTGAATCTAATTATGTGGTGTATATTATCAAATGCCCATGTGGCCTACTCTATGTGGGCGAAACTATCCAGGCAATTAGGGACAGGATTATAAGCCACAAATCTACTATTAGATGTGAAAAAACATGGCTGCCTCTGCCGGCACACTTCAAAGAAGCTAGGCACAACATATCCCAATTACGATTCCAGGTTCTAGAAAAAGTCCGCAGACCGAGACGGGGTGGTAACCATGTCCAGCTATTGAAAGAACGTGAAACATACTGGATTTATACGTTGGATACACTTAGTCCGAGAGGCCTCAATCGTGAAATAGACTGGCTAACTAAATGAATCTTTTCTCCCCCTAGACCCACTGAATAGTCGCACGCAACCACTCGGCAATCTTCTTTGTGGAGTTGGTAAGATCCCCCTCCTTAGTGCAGTTTTTGTCTAAGCTTCCTTCTAATTTCTAGCTTAACCCTTTTTCCCTAAGTTTCCTTTATACCTGTTTTTTTTACTTCTATGGTTTGGACTCCTACTCAGTTATGCTGTATTTTACCATATTTTACTTATACATATTAGAGTCATATATGCTATTTACTCTCCGGACATACCATGCTCATCTATGACGTTCTATCGCAGAGCGTTTATTTGGGTTGTTCTACTATTATATTGTATTTCTTGATACACCATATTTTATATGCGGTATACGTGTTTACCATAACAGATGTCACTCAATGCATTCTGATCCGTTCCTATACTCTGCTCCAGCTGGTAGAACATTTGCACATTTATTGACCTCACAGGCACAGATTTAGTATAACTATATGCATCTTGAGCCTTCCCTACACCCTGCTCCAGCTCATAACATAGCTGTTCATAGAATGACCACACAGTACCTATCCTCACTTCCTCACTACCCGACTTGCGCAGACGCCGTGGTCTGCAATCATTCCACTGCGCAGGCGCCCCTTCCCCTGCACTATCGCACTCCTCTCTGTTAGCTCACCCTATGTGCGCAGGCGCCGGCGTCCACAGCACTTCCGGTCACATGACCCTACAGCGCTCTACATCTGAGCGCTTCTCTGTACTAGCGCTCACGTCCCCTCCACGCCGGCCACAGCTGAGACACGGGAGTGTCAGCACCGGTTCTACCTGGGAAGCCCCAGCGCCAGCGCTATCACCTATTTAGACACGGCTGTGTCTCCAGCAATCTGATCGCCTTACAGCGCCGACCGCTGCCCACATAAAGGTACACTAGGAGCACCAGCTCTTACTCCTAGTCTGACACGGCAGCGGCAGCTCCAAACCAACACGACTTACATGGACGTACGTCAAAGCCATCAGATGAGTATTGTCGTATTATTCATAACCCCCTCTTTTACCCCCATATCTAACGCCACATATCTCTATTATCTTTCTCTGCCAGTGCTTTATACTTGGGTAATTCACCCTAAGGAATATTAAGTAAATACCCCTAATCGTGCATTTCCTGGCACACTACTTAGAAAAGTGCTTTTGCCGCTAAACATACCGACAGGTCAGGTGCCTTTTTTCTAACCTTAAACTATAACACCACTTGGCTATGAACATGTGTATTCATTATCATGCCTCTCAACAGGCCTCTGGCACAGGACCTGGATCTTTACCCATTTACCCATTCTTTCAAAGAGACATTGCTTAGCCCTGAGCCCAAGCCTTCCACAGGGTAGGTCCTTGTTCTTCTCCACAAACTTCATCATATCCGTAGTGTACATTGGTACTCATTTCTATCATTCATCCCTACCAGGCCGTTACCTCGTATCAGTGCTACACCTCCACTACCCTGAACTGAGACGGACTCTACACTCTAGGTAGGCCACTCCTCTTGCCGTACTAATTGAGTTAGACAGGAACACTATTTTCTGACACAATAGAATCACATAGGCCACTCTTTGGCCTTGGATACTTAGTTCCAAGCATCCACGTGTGTCTTATTGCATGCACTATTCTAGGGTCTCACATCCCTTTACACCTATGCCTAGGTGAATACATAGTGGATGCTTTCCTGAAACGGAAAGTACTTGCAAGCAGCATAATACAAAGAATAGCAGGTTTACCCAGAATCCTTTGCAGTAGGCGGAGCTATGCAAATCATCTCTTTCCACCCCTGTCTAATCCACAGCGCTTGGAACCGCCAAGCGTGCAATGCTGCGGATTAGTTTCTAAATTTACACAGCCAACCACAGCAGGGTAAACCTGCTATTCTTTGTATTATGCTGCTTGCAAGTACTTTCCGTTTCAGGAAAGCATCCACTATGTATTTCCTTTGAGTAGAGGGCTTTTCGGTCTCTTTCGTCCCGCTACATTTAGCCCAACTTGGGTCTCTCCCTAAGGTGGCTAGCATGTATGTATCGCTTGCTCACCGAGCCCCACTCCATACAGCCAACCAATTCCAGCCCTGTGCTGATGAGGGCCTAAAGCCCGAAACACGTGTCCACAGGTAGGAATTGGTTGGCTGTGTAAATTTAGAAACTAATCCGCAGCATTGCACGCTTGGCGGTTCCAAGCGCTGTGGATTAGACAGGGGTGGAAAGAGATGATTTGCATAGCTCCGCCTACTGCAAAGGATTCTGGGTAAACCTGCTATTCTTTGTATTATGCTGCTTGCAAGTACTTTCCGTTTCAGGAAAGCATCCACTATGTATTTCCTTTGAGTAGAGGGCTTTTCGGTCTCTTTCGTCCCGCTACATTTAGCCCAACTTGGGTCTCTCCCTAAGGTGGCTAGCATGTATGTATCGCTTGCTCACCGAGCCCCACTCCATACAGCCAACCAATTCCAGCCCTGTGCTGATGAGGGCCTAAAGCCCGAAACACGTGTCCACAGGTAGGAATTGGTTGGCTGTGTAAATTTAGAAACTAATCCGCAGCATTGCACGCTTGGCGGTTCCAAGCGCTGTGGATTAGACAGGGGTGGAAAGAGATGATTTGCATAGCTCCGCCTACTGCAAAGGATTCTGGGTAAACCTGCTATTCTTTGTATTATGCTGCTTGCCAGTACTTTCCGTTTCAGGAAAGCATCCACTATGTATTTCCTTTGAGTAGAGGGCTTTTCGGTCTCTTTCGTCCCGCTACGTTTAGCCCAACTTGGGTCTCTCCCTAAGGTGGCTAGCATGTATGTATCGCTTGCTCACCGAGCCCCACTCCATACAGCCAACCAATTCCAGCCCTGTGCTGATGAGGGCCTAAAGCCCGAAACACGTGTCCACAGGTAGGAATTGGTTGGCTGTGTAAATTTAGAAACTAATCCGCAGCATTGCACGCTTGGCGGTTCCAAGCGCTGTGGATTAGACAGGGGTGGAAAGAGATGATTTGCATAGCTCCGCCTACTGCAAAGGATTCTGGGTAAACCTGCTATTCTTTGTATTATGCTGCTTGCCAGTACTTTCCGTTTCAGGAAAGCATCCACTATGTATTTCCTTTGAGTAGAGGGCTTTTCGGTCTCTTTCGTCCCGCTACATTTAGCCCAACTTGGGTCTCTCCCTAAGGTGGCTAGCATGTATGTATCGCTTGCTCACCGAGCCCCACTCCATACAGCCAACCAATTCCAGCCCTGTGCTGATGAGGGCCTAAAGCCCGAAACACGTGTCCACAGGTAGGAATTGGTTGGCTGTGTAAATTTAGAAACTAATCCGCAGCATTGCACGCTTGGCGGTTCCAAGCGCTGTGGATTAGACAGGGGTGGAAAGAGATGATTTGCATAGCTCCGCCTACTGCAAAGGATTCTGGGTAAACCTGCTATTCTTTGTATTATGCTGCTTGCAAGTACTTTCCGTTTCAGGAAAGCATCCACTATGTATTTCCTTTGAGTAGAGGGCTTTTCGGTCTCTTTCGTCCCGCTACATTTAGCCCAACTTGGGTCTCTCCCTAAGGTGGCTAGCATGTATGTATCGCTTGCTCACCGAGCCCCACTCCATACAGCCAACCAATTCCAGCCCTGTGCTGATGAGGGCCTAAAGCCCGAAACACGTGTCCACAGGTAGGAATTGGTTGGCTGTGTAAATTTAGAAACTAATCCGCAGCATTGCACGCTTGGCGGTTCCAAGCGCTGTGGATTAGACAGGGGTGGAAAGAGATGATTTGCATAGCTCCGCCTACTGCAAAGGATTCTGGGTAAACCTGCTATTCTTTGTATTATGCTGCTTGCCAGTACTTTCCGTTTCAGGAAAGCATCCACTATGTATTTCCTTTGAGTAGAGGGCTTTTCGGTCTCTTTCGTCCCGCTACATTTAGCCCAACTTGGGTCTCTCCCTAAGGTGGCTAGCATGTATGTATCGCTTGCTCACCGAGCCCCACTCCATACAGCCAACCAATTCCAGCCCTGTGCTGATGAGGGCCTAAAGCCCGAAACACGTGTCCACAGGTAGGAATTGGTTGGCTGTGTAAATTTAGAAACTAATCCGCAGCATTGCACGCTTGGCGGTTCCAAGCGCTGTGGATTAGACAGGGGTGGAAAGAGATGATTTGCATAGCTCCGCCTACTGCAAAGGATTCTGGGTAAACCTGCTATTCTTTGTATTATGCTGCTTGCAAGTACTTTCCGTTTCAGGAAAGCATCCACTATGTATTTCCTTTGAGTAGAGGGCTTTTCGGTCTCTTTCGTCCCGCTACATTTAGCCCAACTTGGGTCTCTCCCTAAGGTGGCTAGCATGTATGTATCGCTTGCTCACCGAGCCCCACTCCATACAGCCAACCAATTCCAGCCCTGTGCTGATGAGGGCCTAAAGCCCGAAACACGTGTCCACAGGTAGGAATTGGTTGGCTGTGTAAATTTAGAAACTAATCCGCAGCATTGCACGCTTGGCGGTTCCAAGCGCTGTGGATTAGACAGGGGTGGAAAGAGATGATTTGCATAGCTCCGCCTACTGCAAAGGATTCTGGGTAAACCTGCTATTCTTTGTATTATGCTGCTTGCAAGTACTTTCCGTTTCAGGAAAGCATCCACTATGTATTTCCTTTGAGTAGAGGGCTTTTCGGTCTCTTTCGTCCCGCTACATTTAGCCCAACTTGGGTCTCTCCCTAAGGTGGCTAGCATGTATGTATCGCTTGCTCACCGAGCCCCACTCCATACAGCCAACCAATTCCAGCCCTGTGCTGATGAGGGCCTAAAGCCCGAAACACGTGTCCACAGGTAGGAATTGGTTGGCTGTGTAAATTTAGAAACTAATGCGCAGCATTGCACGCTTGGCGGTTCCAAGCGCTGTGGATTAGACAGGGGTGGAAAGAGATGATTTGCATAGCTCCGCCTACTGCAAAGGATTCTGGGTAAACCTGCTATTCTTTGTATTATGCTGCTTGCAAGTACTTTCCGTTTCAGGAAAGCATCCACTATGTATTTCCTTTGAGTAGAGGGCTTTTCGGTCTCTTTCGTCCCGCTACATTTAGCCCAACTTGGGTCTCTCCCTAAGGTGGCTAGCATGTATGTATCGCTTGCTCACCGAGCCCCACTCCATACAGCCAACCAATTCCAGCCCTGTGCTGATGAGGGCCTAAAGCCCGAAACACGTGTCCACAGGTAGGAATTGGTTGGCTGTGTAAATTTAGAAACTAATCCGCAGCATTGCACGCTTGGCGGTTCCAAGCGCTGTGGATTAGACAGGGGTGGAAAGAGATGATTTGCATAGCTCCGCCTACTGCAAAGGATTCTGGGTAAACCTGCTATTCTTTGTATTATGCTGCTTGCAAGTACTTTCCGTTTCAGGAAAGCATCCACTATGTATTTCCTTTGAGTAGAGGGCTTTTCGGTCTCTTTCGTCCCGCTACATTTAGCCCAACTTGGGTCTCTCCCTAAGGTGGCTAGCATGTATGTATCGCTTGCTCACCGAGCCCCACTCCATACAGCCAACCAATTCCAGCCCTGTGCTGATGAGGGCCTAAAGCCCGAAACACGTGTCCACAGGTAGGAATTGGTTGGCTGTGTAAATTTAGAAACTAATCCGCAGCATTGCACGCTTGGCGGTTCCAAGCGCTGTGGATTAGACAGGGGTGGAAAGAGATGATTTGCATAGCTCCGCCTACTGCAAAGGATTCTGGGTAAACCTGCTATTCTTTGTATTATGCTGCTTGCAAGTACTTTCCGTTTCAGGAAAGCATCCACTATGTATTTCCTTTGAGTAGAGGGCTTTTCGGTCTCTTTCGTCCCGCTACATTTAGCCCAACTTGGGTCTCTCCCTAAGGTGGCTAGCATGTATGTATCGCTTGCTCACCGAGCCCCACTCCATACAGCCAACCAATTCCAGCCCTGTGCTGATGAGGGCCTAAAGCCCGAAACACGTGTCCACAGGTAGGAATTGGTTGGCTGTGTAAATTTAGAAACTAATCCGCAGCATTGCACGCTTGGCGGTTCCAAGCGCTGTGGATTAGACAGGGGTGGAAAGAGATGATTTGCATAGCTCCGCCTACTGCAAAGGATTCTGGGTAAACCTGCTATTCTTTGTATTATGCTGCTTGCAAGTACTTTCCGTTTCAGGAAAGCATCCACTATGTATTTCCTTTGAGTAGAGGGCTTTTCGGTCTCTTTCGTCCCGCTACATTTAGCCCAACTTGGGTCTCTCCCTAAGGTGGCTAGCATGTATGTATCGCTTGCTCACCGAGCCCCACTCCATACAGCCAACCAATTCCAGCCCTGTGCTGATGAGGGCCTAAAGCCCGAAACACGTGTCCACAGGTAGGAATTGGTTGGCTGTGTAAATTTAGAAACTAATCCGCAGCATTGCACGCTTGGCGGTTCCAAGCGCTGTGGATTAGACAGGGGTGGAAAGAGATGATTTGCATAGCTCCGCCTACTGCAAAGGATTCTGGGTAAACCTGCTATTCTTTGTATTATGCTGCTTGCAAGTACTTTCCGTTTCAGGAAAGCATCCACTATGTATTTCCTTTGAGTAGAGGGCTTTTCGGTCTCTTTCGTCCCGCTACATTTAGCCCAACTTGGGTCTCTCCCTAAGGTGGCTAGCATGTATGTATCGCTTGCTCACCGAGCCCCACTCCATACAGCCAACCAATTCCAGCCCTGTGCTGATGAGGGCCTAAAGCCCGAAACACGTGTCCACAGGTAGGAATTGGTTGGCTGTGTAAATTTAGAAACTAATCCGCAGCATTGCACGCTTGGCGGTTCCAAGCGCTGTGGATTAGACAGGGGTGGAAAGAGATGATTTGCATAGCTCCGCCTACTGCAAAGGATTCTGGGTAAACCTGCTATTCTTTGTATTATGCTGCTTGCAAGTACTTTCCGTTTCAGGAAAGCATCCACTATGTATTTCCTTTGAGTAGAGGGCTTTTCGGTCTCTTTCGTCCCGCTACATTTAGCCCAACTTGGGTCTCTCCCTAAGGTGGCTAGCATGTATGTATCGCTTGCTCACCGAGCCCCACTCCATACAGCCAACCAATTCCAGCCCTGTGCTGATGAGGGCCTAAAGCCCGAAACACGTGTCCACAGGTAGGAATTGGTTGGCTGTGTAAATTTAGAAACTAATCCGCAGCATTGCACGCTTGGCGGTTCCAAGCGCTGTGGATTAGACAGGGGTGGAAAGAGATGATTTGCATAGCTCCACCTACTGCAAAGGATTCTGGGTAAACCTGCTATTCTTTGTATTATGCTGCTTGCAAGTACTTTCCGTTTCAGGAAAGCATCCACTATGTATTTCCTTTGAGTAGAGGGCTTTTCGGTCTCTTTCGTCCCGCTACATTTAGCCCAACTTGGGTCTCTCCCTAAGGTGGCTAGCATGTAGGTGAATACAATTTCTTTTTACCATTATCTCGTTTTATACATACCCCTCTACAGTTTTACATTCCACCTTAATACATCTCGTTACATTGTCTCACAGAGCTATTACTCTGTACATGCACACCACAAGATTCCTTTATGTATATTGTTTGTATATAGTGTACAGAACACGATTTCATTGTATATATTTATTTGTAAATATTTGTATTTTTGTATTTATTTCAGCGACGTTGTGACCAAGGCTATGCTTTAGCCGAAACGTCAAAATTGACCAGTCGCTTTATCTTGCATCCACTATTAATAAACTTCCACTTGAGAGCATATCTTCGCTTTGAACGTGTGCAGTGATCTTTATATCCAGTGACTTCGGAACTTTCAGTTCCCTTCACTAGCACCATCACCTCTACTCCAGTCGAGTGCTAGCCATCACAACCTTTGGACACAGGAGCATAAGCGGACGAGGGCGGTATAGGGTGCCGCTACTAAGTGCAGAGCCAGGGAACGTCCCGGCCGGAGGCGTCCCAGGTTGCACTGGGAAAAAAAGATGGCCGACGCTGACAAGCAGCATGTGACGTCACAGGCCTACGGAGGCTCCTTAGGACCAAAAGACTAACCGACGCGTTTCAAAGGGTAAACGCCCTTCTTCATCAGGGTTATGGCCCTGCAGGAGAACTCCTCTTAGATATATACATTTGCTGACCCTATAACCCCGCCCACTGGAATAGACTGCCCGCCCCATTCTATAGGATGACCGGTAACCTGTGATGGCAGCACATTAGTATATTATGCTGCCCATTCCTCGGTCCACTGAACACATTATCCTGAGCTATCAAATATTATTCATTATTAGGACACATGACCCACAAATATTAGTGGCATCTGTGAGCTGCATATTAAGAGAAAATTGAAAATACAGACGATCTGAAAAATGTATAAAATACCAAAAAATGAATAAAAAATTAATAAAAAACTTTTTTATTGGATAAAAATTATTTTAAAATTTGTATCTTTATTATTAAAACATCTGCTGACGAAACTAAAAATATGAATATCTCTCCGTGACATAGTAGTGCAAAATAAAATGGAATACATATATCTACTAAAAAACGTATATGGGCCTATTCATATGTTGTGAATTTTGCGCACCCCTATCTCCGCAGCATACGTGTACAAGTGCGTGAGAAGTGTGTGCTAAAGCTTGGCAGTATACACTACCTAGTCACACCTAAAGGGGCTGCCCATATTCATTGTATTTGAAAATCTAAAATGCGATACCTTATGCTATTTAACGCATATGGAAGAAGTGGAACACCATATGCGTTATATAGCATAAGGTATCGCATTTTAGATTTTCAAATACAATGAATATGGGCAGCCCCTTTAGGTGTGACTAGGTAGTGTATACTGCCAAGCTTTAGCACACACTTCTCACGCACTTGTACACGTACTGTATGCTGCGGAGATAGGGGTGCGCAAAATTCACAACATATGAATAGGCCCATATACGTTTTTTAGTAGATATATGTATTCCATTTTATTTTGCACTACTATGTCACGGAGAGATATTCATATTTTTTGTTTCGTCAGCAGATGTTTTAATAATAAAGACACAAATTTTAAAACAATTTTTATCCAATAAAAAAGTTTTTTATTAATATTTTTATTCATTTTTTGGTATTTTATACATTTTTCTGATCGTTTGTATTTTCAAATTTCTCTTAATATGCAGCTCACAGATGCCACTTATATTTGTGGGTCATGTGTCCTAATAATGAATAATATTTGACAGCTCAGGATAATGTGTTCAGTGGACCGAGGAATGGGCAGCATAATATACTAATGTGCTGCCATCACAGGTTACCGGTCATCCTATAGACTGGGGCGGGCAGTCTATTCCAGTGGGCGGGGTTATAGGGTCAGCAAATGTATATATCTAAGAGGAGTTCTCCTGCAGGGCCATAACCCTGATGAAGAAGGGTGTTTACCCTTTGAAACGCATCGGTTAGTCTTTTGGTCCTAAGGAGCCTCCGTAGGCCTGTGACGTCACACGCTGCTTGTCAGCGTCGGCCATCTTTGTTTCCCAATGCAACCAGGGACGCCTCCGGCCGGGACGTTCCCTGGCTCTGCACTTAGTAGCGGCGCCTTATACCGCCCTCGTCCGCTTATGCTCCTGTGTGTCCATCCTCCGGTTACCGCCAGCAGATCCGTTCTGCCCCCTGACCCACCTCGGCAATTGCGGATCATCACACATCCGTATTGACACCCACCAGGAGCAGCGGAGCGTACATACTATCACAGCACACGGTAAGAGATCCACTTTTCTCTTGTGGTTTCGGCCATTGTATTTGCTGCCACCTTTCCCACTTGGGCTCATAGTGTTAGCACATGTAGGGTGCATATTGGCAGTACTTAGAAGTAGTTCGCCTGAACAGCAGCGTGACTCCTAGCACATTGTTTGTACAGTGTCACACACACTTTTCTTACCAGCATACCCGGGGTGATTGCGCCCCTGTGGCCAGGCTCAGGTCACTTTAATAACCTAACCGCGGTGCCAGCTGTTAGTATATTGAGTTTATGTATTCTCCTTTTTCACTTTGATACAGGAAAGAAATATATCTTGGTACCGTGTTAGCCAGTAGATGGAAAAATATTTAGAATTGAGAGTCCTCAGTGGTTGATACCTTTTAATGGCTAACTGAAAAGATGGTAACAAATTGCAAGCTTTCGAGACTACACTTTTTCGCTTTAACACTTGTTCAACTGGTGACAAGGGAATTGCAGAGGTATGTTGGTTATAGTCTCTCTCTTGTTTTTGTCTTGCCTAAGACAAGCTTCTTTCTACACACTCTTGTACTTGGTGGTATTTCTCTTGTCGCTCGGTATCCGAATCTGTATCTGGTGAGGTTGTTTCTGGGGTTAGGGCTCCCATGTCTAGATCAACAGGTAATTTGTTTGATCTTCCTCTCATCAGGTATGCTGGAGTACAGTTGGTGGAATTCACTGGGATGTGATTGTACAAATCTACCAAATCAGGCAACTTCTCTGGCCACAAGTTTCTTTCATGTAAAGGCAAGGTCTTCAGTAAGTCAATCACTACTTGGTTCATCTTTTCACACATTCCGTTGGTTTGTGGGTGGTATGGTGTTGTTCTGATCTTTTTGCATCCGTACAGGTTGCAGAATTCTTGAAATACTTCCGCTTCAAAGGCTGGGCCTTGATCAGTGAGTACTTTCTCTGGGTATCCGTGTGGTCGGCAAAAGTGTTGCTGGAAGGCTTTGGCTGCTGTCCTCGCTGTCTGGTCCTTGACAGGTATGACTACCAGAAATCTGGAATAATGGTCCACAATGGTCAGGTACATAGTCAGAGACATAGACATAGCCTGACCGGCTTGAAGTTAGCTTCATGTGGTCTAAAGCTACCAGTTCAAGTGGCTGTTTGGTGACTATGGGCTGTAGGGGAGCCCTCTGACTGTCATGGTCCTTTCTGCGCAGGTTGCATGGGCCACACTCTCGGCACCACTTTTCAATGGCTTTCCTCATGCCAATCCAGTGAAACCTTCCACAAAGTAGGATCTCTAACTTCTTCCATCCAAAGTGTCCTGCTCCATCGTGGTACGCTTCCAGAACCATTGGTGCATCTTGTCTTGTGACCACTATCCGCCAGACCAGCTCGTGAGTGCGTGGGTCAATATTCCTGCTACACAGCTTACCGTCGTACATAAACAGTGTTAGGACTGGCGGAACGCACTGAGTAAAAAGTAAGATGTTATTAGGTGCGTTCGCAGTCCGGGGTCCACCGTGCAGGTGAGAACCTGCTGCTAGCAAATGGCAGCGCTATATAGCGGTAGAAGCGAACCCTGTTAAGTCACAGGGCCATGGTACTGCACAAAAGAGCGCAAGCAAGGAGTCACTGAACTCAGTCCCAAGACTCGGGATTTGAGTCCATCTAGACTACTTGTGCTCGGCACCGCTACTGGGTATAAGAGGTAAACTGAAGTAATAATTTTGAGCACGAGAGTGCGAGCTGTGCCGTACTGGCAGACACCACTAACCACCCAGACTTGGGCTAAAGAAGTGCTCTAATGGCGCGTGGTATCATACTGGTGGTCACATCAGTAGACGCTGTTTCGTGTCTTAACGCTGTGAGTTCAGCGGGGCGCTAGAAAGCAGCCATACACCTTACGTGAACAGTCATACACAAGGGATGGGTTTTTTAAGGAACGACTTGCACTCATCAACACACACACGATTACAAATGTACACTAGCGCATGGCCGTGCGGTCATGCGAACCTTTTATAGCTGCAGCATGTACAGGACCTTCCCAAAAGGACCAATGGGAGGCTGCCACAGAAGTTGAGCACCTTCAGGACCTTCCTGGAGGACCAATGGAATCTGCTGCAGTATCTGAGCATGTGACCCTCGATCACCAATGGGAGATCTTGCCCTGGGCATGCTCAGAAGAGGAAAAGCAGGACTTAGTCCTAAAGCATCTGCTTGCAGCTGCCCAGCATTGGCCTCTATGGCAGAAGCTGGAAAAGCAACAGTAACCCTTTGCACAGAGTGAGACTGAGCAAGATGCTGGGACCGTTGTCTCCGCTGAACAGGCTCCACTGTGGCAGAAGAAGAATGGAAGACCGCAGCGGAGATGGCCCGAGAATCCCCCTGTGCAGAGGCGGGAACTCGACCCCTAACATTACCCCCTTCCTTGGACCTCGCTACGCTCGAAGACAGTAATGAGCTGCCGAGCCCGAATGTGCTCAACAGGCTCCCAGGACCTGTCCTCAGGACCACAACCCTTCCAGTCCACCAAATAAAAATTTTTGCCACGTACCACCTTGCACCCCAAAATACCATTCACCTCGTAATCGTCCATAGATGAACCCAATGTCCCGGCAGATGACTTGGAAAACCGGGACATGTATACGGGCTTCAAGAGGGAAACATGAAAGGTGTCAGTGATACCCAGACATGACGGAAGGGCTAAACGGTAGACCACAGGGTTAACCTGTTTGAGGACCTTGAAAGGGCCCAAGTAGCGAGGTGCAAACTTAGAGGACTCAACTTGCAGCCTGATGTTATGGGTGGAGAGCCACACTAAATCGTCAGGAGCAAAGGTCGGAGCCGGGCACCGATGTGCATCGGCGGAGTACCTCATTCTCTCCTTGGAGGCCCGAAAGGCATCCTGAGTGCGGTCCCAAATGTCCCGTGCCTCCACAGCCCAGTCTGCCACCCTGGAATTGGCGGAAGACACGGGTATAGGCACAGGTACCCTCGGATGCTGACCATAGTTAAGGAGGAATGGAGTCTGTCCAGTGGAGTCAGCTACAGCGTTGTTCAGCGCACGATAGCAAAGATGCCCAGTCATCCTGCCTGACTGAGACGAAATGTCGCAGATATGTGACCAAGGTCTGGTTGGCCCTCTCTACCAATCCATTTGTCTCGGGAAGAGAGATTTAACTCAATGCTGAGAAGATGACAAAGCTCTCTCCAGAACCAAGGGGACCCCGGTCACTGACAATTTTTTCCGGCATACTGTGTAGTTGGAAGATGTGTTTAATAAACCACACTGCCAAGGCCCGTGCAGAAGGTAGCCATCTCACAGACTTGATACCATTCTAAAAGCTACATCCCTAAAGGTGCTCAAAACCACATTCAAGAAGTTTATTAACCCTTCACAGCAAATGAGACAATGTGGAAGGAAAAAATGAACATTTAACTTTTTTTTGCAAACATTTTACTTCAGAACCAATTTTTTTTATTTTCACAAGTGTAAAAAGAGAAAACGAACCACAAAATTTGTTGTGCAATTTCTCCTGAATATGCCGATACCCCATATGTGGAGATAAACTACTGTTTCGGCACACAGCAGGGCTTGGAAGAAAAGGAGCGCCGTTTGACTTTTTCAATGCAGAATTGGCTGGAATTGAGATCGGATGCCATGTCGGGTTTGGAGAGCATAAAATTTTATATAATTTTGAACAATTCCGGACTCTAGCCTCTGAGCTAGAATGGCCAGATAAAGTCCTTATTCCGGTGTTCTGGAGAGGACTGGCAGACCATGTGAAGGACGCCTTGGCCACCAGGGAGTTTCCCGCTACACTGGAGAAGCTCATTTCTATATCTTCCACCCAGTAGCGGTGCCGAGCACAATTAGTCTAGATGGACTCAAATCCCGAGTCTTGGGACTGAGTTCAGTGACTCCTTGCTTGCGCTCTTTTGTGCAGTACCATGGCCCTGTGACTTAACAGGGTTCGCTTCTACCGCTATATAGCGCTGCCATTTGCTAGCAGCAGGTTCTCACCTGCACGGTGGACCCCGGACTGCGAACGCACCTAATAACATCTTACTTTTTACTCAGTGCGTTCCGCCAGTCCTAACACTGTTTATGTACGACGGTAAGCTGTGTAGCAGGAATATTGACCCACGCACTCACGAGCTGGTCTGGCGGATAGTGGTCACAAGACAAGATGCACCAATGGTTCTGGAAGCGTACCACGATGGAGCAGGACACTTTGGATGGAAGAAGTTAGAGATCCTACTTTGTGGAAGGTTTCACTGGATTGGCATGAGGAAAGCCATTGAAAAGTGGTGCCGAGAGTGTGGCCCATGCAACCTGCGCAGAAAGGACCATGACAGTCAGAGGGCTCCCCTACAGCCAATAGTCACCAAACAGCCACTTGAACTGGTAGCTTTAGACCACATGAAGCTAACTTCAAGCCGGTCAGGCTATGTCTATGTCTCTGACTATGTACCTGACCATTGTGGACCATTATTCCAGATTTCTGGTAGTCATACCTGTCAAGGACCAGACAGCGAGGACAGCAGCCAAAGCCTTCCAGCAACACTTTTGCCGACCACACGGATACCCAGAGAAAGTACTCACTGATCAAGGCCCAGCCTTTGAAGCGGAAGTATTTCAAGAATTCTGCAACCTGTACGGATGCAAAAAGATCAGAACAACACCATACCACCCACAAACCAACGGAATGTGTGAAAAGATGAACCAAGTAGTGATTGACTTACTGAAGACCTTGCCTTTACATGAAAGAAACTTGTGGCCAGAGAAGTTGCCTGATTTGGTAGATTTGTACAATCACATCCCAGTGAATTCCACCAACTGTACTCCAGCATACCTGATGAGAGGAAGATCAAACAAATTACCTGTTGATCTAGACATGGGAGCCCTAACCCCAGAAACAACCTCACCAGATACAGATTCGGATACCGAGCGACAAGAGAAATACCACCAAGTACAAGAGTGTGTAGAAAGAAGCTTGTCTTAGGCAAGACAAAAACAAGAGAGAGACTATAACCAACATACCTCTGCAATTCCCTTGTCACCAGTTGAACAAGTGTTAAAGCGAAAAAGGAAGGTAAACTGAAGTAATAATTTTGAGCACGAGAGTGCGAGCTGTGCCGTACTGGCAGACACCACTAACCACCCAGACTTGGGCTAAAGAAGTGCTCTAATGGCGCGTGGTACCATACTGGTGGTCACATCAGTAGACGCTGTTTCGTGTCTTAACGCTGTGAGTTCAGCGGGGCGCTAGAAAGCAGCCATACACCTTACGTGAACAGTCATACACAAGGGATGGGTTTTTTAAGGAACAACTTGCACTCATCAACACACACACGATTACAAATGTACACTAGCGCATGGCCGTGCGGTCATGCGAACCTTTTATAGCTGCAGCATGTACAGGACCTTCCCAAAAGGACCAATGGGAGGCTGCCACAGAAGTTGAGCACCTTCAGGACCTTCCTGGAGGACCAATGGAATCTGCTGCAGTATCTGAGCATGTGACCCTCGATCACCAATGGGAGATCTTGCCCTGGGCATGCTCAGAAGAGGAAAAGCAGGACTTAGTCCTAAAGCATCTGCTTGCAGCTGCCCAGCATTGGTCTCTATGGCAGAAGCTGGAAAAGCAACAGTAACCCTTTGCACAGAGTGAGACTGAGCAAGATGCTGGGACCGATGTCTCCGCTGAACAGGCTCCACTGTGGCAGAAGAAGAATGGAAGACCGCAGCGGAGATGGCCCGAGAATACCCCTGTGCAGAGGCGGGAACTCGACCCCTAACATTACCCCCTTCCTTGGACCTCGCTACGCTCGAAGACAGCAATGAGCTGCCGAGCCCGAATGTGCTCAACAGGCTCCCAGGACCTGTCCTCAGGACCACAACCCTTCCAGTCCACCAAATAAAAATTTTTGCCACGTACCACCTTGCACCCCAAAATACCATTCACCTCGTAATCGTCCATAGATGAACCCAATGTCCCGGCAGATGACTTGGAAAACCGAGACATGTATACGGGCTTCAAGAGGGAAACATGAAAGGTGCCAGTGATACCCAGACATGACGGAAGGGCTAAACGGTAGACCAGAGGGTTAACCTGTTTGAGGACCTTGAAAGGGCCCAAGTAGCGAGGTGCAAACTTAGAGGACTCAACTTGCAGCCTGATGTTATGGGTGGAGAGCCACACTAAATCGTCAGGAGCAAAGGTCGGAGCCGGGCACCGATGTGCATCGGCGGAGTACCTCATTCTCTCCTTGGAGGCCCGAAAGGCATCCTGAGTGCGGTCCCAAATGTCCCGTGCCTCCACAGCCCAGTCTGCCACCCTGGAATTGGCGGAAGACTAAAAATTTGGAAAAAATTGGCCACAAAAATATTTGTTGAGCTCATTTCTTTTTTCGAGTAACAGCTAACTGGCAAAAAATGAGCAAGAAAGACCAGGGCAATGCAATGGAAGAAAAAACTTTTTTTTAATGCAGTTTGTGAAGCCACCCTTGCACTTGATTACTAGTGATGAGCGAATACATTCGGCACTATTCGTTACTCACATGAATAGTATCGTATTTAGGCTATTTGTTTATTGGCGAGTAATATGGTATTTGTCTCGGTATGTTCGAGTGACCAATCCAGCATGTTTGTCATTTTATTTGCAGCCAATTAACATGCTGGGCTGGTTTGCCAATCACAGTAATGCCGGTACCATTTTTTGTATGGCATTACTATGACAGGCTGGCCTTCCAGCATCATAAGGGATATTTAAGGGCTGCCGGTGCCATCTTGCACACATTGCAGACGGAAACAGCATAGGGAGAGCGTCGTTTGAGTGTAGGGAGAGTGAAAGGACTGAGAGAAAGTGATAGGAGATAATAGTGAGCATTATTCATTATAAAAAGGTCTTTTTGGAACTGAAGATTGTGAAGATTAGTTGTTTGTTAGGTGGGGATTTAGTAGGGAGAAATTTAATAGGAGGGAGAGTGAAAGACAGGCACCTGGGTGTTCTCATCCTTGTAAGTACATGCTGCAGATCTCTGCTATTTTCCACTGTGTTGTATAGTAGTTAGTATTAAGGACAGATTGTGGGATTAGGGTGAAGTAGGGAGGGTTTCATCTACCAAAATATAAAAATTAGATATTTGTAGAGAGAAATAATAATAATATGTTGTAACAGCATATACAAAACCATTTTTGGGGGAGTTACAAGATATTCCTGTGTAGCAGCCTATAAATTTTCTTTTTTTTCCGCAAAATAATATTCCTCAGCGCCAGCATATATAGTACAGACCAAAAGTTTGGACACACCTTCTCATTTAAAGATTTTTTGTATTTTCATTACCATGAAAATTGTAAATTCACACTGAATGCATCAAAACTATGAATTAACACATGGGGAATTATATACTTAACAAAAAAGTGTTAAACAACTGAAAATATGTCTTATAATCTAGGTTCTTCAAAGTAGCCACCTTTTGCTTTGATGGCTGCTTTGCACACTCTTGGCATTCTTTTGATGAGCTTCAAGAGGTAGTCACCGGAAATGGTTTTCCAACAGTCTTGAAGGAGTTCCCAGAGATGCTTACCACTTGTTGGCCCTTTTGCCTTCACTCTGCGGTCCAGCTCACCCCAAACCATCTCGATTGGGTTCAGGTCTGGTTAGTGTGGAGGTCAGGTCATCTGGCGCAGCACCCCACCACTCTCCTTCTTGGTCAAATAGCCCACACACAGCCTGGAGGTGTGTTTGGGGTCATTGTCCTGTTGAAAAATAAATGATGGTCCAACTAAACGCAAACCGGATGGAATAGCATGTCGCTGCTAGATGCTGTGGTAGCCATGCTGGTTCAGTATGCCTTCAATTTTGAATAAATCCCCAACAGTGTCACCAGCAAAGCACCCCCACACCATCACACCTCCTCCTCCATGCTTCACGGTGGGAACCGGGCATGTAGAGTCCATCCGTTCACCTTTTCTGCGTCGCACAAAGAAATGGTGGTTGGAACCAAATATCTCAAATTTGGACTCATCAGAACAAAAGCACAGATTTCCACTGGTCTAATGTCCATTCCTTGTGTTCTTTAGTCCAAACAAGTCTCTTCTGCTTATTTCCTGTCATTAGCACTGGTTTCCTAGCAGCTATTTTACCATGAAGGCCTGCTGCACAAAGTCTCCTCTTAACAGTTGTTGTAGAGATGTGTCTACTGCTAGAACTCTGTGTGGCATTGACCTGGGCTCTTATCTGAGCTGCTGTTAACCTGCGATTTCTGAGGCTGGTGACTCAGATAAATGTATCCTCAGAAACAGAGGTGACTCTTGGTCTTCCTTTCCTTGGGCAGTCCTCATGTGAGCCAGTTTCTTTCTAGCGCTTGTTTGTTTTTGCAACTGCACTTGGGGACACTTTCAAAGTTTTCCCAATTTTTCAGACTGACTGACCTTCATTTCTTAAAGTAATGATGGCCACTCGTTTTCTTTATTTAGCTGCTTTTTTCTTGCCATAATACAAATTCTAACAGTCTATTCAGTAGGACTATCAGCTGTGCATCCACCAGATGTCTGTTTAACACAACTGATGGTCCCAACCCCATTTATAAGGCAAGAAATCCCACTTATTAAATCTGACAGGGCACACCTGTGAAGTGAAAACCATTTCCGGTGACTACCTCTTAAAGCTCATCAAGAGAATGATCATAGTATACAAAGCAGTCATCAAAGCAAAAGGTGGCTGCTTTGAAGAACCTAGAATATAAGACATATTTTCAGTTGTTTCACACTTTTTTGTTAAGTATATAATTTCACATATGGTAATTCATAGTTTTGATGCCTTCAGTGTGAATTTACAATTTTTTGATAGTCATGAAAATACAGAAAAATCTTTTAATTAGGTGTGTCCAAACTTTTGGTCTGTACTGTAGTACCATCCATTTTAAAATCTAATTGCTAAATAATATTCCTCGCCTGTTGCTTAAATAACTAGTATTTGTGTAGCAGTTGGGCGACTGGCGCAAAACCTCTTGCATTATGGAAACGTCACTATTTACCATTCATTTCCCTGAGTCTGCTGTTGGCGTGTCTCATAAGGGCGTTTTAAAAAGTCCCCCCAAAATATATTTGCTTATAAAATAGTGTATCTTTATCTAGCAGATGTGCGACTGGCGCAATCCGGGTAGAGATATTATTACGTGACAATTCACTAGTTGCAATAATTTTCATGCTCACTGAGCCTTGCCAACATATGAACCACATGCTGCCTCAACACATTTATCTATTTATCCCTGTGTTGCCCATTCAACATTTTCTTAATTACTAGGATCATTGCATCATGTTTTCACATGATTAGTGTTGAGCATTCCGATACCGCAAGTATCGGGTATCGGCCGATATTTGCGGTATCGGAATTCCGATACCGAATTCCGATACTTCCCGCGTATCGGATACCGGAATCGGAAGTTCCCAGAATTCAAACTGAATGCAGCAGCCAATGAGGAATGAATGGAAGTGTGGGCACATCCTGTTTAGCATGGTGGGCATGTAAGTACTGGCAAGGCTGTGATTGCCTGCTGAAATGATGTCACTCTGCACTATAAAAAACGCTGCCGCCATTTTGCGCTCACTCTGCTGTGATTTTAGTTAGGGACAGGAGGCTGTGTTCTAACTGAGGGCCAGTTGAGATAGCTAATTGCTTTATTTTCCTTTCCCAAGGCTAATTTAGCAAAACGCTGTGTGTTCTTCACTGTTCACCTTGCTCTTGCCTTGCAGCGCTGTTTTAACAGCGTTCTGCAAGGTCTCTGTGTGTGTGTGTGTGTGCAGCTCACTCTGTAGTCTATGTGCAGCCATATACCCGGTTGTATTCAGCTCAGGGGGGGTTCACACTGCCTCACACAGTTGTCCTTTTTTGCTCATAGTGCAGCCTGCTGCACATTTTTTCTCAAATTTCCTATTAGTGTCTTTCCACCCGTCTCCAGCTAAATTGTGGAAAAACACTACATAGGATAACCTAGAGGGGGTTTTTGGGCCTTGCAGCGCCGTTTATGGCTGTCTGCACGGTCTCCGTGTGAGCCCAGCTCGCCCTGTAGTCTGTGTGCAGCCATAGCCGGTTGGATTCAGCTCAGGGTTCGTTACTGCCTCATACCTTGAAAAAAATTTCCCTTTTTTTCAAATAGTGCAGCCTGTTTAAAATTTAAAAAAAAAATTTCCTATTAGTGTTTTTCCACCCGTCTCCAGCTAAATTGTGGAAAAACACTACATAGGATAACCTAGAGGGGTTTTTTTGGGCCTTGCAGCGCCGTTTACGGCTGTCTGCATGGTCTCTGTGTGAGCGCAGCTCGCCCTGTAGTCTGTGTGCAGCCATAGCCGGTTGGATTCAGCTCAGGGTGCTTTACTGCTTCATACCTTGAAAAAAAATTTCCATTTTTTCAAATAGTGCAGCCTGTTTAAAATTTAAAAAAAAAAAAATTCCTATTAGTGTTTTTCCACCCGTCTCCAGCTAAATTGTGGAAAAACACTACATAGGATAACCTAGAGGGGTTTTTTTGGGCCTTGCAGCGCCGTTTACGGCTGTCTGCACGGTCTCTGTGTGAGCGCAGCTCGCCCTGTAGTCTGTGTGCAGCCATAGCCGGTTGGATTCAGCTCAGGGTGCGTTACTGCCTCATACCTTGAAAAACAATTTCCTTTTTTTCAAATAGTGCAGCCTGTTTAAAATTTTTTTAAAAAAATTCATATTAGTGTCTTTCCACCCGTCTCCAGCTAAATAGTGGAAAAACACTACATAGGATAACCTAGAGGAGGGTTTTTGGGCCTTGCAGCGCCGTTTACGGTTGTCTGCACGGTCCCCGTGTGAGTTAAACTTGCTCTGTAGTCCGATCTTCCGGAAAAAAAAAAAGGAAAGTTCACCAAACACAACTTAACACTTGTGTAGGCCACATTTGAAAAATAATAAAGTTTAGTCCACACTTTACAAAATTAGTGTTTCTTACACCTGTTAGGAGGAGCATTTCAGGAATAAGCACACTAAGGCCTTAGTACTTTTCTGCTTATCTTTATCTGTCAACCAAGATGAAGAGGGCAGGGAGTAAGGCACGTGGGCGTGGGCGCGGAGCAGGGAGAGGAGCAGGGAGAGGACGTGGTGATTCTGTGCCTGCTGCGGGCACCGGTGACTCGTCGTCACTCAGTTTCAGCAGGGAACAGTCCTTCATGCGCAGCTTTGTCGGAGAGCGCCGTGCATCGCTGCTGCGTGAAGACCAAATTGAAGCCGTTGTCGGGTGGATGGCAGCTAACGCCTCGGCATCGACTTCAGTTAGTGCCACATCCTCTCAGGCACAGAGCACTGGAGAGCAGCCATCTGTCTCTTCACCACCTGCCAAATTGGCCAGGCAGTCAGAGAGCCCAGGACAGGAGCCGTCTCTACTTCTGTTCTCTGAATCTCTTGGCTTGGAAACAGGGGGCCAGCCAAGCAGCATTGGAGAAATGGAAGAAGAGGCAGTGTGCAGTGATGCCCAACAGCTTTGTCTCTCTGACTCTGAAGAGGCGGGTGGGCCAGTGCCTCCGGTGACCACAGCGCAGTACGCATCTGATGATGAAACTCAGGTGCCGCTTTCTGGTGCGTACTGTGCTGCCGAGACTACCCAGGAGGAGCAGTTGGTGGCAGAGGGTAGTGGAGATGATGAGGTCGTTGACCCATCGTGGCGTGAGGAACAGGAAGGTGGTGGGAGCAGCTCTGAGGAAGAGATTCCCCTTACGGGCCAAAGAGGGAGAGGGAGGGGGAAGACTGCGGAGCCTGTAGCCTCCACTTTGGCACCCGTTAGGAGCCTGTCTCTTTCCAAAGCCAAAAAGGGCGCTCCCAAGACTTGCAGTGCCTGGTCCTTTTTTGACACAGTTGCAGATGACATTTGTTTTGTCAAATGCAAGCTGTGTCATCAGAAAGTAAAAAGAGGGAAAAATGTCAGCAACCTCAATACCACAAATATGTGGAAACGTGTGCGGACCAGGCACGCGGTGGAGTTACAGAAACAGACTGAAGATGTAGGCCAACCAACAGTGGCAGCTACCACCTCTTCAGCTCGTGTTGCCTCTTCCTCCAGCTCACGCACAGCTGGTTTGGCTTCCTCCCAGGATCGCCATGGAAGAACCTCTGGCACTGTTGTCCAGAGACCTTGTGTAATTCCACCCACAGCACCACCTTCCCAGTCATCCTCACACTCCCAGTCTACTCTACAGCCATCGGTAGTACAGGCATGGGAGAAAAGGCGGGCATTCTCGGCCAACCACCCCCGAGCACAGGCTCTGAATGCAGGCATTGCCAAACTGTTGTCCCTGGAAATGCTCTCATTCAAGCTGGTGGAGACTGACAGCTTCCGTGACTTGATGGCATTGGCAGTCCCACAGTACAAGGTGCCCAGCCGCTTTTACTTCAGCAGGCAAGCTGTCCCTGCCCTGCACAGGCATGTTGAGGGAAACATAAAACATGCGCTACTGAACGCCGTCATTAGCAAGGTCCACCTCACCACCGATGCGTGGACCAGTCAGCATGGACAGGGGCGATACGTTTCCCTCACTGCCCATTGGGTTAATGTTGTTGAGCCAGGTACAGATCGTGCGAGTGGCGCAGGACGTGTCCTGCCCACTCCAAGGATTGCAGGAATCCAGTCTGTACGCATTGACTCCTCCTCTTACACAAGTTCCTCAGAATCATCTCTGCAGGAGCCGTCACAGTCCACCTCCACATGGACCCGTGAACGTTTACCTATGACCGACATGAGCACAGCCGTGGCCAAACGTCAGCAGGCCGTCTTGAAACTAGTTTCATTGGGGAATCGAAGCCACACAGCGCAGGAGCTCTGGAATGCCATCAAGCAGGAGAGCGATGTGTGGTTACTGCCAGCGAATCTCCAGCCAGGCATGGTAGTGTGTGACAATGGCCGAAATCTGGTGGCAGCTTTGGCCCTTGGCAACCTCACTCACATCCCATGTCTGGCACATGTGCTCAATTTGGTTGTGCAGAGTTTTCTGAGGGACTATCCGGATCTTGATGCCCTGCTGCACAAGGTCCGCCTAGAGTGTGTTCACTTGCGGCGTTCCAGCTTGGCAAGATCCCGCATTGCTGCTCTGCAGCGCCGATTCCGCCTTCCGGAACACCGCATCATATGTGACCTACCTACCCGGTGGAATTCCACGCTACATATGTTGGAGCGGTTGTGTGAGCAGCAGCAAGCAGTTATGGAGTACCAGCTGCATCAGGCGCAACGAAGTCGCAGTCAGCGCCGATCAGACTTCACAACCACAGAGTGGGCCACTATGAAGGACGTCTGCCAGGTTTTGCGTCCTTTTGATTATTCCACGCGGATGGCAAGTGCAGATGATGCACTAGTCAGCATGACTGTCCCCCTTATCTGCCTGCTTCAGCAAACTTTGCAAGGGTTAAGGGATGATGTTGTGGAAGAGGTGGAGGATGAGGAGTCACCTTTTCCATCAGCTTCTGGAGAGTCAGCGCCACGTGGTTCCTCACAAAGGGGTACGCAGGGGCCACTTTGTGAGGAGGATGAGGAGGAGTCAATGGAGGAGGAAGAGCTCCGTCCAGAGGAGGGAGCGACACAATTGTCCAGTGGTCAGTGTGTACAGCGAGGGTGGGGTGATGACGAGTGGGCAGAGATCATGTCTCAAGCAGGGGACAGCGTTTCTGGGCCAGTTGGCAGTCTGCAGCACATGGTGGATTTCATGCTGCAGTGCCTGAGAAACGACCGCCGCATCGACCACATTCTCAACATGCCTGATTATTGGGTGTTCACCCTCCTCGATCCTCGCTACCGGGACAACGTCCAAAACCTCATCCCAGCGTTGACCCGGGAGCGTAAATTGCGGGAGTACCACGACACACTGGTGAATTCCATCATCTTCTCCAGTCCGACTGAGAGGAGTGCTGCTAGTGCTTTACAAAGCAGCTCAGTGCATCGAGGCAGTGGGGGAGGCTCTGCCCAAAGAGGGAGCAGAAGCAGTGCCTCTGCCCAAGGCAAGCCCAGTATGGCACAACTCTGGCACACTTTTGTGTGCCCGCCCCAAATGTCTACACCATCACCGGCGGCTCCAGTTAGCAGGAGGCAACGGTTCCGTCAGATGGTGACAGACTACATGGCTTGCCCTCTTACTGTACTCCCAGACGGCTCTTCCCCGTTCAAGTTTTGGGTCTCTAAGCTGGATACATGGCCAGAGCTAAGCCAGTATGCATTGGAGGTGCTGGCTTGCCCTGCGGCTAGTGTCTTATCGGAACGTGTCTTTAGTGCCGCAGGTGGTGTACTAACAGACCGTCGCATGCGACTATCCTCCGATAACGTTGACCGGCTTACTTTCCTGAAAATGAACCAGGCCTGGATCTCGCAGGAATTTGCCAATCCTCTGCCTGATTAAGTAATTGGGTGTCATCCAGGTCTCCTGATGTGTTCATCTTTCTACCACCTGAACTGCTATTCCTGGGCTCCAACACCGCCAGTTGCGGCTCAGAAGTGCAGGCTGCACAGTAAAAACATACGACCCAGTGTTATTGGGTTTCAGTAACGTTTGCTGATCCCCAGCTGTGTAGCCGGCAATGTGTCCTGCGACCGCCACGCTGGCACAACAACCTAAATGTAAGGGAACCTGTCCACCCCCCCCGGCGTTTGTTACTGAAAGAGCCATCTTGTGCAGCAGTAATGCTGCACAAGGAAAAGGTAGCTCTTTTATTTTAGCTCCTTGCACACGCAGAACTTAACACTTATAAAATGTGTTCACTGATACCGTTATACCGTCCCGGAGCTGGGACTTTCCTTCGTAATGTGACGCAGCACAGCCGTCATTCCTACCCCCTTGGTGCCATGTGCTGCCTCCTCAACGTTGTTTTAAGCTGTCACGGAGCCTGCGCTGTTCTGTTATCCCTTGGCCATGCCCTATTTGCGCTGCCTGTCTTCTGACATAATTTGGTGTCAGGCTGGCTGCGCCTGTGCGGCCGCGCTGCCCGAGATCCCGCCTCGCAGTGTCTTCTGATTGAATCACACTGCGGGCCTTGGATCCATGGGCATGCGCAGTGCATATCTTCCCCTCGGGCTCTCGCTCATCTCCCTCCGCCTTCTTTAGACTGTGCGCCATCAGCTGATCCCTAATAGCATGCCACGGCCGTGACACCGCACAGTCTGAAGAAGAGGAAAGGAGGGGAGTGAGAGTCGAGGATATGCACTGTGCATGCCCATGGTTCCAAGGCCCGCAGTGGGATTACGTTAGACGACACTGCGAGGTGGGATCTGGAGCAGCGTGGACGCACAGGCACTGACAGCCTGACACCAAATTATGTCAGAAGACAGGCAGCGCTAATTGGGCATGGCCAAGGGATAACAGAACAGCGCAGGCTCCGTGACAGCTTAAAACAACTCTGAGGAGGCAGCGCAGGGCACCAAGGGGATAGGAATGACAGCTGTGCTGTGTCCCATTACGAAGGAAATTCGCACCTCCGTGACGGTTTTACGGTATAAGGGGACACATTTTTAGTGTTTACTTCTGTGTTTGCAAGGAGCATAATTAAAAGAGCAACCTTTTCCTTTTGCATCCTTAGTGCTGCACAAGATGGCTCTTTCAGCTACAAACGTCTTGGGGGGGGGTTAAAGGTTCCCTTTCAACTTGCTCCAATCAGGCTTCGGCCTACACTCTGTTCCTCTGCTCCTCCTGCTGTCCCTGGGCTCTAACACCGCCAGTTGGTGCCTGGAAGTGCTGTCTGCACAGTCAACAGTCGCTCCTCTGTTATTGGGGTTCAGTAACGTCAGCTGATCCCCAGCTGTGTGTGCGGCAATACCTCCAATCTGCTCCTCCTGCTGTCCCTGGGCTCTAACACCGCCAGTTGGTGCCTGGAAGTGCTGTCTGCACAGTCAACAGTCGCTCCTCTGTTATTGGGGTTCAGTAACGTCAGCTGATCCCCAGCTGTGTGTGCGGCAATACCTCCAATCTGCTCCTCCTGCTGTCCCTGGGCTCTAACACCGCCAGTTCGTGCCTGGAAGTGCTGTCTGCACAGTCAACAGTCGCTCCTCTGTTATTGGGGTTCAGTAACATCAGCTGATCCCCAGCTGTGTGTGCGGCAAAACCTCCAATCTGCTCCTCCTGCTGTCCCTGGGCTCTAACACCGCCAGTTGGTGCCTGGAAGTGCTGTCTGCACAGTCAACAGTCGCTCCTCTGTTATTGGGGTTCAGTAACGTCAGCTGATCCCCAGCTGTGTGTGCAGCAATACCTCCAATCTGCTCCTCCTGCTGTCCCTGGGCTCTAACACCGCCAGTTGGTGCCTGGAAGTGCTGTCTGCACAGTCAACAGTCGCTCCTCTGTTATTGGGGTTCAGTAACGTCAGCTGATCCCCAGCTGTGTATCCGGCAACGTGTCATGCGACCGCCACGCTGGCACAACTAAAATGTAAGGGGACCTGTCCCCCCCCCCTCCTAGGCGTTTGTTACTGAAAGAGCCACCTTGTGCAGCACTAATACTGCACAAGGAAAAGGTCGCTCTTGAAATTATGCTCCTTGCAAACGCTGAACTACACACTCATGTAATGTGTCCCCTCACACCGTCAAACTGTCCCTGAGGTGGGACTTTCCTTTGTAATGTGACGCAGCACAGCCATCATTGCTACCCCCTTGGCACCGTGCGCTGCCTCCTTAGCGTTGTTTGATTCCATCCTAGACCCTGCGCTGTTATGTTATCCCTTGGCCATGCACAGTTTGCGCTGCCCATCCTCTGACATCATTTGTTGTCGTCCTGGCTGCGCCTGTGCGTCCACGCTGCCCGAAATCCCACCTCGCAGTGTCGTCTAATGTGATCCCACAGTGGGCCTGGTATCCATGGCCATGCGCAGTGCATATACTAGCCTCTCACTCCCCTTCTTCACGCTTCTTCAGACTAGGCGGCGTCAGCTGATCCCTAATAGCATGCCACGGCCGTGACGCCGCACAGTCTGAAGAAGCAGGAAGGAGGTGAGTGAGAGGCGATGATATGCACTGCGCATGCCCATGGATCCCTGGCCCGCAGTGGGATTACATTAGATGACACTGCGAGGTTGGATCTCGGGCAGCTTGGACGCACAGGCACTGCCAGCCTGACACCTAAATGATGTCAGAAGACGGGCACCGCTAACTGTGCATGGCCAAGGGATAACATTACAGCGCGGGCTCCATGACAGAACCAAACAACGTTGAGGAGGTGGCGCACGGCACCAAGGGGGTTGGAATGACGGCTGTGCTGTGTCACATTACAAAGGAAAGTCCCACTTCCGGGACGGTTTGACGGTGTGAGGGGACACATTATATGAGTGTGTACTTCAGCGTTTGCAAGGAGCATAATTTTCGGAGCCACCATTTTCCATGTGCAGTATTACTGCTGTACAAGATGACTCTTTCAGCAACAAATGCCTGGGGGGGGTGGGTTAAAGGTTCCCTTTCAACTTGCTCCACTGCAGGCTTCGGCCTACACTCTGCTCCTCTTTGATTCCCTGGGTTTCAACACTGTCAGTTGCCACCTGGAAGTGTTGTCTACACAGAAAAAACACTAGCTGATGTGTCAGTGGGGTTCAGCACCGCCAGCTGTTCCCCTGCTGTGTAGTCGGCAAAGTGTCCAGCACAAGCCACGCTGACACAACAGAACAAAAGCTGCCACCAGTGCAGGCTTCGGCCTACACTCTGCTCCTCTCCTCCTGCTGCCCCTGGGCTCAAACACCGCTAGTTTTTGCCCGGAAGTGCTAGCTGCACAGAGAAAAACACCAGCCAATGTGTTAGTGGGGTTCAGCACCGCCAGCTGTTCCCCTGCTGTGTAGCCGGCAACGTGACCTGCAAACGCCACGCAGGCACATGAACTGAAATTAAAGGGACCCTGCCACCCACCCCAAGGTGTTTCTATGTATAACAGCTACCTTGTACAGCAGTAATGCTGTATTTGTACAAGGTGGCTGACTTTTTCTCATTGCCAACGTGGAACTTAACACGTACAAAATGTGTCTCATTGAGACCATTCCACTGTCCCTGAGGTGTGACTTTCCTTTCTAATGGTACGCAGCACCACCCTTGGTAGCGCTGCCCATCTTCTGACATCATTGGTTGGCTGCCTGTGCCTGTGCGTCCGCCCTGCCCGACACAACCCCCCTCGTTGTCTCATATATTTTGGCTGCGAGGGTGTGATTGATGGGCATGTGCAATGCATATGTTCGCCTGTCTTAACTCATCTCCTTCCGCCTTCTTCAGACTGTGCGGCCTCATGGCCGTGGTAGGCGATAAGGGATCAGCTGAGGCCGCCCAGTCTGAAGCAGGTGTAAGGACATGTGTGAGTGGCAAACATATTTACTGCACAAGGGCACGAATCCCAGCCACGCAGTGTGGTTTTTTGAAAACACACTGCGGGTCTGGGATTCATGGCCATTGCTAACCGCACCGGCCAACATGAAATGAGGTGAGAAGACAGGCAGCGCTCACAGCGCATGGCCAAGGGATCACAATAGCGCAGACTCCTGTACAGCAAATAACAACACTCAGGAGGCTGCGCCCAGCACCAAGGCGTTATTTATGTGCACCTGTGCTGCGTCTCCTTAAAAAGACAAGTCACGCCTCCAATACAGTTCTACTGTTCAATGGGCTAAATTGTGTACGTCTTTCATTCTGCGTGTGCAATGAGCAAAACTTAAAGAGCAACCTTTAACTTGTGTAGTTTTACTGCTGCACAAGGTGTGGCTCTTCAACATTGTAACACCTGAGGGTGGGTTAAAGGTTACCTTTGAAATTGGTTCAATTAGGCTTCGGCCTACACTCTGCTCCTCCTGCAGATCCTGGGCTCTAACTACGCCAGTTGGGGCCCGGAAGTGCTGGCTGCACAGAGAAAAACACCCACCATTGTGTCAGTGGGGTTCAGCACCGCCAGCTGTTCCCCTGCTGTGTAGCCGGCATCGTGTCCAGCACAAGCCATGCTGGCACAACAGACCAAAAGCTGCCACCAGTGCAGGCTTCGGCCTACACTCTGCTCCTCTCCTCCTCCTGCTGACCCTGGGCTATAACACCGCCAGTTGTAGCCTGGAAGTGCTAGCTGCACAGAGAAAAACACCCGCCAATGTGTTAGTGGGGTTCAGCAACTCCAGCTGTTCCCCTGCTGTGTAGCCGGCATCGTGTCCAGCACAAGCCACGCTGGCACAACCGACCAAAAGCTGCCACCAGTGGAGGCTTCGGCCAACACTCTGCTCCTCTCCTCCTCCTGCTGACCCTGGGCTCAAACACCGCTATTTTTTGCCCGGAAGTGCTAGCTGCACAGAGAAAAACACCAGCCAATGTGTTAGTGGGGTTCAGCACCGCCAGCTGTTCCCCTGCTGTGTAGCCGGCAACGTGACCTGCAAACGCCACGCAGGCACATGAACTGAAATTAAAGGGAACCTGACCCCACCCCCCCAGGTGTTTCTATGTATAACAGCCACCTAGTACAGCAGTACTGCTGCATTTGTACAAGGTGGCTGATTTTTTCTCCTTGCCCACGTTGAATTAAACACGTAAAATATGTGTCTCATTACAGACCATTACAATGTCCCTGAGGTGTGACTTTCCTTTTTAATGACACGCACCACACCCCTTGGTAGCGCTGCCCGTCTTCTGACATCATTGGTTGGCTGCCTGTGCCTGTGCGTCCGCCCTGCCCGACACAACCCCCCTCGTTGTCTCATATATTTTGGCTGCGAGGGTGTGGTTTTTGGGCATGTGCAGTGCATATGTTCGCCTGTCTTAACTTATCTCCTTCTGCCTTCTTCAGACTTTGCGGCCTCATGGCCGTGGTAGGCGATAAGGGATCAGCTGAGGCCGCCCAGTCTGAAGCAGGTGTAAGGACATGTGTGAGCGGCAAACATATTTACTGCACAAGGCCACGAATCCCAGCCACGCAGTGTGATTTTTTGAAAACACACTGCGGGCCTGGGATTCATATCCATTGCTAACCGCACCGGCCAACATGAAATGAGGTGAGAAGACAGGCAGCGCTCACAGCGCATGGCCAAGGGATCACAATAGCGCAGACTCCTGTACAGCAAATAACAACGCTCAGGAATCTGCACCCAGCACCTAGTTGTAAATTTTGACACCTGTGCTGCGTCTCCTTAAAAAGACAAGTCATGCCTCCACTACTGTTTGACAGTATAATGGGCTAAATAGTGTATGTGTTTTATTCAGCGTGTGCAATGAGCAAAATTAAGAGAGCAACCTTTTACTTGTGCAGCATTAATGCTGCACAAGGTGTGGCTCTTGTACCTTGCAACACCTGAGGGGGGGGGGTTAAAGGTTACCTTTGAAATTGGTTCAACTAGGCTTCTGCCTACACTCTGCTCCTCTTCTCCTCCTACTGCTGACCCTGGGCTCTAACACCGCTAGTTTTTGCCCGGAAATGCGAGCTGCACAGAGAAAAACACCAGCCAATGTGTTAGTGGGGTTCAGCACCGCCAGCTGTTCCCCTGCTGTGTAGCCGGCATCGTGTCCAGCACAAGCCACGCTGGCACAAACGACCAAAAGCTGCCACCAGTGCAGGCTTCGGCCTACACTCTGCTCCTCTTCTCCTCCTACTGCTGCCCCTGGGCTCAAACACCGCTAGTTTTTGCCCGGAAGTGCTAGCTGCACAGAGAAAAACAACAGCCAATGTGTTAGTGGGGTTCAGCACCGCCAGCTGTTCCCCTGCTGTGTAGCCGGCATCGTGTCCAGCACAAGCCACGCTGGCACAACCGACCAAAAGCTGCCACCAGTGCAGGCTTCGGCCTACACTCTGCTCCTCTCCTCCTCCTGCTGACCCTGGGCTCTAACACCGCCAGTTTTTGCCCGGACATGCTAGCTGCACAGAGAAAAACACCAGTCAATGTGTCAGTGGGGTTCAGCACAGCCAGCTGTTCCCCTGCTGTGTAGCTGGCAATGTGTCCTGCAAACGCCATGCAGGCACCTGAACTGAAATTAAAGGGAACCAGCCCCCACCCCCCAGGTGTTTCTATGTATAACAGCCACCTTGTACAGCAGTACTGCTGCATTTGTACAAGGTGGCTGACTTTTTCTCCTTGCCCACGTTTAAATAAACACGTACTAAATGTGTCTCATTGAGACCATTCCACTGTCCCTGAGGTGTGACTTTCCTTTCTAATGATACGCAGCACCACCCTTGGTGTTGTGAGTTCTGTTTTTGGCTCCCTCTGGTGGTTACTGATGGTACTGGGTGACTTGTGTTCTCTGCGGTCTCTGGTGTCCACCTGTTCCATCAGGTTATGGGAGTTTCCTATTTAACCTGGCTTTTTTGTCATTTCCTCGCCGGCTATCAATGTAATCAGCGTGTCTTTTTACCTCTGCTCCCTGCGTCTGTTATCTTCAGGACAAGCTAAGTTTTGATTTTCCTGTTCCACGTTTTGCTTAATTTTTGTCTTAGTCCAGCTTGCAGAGATGTGATTCCTTGCTGCTGGTTGCTCTAGTGGGCTGAAATTACTCCTCATGTTCCATGAGTTGGCACATGAGTTCAAGTAATTTCAGGATGGTTTTTTGAAGGGTTTTTCGCTGACCGCGCAGTTCACTTTTGTATCCTCTGCTATCTAGCTTTAGCGGGCCTCATTTTTGCTGATTCTATTTTCATAACTACGTATGTGCTTTCCTCTCATTTCACCGTTATTACATGTGGGGGGCTGCTATTTCTGTGGGGTGTTTCTCTGGAGGCAAGTGAGGTCTGTGTTTCTTCTTATAGGGGAAGTTAATCCTTCGGCTGGCGCGAGACGTCTAGGAATCATCGTAGGCACGTTCCCCGGCTACTGCTAGTTGTGTGTTTAGGTTCAGGATCGCGGTCAGCTCAGGTTCCATCACCCTAGAGCTTGTTTTGTTTTTCTGCTTGTCCTTTTGTGATCCCCTGCCATTGGGATCATGACAGTATAGCCGGCCAGAAAAAATTGGTCATCGTTTTGGCTGAAGTAGGAGGAAAAGTAGTCTGAGGAAGTTTTGTTTTTTTTTTTTTTTCCTCAGTGTTTGCTGCCTAGCCTTAATTGGAGCTTGACTGCTTCTTTCCTCCTCTTAATCCTTGAATGGCTCTGACCTCAGCTGTTTATCATGGACGTCCAGAGTTTGGCTTCCAGCCTTAATAATCTTGCTGCTAAGGTTCAAAATATACAAGATTTTGTTGTACATACGCCTATGTCTGAACCTAGAATTCCTGTCCCAGAGTTTTTTTCTGGAGATAGATCTAGTTTTCTGAATTTTAGGAACAATTGCAAGTTGTTTCTTTCCTTGAAATCTCGCTCCTCTGGAGACCCTGCTCAGCAGGTCAAGATTGTTATATCTTTCCTGCGGGGTGACCCTCAGAATTGGGCATTTGCATTGGCACCAGGGGATCCTGCGTTGCTCAATGTGGATGCGTTTTTTCTGGCATTGGGTTTGCTCTATGAGGAACCTAACCTAGAGATTCAGGCTGAAAAAGCTTTATTGGCTCTCTCTCAGGGGCAAGATGAAGCAGAAATATATTGTCAGAAATTTCGGAAGTGGTCGGTGCTTACTCAGTGGAATGAGTGCGCTCTGGCTGCAAAATTCAGAGATGGCCTTTCTGAGGCCATTAAAGATGTTATGGTGGGGTTCCCGGCGCCTACAGGTCTGAATGAGTCCATGACTATGGCTATTCAGATTGATTGGCGTTTACGGGAGCGCAAACCTGTGCACCATTTGGCGGTGTCTTCTGAACAGGCACCTGAGATAATGCAATGTGATAGAATTCAGTCCAGAAGTGAACGGCAAAATTATAGGTGGAAAAATGGATTGTGTTTTTATTGTGGTGATTCAGCTCATGTTATATCAGCATGCTCTAAACGCACAAAAAAGGTTGATAAGTCTGTTGCCATTGATACTTTACAGTCTAAGTTCATTCTGTCTGTGACGCTGATTTGTTCATTATCATCCATTTCCGTCGATGCCTATGTAGATTCAGGCGCTGCCCTGAGTCTTATGGATTGGTCATTTGCCAATCGCTGTGGGTTTAGTCTGGAGCCTCTGGAAGTTCCTATTCCTTTGAAAGGAATTGACTCTACACCTTTGGCTATGAATAAACCTCAGTACTGGACACAAGTGACCATGCGTATGACTCCCGTTCATCAGGAGGTGATTCGCTTCCTGGTACTGTATAATTTACATGATGTCTTAGTGCTTGGTCTGCCATGGTTACAAACTCATAATCCAGTCCTGGACTGGAAAACAATGTCTGTGTTAAGCTGGGGATGTCAGGGGGTTCATGATGATGCATCTCCGATTTCTATCGCTTCATCTACTCCTTCTGAGGTTCCGGTATTTTTGTCTGATTATCGGGAGGTTTTTGAGGAGCCTAAGCTCAGTTCGCTTCCTCATCACAGGGATTGCGATTGT
Organism: Ranitomeya imitator; assembly: GCF_032444005.1. Classification (NCBI taxonomy): domain Eukaryota; kingdom Metazoa; phylum Chordata; class Amphibia; order Anura; family Dendrobatidae; genus Ranitomeya; species Ranitomeya imitator. The sequence continues at coordinate 1,022,591,021 of NC_091282.1, forward strand.
GCTATAGATTTGATTCCCGGCAGTAAATTCCCTAAAGGTCGTTTGTTCAATCTGTCAGTGCCAGAGCATACTGCTATGCGGAATTATGTTAAGGAGTCCTTGGAAAAGGGACACATCCGTCCATCTTCGTCCCCTTTGGGAGCAGGTTTTTTTTTTGTGGCCAAAAAAGATGGTTCCTTGAGGCCTTGCATAGATTATCGTCTTTTGAATAAGATTACAGTCAAATATCAGTATCCTTTGCCATTGTTGACTGATTTGTTCGCTCGCATTAAGGGGGCTAAATGGTTCACTAAGATTGATCTTCGGGGTGCGTATAATCTTGTGCGGATAAGGCAGGGTGATGAGTGGAAAACCGCATTTAATACGCCTGAGGGCCATTTCGAGTATTTGGTGATGCCTTTTGGACTTTCTAATGCTCCTTTAGTCTTTCAGTCTTTTATGCACGATATTTTCCGTGAATATCTGGATAAATTTATTATCGTGTATTTGGATGATGTTTTGGTTTTTTCTGATGACTGGGAGTCTCATGTTCAGCAGGTCAGGAAGGTGTTTCAGGTCCTGCGGGCCAATTCTTTGTTTGTAAAGGGTTCTAAATGTCTCTTTGGAGTCCAGAAGATTTCTTTTTTGGGGTATATTTTTTCCCCTTCTACTATTGAGATGGATCCCGTCAAGGTTCAGGCTATTTGTGACTGGACGCAGCCTACATCTCTTAAGAGTCTACAGAAGTTCTTGGGCTTTGCTAATTTTTATCGTCGCTTCATAACTAATTTTTCTAGTGTTGTTAAGCCTTTGACGGATTTGACTAAAAAGGGTGCTGATGTTACTGATTGGTCTCCTGCGGCTGTGGAGGCCTTTCAGGAACTTAAGCGCCGGTTTTCTTCTGCTCCTGTGTTGCGTCAGCCAGATACGTCGCTTCCTTTTCAGGTTGAGGTCGATGCTTCCAAGATCGGAGCGGGGGCGGTTTTGTCACAGAGAAGCTCCGATGGCTCAGTGATGAAGCCATGTGCGTTCTTTTCTAGAAAATTTTCGCCCGCTGAACGGAATTATGATGTTGGTAATCGGGAGCTTTTGGCCATGAAGTGGGCATTTGAGGAGTGGCGTCATTGGCTTGAGGGTGCTAGACATCGTGTGGTGGTCTTGACTGATCACAAAAATCTGATGTACCTTGAGTCTGCCAAGCGTCTGAATCCTAGACAGGCTCGTTGGTCACTGTTTTTCTCCCGTTTCAATTTTGTGGTTTCATACCTGCCGGGTTCAAAGAATGTGAAGGCGGATGCTCTTTCTAGGAGTTTTGTGCCTGACTCCCCTGGAAATTCTGAGCCCACTGGTATCCTTAGGGATGGGGTGATTTTGTCGGCTGTCTCCCCAGACTTGCGACGTGCTTTGCAGGAGTTTCAGGTGGATAGACCTGATCGTTGTCCGCCGGAAAGACTGTTTGTTCCGGATAATTGGACCAGTAGAGTCATCTCCGAGGTCCATTCTTCTGTGTTGGCAGGTCATCCTGGAATATTTGGTACTAGAGACTTGGTGGCCAGGTCTTTTTGGTGGCCTTCCTTGTCGAGGGATGTGCGTTCTTTTGTGCAGTCTTGTGGAGTTTGCGCTCGGGCTAAGCCTTGCTGTTCTCGGGCCAGTGGATTGTTGTTACCTTTGCCTATCCCGAAGAGGCCTTGGACGCACATTTCCATGGACTTTATTTCGGATCTCCCTGTCTCTCAAAAAATGTCCGTCATATGGGTTGTGTGTGACCGCTTTTCTAAGATGGTTCATCTGGTACCCTTGCCTAAGTTACCTTCCTCCTCTGAGTTGGTCCCTCTGTTTTTTCAAAACGTGGTCCGTCTGCATGGCATTCCGGAAAACATCGTTTCTGACAGGGGATCCCAGTTTGTGTCTAGATTTTGGCGGACGTTCTGTGCTAAGATGGGCATTGATTTGTCCTTTTCGTCTGCATTCCATCCTCAGACGAATGGCCAGACGGAACGAACTAATCAGACTTTAGAAACTTATTTAAGGTGTTTTGTTTCTGCTGATCAAGATGACTGGGTTTCCTTTTTGCCGCTTGCCGAGTTTGCCCTTAATAATCGGGCTAGTTCTGCTACCTTGGTGTCTCCTTTCTTTTGTAATTCGGGGTTTCATCCTCGTTTTTCCTCTGGTCAGGTGGAGCCTTCTGATTGTCCTGGAGTGGACATGGTGGTGGATAGGTTGCATCGGATTTGGAGTCATGTGGTGGACAATTTGAAGTTGTCCCAGGAGAGGGCTCAGCAGTTTGCTAATCGCCGTCGCCGCGTGGGTCCTCGACTTCTTGTTGGGGACTTGGTGTGGTTGTCTTCTCGTTTTGTTCCTATGAAGGTCTCTTCTCCTAAGTTCAAGCCTCGGTTCATCGGTCCCTATAGGATCTTGGAAATTCTTAACCCTGTGTCGTTTCGTTTGGATCTCCCGGCATCGTTTGCTATTCATAATGTGTTCCATCGGTCGTTGTTGCGGAAGTATGAGGTACCTGTCGTTCCTTCGCTTGAGCCTCCTGCTCCGGTGCTGGTGGAGGGTGAATTGGAGTATGTTGTGGAGAAGATCTTGGATTCTCGTGTTTCCAGACGGAAACTCCAGTATTTGGTCAAGTGGAAGGGTTATGGTCAGGAGGATAATTCTTGGGTGATTGCCTCTGATGTTCATGCTGCCGATTTGGTCCGTGCTTTTCATAGGGCTCATCCTGGTCGCCCTGGTGGTTCTCGTGAGGGTTCGGTGACCCCTCCTCAAGGGGGGGGTACTGTTGTGAGTTCTGTTTTTGGGCTCCCTCTGGTGGTTACTGATGGTACTGGGTGACTTGTGTTCTCTGCGGTCTCTGGTGTCCACCTGTTCCATCAGGTTATGGGAGTTTCCTATTTAACCTGGCTTTTTTGTCATTTCCTCGCCGGCTATCAATGTAATCAGCGTGTCTTTTTACCTCTGCTCCCTGCGTCTGTTATCTTCAGGACAAGCTAAGTTTTGATTTTCCTGTTCCACGTTTTGCTTAATTTTTGTCTTAGTCCAGCTTGCAGAGATGTGATTCCTTGCTGCTGGTTGCTCTAGTGGGCTGAAATTACTCCTCATGTTCCATGAGTTGGCACATGAGTTCAAGTAATTTCAGGATGGTTTTTTGAAGGGTTTTTCGCTGACCGCGCAGTTCACTTTTGTATCCTCTGCTATCTAGCTTTAGCGGGCCTCATTTTTGCTGATTCTATTTTCATAACTACGTATGTGCTTTCCTCTCATTTCACCGTTATTACATGTGGGGGGCTGCTATTTCTGTGAGGTGTTTCTCTGGAGGCAAGTGAGGTCTGTGTTTCTTCTTATAGGGGAAGTTAATCCTTCGGCTGGCGCGAGACGTCTAGGAATCATCGTAGGCACGTTCCCCGGCTACTGCTAGTTGTGTGTTTAGGTTCAGGATCGCGGTCAGCTCAGGTTCCATCACCCTAGAGCTTGTTTTGTTTTTCTGCTTGTCCTTTTGTGATCCCCTGCCATTGGGATCATGACACCTTGGTAGCGCTGCCCGTCTTTTGACATCATTGGTTAGCTGGCTGCGCCTGTGCATCTGCCCTGCTCGAAACAGCGCCCCTCGGTGTCTTATTTTTTAGGACAGCGAGGGTGTGATTGATGGGCATGTGCAGTGCATATGTTTGCCTGTGTTCACTCATCTCCTTCCGCCTTCTTCAGACTGGGTGGCCTCATGGCCGCGGCATGCGATAAGGGATCAGATGAGGCCGCCCAGTCTGAAGCAGGTGTAAGGACATGTGTGAGCGGCAAACATATTTACTGCACAAGGCCACGAATCCCAGCCACACAGTGTGATTTTTTGAAAACACACTGTGGGTCTGGGATTCATGTCCATCGCTAACCGCAACGGCCGACATGAAATGAGGTCAGAAGACAGGAAGCGCTCACAGCGCATAGCCAAGGGATAACAAGAGCGCAGACTCCTGTACAGCACTACTGTGTCTCATTGCGACCATTCCACTGTCCCTGAGGTGTGACTTTCCTTTCTAATGATACGCAGCACCCCCCTTGGTAGCGCTTCCCGTCTTCTGACATCATTGGTTGGCTTGTTGCGCCTGTGCGTCCGCCCTGCCTGAAACAATGCTCCTCGTTGTCTTACTTATTTTGACTGCGAGGGTGTGATTGATGGGCACGAGCAGTGCATATCTTCGCCTGTCTTAACTCATCTCCTTCCGCCTTCTTCAGACTGTCCGGCCTCATGACCGCGGCAAGCGATAAGGGATCAGCTGAGGCCGCCCAGTCTGATGCAGGTGTAAGGACATGAGTGACAGGCGAAAAAATTTACTGCGCAAGGTCACGAATCCCAGCCCCGTAGTGTGACTTAAAGAAAAGACACTGCGGGTCTGGGTTTCATGGCCATCGCTAACCGCACCGGCCAACATGAAATGAGGTCAGAAGACAGGCAGCGCTCACAGCGCATGGCCAAGGGATAACAAGAGCGCAGACTCCTGTACAGCAAATAACAACGCTCAGGAAGCTGCGCCCATGCACCAAGGTGTTATTTTGGACACCTGTGCTGCGTCTCCTTAAAAAGACAAGTCACACCTCCACTAATGTTTGACAGTATAATGGGCTAAATAGTGTATGTGTTTTATTCAGCGTGTGCAAGGAGCAAAATAAATAGAGCAACCTTTTACTTGTGCAGCATTAATGCTGCACAAGGTGTGGCTCTTGTACCTTGCAACACCTGAGGGGGGGTTAAAGGTTACCTTTGAAATTGGTTCAACTAGGCTTCGGCCTACACTCTGCTCCTCTCCTCCTCCTGCTGACCCTGGGCTCTAACACCGCTAGTTTTTGCCCGGAAATGCGCGCTGCACAGAGAAAAACACCCGCCAATGTGTTAGTGGGGTTCAGAACCGCCAGCTGTTCCCCTGCTGTGTATCCGGCATCGTGTCCAGCACAAGCCACGCTGGCACAACCGACCAAAAGCTGCCACCAGTGCAGGCTTCGGCCTACACTCTGCTCCTCTCCTCCTCCTGCTGCCCCTGGGCTCAAACACCGCTAGTTTTTGCCCGGAAATGCGCGCTGCACAAAGAAAAACACCAGAAAAAGTGTTAGAGGGGTTCAGCACCGCCAGCTGTTCCCCTGCTGTGTAGCCGGCATCGTGTCCAGCACAAGCCACGCTGACACAACCGGCCAAAAGCTGCCACCAGTGCAGGCTTCGGCCTACACTTTGCTCCTCTCCTCCTCCTGCTGACCCTGGGCTCAAACACCGCTAGTTTTTGCCCGGAAGTGCTAGCTGCACAGAGAAAAACACCAGAAAAAGTGTTAGTGGGGTTCAGCACCGCCAGCTGTTCCCCTGCTGTGTAGCCGGCAACGTGTCCTGCAAACGCCACGCAGGCACATGAACTGAAATTGAAGGGAGCCTGCCCCCCACCCCCAGGTGTTTCTATGTATAACAGCCACCTTGTACAGCAGTACTGCTGCATTTGTACAAGGTGGCTGACTTTTTCTCCTTGCCCACGTGGAACTCAACACGTACAAAATGTGTCTCATTAGAGACCATTACAATGTCCCTGAGGTGTGACTTTCCTTTTTAATGACACACAGCCCCCCCATTGTTAGCGCTGGCCGTCTTCTGACACCATTGGTTGGCTGGCTGTGCCTGTGCGTCCGCCCTGCCCGACACAACGCCCCTCGTTGTCTCATATATTTTGACTGCGAGGGTGTGATTGATGGGCACGAGCAGTGCATATGTTCGCCTGTCTTCACTCCCCTCCTTCCGCCTTCTTCAGACTGTGCGGCCTCATGGCCGTGGCAGGCGATAAGGGATCAGCTGAGGCCGCCCAGTCTGAAGCAGGTGTAAGGACATGTGTGAGCGGCGAACATATTTACTGCACAAGGCCACGAATCCCAGCACCGCAGTGTGACTTTATGAAAAGGCACTGTGTGTCTGGGATTTATGGCCATCGTTAACCGCACCGGCCAACATGAAATGAGGTCATAAGACGGCCTGCACTAACAGGGTATTGCCAAGGGATAACACAAGAGCGCAGTGTCCTGTACTGCAAATAACAACGGTAAGGAATCTGCGCTCAGCACCTAGGTGTAAATTTTGACACCTGTGCTGCGTCTTCTTCAAAAGAAAAGTCACGCCTCCACTACTGTTTGACAGTATAATGGGCTAAATAATGTACGTGTTTTATTCTGCGTGTGCAAGGAGCAAAATTAAGAGAGCAACTTTTGACTTGTGCAGCATATATGCTGCACAAGGTGTGGCTCTTGTACCTTGCAACACCTGAGGGGGGGTTAAAGGTTACCTTTGAAATTGGTTCAACTAGGCTTCGGCCTGCACTCTGCTCCTCTCCTCCTCCTGCTGACCCTGGGCTCTAACACCGCTAGTTTTTGCCCTGAAGTGCTAGCTGCACAGAGAAATACACCAGCCAATGTGTTAGTGGGGTTCAGCACCGCCAGCTGTTCCCCTGCTGTGTAGCCGGCATCGTGTCCAGCACAAGCCACACTGGCACAACCGACCAAAAGCTGCCACCAGTGCAGGCTTCGGCCTACACTCTGCTCCTCTCCTCCTGCTGCTGCCCCTGGGCTCAAACACCGCTAGTTTTGGCCCGGAAGTGCTAGCTGCACAGAGAAAAACACCAGCCAATGTGTTAGTGGGGTTCAGCAACGCCAGCTGTTCCCCTGCTGTGTAGCCGGCAACGTGACCTGCAAACGCCACGCAGGCACATTAACTGAAATTGAAGGAAGCCTGCCCCTCACCCCCAGGTGTTTCTATGTATAACAGCCACCTTGTACAGCAGTACTGCTGCATTTGTACAAGGTGGCTGACTTTTTCTACTTGCCCACGTGGAACTCAACACGTACAAAATGTGTCTCATTGAGACCATTCCACTGTCCCTGAGGTGTGACTTTCCTTTCTAATGATACGCAGCACCACCCTTGGTAGCGCTTCCCGTCTTTTGACATCATTGGTCAGCTGGCTGCCCCTGTGCGTCCGCCCTGCTCCAAACAACGCCCCTCGGTTTGTTATTTTTTTTGTCAGCGAGGGTGTGGTTTATGGGCACGAGCAGTGCATATGTTCGCCTGTCGTCACTCATCTCCTTCCGCCTTCTTCAGACTGTGCAGCCTCATGGCCGCGGCATGCGAGAAGGGATCAGCAGAGGCCGCCCAGTCTGAAGCAGGTGTAAGGACGTGTGTGAGCGGCCAAAATATTTACTGCTCAAGGCCACGAATCCCAGCACCGCAGTGTGACTTTATTAAAAGGCACTGTGGGTCTGGGATTTATGGCCATCGTTAACCGCATCGGCCAACATGAAATGAGGTCATAAGACGGGCAGCGCTAACAGGGCATTGCCAAGGGATAACACAAGAGCGCAGACTCCTGTACAGCAAATAACAATGCTCAGGAAGCTGCACCAAGCACCAAGGCGTTATTTGGGACACCTGTGCTGCGTCTCCTTAAAAAGCCAAGTCACGCATCCACTACAGTATGACTGTAGAATGGGCTAAATTGTGTACGTCTTTCATTCAGCGTGTGCAAGTAGACAAATTAATAGAGCAACCTTTCACTTGTGCAGCATTAATACTGCACAAGGTGTGTCTCTTGTACTTTGTAACACCTGAGGGGGGTTAAAGGTTTCCTTTGAAATTGGTTCAACTAGGCTTCGGCCTACACTCTGCTCCTCTCCTCCTGCTTCACCACGGGCTCTAACATCGCTAGTTTTTGCCCGCAAGTGCTAGCTGCACAGAGAAAAACACCCGCCATTGTGTTAGTGGGGTTCAGCAACGCCAGCTGTTCCCCCACTGTGTAGCCGGCAAAGTGTCCTGCAAATGCAACGCAGACACAAAGCTGCCTCCAGTGCAGGCTTCGGCCTACACTCTGCTCCCCCTGCTTACCCTTTGCTCCAGCACTGCTAGTTGGGGCTCTAGGAAGACAATCTTTCATAGGCAACGCATCTGGGTTCCAGCACCGCCAGCTGGTTCTCGGCAGTGTTTTTGTCACGGGTACTCCCTCGTGCCCAGCCTGGTTCCAGCACTGTCAGCTGTTTCCGGGTTGTGTCAAACTCGCTGAGACGCCTATGCTTGCCCGGTCGTGTTGCGGTCGGGTTAGCCAACTCCAGGGTGCCTCCAGTTTAGGAGCTTCCTATGTGGGCTGCATGAATTGGTAGTCAAGGCTGGTTCTGTAGTGCCAGTAGGCCCAGCTCCCCCTGTAGGACTGTTGGGGTTCGGTAACTGCGGCTGCCTCGCGGCCTAGCTGTTCTCTCCTCTCCTGTGGGCCTTCGGGTCCACCTCCTGGTTCCAGCACCGTCAGCTGGTTCCGGGCCGAGCCTTTGGCTTAGGTGCCTCCTCCTGGGTATCCCAGTTCCGCCAACGCCAGGCGGTCCTAGGTAGTGCTTTTAAGCGCGGGCACCTACAGCTTAGTAACCGGGTTCCAGCACCGTCAGCTGGTCCTCGGTCGTGCCATTGGCTCTTGCACACTGGGGCAACGCATCTGGGTTCCAGCACCGCCAGCTGGTTCTCGGCAGTGTTTTTGTCACAGGTACTCCCTCGTGCCAAACCTGGTTTCAGCACCGTCAGCTGTTTCCGGGTTGTGACAAACTCGCTGAGACGCCTATGCTTGCCCCGTCGTGTTGCGGTCGGGTTAGCCAACTCCAGGGTGCCTCCAGTTTAGGAGCTTCCTATGTGGGCTGCATGAATTGGTAGTCAAGGCTGGTTCTGTAGTGCCAGTAGGCCCAGCTCCCCCTGTAGGACTGTTGGGGTTCGGTAACTGCGGCTGCCTCGCGGCCTAGCTGTTCTCTCCTCTCCTGTGGGCCTTCGGGTCCACCTCCTGGTTCCAGCACCGTCAGCTGGTTCCGGGCCGAGCCTTTGGCTTAGGTGCCTCCTCCTGGGTATCCGAGTTCCGCCAACGCCTGGCGGTCCTCGGTAGTGCTTTTAAGCGCGGGCACCTACAGCTTAGTAACCGGGTTCCAGCACCGTCAGCTGGTCCTCGGTCGTGCCATTGGCTCTTGCACACTGGGGCAACGCATCCGGGTTCCAGCACTGCCAGCTAGTTCTCGGCAGTGTTTTTGTCACAGGTACTCCCTCATGCCAAACCTGGTTTCAGCACCGTCAGCTGTTTCCGGGTTGTGTCAAACTCGCTGAGACGCCTATGCTTGCCCCGTCGTGTTGCGGTCGGGTTAGCCAACTTCAGGGTGCTTCCAGTTTAGGAGCTTCCTATGTGGGCTGCATGAATTGGTAGTCAAGGCTGGTTCTGTAGTGCCAGTAGGCCCAGCTCCCCCTGTAGGACTGTTGGGGTTCGGTAACTGCGGCTGCCTCGCGGCCTAGCTGTTCTCTCCTCTCCTGTGGGCCTTCGGGTCCACCACCTGGTTCCAGCACCATCAGCTGGTTCTCGGCAGTGTCTTTTGCTCTTGTACCTTCTGCTCCCCATCCTGGTTCCAGTACCGTCAGCTGGTTCCGGGCAGAGCCTTTGGCTTAGGTGCCTCCTTCTGGGTATCCAAGTTCCACCAACGTCAGGTGGTCCTTGGTAGTGCTTTCAGGCACGGGTACCTCCTGCTTAGTAACCGGTTTCCAGTAACGTCAGCTGGTCCTCGGTAGTTCCATTTCCTCTTGGACCTTCGGCTACCCATCCGGGTTCCAGTACCATCAGCTGGTTCTCGGCAGTGTCTTTTGCTCTTGTACCTTTTGCTCCCCATCCTGGTTCCAGTACCGTCAGCTGGTTCCGGGCAGAGCCTTTGGCTTAGGTGCCTCCTTCTGGGTATACGAGTTCCGCCAACGTCAGGCGGTCCTTGGTAGTGCTTTTTAGCACGGGTACCTCCTGCTTAGTAACCGGGTTCCAGTAACGTCAGCTGGTCCTCGGTAGTTCCATAGGCTCTTAAACCTTCGGGTAGCCATCCGAGTTCCAGTTCCATCAGCTGGTTCTTGGCATTTTCTCAGCCTTCCTGTACCTTCTGCTACATTTCCAAGTTGAAGACCCTAACGTCGACGACCAGAAAGACCACCCCGATGACGACGACGACGACGGCGGAGACGGCGACGGCGGAGACGACGACGGCGGAGACGACGACACTGGAGACGACGACCCTGGAGACGACGAGATGGAAGACCGAGAAGCAGAAGAACAAGAGGCTGCAGAACAAAGAGCAGAAGAACATTAAGCATAACACTTAATATCAGAGCAAAAGATATTATCTAAATTATATGCAGAAGAAGACTAAGCAGTGTATGGGGGTGAGTCCGTTCCTCCTCGTGGTGCTCCTGGATAAAGCCTGATGCTGCAGGCCAAACTGAACGCGGACAAATGTAACTTTTGTGACTGGCAGAACGGAAGGTGTAATCTTCCAACTTTTATAGATAACAACTACGGGAATGCCTGTCACAAATGAGAATATGATAAAGAAGTAGAATAGGAAGAATAATAACAGTTGAATAAAATGAATATGTAGAATAGGAAGAATAATAATAGTTGAATAAAATGAATATGAAGAATGTAATAAAAAAAAAAAAGGTAAAGGATGAAGAAGAAGATGAATAAGGTGAAGAAGAAGTTGATGTCAAAGATACTGATGATGATGAAGATGAAAGTGTGGGAAAAGTAAAAAAGAAAGAAGGGGAAGGGCGTGGAATAGTGAAACATCAATATCTGACAAAATAAAAAAAAAATTTACATAGTCAATATCTTTGTCACTCCGAACGTCTTTCAAAAAAAAAAAAAAATGCTATTCTATTTGATTGGGCTAAACCTCTATGACTTTAATGTCTCCGCCACCTCCCCAAATACATCCTGCATTATTCTTAGTTGTTTTCCTTCAAGTAGAATGAACCTACAAGGAAAGAAAGGGTTTATTTTAATTCCGATATTTTGGTCCCATTGACTTGCATTGGGATCGGGTATCGGTATCGGCGATATCCGATATTTTTTGAATATCGGCCGATCCTATCCGATACCGATACTTTCCGATATCGGAAGGTATCGCTCAACACTACACATGATTAATGATTTTAATAGTGTCTGTACGTTTACATATACTGGTTGGTAACCAGTTCATGCAGCATTACATGAACACCCAATTTATTACATTATGGCTGGATAGAACAAGGAAAGCAAGTGTTGCCATCCACCTTTGTGTCTTCCCTATTTCCTCATAGATTGTAAGCAAGACCCTCATTCTTCTCGGTATCTGTTGTTTATGTGATTATTGTTATTCTGTAATGTCTTTAATTGTCTGTACAAGTCCCCTCTAGAATGTAAAGTGATGCAGAATATGTTGGTGCTATAGAAATAAGATTATTATTATTATTTATTATTATTATGAAAGGTCAAATTTCAGCATGTGGGCAGGTCACAAATCAGTCGGTGAAAAGGCAAATTAAAGCACTACTGCAGCTAAGCTAGTGTGGTGAAAGCCTGAGATGACTTTCGGAAATGTGCGCTGACACAGCGTACCTTGGCAAGTAGGTCTGACAAGTCGGGGTATATTTTTAAAAACGCTGTACAACTAAGTTCAGTATGTGGGCCATGCATGGAATGCATATATCAGCTTGCCAAGCTTTAAAGCCACGACAAGGTTACACCCATTATCTCTCATTTCCAAACCTGGTTGGAGGTTCAGCAGGGAAAGCCACTGATCAGTTTGTTATTTTGTCCCCTTCAACAGCTTGGTTGTATAGTGAGCTTTCTTTACCTAAACAGATGAGCTTCAGTAGTGCATGCTGCTCTTTTGCCAAGGCAGTGCTGCAGACCTCCCAGCTGGGGAGTGATAAGGCTAGTTTCGGTGATGAGGAAGAGAGACAGGAATTGTAATGCGATGAGACTGAAACCCTGATTTAAGTTGCCACCGCTATTCTTGATGTCAGTAAGAACTGTGATGTCCCAGTCCTCTGACTCTGTCCCAGACTCCATCAGGTGGTTCAGCCAGTGTGCCATAAGAGAAATGTAATGTCCCTGTCCAGAACTTGTCCAGGTGTCTGTGGTAAAGTAGACCTTCCCTGAGACTGTGTTGGCCAGAGAACGGCTGATGTTGTGTAACACGTGTTTATCTAACGTGTTGATAACAAACCAGTAAAAATAGAGTCGGATTAGAATCAAGTACCCTGGGACTGCCTCCGCCAATAGGTCACAAAAAGTCTCAGTTCCCACAAGTCGAAAATGGCAACCTTTCCAGGGCTAAAAATCTGTTAATGTAGGTATTTAGCATTTTTGCCTGTGGGTGGATATTTCTGTTTCTGTTAAATATCTGGGGCAGGGTCAAGTGAACGCTGTGCTGGGAAAACGAACTGGACATGGTTGCTGACTGTTGTGTCTCTGTAACTGCAGGTTGTGGGCAGGAGGCATCAGCGACTGCTTCATGGACAGCAAATTGGGAAGGCCATAACAAAGGGAAAAGGGCAGTGGTTTCACCATCAGAAAAAGAGTTTGTACCCAGGCATTCGGCCCTCCTACTGGGATGCCTGGTTGCCTTGTGCTTTTGCAAGCTGGTGGTGCTAAGATTGGCAGTGTTCTTGCCTATTTCTAGTTTGGATTGGCAGTGTTAGAAGTCAAGTTCCCACCGCTGCACATGGGGAATCTCGAACCATGTCTGCTGCGGTCTCCCATTCTGCATCAGCCGCAGTGGAGCCTGCTCAGCAGAGACGTCGGTACCAGCGTCTCACTGAATCTGATACTGTGCAAAGGGTTACTGTTGCCTCTCCAGGCTTTACTATTGTACCCTGCACTGGTCTGCGGCGAGCAGGCTTTTCTGGGACTAAGTCCTGCTTTGCAGACATTGAGCATGCCCAGGGCAAGATCTCTCAGTGGAGATCAAGGGTCACATGCTCAGGTACTGCAGCAACTTCCATTGGTTCTCCAGGAAGGCCCTGTACCTGATCAAGTTCTGTGGCAGCCTTCCATTGGTTCTTCTTGGAAGGTCCTGTAGATGCTACAACTATAAAGGGTTATCATGACCGCATGGCCATGCGCTAGTGTCAATTTATATATGAGCTCAGGGCCAGTGTGGTCATGTTTTGTATGCAGTCAGGGACCCGGCTGAAATAAGCCCCTAGAATGCTGGCACCTCCGGCGAGGAGTTTTGTGTGTGTGTGTATTCAGGGACCCGACTGAAATTAGCCCCTAGAATGCTGGCACCTCCAGTGAGGAGTTTCATGTTTGTATTTGACTGCATGACCACCATCTGCTCTGCTAAGTAGCTGTGTGCCTCTGTGAGCCAAACAGGGCACAGCATTATATTTGCTAACAGACTCTGTGAAGTAACAGAGTCTGTTTATACCACTGTATAGTACCGCCATATCTAGCTGCAGGTGCTTTCCTGCACGGTGGATCCCGGGTTGCGAATGCCCCAACTTCCTCTAATAAATATATATTCGGTGCGTTCTGCCAACCCTAACAAGCAGATGATGCAAATTACAGTTGTTTTGTCTGAAGGTATTTCAGAAAAAAACTGCAATACATGAGGAACGCACCCTCGGCCTGTTATCCAGCCGAGTTTGGGGGATCTGTGGAACAGTTGATCAAGTTCTCCCCCTGGTTAAACAAAAACTACTGTGCTCACTAGGCATGCCACCTTGCCAGGTTGGATCAGTGGCCTCATCATTGACCACATCATCTTTCAATTTCTCAATCTGATACTTCTCCTCCTTCTAAGTTGCGATTTTATGGCAACTGTGCATCATGATTATCCTCCACCTCTTCAGGCATGAATTGACCTTCTTCATGTGGCTTTCTCCTGCCCGTGGGTGCTTAAATGTTTGAGCATCACTAAACTCCACCTCCTTATGACCCAGTTTTATGGTGCACGTTGAGAGGCCTGAATAATTACAAGGGAACGTAAACAGTTCCAGCGTTTGGGTCATATGTTTCCTTTGACTCTTGATAGTGGGAGGAAGGAGGACCAGGTTGATGCTACTGAAACTCAACCGTGTGGAAGACTTTGTGGTGCTGCTTGCTAACACACTGGAGCCTTTGTTTGTCATCCAACCCACAATATCCTCACTCTTGTCTGGGTTCGTCTGTTGTGTAGCGCGCTGATCACATTTTGACAGGAATCTAGAACGAGATCCATTCACCTTCTGATCTGTGACACAGCCTTGGTGGGCACCCCCACATCCACGTCCCTTAACATCACCCTTTCTAATATTGAATGCTTTATGCCTATAAAAAAAATCCTGGCTTTATTTTGATAAGTACTCTCACAGAGGTGTTATGTAAAATTCAATATTTAGCAATGTGTGGCAATTTCTGTTAAAGATATCAGCTTTATTATATGTGGCAACAGCGGACTCACGAAAATTAGAGGTAAATAGTCACGTATACGAATGCCTGCAGGCTTTGCACCAGTCCCAAAACTGCTAGATGTAGATACGCTATTTATTAAATCAACAGGAAATTATGATTTTTTTTATATACCTCTTGTAATAATTGCAAAGTGTACTGTGATGTCCCCATCATGGCGTCTTTCAGCCTGTAAGATACAGACCCCTTGAGTTAATTTTTGGAAACCTTTGTACATTGTGCAAAAGTCAAATTTCTTCTCTCAATCTCTATCTATTGTATTATTATAATTTGTTTATTGTGTTGCCCTTTTATCCGGTAGCCTAATGTTGATTTTTGGACATTTTGGTACATGAATGCATTAATATGCGCCACACAATTCTTCAAGTTTCAGCCTTACACAGAATAATAATATGAGTAATGAAACCTGCTCTCTATATATTCTGCTAGTTGGAAAACCTCACCCACACTTCCCTTTATAAATGGAAATTCGATGTAATACCTCTGTTAGCATACGCCATATACTGCTCATATACACAACACCACAGTAGGTGGGCGGAATGCCTTGGTACAAAATCTGTGTCTGATGGTGAAACTACTGACCCTTCCCCTGTGTTACATCATTCCCACTCTCCTGTCTAGGAAGGAGGTGCTGAGGTCTTGAGTCCACAACCTGCAGTTGCACAGACACAACAGTCAGCAACACGTCCAATTTGTTGTCCCAGCACAGCGTTCCGTTGTCCCTTGTCATCATACAGTATATGTCTGTTCACAAATTGTTAGATAGGGCATACATATTCATTAGCACTTTACTTTGTGCGGTGTTGGACTTTTCCAGGCTCCTAAATGAGACGTCTGTCTCTTTATTAAACTGCCACTTCTCTTACATTTTCTAAATTTGGGTCCTTAGAAAAAAATAGTGGTAGGGTATTGGACTGTTTCTATACATTTTAAGCACTTCTAAGAGACTGGTTTAATTCACTCCCCAGACCTAATCAGGCCGCAGCTTTACACATATTGGAACATGGTAATTTGGCATGCTAAGGCCTTTTCCTGAGCTCTCTAGCACTGTCTGTAACCTTAGTAATACACTCAGCAGACACTCTCTGGGACATATCCTGTATTTACTCCATTGTCGCTCAAAGCCATGTAAAATATATATTCTGCCTGTCTCTTTCCCTTGAGGAGGCTGCTTCCAAGTAAAATGAGGTTTGTACATCTTCCTGACATGGGTTTCAGGCCTGATAGATTGAGCACAATACAGGCCTTCACTTGCATATAGTGTATTCAGAATTTAATTCTAATGCTTTTAATGTCTGGTAGAATCCAAATAACTGACATTGATCACACAGCTCCCCCAACTACTGTATTATATTCACCTTACAACGGCTTCACCCACTATGACAGTTGTTCCATTGGGATCCGATGGCAAAAATGAACTGTGGAGCTTACAAAATGCAGGTTTCACAGCACCTGATGGCCCTCTGAAAATTTGAAGCAAGGGCCGTATAATGACATGGCTGTGGACACGATGGTTGTGGCGGGAGAAGCCAAAAATTCAAATGGGCATTTTTAAAATGGCATTGTAAAGGGATGGAGAATATGTATTCCACTATCTTGCTAACTATTTGGCATGAGGGAAGGACCTCCCAAATGTAGGAGTGAGAGCCCTCACAAATGTTAATGGAAAAATACTAAAGCCAAAATGCTCCTTATGAACATTTGCTAAAGGGGAGGGCTTTTTTGCGTTATATACATGTAATTATGAATGATAAATATTTCTTATAATTTTTCCCTTTAAAAAAAATTTTGGTTTGGTAGGTCTTTTTAAAAATCCGTAAAACCGTTGCAATAGTCTGACAACATTATTCCCAGGTACCATATGTGAGTCTGAAAGGCATGCAGGCATCTTCTCCATGCTGTTTCCATTTTGTTTTAGCTCTTTCCCATCCATTTCTGCTTTTTTCCCATGCCCCCAGACCTGTTTGTTGGGTCCATCTGAAAAATATTCGGCTTTCCCATTGACTTGCATTGGATTCATTATTCGGTGCGAAAACACAGATATTAGATATTATTTATGCCCGTTTTCCATAATCCAAATATTTCACTGTTCACTCATCACTATTGATTACCTATAGTTGAACTTAGAGTATGGACACTTATGGTGAAATAGGTAGCATGCTGCCGAAACTCTTCCCACTATGATAGCAAATTGCCACATGATTTTGCTTCACAATCGTGCTGTCATTAGCCTGCTACAGGTAGTCGAGCTTTAGTTGCAATGACACCACAATGTTGTACAGTCTAACTGTACTCGAAACCGTCATATAATAGGAGATTAGGAGATATAGACATCACTTGTTCATAGTCAAGATGTTTCAAATGAAAATTTACATCTCTATGATAAATTTGCATGCAGCAGATATGTTGTTGAAATTTCTGTAACTGAAAATCAGAGTAATTCAGCTGCATAGATTTCTTTCTGTAGCAAGCATTTCATTTTTTGAGGCATTTTTCCCCATCTCCACATACCCTTAAATGGCATCTTTCAATGTATAACAGATGAAATGTTGGCACTCTGTCTTCCTAGGATCAATACTTTATTAGAAATCCATGTGCATGAATGACAATACTATGATCACACAATCTGACATATTTCAGAACAGAATTCCGTAGTGATAGATGTCATGAAACATCTATGACTAAGGAATTGTAATCCAAAACACGTCAGATTATTTGATGATTTTACCACTATTTTTACATGGATTTCTAATAAATAGTGATGAGCGAGCACTAAAATGCTCTGTTGCTCGTTACTCAAGACGAGCAAATGGTAATGCTCGAATGCTCAACCTGAGTAACTAGTATCTGAGTACTAGTAACTTCCATTAGTCAGAGGTAAATTCAAACATTATTCAGGCAGCCCCCCCGGAGGCCTGGAGGGGTCTAACATTTGCTCAAATTGATGGAAACAGTGCTAAAATAGCATGTGAACATCATGGGGAAGACCCCCTAGAAGCATCTCTGAATCCCAGGTCGCTGCTGGGAACAATGTTGTCAGAGTATTATGCCACTTTTACGGACTGAAAATAAAACATACAAAACAAAAGATAAAAAGGATTTTATTGGAAAAAAATGGTAAGAAACATTCTTTCCAGGATAATGAATTGCACATAAGACAAAAAAATAAGAGAAAAAACATGCTCCTCCATACTTTGGGCTATATTCACATGTAGTGTTTTTGCTGCATTTTTGCACGTTTACATTGCTTTCAATTGTGAAAAAAAAATTCACTGTAAAATGTCATTTTAACATTTTACTACCTTATCAGGACATGTAGTGTGTGTGAAACATTATCAGACACATTCTGTTTAATTTATGAAGGAGAAACTCTGAAAGTAACAAAGTTTCTTTTTGGGGGGCCATCAGGATGTTCTCTTTATTTTTAGAGGGCCATCAGGCATCTTGTGGACAGATATGACCAAGATAGAGCTTTTTGGTAAAACACATCATTCTACTGTTTATTATAATGTGGACAAATCTGAACTCATTATCTTTCCTCCATCACGCATATCTTCCCTACCTGATCTATCTATCAAAATAAATGAAATCACACTTCCCCCTGTCCCCAAAATCCGCTGCCTCGGAGTAACCCTTGACTCTGCCCTGTCCTTCAAACTGCACATTCAAGCTCTCGCTACCTCTTGTCACCTCCAGCTCAAAAATATTTCCAGAATCCGTCCTTTCCTCAACCCACACTCAACCAAAATACTCGTGCATGTCCTAATCATCTCCCGCCTAGACTATTGCATCATCCTCCTCTGTGGCCTACCTTCTAACACTCTCACACCACTTCAGTCCGTCCTTAACTCTGCTGCCCAACTAATTAATCTCTCTCTTCGCTACACTCCTGCTTCCCCTCTTTGCAAATCCCTTCACTGGCTCCCAATTTCCCAGCGCATCCAGTTTAAATTACTAACACTGACCTACAAAGCCATCCATAACCTTTTACCTCCGTATATTTCCATATTAATCTCTCAATATCTTCCCTCACGTAATCTCGGGTCCTCCCAAGACCTCCTTCTCTCCTCCACGCTTATTCGCTCCTCACCCAATAACCTCCAAGACTTTTCTTGAATATCACCCATCCTCTGGAATTCTGTGCCCCAACACGTCCGGTTATACACTACTTTTGAATCCTGAAAACCCACCTCTTCAAAGGAGCTTACAGCCTGTAAAGATCACACGGCCACCTCAACACCATTGGAGCTTCTGCAACCCTTGACCGACTGTCTCCTTCCCCATAATCCTGCAGAATGTAAGCCCGCAAGGGTCCTCTTCCCTCTGTACCAGTCTGTCATTGCTAGTTTTGTTTACTGTAAGTGATATTTGTATTTTAACTCTTTCTCATGTACAGCACCATGGAATTAATGGTGCAATATAAATAATAATAAATAAATAAAATGAGGCCTACAAATAAAAGAACACTAGTTACAGTCAAATATGGTGGAGCTTCAAAGATATTTTGGGGTTGTTTTGCTGCCTCTGGCACTGGGTACCTTGACTGTATGCAAGGCATCATGAAATTTGAAGATTTCCAAAGAATTTTGGTTTGAAATGTAGTGACCAGTGTCAATGTAGTGACCAGCAGGACAATGACCCCAAACATACTTCAAGTAATTCCAGCTCCAGTAGCTCAAAGTCTCCCACCACTACCTCTTACATAAAGATTCTACAGAGAAGCTGCAAATGGACACATTAAATCAGTTAATTTTGCCTGCTTTAATTAAGTAAAAGATCACCCTAAAATCACAAATCTGTCAATGAGTATATGGAAAAAAGCAATCAAGTTATGCACTCTGGAAGAGATGTTTGTGACAGAATGAACACTCCTTTACAGCAGATGATGCCTAGTACCTATCTCTTCACTAAATGCAGCTAGCAGCAGTATTAATAGGGAATAAAATAGATGTTATCTTGATTTTTTTTTTGTAAAGGTTGCGGCAGCAATTACTATAAGGTAATAATCCCTGACTTAATGCCTGAAATAACGCTATCCCTACACCAAAGCTCACTCAACATGAACTGCAGATACAATCAGTATTATTAAAGAATAGAATATATTTCAATTGGCCCTGAAAAAAGCTATTAGTTTAATGTATCAGCATCAAGGACTGTTATTTCATCAACCTTGCTGGAGAATATAGTGGAGCATTTCGCATCTAATCTGCCTGACATGAAGGAGACCACGATCTTCTGTACTTACTGTACAATAATAATATAATAATAATCTTTATATAGTGCCAACATATTCCCCGTTGCTTTACAGTTTAACAGTTTCAAACACAAAAGTCTTAAGTAACAACATTAACAATACAATAATTAAAGCAAAATAAGACGACCCTGCTCGTGAGAGCTTACAATCTACAATGAGGTGGGGGAGATACAAAGCACAGGTGTGTATTTACAATGAATTTATCTCCGTTTCATGAATTGCACTAATTGCTAGTATTTTCTAATTGCTATATCTTGGTCACTTGAATCTTTATTCTGAATTTATGAATTTTTAAGTTCTACATTATATAGTTCAAGCACTATATGTAGGGCATTGTGCTACTAACGTGTGGTCCATATTGAGTATTAAAGATTTTTTGAGCACCTATATGTGACAGGACGCTATCAATTTGATCATCATTGAGTACTGTGCAGTATTACTGCCCTTTATGGATCTAGGGCAGCCGTGTGTTTTGTTTTCTTGGCTTGGGTGTACTACTTTATTTATTAATGTAAATTATCCCTTATTGTTTTACTCAGCCTTGAAGCTATGCATTGAGTTGTATTAATGTTCTATATTTAATTGATATTTTGAGAGGGCTGACTAATTTTTATGACTGCATATAATTTTTTGAATTGGTACTAATTATTGGATGGAGTGCAATGCACTGTTAGCAGCTTTTTTGTAATGTATCCCTTCTTATTTTTTGTATTGTACATATATGTTTAATAAAAATACATTTTAACCCCTTTCTGACCTCGGACGGGATAGTACGTCCGAGGTCAGATCCCCTGCTTTGATGCAGGGCTCCGCGGTGAGCCCGCATCAAAGCCGGGACATGTCAGCTGTTTTGAACAGCTGACATGTGCCCGTAATAGGTGCGGGCAGAATCGCGATCTGCCTGCACCTATTAACTAGTTAAATGCCGCTGTCAATCGCAGACAGCGGCATTTAACTACCATTTCCGGCCGGGCAGCCGGAAATGACGTCATCGCCGACCCCCGTCACATGATCGGAGGTCGGCGATGCTTCAGAATAGTAACCATATTGGTCCTTGAGACCTCTATGGTTACTGATCCTCGGCAGCTGTGAACGCCACCCTGTGGTCGGCACTCACAGCACACCTGCAATTCTGCTACATAGCAGCGATCTGATGATCGCTGCTATGTAGCAGAGCCGATTGTGCTGTGCCTGCTTCTAGCCTCCCATGGAGGCTATTGAAGCATGGCAAAAGTAAAAAAAAAAAGTTAAAAAAATGTGAAAAAAATAAAAAAAATATAAAAGTTTAAATCACCCCCCTTTCGCCCCAATCAAAATAAATGAATAAAAAAAAAATCAAATCTACACATATTTGGTATCGCCGCGCTCAGAATCGCCCGATCTATCAATTAAAAAAAAGCATTAACCTGATCACTAAACGGCGTAGCGAGAAAAAAATGCGAAACGCCAGAATTACGCTTTTTTGGTCGCCGCGACATTGCATTAAAATGCAATAACGAGCGATCAAAAGAACGTATCAGCACCAAAATGCTATCATTAAAAACGTCATCTCAGCACGCAAAAAACAAGCCCTCAACCGACCCCAGATCATGAAAAATGGAGACGCTACGGGTATCGGAAAATGGCGCAATTTTTTTTTTTTTTAGCAAAGTTTGGAATTTTTTTTCACCACTTAGGTAAAAAATAATCTAGTCATGTTAGGTGTCTATGAACTCGTAATGACCTGGAGAATCATAATGGCAGGTGAGTTTTAGCATTTAGTGAACCTAGCAAAAAAGCCAAACAAAAAACAAGTGTGGGATTGCACTTTTTTTTGCAATTTCACCGCACTTGGATTTTTTTTCCCGTTTTGTAGTACACGACATGCTAAAACCAATGATGTCGTTCAAAAGTACAACTCGTCCCGCAAAAAATAAGCCTGCACATGGCCAAATTGACGGAAAAATAAAAAAGTTATGGCTCTGGAAAAGAGAGGAGTGAAAAACGAACACGGAAAAACGAAAAATCCCAAGGTCATGAAGGGGTTAATTTTCTACTATGGCATTTACTTCCATTGTGTTTGTAGGAGTAATATGCCTCCTTCTGAGGTGCAGGATCCAGTAGCCGGAACACCGAGGGAGCAACAGTTCTTTATGCCTTGCTCCAGAGACCGGCAGGACAGCTAATTTCAAGCTACTGATCCTCCCTATACCCAGGAGGCATGGTGGCAACTTGTGCGGGCTGGGGTGTGCTAGAGTCCCCATAAAAAGCCTCAGGCCACCAGTCATATGGGTTTGTCCTATCCATTATGAGGACAGAGAGAGACATAATATCTAGAACATCTACAACAGTTGTGAGGACCTTATGAGAGTCTCAGCAATAAGGTACAACAACACCTAGGCACTAGAGGAAGGCTACTGATTTCCACCTGGATATGGGGACTCTGGATTTGCCTCCAAACCAGCCGGACTCTGCCTGCCCTGTGATCTGGTGCTCTGGACTGTGGATGCTGAAGCCTTCAGTAAAAAGGTAAAGAGACTGCAACCTTGTGTCCTCGTTCTTCACTGCGCCTCGCACCATCCACCATCTACACTCTGGGAAGCCCTGGGGACACACTTCACCTGTGGGAAGGTATACCATCTAGCTGCCATACCATCACCCCAGCGGACCCCTAAGCAGCGTCGGTCACCCTAACCAAATACCACAGGTGGCATCACGAACATTTCCACTTTAAAGACCTTTCCCCCTTTTACAACAGACCGCCCGAGGGCCACGGACCAGGTCAGCCACCATGACATCCCCCTTGAGAACCAAAGCGCCCGGTACTGAGTACCCCACTACTCTACGGGGGGGCTCCACTAGCATGATCACCCTGTCGATATGGTGGTTGAGGAAGAAGAGAAAGAGGAAGACAACACTCATGCACTTGGGTAGAAGTAATAAGATGTATAATTATGTGCTTAATTCTAAAACTCTGGGCAAAACCGTCAATGAAAAAGACCTGGGTGTATGGGTGGATGACAAACTTAAATTCAGTGGCCAGTGTCAGGCAGCGGCTGCAAAGGCAAATAAAATAATGGGATGCATTAAAAGAGGCATAGATGCTCATGAGGAGAACATAATTTTACCTCTATACAAGTCACTAGTTCGACCACACTTAGAATACTGTGCACAGTTCTGGTCTCCGGTGTTTAAGAAAGACATAGCTGAACTGGAGCGGGTGCAGAGAAGAGCGACCAAGGTTATTAGAGGACTGGGGGGTCTGCAATACCAAGATAGGTTATTACACTTGGGGCTATTTAGTTTGGAAAAGCGAAGACTAAGGGGTGATCTTATTTTAATGTATAAATATATGAGGGGACAGTACAAAGACCTTTCTGATGATCTTTTTAATCATAGACCTGAAACAGGGACAAGGGGGCATCCTCTGCGGTTGGAGGAAAAAAGGTTTAAGCATAATAACAGACGCGGATTCTTTACTGTAAGAGCAGTGAGACTATGGAACTCTCTGCCGTATGATGTTGTAATGAGTGATTCATTACTTAAATTTAAGAGGGGACTGGATACCTTTCTGGAAAAGTATAATGTTACAGGGTATATACACCAGATTCCTTGATAGGGCGTTGATCCAGGGAACTAGTCTGATTGCCGTATGTGGAGTCGGGAAGGAATTTTTTTCCCCAATGTGGAGCTTACTCTTTGCCACATGGGTTTTTTTTGCCTTCTTCTGGATCAACATGTTAGGGCATGTTAGGTTAGGCTATGGGTTGAACTAGATGGACATATAGTCTTCCTTCAACCTTAATAACTATGTAACTATGTAACACAAAAAAGACAAAATACTAAAGCGTATACCCATGTTTCAGTGGAAAGGGGTGCATGGGAATAGTCCAGGAAAATTAAAAAAAACACTGGATTTGAGCTTGTGTTCCCCTGCTGTCATCCAGTGGTGTTGAGAAGTCTGGGCCAATCCAGCCTTTGTTCATTTTAATTAAAGTCAACCTGTCAGCATTTTCAGTTGATAGGTTGATGCGCTTATCAGTTATAATACCCCCAGCGACCCTAAAAACTCGCTCTGACAAAACACTACCAGCAGGGCAGGCCAGGACCTCCATTGCCTAGAGAGACAGTTCATGCCACGTGTCTTGCTTGAATACCCAATAGTTGTAAGGCACAAAGGAATCAAGAAAAAGGCTGGTATGGTCAGCAAGGTACTCCTTCAGAATCTTCCAAAACTTTTCCCTCCTTGTCAAAGTACCCCGCACATAAGGGCCTGGGTGTTAGGAGGGTCTGAGAAAACTGTCCCAGACCTTTTACAGTGTTCTTCTGCCTCTGCTGCATCTGGTGTGTGCCTCCCTCATATCTACTGCTTGGTTGTCCAAGGAACTCTGACCTCTGCTGCCATCATTGTCAGATGGGAATCTTTTAAAAATTATTCAACTAGGGCCTTCCGGTACTGCAACATTTTATTAGACCTCTCCGCCACAGGAAGGAGAGATGCAAATTTCTCATTATAGTGTGGGTCTAGCAGAGTAACCAACCAGTAATTAGTGTTGGCCAAGATGCCTACAACTTGACGGTCATGAGAAAGATAGCGGAACATAAACTCAGCCATATGTGCCAGACTGCAGACAGCTAAGACCTACCTGTACCCACCATTCTCATCCACATCCTCATCCTCCCTCTTCCCCTCTCCTACTGGTCTTCAGACCATCCATGCTGAACAGATGAGATGAAGTTTTGTGGGTAGTATTGCCTGTAGCGCAAGGAACCAGCTCCTGTTCTTCCTCATCCGCATTATCACCCAATCCGCATTGAGAAGTTGAGATGAGGCTGGCCTGTATAGCAAAAGAATACTGGTCAATATGAATATATGGTTTTATGTATACCTGATGAAGAGAGTGGTTTTCTCTAGAAATGCAATGCTTTAACAAAAACATTGTTTTTAATAATTAATTGGCATGACACCTCCATTGGATCGTCATTCTTTATTAAAATTTTTCATTTGGATTTGTATCTTCACCCTCAGCTGTGAGCTGACGATGAGGGCTGCAGTCTGCTAAAATCAGAGTGGTGCCTGAAATTGCACAACAATTCCAAGTGAGCCTTTTTGGGGTTGATGTCAGCTGTGTAATGTCAGCTGGCATAAAGCCTATGGGTTAGTAGACACCCCATTACTATCCTCACATTTCTCCTCAGAACAACGCTCCATAAGTTGCAAGGGAGTGTAGCGGGATGTCATGGGAACCACAATAGATTACGCTGGAGTTGCGAGGATAATGAGGCATCTATCAGACACCCCATTACTATCCTCATTTTTAACCTCAGAACAACGCTCCATAAGTTGCAAGTTTTTTGTAAAAAATGGGTAAACCAGGGAATGTGTGGGGGAATCTAAATTCAAATAAACTTCTGTTTCCTGTTTGAATCTTTTTATTTTTAAATATGGGGTTAGTAATGGGAGTGTCTGAAAGATGCCTCTACATTACTAACCCCTGGGCTTGATGTCAGCTGATATTACACAGCAGATATTAACCTCAAAAACTATTACCCAGTTTGCCACTACACTTGGGCAATAGGGAAAAGCAGAGGCTAAATGACAGAATTGACGCATCTTATGGATGCACAATTTCTTAGGCAGCTGAGGGCTGGTGTAGAAAGGGGCCAATATCTATGAACATTCCCAGAATATTAATATCAGCCTCCTGCTATCTGCTTTGCCTTAGCTGGTTATTAAACATAGGAGGGACACCAGATCATTTTTTAAAGGTCAGCCCATTTTAATAACCAGCAAAGGCAAAGAAAACAGCTTGGGACTGATATTAATCGGCTGGGAAGATCCATGGCAGCTTATTAAAAATAAGGGGACCACGTGTCCTTTTTAAAATGATTTATTTATTTATTTTATATTGTCCCTACGCTGGTCAGAGAACAATAGCGGTGTCACCTGTGATCCGGAGTTTGTACACATTGGGTCACATGTTGCACCAGCCAATCACAGACCTCAGCCATGCCAATACTTGCCATGGTTGTGATTGCTCCGAAAGTGCCGACAGCCTAAAAGCTTGTTGATTGGCTGCACTGCAGCCTTTCAACAAACTTTATTTGGCACCAAGTAAAACAAGTAAAATAGACTTCTTGGAAAAAGTCCGAGTTCAGGTTCGCTCATCCCTAATCATTGGTTTTTAAAAAAATGTTTGTATACTTTTATAGAAGAAAGTAACATAACTACTTATGCACATTTGTTAAATTTTTGTTCTGAATCTCAATTGGCACTTTGTATCAAAAGGGAATAACCTTCTCTTTAGAGCAGACTGGATCATGCACTATGTATGTACCTATACCCTATTCCCTTTATCTTTTCCCATCCCCCAGTTGAACTTGATGATGTGTCTTTTTTCAGCCATATTATGTAGCTATGAACAGAACCTTAGATTTTAAGATATCAAGATCAAACAGAAGCTGTGTAGAGATGCGTGCTCACACTGCTCAATACTCAATAGAGTAGTGGTGTGCTCAGGTTTACTCCTTTATGTTTTTAAGGTATACTTTTATGAATTACTTTGGATTCTTCGGATTACTTCAGATCTGCATGCAATTTTTTACTTTTTTTATAAAGTGGTAAATGAGGGATAATGTGATGGAGCTTTTGTTCAAATAAAGTGTTTCTTTTATTTTTTATTACCGGGCTAGTAGTGTCAATTTTCTGTTACTAACCCCAGGGGTTATTAACCACAACTGTCATAAACCACAACTACCATTAGCCTGATTGCAATCACTCCAGGGCAATCGGAAAAAGCCAGGCAAAGTGCCAGAATTGGCGCATCTAATGTGATGCAGCAATTCTGGGCTGGCTGCAGTCTTGTATTTTTAGGCTGGGAAGGGCCCAATAATGGATCTCCTCAGCCTGATAATATAAGTCACAACTGTCTGTTTTACCTTGGCTGGTTATCAAAAAATAGGGGAACCCCATTTAATTTTTTAAATTACCGTATATACTCGAGTATAAGCCGACCCGAGTATAAGCCGACCCCCCTAATTTTGCCACAAAAAACTGGGAAAACTTATTGACTCGAGTATAAGCCTAGGGTAGAAAATGCAGCATTTACCGGTGAATTTCAAAAATAAAAATAGATGCTCCATACCGTTCATTATTGCCCCATAGATGCTCCATATACAACTGTGCTATATAGAATGCTCTGCACCTTTGATTATGGCCCCATAGATGCTCCTTATAATGCTGTGCCATATATGCTCTGCACCTTTGATTATGGCCCCATAGATGCTCCTTATAATGCTGTGCCCCATATATGCTCTGCACCTTTATGGCCCCATAGGTGCTCCTTATAATGCTGTGCCCCATATATGCTCTGCACCTTTATGGCCCCATAGGTGCTCCTTATAATGCTGTGCCCCATATATGCTCTGCACCTTTATGGCCCCATAGATGCTCCTTATAATGCTGTGCCCCTTATATGCTCTGCACCTTTATGGCCCCATAGGTGCTCCTTATAATGCTGTGCCCCATATATGCTCTGCACCTTTATGGCCCCATAGGTGCTCCTTATAATGCTGTGCCCCATATATGCTCTGCACCTTTATGGCCCCATAGGTGCTCCTTATAATGCTGTGCCCCTTATATGCTCTGCACCTTTATGGCCCCATAGATGCTCCTTATAATGCTGTGCCCCTTATATGCTCTGCACCTTTATGGCCCCATAGGTGCTCCTTATAATGCTGTGCCCCATATATGCTCTGCACCTTTATGGCCCCATAGGTGCTCCTTATAATGCTGTGCCCCATATATGCTCTGCACCTTTATGGCCCCATAGGTGCTCCTTATAATGCTGTGCCCCATATATGCTCTGCACCTTTATGGCCCCATAGATGCTCCTTATAATGCTGTGCCCCTTATATGCTCTGCACCTTTATGGCCCCATAGGTGCTCCTTATAATGCTGTGCCCCATATATGCTCTGCACCTTTATGGCCCCATAGGTGCTCCTTATAATGCTGTGCCCCATTTATGCTCTGCACCTTTATGGCCCCATAGGTGCTCCTTATAATGCTGTGTCCCATATATGCTCTGCACCTTTATGGCCCCATAGGTGCTCCTTATAATGCTGTGCCCCATATATGCTCTGCACCTTTATGGCCCCATAGGTGCTCCTTATAATGCTGTGCCCCATATATGCTCTGCACCTTTATGGCCCCATAGGTGCTCCTTATAATGCTGTGCCCCTTATATGCTCTGCACCTTTATGGCCCCATAGGTGCTCCTTATAATGCTGTGCCCCTTATATGCTCTGCACCTTTATGGCCCCATAGGTGCTCCTTATAATGCTGTGCCCCTTATATGCTCTGCACCTTTATGGCCCCATAGGTGCTCCTTATAATGCTGTGCCCCTTATATGCTCTGCACCTTTATGGCCCCATAGGTGCTCCTTATAATGCTGTGCCCCATATATGCTCTGCACCTTTATGGCCCCATAGATGCTCCTTATAATGCTGTGCCCCATATATGCTCTGCACCTTTATGGCCCCATAGATGCTCCTTATAATGCTGTGCCCCTTATATGCTCTGCACCTTTATGGCCCCATAGGTGCTCCTTATAATGCTGTGCCCCATATATGCTCTGCACCTTTATGGCCCCATAGGTGCTCCTTATAATGCTGTGCCCCATATATGCTCTGCACCTTTATGGCCCCATAGGTGCTCCTTATAATGCTGTGCCCCTTATATGCTCTGCACCTTTATGGCCCCATAGATGCTCCTTATAATGCTGTGCCCCTTATATGCTCTGCACCTTTATGGCCCCATAGGTGCTCCTTATAATGCTGTGCCCCATATATGCTCTGCACCTTTATGGCCCCATAGGTGCTCCTTATAATGCTGTGCCCCATATATGCTCTGCACCTTTATGGCCCCATAGGTGCTCCTTATAATGCTGTGCCCCATATATGCTCTGCACCTTTATGGCCCCATAGATGCTCCTTATAATGCTGTGCCCCTTATATGCTCTGCACCTTTATGGCCCCATAGGTGCTCCTTATAATGCTGTGCCCCATATATGCTCTGCACCTTTATGGCCCCATAGGTGCTCCTTATAATGCTGTGCCCCATTTATGCTCTGCACCTTTATGGCCCCATAGGTGCTCCTTATAATGCTGTGCCCCATATATGCTCTGCACCTTTATGGCCCCATAGGTGCTCCTTATAATGCTGTGCCCCATATATGCTCTGCACCTTTATGGCCCCATAGGTGCTCCTTATAATGCTGTGCCCCATATATGCTCTGCACCTTTATGGCCCCATAGGTGCTCCTTATAATGCTGTGCCCCTTATATGCTCTGCACCTTTATGGCCCCATAGGTGCTCCTTATAATGCTGTGCCCCTTATATGCTCTGCACCTTTATGGCCCCATAGGTGCTCCTTATAATGCTGTGCCCCTTATATGCTCTGCACCTTTATGGCCCCATAGGTGCTCCTTATAATGCTGTGCCCCTTATATGCTCTGCACCTTTATGGACCCATAGGTGCTCCTTATAATGCTGTGCCCCATATATGCTCTGCACCTTTATGGCCCCATAGGTGCTCCTTATAATGCTGTGCCCCATATATGCTCTGCACCTTTATGGCCCCATAGGTGCTCCTTATAATGCTGTGCCCCTTATATGCTCTGCACCTTTATGGCCCCATAGGTGCTCCTTATAATGCTGTGCCCCTTATATGCTCTGCACCTTTATGGCCCCATAGGTGCTCCTTATAATGCTGTGCCCCATATATGCTCTGCACCTTTATGGCCCCATAGGTGCTCCTTATAATGCTGTGCCCCATTTATGCTCTGCACCTTTATGGCCCCATAGGTGCTCCTTATAATGCTGTGCCCCATATATGCTCTGCACCTTTATGGCCCCATAGGTGCTCCTTATAATGCTGTGCCCCATATATGCTCTGCACCTTTATGGCCCCATAGGTGCTCCTTATAATGCTGTGCCCCATATATGCTCTGCACCTTTATGGCCCCATAGGTGCTCCTTATAATGCTGTGCCCCTTATATGCTCTGCACCTTTATGGCCCCATAGGTGCTCCTTATAATGCTGTGCCCCTTATATGCTCTGCACCTTTATGGCCCCATAGATGCTCCTTATAATGCTGTGCCCCTTATATGCTCTGCACCTTTATGGCCCCATAGGTGCTCCTTATAATGCTGTGCCCCTTATATGCTCTGCACCTTTATGGCCCCATAGGTGCTCCTTATAATGCTGTGCCCCATATATGCTCTGCACCTTTATGGCCCCATAGGTGCTCCTTATAATGCTGTGCCCCATATATGCTCTGCACCTTTATGGCCCCATAGGTGCTCCTTATAATGCTGTGCCCCATATATGCTCTGCACCTTTATGGCCCCATAGGTGCTCCTTATAATGCTGTGCCCCTTATATGCTCTGCACCTTTATGGCCCCATAGGTGCTCCTTATAATGCTGTGCCCCATATATGCTCTGCACCTTTATGGCCCCATAGGTGCTCCTTATAATGCTGTGCCCCATATATGCTCTGCACCTTTATGGCCCCATAGGTGCTCCTTATAATGCTGTGCCCCATATATGCTCTGCACCTTTATGGCCCCATAGGTGCTCCTTATAATGCTGTGCCCCTTATATGCTCTGCACCTTTATGGCCCCATAGGTGCTCCTTATAATGCTGTGCCCCTTATATGCTCTGCACCTTTATGGCCCCATAGGTGCTCCTTAGAATGCTGCTGGTGCTGCCATAAAAAAAAAAAAAAAATCACATACTCACCTCTCTTCTCAGGACGCCGGCGCTTTCAATAATTACCTGCTCCTCTGCGGCTCGGTCTCCAGCACTGACGCTCAGCAGAGGGCGCGCACTGACTACGTCACAGCGCCCTCTAACCTGAGCGTCACTGCTAGAGGACGCTGCAGATGGAGCCGGAGCGAGGAGCAGGTAATTATAGCGCTGCGCTCCCCTTACCTGCTGCGGCGCGGTCCCTGCAGTCCCTGGCTTCTCCGGCGCTGCAGCTTCTTCCTGTAATTGAGCGGTCACATGGCACCGATCATTTACAGCAATGAATATGCGGCTCCTCCCCTATGGGGGTGGAGCTGCCTATTCATTTCTGTAATGAGCGGTGCCATGTGACCGCTCAGTGCAGGAAGAATCTGCAGCGCCGGAGAAGCCAGGGACTGCAGGGACCGCGCTGGGAGCAGGTAAGTATAACTACACAGCCCCCGCTCTCCCTCCCCTGCCGACACCCGGGTATATGACTCGAGTATAAGCCGAGAGGGGGACTTTCAGCCCAAAAAAATGGGCTGAAAATCTCGGCTTATACTCGAGTATATACGGTATTTATTTATTAAAACCAGGCTAAAAACACCTCAATCTTTACTAGAGCTGTGCAGAAGGTCTTGCCATGGCTACTAAACAGTTTCTCAAAATGTGCTTTTTTGCTCCATACAAAGATTACAGCTAATAGATAAGTGTGTAAGATGCACAAAGGATAGGTCATCAATATTAAATTAGTGGACAACCCCTGTAATATAAGTAGTCAAGGAGGGGTTGTGACTTTAGTAATGAGCTATCAATACTCATGGATAAATGGTGTCTGTGATACCTGTAGTTTTGGAATTCCAATCTTTAATACTATAAAATATTTGCCAAAATATTACTGACATACATTGCCTGGTAACAAAAAAATCAAGACTTTTGTGTTATTGTCACGATGGTACTTTATTAGAGAGCAACAATTGATTCAAGGCAAATCAGATTCACTTCAAAATTTGGATTTGCCAGAACCCGACTTTTTTTCCAATTAAATTCACTTAAATCAAGTAAAATTGTGACTGGTTCTCCAAGTCGTATGTTTGCTCACATCTTCCCTTCACCTACAGTTTAGCCTTCTGTCTTCACTCATTGTTGCCTCTGATGCTTATTAAATCTCAAAGTGATGTACCCAACGCACTGAAGAGCAAGCACAACTTAGAAGATAGAAAAGATGACTAGAGCCACAGGAGGAAGCAATCTACCATCAGTAGAGTAATACAACTACCAAGTCAGATGGCTGTTACAAATGGTACCTCTAGAAACTACAAACTGTCATGCAAAAAATAAGAACCGCCCCCCCATTGTTACCCTGACACAAAAGTTAAAAAGCTATTATTTCCTGAATACCATAACATAAATTCCTAACAGGAATAAAGCGGTTATATGGAATAAGCGAAACGTACATCGGGGGTCTTTTTATCCTGGTTCCGGTCCGGTGTGCGGTGTAGCCCTTCTTATCTGCGGTAAGCCCCAATATTTCACTATTAGTGACGATTTGTCACTTTATTATATGTACTACTGGCTTCCTGCAGCGCTGTGTAGTTTCAGTCTGTTGTATCAGACTGTTTTGGATTTTTTTTTTTTGTGCTCCCGCACACTGGGTGGAAACTGGTTTCCCGTGTTTCCATCCTTTCTTGCACTTTATATTATGTTCTCTGCTTGTATACTATCATCTTACGTCACTTACTGTATGTATATTTATACCCTGTATTTGTAATAAATTTACAGTTAGGGCCAGAAATATTTGGACAGTGACACAATTTTCGCGAGTTGGGCTCTGCATGCCACCACATTGGATTTGAAATTAAACCTCTACAACAGAATTCAAGTGCAGATTGTAACGTTTAATTTGAAGGGTTGAACAAAAATATCTGATAGAAAATGTAGGAATTGTACACATTTCTTTACAAACACTCCACATTTTAGGAGGTCAAAAGTAATTGGACAAATAAACATAACCCAAACAAAATATTTTTATTTTCAATATTTTGTTGCAAATCCTTTGGAGGCAATCACTGCCTTAAGTCTGGAACCCATGGACATCACCAAACGCTGGGTTTCCTCCTTCTTAATGCTTTGCCAGGCCTTTACAGCCGCAGCCTTCAGGTCTTGCTTGTTTGTGGGTCTTTCCGTCTTAAGTCTGGATTTCAGCAAGTGAAATGCATGCTCAATTGGGTTTAGATCTGGAGATTGACTTGGCCATTGCAGAATGTTCCACTTTTTGGCACTCATGAACTCCTGGGTAGCTTTGGCTGTATGCTTGGGGTCATTGTCCATCTGTACTATGAAGTGCCGTCCAATCAACTTTGAATCTGGGCTGAAAGTATATCCCGGTACACTTCAGAATTCATCCGGCTACTCTTGTCTGCTCTTATGTCATCAATAAACACAAGTGACCCAGTGCCATTGAAAGCCATGCATGCCCATGCCATCACGTTGCCTCCACCATGTTTTACAGAGGATGTGGTGTGCCTTGGATCATGTGCCGTTCCCTTTCTTCTCCAAACTTTTTTCTTCCCATCATTCTGGTACAGGTTGATCTTTGTCTCATCTGTCCATAGAATACTTTTCCAGAACTGAGCTGGCTAATTGAGGTGTTTTTCTGCAAATTTAACTCTGGCCTGTCTATTTTTGGTATTGATGAATGGTTTGCATCTAGATGTGAACCCTTTGTATTTACTGTCATGGAGTCTTCTCTTTACTGTTGACTTAGAGACAGATACACCTACTTCACTGAGAGTGTTCTGGACTTCAGTTGATGTTGTGAACGGGTTCTTCTTCACCAAATTAAGTATGCGCGATCATCCACCACTGTTGTCATCCGTGGACGCCCAGGCCTTTTTGAGTTCCCAAGCTCACCAGTCAATTCCTTTTTTCTCAGAATGTACCCAACTGTTGATTTTGCTACTCCAAGCATGTCTGCTATCTCTCTGATGGATTTTTTCTTTCTTTTCAGCCTCAGGATGTTCTGCTTCACCTCAATTGAGAGTTCCTTTGACCGCATGTTGTCTGCTCACAGCAACAGCTTCCAAATGCAAAACCACACACCTGGAATCCACCCCTAACCTTTTAACTACTTCATTGATTACAGGTTAACGAGGGAGACGCCTTCAGAGTTAATTGCAGCCCTTAGAGTCCATTGTCCAATTACTTTTGGTCCCTTGAAAACGAGGACGCTATGCATTACAGAGCTATGATTCCTAAACCCTTTCTCCGATTTGGATGTGGAAACTATCAAATTGCAGCTGGGAGTGTGCACTTTCAGCCCATATTATATATATAATTGTATTTCTGAACATGTTTTTGTAAACAGCTAAAATAACAAAACTTGTGTCACTGTCCAAATATTTCTGGCCCTAACTGTATATACCTATTATACTCCTGGTTCTCCTGTTTATAGTGTTAATATGGAGTGGGTTGCCTCTTGTGTAGGCGTTGTGGTTTTTTTCTACTATTTAGTGTAAAATTGCCCTTTTTTCTTTGTTTAAATATGTGCTCTGGAGTCGTTATAATAACTGACTGTCATTGGATTTAGAAAAATGTAAGACAGGAGGTTAATGTTCAGTGACGATTCAAGCAGTTCAAGCAGTTCACTATAAAATCAGCCATGCCTTTGAATGTCAATCAATATGTAAACAAGTTGTGTATGTTGAATCATTTACATATTTATTGGGAATCTTTACTCTGAGTTCGGTTATACATTATGTATTTGAACATGTAGTTAAATTGTTTGCTGCAACTTTAGTTAGGGCATATGGACTGACATTTGTATTGTGAGTGTTATGGTTTCATCAAGCCCCTGGCAAAATACACCTGAGATGTATCTCCAGCTGTTCCCTACATGCTGATGCTAAGTATCACTTGGCGTGAAATGTTAAAAAATTTAACTTCCTCAACAGAAAAGGATCAGATGTCAGGCCAAATTTCTGATTTTCCTATCAGCTCGTAATGGGTGTTAAGTAAGTGGAAAAAAGAAGAGAAAACAATAGAATTAATATATCGTCAGCCGCTTTAAGATTTTGTTCACATATGTGTTGACAACTTTTTTTGCATAATTTGTCATAATTAAGGAAAAAAATAGCATAGTGTCCAGACACCCTTACGGTAGGCCTTAGGACTATTTGGTTATCCACATTTAAAAAAAATGTACAATTTTATATTTATTTGTATTTTTTATTATGTAAATAAATACCACCAATAGAACTGACCAAATAAACAATTTGAAAAGCTTTATTGAAACAGTAATAATATGTATAAACACATTTAAAAATGAGTCAAAAAACAGTGATGTTGAAGGTGGAGACACCTGAGCATCATAACATGTACCCCCCACACACACCCAATAAATATGTAATATATGATGTGTAAGGAATTAAAGACCATAAAGCTAGATCATATGATTAGCAGGAGTAATAACATAATTAATGCCACAGTGGAAATAATGACATAATCATATCCATATCCAAACAGCAAAGAAAAAATATGATTACAAAATGAAAAATAGTTTAAAGACAAAGATATACAGT
This sequence comes from Ranitomeya imitator, assembly GCF_032444005.1. NCBI lineage: Eukaryota > Metazoa > Chordata > Amphibia > Anura > Dendrobatidae > Ranitomeya > Ranitomeya imitator. Next base: position 1,022,625,891 of record NC_091282.1, read on the forward strand.
GGGGAAAAAGTATTTAGTCAGCCACCAATTGTGCAACTTCTCCCAATCTAAAAGATGAGAGAGGCCTGTAATTGACATCATAGGTTGATCACATCTATGAAAATCAAACAGAGAAAACAAATCCAGAAAATCACCTTGTCTGATTTGGCAAGATTTTTTTTAGAAAATTATGGTGGAAAGTAAGTATTTGGTCACGTAAAAACATGCAAGATGTTTGAACTTGTTATCAGTATAAAAGTCACCTGTCCACAACCTCAAACAGTCACACTCCAAACTCCACTATGGTGAAGACCAAAAAGCTGTCGAAGGACACCAGAAACAAAATTGTAGCCCTGCACCAGGCTGGTAAGACTGAATCTGCAATAGGCAAGCAACTTGGTGTGATGAAATCAACTGTGGGAGCAATAATAAGAAAATGGAAGACATACAAGACCACTGATAATTTCCCTCGATCTGGGGCTCCACGCAAGATCTTACCCCGTGGAGTCAAAATGATCACAATGGTGAGCAACAATCCCAGAACCACATGGGGGGACCTAGTGAATGACCTGCATAGAGCTGGGACCACCGTAACACACTATGCCGACAGGGACTCAGATCCTGCATTGCCAGATGTGTCCCCCTGCTTAAGCCAGTACATGTCCGAGCCTGTCTGAAGTTTGCTAGTGAGCATTTGGATTTTTCAGAAGAGTATTGGGAGAATGTCATATGGTCTGATGAAACCAAAGTAGAACTGTTTGGTAGAAACAAAACTCATCGTGTTTGGAGGAGACAGAATGCTGAATTGCATCCAAAGAACACCATACCTACTTTGAAGCATGGGGGTGGCAACATCATGCTTTGGGGCTGTTTCTCTGTAAAGGGACCAGGACAACTGATCCATGTACATGAAAAAAAGAATGGGGCCATGTATCGTGAGATTTTGAGTACAAACCTCCTTCTATCAGCAAGGGCATTGAAAATGAAACGTGGATCGGTCTTTCAACATGATAATGATCCCAAGCACTCCACCAGGGCAATGAAGGAGTGGCTTTGTAAGAAGCATATGGAGGTCCTGGAGTGGCCTAGCCAGTCTCCAGAGCTCAACCCCATAGAAAAATATTTGGAGGGAAAGTATTAGGTGTCGAGTTCCCGCCTCTGCACGGGGGGAATCTCGAACTATCTCTGCTGCGGTCTTCCATTCTTCTCCAGCTGCATTGGAGCTTGCTCAGTGGAGACATCGGTCCCAGCGTCTAGCTCAGGCTGATACTGGATGACTGGTTACTACTGCCCTTCCAGGCTCTGTCTTTGTGGCCAGCAATGATCAGCGGCAAGAAGGTCTTCTGGGACTAAGTCCTGCTTTTCCCATATTGAGCATGCCCACGGGATGACCTTCCATTGGAGGTCGAGGGTCACATGCTCAGGTCCTGTTGTGGCTCCTATTTTTCCATCTGGAAGGTTTTGTAGCACTGCCACTATAAAAGGTTTGCATGGCCGCTCGGACATGTGCTAGTGTATTCTTGAAATCGTGTGTGTGTGTTGATGAGTGAAAGTTGTTCATTAATTATCCCCTCCCTCGTGTTTGACTGCTCGCGAAAGGTGGATGTCTGCTATCTAGCGCTCGGCTGAGCTATCAGCAATAAACACATGAAACAGCGTCTAATTGCTGTGACCGCCAGTGCGGCACCGTGCGCTATTAGAGCGCTTTCCTATCATAGTTACATAGTTACATAGTTATTAAGGTTGAAGGAAGACTATAAGTCCATCTAGTTCAACCCATAGCCTAACCTAACATGCCCTAACATGTTGATCCAGAGGAAGGCAAAAAAAAACCCATGTGGCAAAGAGTAAGCTCCACATTGGGGAAAAAAATTCCTTCCCGACTACACATACGGCAATCAGACTAGTTCCCTGGATCAACGCCCTATCAAGGAATCTAGTGTATATACCCTGTAACATTATACTTTTCCAGAAAGGTATCCAGTCCCCTCTTAAATTTAAGTAATGCATCACTCATTACAACATCATACGGCAGAGAGTTCCATAGTCTCACTGCTCTTACAGTAAAGAATCTGCGCCTGTTATTATGCTTAAACCTTTTTTCCTCCAAACGCAGAGGATGCCCCCTTGTCCCTGTTTCAGGTCTATGATTAAAAAGATCATCAGAAAGGTCTTTGTACTGTCCCCTCATATATTTATACATTAAAATAAGATCACTCCTTAGTCTTTGTTTTTCCAAACTAAATAGCCCCAAGTGTAATAACCTATCTTGGTATTGCAGACCCCCCAGTCCTTTAATAACCTTGGTCGCTCTTCTCTGCACCCACTCTAGTTCAGCTATGTCTCTCTTATACACCGGAGACCAGAACTGTGCACAGTATTCTAAGTGTGGTCGAACTAGTGACTTGTATAGTGGTAAAATTATGTTCTCCTCATAAGCATCTATGCCTCTTTTAATGCATATCCCATTATTTTATTTGCCTTCGTAACAGCTGCCTGACACTGGCCACTGAATATGAGTTTGTCATCCACCCATACACCCAGGTCTTTTTCATTGACGGTTTTGCCCAGAGTTTTAGAATTAAGCATATAGTTATACATCTTATTACTTCTACCCAAGTGCATGACCTTACATTTATCCCCATTAAAGCTCATTTGCCATTTATCAGCCCAAGCTTCTAGTTTACATAAATTATCCTGTAATATAAAATTGTCCTCCTCTGTATTGATTATCCTGCAGAGTTTAGTGTCATCTGCAAATATTGAAATTCTACTCTGAATGCCCCCTACAAGGTCATTAATAAATATGTTAAAAAGAAGAGAGCCCAATACTGACCCCTGTGGTACCCCACTGCTAACCGCTACCCAGTCCGAGTGTGCTCCATTAATAACCACCCTGTTTCCTATCCCTGAGCCAGCTCTCAACCCACTTACACATATTTTCCCCTATCCCCATTATTCTCATTTTATGTATCAACCTTTTGTGTGGCACCGTATCAAAAGCTTTTGAAAAGTCCATATACAGTACAACCACGCGGTTCCCTTGGTCCAATCCGGAACTTACCTCTTCATAGAAACTGATCAAATTAGTCTGACATGAACGATCCTTAGTAAACCCATGCTGATACTGGGTCATGAGGTTATTCCTCTTCAGATACTCCAGTATAGCATCCTTTAGAATGCCCTCCAGGATTTTACCCACAGTAGAGGTTAAGCTTACTGGCCTATAATTTCCGAGTTCAGTTTTTGTCCCCTTTTTGAATATTGGCACCACATTTGCTATACGCCAGTCCTGTGGTACAGACCCTGTTATTATGGAGTCTTTAAAGATTAAAAATAATGGTCTATCAATGACTGTACTTAATTCCTGCAGTACTCGAGGGTGTATCCCATAAGGGCCCGGAGATTTGTCAATTTTAGTGATTTTTAGACGCCGCTGCACTTCCTGCTGGTTTAAGCAGGTGACATTTAATTGGGAATTTTTATCACTAGTCATTTTGTCTGCCATGGGATTTTCTTGTGTAAATACTGATGAAAAAAAGTCATTTAGCATATTGGCTTTTTCCTCATCCTCATCCACCATTTCACCCAGACTATTTTTAAGGGGGCCAACACTATCATTTTTTAGTTTCTTACTATTTATGTAGTTAAAGAATATTTTAGGATTATTTTTACTCTCTCTGGCAATGAGTCTCTCTGTCTCAATCTTTGCTGCCTTGATTTGCTTTTTACAGAATTTATTTAATTTTTTGTATTTATTTAATGCTTCCTCACTACCTATTTCCTTTAATTCTCTAAATGCTTTCTTTTTGTCACTTATTGCGCACCTTACAGCTCTATTTAGCCATAATGGTTTCCTCCTATTTCTAGTATGTTTATTCCCATACGGTATATACTGTGCACAGGTCTTATCCAGAATGCTAATAAATGTCTCCCATTTTCTTTGTGTATTTGTGTGTCTCAGGATATCGTCCCAGTTAATTGCACTCATCCGTTGGAAATTTGCCCTCCTGAAGTTTAGTGTCCTTGTAACCCCTCTATTACACATCAGGATACATGAAAACTTATTATTTTGTGATCGCTATTTCCCAAGTTACCCCCAACCCTTATATTTGTTATGCGGTCTGGCCTGTTGGTTAATATTAGGTCTAGCAGTGCCCCCCTTCTTGTTGGGTCCTGAACCAGTTGTGAAAGGTAGTTGTCTCTCATAGTTGTCAAAAACCGATCACCTTTGCTGGAACTGCAGGTTTCTGTTCCCCAATCTATTTCAGGGTAGTTGAAGTCCCCTATAATAATGACTTCTCCTTGAGTCGCAGCTTCATCTATTTGCTTTACGAGGATATTCTCCATTGCTTCCATTATTTTTGGAGATTTATAACAAACCCTTATCAGTAATTTATTATTTTTTCCCCCTCCCCTTATCTCCACCCACAGGATGGTCTACATTTTCATTAAATTCACCTATATTATCACGCAGGATGGGTTTTAAGGACGATTTTACATATAGACACACCCCACCCCCTTGCTTATCTGTACAGTCATTTCTGAACAGGCTATAGTCCTGCAAGTTAACAGTCCAGTCATGGCTCTCATCCAGCCATGTTTCAGATATCCCCACCATGTCATAATTATGCTCCAACAACATTCGTCCATTTTGTTGGCGAGGCTTCTGGCATTAGTATACATGCACTTGATGTTCCTCGTCTGGGTGGTTAGTGGCGTCTGCCAGAGCAGCACTGCATGCACTTTTGTGCATTTAAGTTATTTTGCAGGGACTCTGACACCCCATTTGCGGTGTTGAGCGCAAGTGGTCTGTATGTACTCTAATACTGTGTCTTGGGATAGAGTGTTGAAACCCTTTGCTTGTGCTCTTGGTGCAACAGGCCCTGTGACGCAACAGGGTTTGCTTCCTTCACACAGGGTGAAGTTAACCCATGTGTGTATCCACATTGTACTGCCATATAGTCCATCATTACTCAGCAACAGGTTCCATCTCTGCACAGTGAACCCCAGGCTGCGACGCACCCTATACCATCTCTAATTATTTGGTGCATTCCGCTAGCCCTAACAGAAAGTCTGTGTTGCTCAGTGACAGGCCCAAAATATCGCTGATATAGTGGAGATCTGTATAGAGGAATGGGCCAAAATATCATCAACAGTGTGTGCCAACCTTGTGAAGACTTACAGAAAATGTTTGACCTCTGTCATTGCCAAAAAAGTATGTATAACAAAATATTGAGATGAACTTTTGTTAATCACTAGTGGTGAGTTTTCCATGAGGTGAGTTTTGCACTTGTGGCGAGTTTTGCGTGAGCCTAGTTTTTGCATGTGGCGAGTTTTGCGCGTGGTGAGTTTTGAGCGGCGACTTTTGTGTTTTGACTTTTATGTGGCGAGGTTGGTGTATGTGTGGTGAAATGTGTGCTGAGGGTGGTATATGTGTTCAAGCACATGGTAGTGTGTGGCGCATTTTGTGTGTGTGTTCATATCCCCATGTGTGGTGAGTATCCCATGTCGGGGCCCCACCTTAGCAACTGTAAGGTATATACTCTTTGGCGCCATCGCTCTCATTCTTTAAGTCCCCCTTGTTCACATCTGGCAGCTGTCAATTTGCCTCCAACACTTTTCCTTTCACTTTTCCCCATTATGTAGATAGGGGCAAAATTGTTTGGTGAATTGGAAAGCGCGGGGTTAAATTTCCACCTCACAACATAGCCTATGATGCTCTCAGGGTCCAGACGTGTGACTGTGCAAAATTTTGTGGCTGTAGCTGCGACGCCTCCAACACATTTCCTTTCACTTTTTCCCCATTATGTAGATAGGGGCAAAATTGTTTGGTGAATTGGAACGCGCAGGGTTAAAATTTCGCCTCACAACATAGCCTATGACGCTCTCGGGGTCCAGACGTGTGACTGTACAAAATTTTGTGGCTGTAGCTGCGACGGTGCAAATGCCAATCCCGGACATACATACACACACACACACACACACACACACACACACACACACACACACACACACATTGAGCTTTATATATTATATATATATATATATATATATATATATACCTATTCTATCCCTTGTAGATTGTGAGCCCTCGCGGGCAGGGTCCTCATTCCTCCTGTACCAGTTATGACTTGTATTGTTTAAGATTATTGTACTTGTTTTCATTATGTATACCCCTCCTCACATGTAAAGCGCCATGGAATAAATGGCGCTATAACAATAAATAATAATAATAATAATAATATTGTGTAAACAGTTATTCTATCTATTCTATTCTAACCTGTCAGTGGGATTTTGCTGTACACCGCACTGAATTACCCGCTTTTCTATGGTCCGTATTTTTCTTGCCTCCCTAGACTTTCACTGGTGGATTTTTTGGTCAATACGCTGGCAAATGCATCATGCTGCGATTTTCTCAGCCTGCAAAATATGGCCGAGAAATATACGGCTGATGGAAGCTGCCCCATAGAGAAACATTGGTCTGTGTGCAATGCGTTGTTTCATCGCCTCTCCCTCATCCGTATTCCTCTCTAGAGTGACCATGGCCTTAAATGAAAGGTTCGTTACCATCAGTACACACACAGAGTAATTTGTGGCAACAGCCAGCAGTATTGTTGTCCATATAAAAAGAAGAAAGTATGACGGCACCAAGATAGGTGGTTTTAGATGGCCTTCAAGTGAGCAATATACTGCAACAATCAAAGTCTTTCATGGCAATCGGACCAACGGTGGAATACAATCGTGCTGTGGTGCTCTACCAAACAGTAATTCATATTGAACATCCATAGAAAAAAGAAAAGGTGGCACTCACCAAGCGATGTATTAAAAATCCTTTATTCTTCCATATATCGGAGTAAGGACATGCCTTTCGGGCTGCAGGTAAAACGAGACCAACGGGAGATCAACGGTTCCAGGTAACCAGGTACCTGGACCCGTTGAAGCGCATCGTCGTCCGCTTCACTCCCTGCACCCTCTCGTTTTACCTGTAGCCTGAAAGGCATGTCCGTACTCCGATATATGGAAGAATAAAGGATTTTTAATGCATCGCTTGGTGAGTGCCACCTTTTCTTTTTTCTTTGGATGTTCAAGCAGTATTGTTGTGTTGCCTATCATTGTTAACATTGCAACATTTTTGTGTGCTTTATTTTTTAGAATGTTAACATTTAGATTTAATGTTTCATTAATATTTAACTAAATATTGAATATCACCCCACTTCAACCAAAAAGAAATTTAATTTAAGGAAATCAAAAATGCTAAGTTGTGAAGTTGCTACATATAGGTTCATGAACGTAAATGGGCATATAACAATAGTGTCCAGCATGGCCAGGAGAAGTGTAAAATATCTGAAGTAGCAAATTGAAAAAAAATCACTTCAAATAGCGTTATTGTGCTATAACAAATGTTTACTTTATGCAATTTATTTTAGTACAATTTCAATAACAGTTTCATATTTTGTATATTTCCATATACAAAAGAAATGTCCTTAATCCTTTTTAGGCAACTGTAAACATTTTCTTTAGGCACAAATACCTCCAATATGAAATCCAGACTCCAAGATATGTAGCAGAAACAGAATCAGTCCTTCATGTGTTGAAGTTTTAATCTCACATTGGAGGCATTTGTGCCAAAAAAAAGTGTTTCAATTACCTAACAAAAATTAAGGACATTTCATATGTATATGGTAATATATACGAACTATGAAATTGTTACTGAAATTGTACTAAAAGAAACTGCAGGCAGTATTTTTTCACAGCATATTAAGGCTGCTTGGAGTGAATTTTTTTTTAGTTTACTCTGTTTTATGGATAGGAAGAGTCCATGGGTGAACTCATATCATTGACAATATATCACCTTTCAAAAAATTGGTTTTGAACATTATCTGAAGTAGACATTTAACCTCTTTATGACATTGGGTGCAATAATATGTCCCTGTACTCTGTGCCTTATTGACCAGGGACAGATTATTACATCCAGGAGATTGTGCGCTCACACAGGTGGTGCGCCCGATCGCCGCCAGGTTTCAGCTGATTCTGACAGCTGACACACGGCACTAAGCAGTCATGCGCCGCTCCCGACATTTTAATCTAAATGCTGCTATCGAACGCGATTGCAGTATTTAGTGAGCCGGAAGAGGGATGACAGCCCCTTTGCCCTTTGATCGGAGACCCTGCGGTTTGACACGGGGTCCTGATCATTTCCACAGTGACCCAATGTCGTCATGACAATATCCAGATCACCAAAGCTAGAAAAGTTGCTTGAACATGCACAGTGCATGACCAGCAACTTTCTCTGTGAGTGCAGAGCTGACAGTTTACATAGCATGCGGATGCTGCTGCATCACGATGCTATGCAAGCGATCAACCTGCAAAAAATAATAATTCCATAGTGGGACAAAGTAAAAAAGTAAAAAAAATATATACTTTCAAATATTTGTAAAAATATCTTAAAAAATGCAAAAATAATAATAAAAAAATTTAGAAAATATATTTTACCCATAAATAAATAATGGTATGAAAAAAAATACACATATTTCATATCACCGCATCCAAAATGACCCAACCTATAAAACGGTCCCACTAGTTAACCCTTTTTGTGAATATCATAAAAAAATAAAAATACAAGACTGAGAACAATGCTTTATCATCATACCGCCAAACAAAACTTGGAATAAAACGCAGTCTAAGGCCGGCCTCACACTCAGCGTATAAAAATACGGTCCGTAATTTACGGTCGTAATATGCCTCAAGATTCGAAATACGGTGATCCGTAAGTACTCCGTAGGCAAGGTGTGGTCGCGTATTTTGCGCATGTAATGTTGCGTATGTAATCCGTATGCCCACCGTAATGCGTATTTTTCACGCAACCTGACAAAATGGACATTTAACGGTTTTGGAGGCTGAAATTGATTTAAATTACCCTCATCAACCCTATTTAAGGCCTCTACAACAGATGGCTCACTCCCATATGGTCATTTTGTGGTTTGACATCTGTTGTAGTGTTGTGGTAACATTTGTACCATGTCTGACCACCTGCAGTTCACCCCAACGCAGCGGGTTTTGTTTAACTGGCTATTGTCACGTCGGTTTGGGCACCCATACCCTGTGATTGTGGATCCACGAAGGAGGAGCAGAAGAATTTGGGTGCATCCTCTTTTCACTAAACGCCTCACTAAAGGCCATTTTCATCGGCTATATACAGCTCTGCGGGAACATCCAGAAAAGTTTTATCTCTACTGTCGCATGACAATCCAAACATTTGACAGATTGCTGGAGATATTACGCCCAGGAATCACATTTCAGGACACAAGGATGCGCAAAGCCATCTCCGCCGAGGAACGTCTTCTCCTTACCTTACGGTATGTATTCTACATCCTCACATACTGTATGTTGATGATCTTTTTTATTCTATGTGTTTGTTTCAATCTTTTTTTTTTGGGAATATGTGTACATTAGGTCACAAGCAGATGTGACAAAGTTTGGGAAATGTTATAGTTAAGCACCCTAAGGACATTTTCCCTTTCCAGCGTTAATCTTGTTTCAGAAAAAAGCAAATATGATTGTGCTTATTCATGTTTTGTGTGCACTCTTGAAACATACCTAATTTTTTTGTTTGTTTCACTTTCAGATTCCTGTCCACTGGATTGTCCTTTGCGGGACTCCACCTGGAGTTTTTGATTGGCCGATCCACAATTTCTGGCATTGTGCGGTTAACCTGTCGGCAAATATGGGATAGACTCAAGGACCTTGTGATGCCTGAGCCAAAACCGGCGGATTGGCTCAAAATAGCCCGTGGGTTCCAGGTCAATTGTGACTTCCCAAACTGCATTGGAGCGGTGGATGGGAAACATATCAGGGTACGTAAGCCACTGAACTCTGGCTCCCAATTCTACAACTATAAGCAGTTTTTCTCTGTAGTTCTGTTAGCTGTAGTTGACAGTAACTACAGGTTTATAATTGTAGACATTGGGGCCTATGGCCAAACTGGAGACTCTAGGGTCTTCAATTCGTCTATAATTTGGGTCAGCGGCTACGTGACAACCAGTTACATCTCCCACCACCACAACAACTCCCAGGCTCCACTGCAGAAGCACTGCCATTTTTTTTGTTGGAGATGAGGCGTTCCAACTCACCAGACACGTCATGATGCCTTATCCCCGGCGCAACCTGGACCACCATCGGAGGATATTTAATTTGCGCCTTTCTAGGGCACGGAGACTGGTGGAGTGCGCTGTTGGTATTCTGGTGGCCAAATGGCGTGTCCTACAGGCTGCCATACAGCTCAGTGAGGCTACAGTAAATGAAGTTATCAAAGCATCAGTAATTTTGCACAACTATACCCGCATACATGATTGCTTCTCAGATGGTAATGATGAACACATGTTGCGTAGTGTAATTAGGCCAACACCACATGGCCCTCCTCCGCGCCGTCCCCTTTCTGGCCTAAAAGTTAGGGATGTTTTGACCAATTTTTTTGTTTCTCCTCAGGGTTCTACTCCCTGGCAAGATTATGCTGTTTCTCAGTTGTGATTTCATTATTTTCTAGATATCTTTGAGAAATATACTATTTTCATCCACTGAAACAGTACTGTGTGTGTTATGCTTCCTTAATGACCATATGTTTATGTTTTCTGAATATGTGTGTGATGCAAAAATGATTTATCCACAAACATCAATTGGCTTTTGTGAAATTTTTTTAGTAACATACCAAGCCTTTTTTGGTAACTTTAAACCATATTTTGGTCATATGGTTTTTTTAAACCTTTTTTTTTGTTTTTGAAACAAGTAACCACAACAAAGTGGAAATGGTGCCCAAACAAATAACGAACATGGTAGGCAGCTCACAAAAAACAAGATAATGCAGCAAAACAAAAAACACATTATAGATCCCTGTAAGTTGGCGGGGGAGATGGTGGCAGCTCAGGGTCCTGGTCAGGGGGCCTTTGTTGGGCCAATGGGACTTCATCCTGTGAGGATGCAGTGGCTTGTGGCCCAGATTACAGGCCTTGTCCATATTGGCCAGTTGTGTGGTGACCATTAGCCAATTGTCTCTGTGCCTCATGCTGATGGATATATTGGCTTGGATCATACCCAACCCCAAAATGGCCATGTTGTCCAAACCCAGGTTGGGACCAGCCTACATCACTGGGTCTGGAAAAGTGGCCATATTGGGATTGGGGGTTGTAGCCTGCCATTTGGTAGACTGATGGCCTTTGTAGATTTTGTGGTGGGAGGGGTTGAGGTGTAGGCATACGTGGAGTAGGTGCTGCAAATCCTGATTGATCCTGTTCCTGTTGAGGGAATTGAAGGCGCAAGAGGTTGGTTTGGGAAAGCTGCCTTCTCTCTAGATTTTCAAACACCTCATAGGGGTTATTTGGAGGAGTGCTTAAATCTATCAGGATTTGCATACACCCTCTCACACGTAGCCTCACCTCACGGGGAAGGGGTCTAAGGTAACGGGCAAGGCTGTGGGCAAAGGCCTCCTCTCCATCATCCGTGGCTGCCCAGGCCAAATAATTGAGGACCCCAGCATCAACATCAGTTCTTGTGGCATGCAGCTCTCTCCTTCGGCGGGATCTCCGTAAAGGCCCAGCTGCCTGTGGGGATGACACCAGTGGGCCTGTAGGGCTGCTGCTCTGGCCATGTTCCTCATGCCTTTCTGCATCATGTGCTGCTGAGGGTGGTGGTGCTGCATCTTCCTCACTTGCTGCTGCCTGCAGTGATGATTATGCTGATGGGTCCTCAAGGATGGATGCTGAAGATTCCAAAGATGGGCCTGCCACCTCTTCATCCACACTTACAGGATCTATCACAGCCTCCGATTCCGACCCTGTCTCCCTCTCTGTGAGGTTAGACTGTGTTCTGTTAATAATAACAAATAAAAAGGTAATTTATTTGTGGCCATTGTTTAATTACACATCTGTAAGCTATATTCACAAAAAAAACATACAGACAATCTCAGATCAGCACAACATCTCCTTCTCTACTCCCCTCTTATCTCATATTCCCACAAGAATATACAAGAATTGTCTTGGGGATCACCACAAATGTTACAAACACTATCACAACACATCATAATGTCGCATACCATTTCAAGCTACACAAAAACCATGAAGACCCACCTCTTCAAACGATCAGATAACCTGCAGGAACAACCCATCCAACAAACCACTGCATGAACATCCCTAAACTCGCATACTACATTCTCACCCATCCCTTGTTGTAGCTTGGGATGCTTTGCGGGCAGGGTCCTCTCTCCTCCAGGACCCTTTTTGAATTTTATGCTTGTTTCCATTTTTGTTTGCGCTATATTGACACATCCTTACATGTAAGTCGCAATGTAATAACCCTAAACCAAAAAATTGACTAAGATTTAGTTTCCTTACAAATGTGTTGAGAGGTTATTACTTACTGCCTAAGATCCATACTGACATCCAAAAATGAAAGACGGTCATAGTATATATATTTCCGCTTCTTGAATGGGGCTGCTGACCCACTTCTTGCCCGCTGCTGTCTTTCCCGCCGGTATTGGTCCTGGATGCTTCGCTATCGTGTCATAACATCATCCACTGCAATTACACGGTCAGAAATATTGTTCACTATCATTCTGAACATAGCTTATTACAGTTGTCAGTGATATATTATTCTTATTTTTTTTCTTGCACCATTATTTCCATGGTGCTGCAGGTGATAAAGGGGTTACATGCAGAGGTCTATATATCGGTCACAGTTAAAAACTTTACAGTCACAGACTGGTAGAGAGGGGAGAGAACCCTGTTCTTGCAAACATACATTAGGTAAGATTTTGGATAGGAAAAGAAAATGCCTTGTGCAATAATTAACCTAATGTGCGAAATTATGACAAAAAAAGACAAGGGTCAACACCACTCTGGACGAGGTATGAGGCCAAATAAATATTTAGCAGGGCAAGATCAAGATTACCTATGTACATAAACACTTTTGCATGTTAATCAGCTTTTGAAATTGCCAAATATGGCCATAAATGACATAGAAAGATAAAAATGATTGTTCAAGTAATCATGTAGGGAAAGCATCTTGTAAAGTTCAATCTTGTGAATACATGAGTGTACTTACATAGACTTGTCTGCTCCGCACGTGGCCATTGGGCATAATCGGGGAATAGGAGCCCACAGATGGCCCTGCAAACTGCCTCTTTCCTGGCCCGGTTGGAGTAGTTGGGATCCCGCTGGTCCCATATTTCTGGCCTTTCTTGTACCAGGATGAGGAGCATGTCGACGTTGATTATACTGGCCATGATGCTTGCAACTCTGTGGAGGTGAGCACCAGACTTCCGGGATGTCTGTGTGGCTTTTTGAGCTAATTAGCATGTCTGAGATTCATGATTGAGGGCTTGGCTCAATTCCTTGCACCTGGCGATGTCTGGAGATGTCTGGCGTATTTCACGCAAGTCACACTGTTGGTCCGTGTGTAATCCGTATTTTTCTGGCCCCCATAGACTTTCATTGGCGATTTTTTTGCGCAATACGGTGACAAACGCAGCATGCTGCGATTTTCTATGGCCGTAGAAGCCCGTATAATATGGATCAGTAAAATACGGCAGGTAGAAGCTTGGCCATAGAGATGCATTGTACCGTATGCAATCCGTATTTTCTGCACCTCTCTTACGTCCGTAAAACTCGCTAGTGTGAGGCCGGCCTAAAAGTAGGATATACAGTGCCTACAAGTAGTATTCAACCCCCTGCAGATTTAGCAGGTTTACACATTTGGAATTAACTTGGCATTGTGACATTTGGACTGTAGATCAGCCTGGAAGTGTGAAATGCACTGCAGCAAAAAGAATGTTATTTCTTTGTTTATTTTTTTTTTTAAATTGTGAAAAATCTTTTCAGAGGGTCATTTATTATTCAACCCCTCAACCCACCAGAATTCTGTTTGGTTCCCCTAAAGTATTAAGAAGTAGTTCAGGCACAAAGAACAATGAACTTCACATGTTTGGATTAATTATCTCTTTTTCCAGCCTTTTCTGACTATTTAAGACCCTCCCCAAACTTGTGAACAGCACTCATACATGGTCAACATGGGAAAGACAAAGGAGCATTCCATGGCCATCAGAGACAAGATCATGGAGGGTCACAAGGCTGGCAAGGGGTACAAAACCCTTTCCAAGGAGTTGGGCCTACCTGTCTCCACTGTTGGGAGCATCATCCAGAAGTGGAAGGCTTATGGAACTACTGTTAGCCTTCCACGGCCTGGACAGCCTTTGAAAGTTTCCTCCCGTGCCGAGGCCAGGCTTGTCCGAAGAGTCAAGGCTAACCCAAGGACAACAAGGAAGGAGCTCCAGGAAGATCTCATGGCAGTGGGGACATTGGTTTCAGTCAATACCATAAGTAATGTACTCCACCGCAATGGTCTGCGTTCCAGACGAGCCCGTAAGGTACCTTTACTTTCAAAGCGTCATGTCAAGGCTCGTCTACAGTTTGCTCATGATCACTTGGAGAACTCTGAGACTGACTTGTTCAAGGTTCTCTGGTCTGATGAGACCAAGATCGAGATCTTGGGTGCCAACCACACACGTGACGTTTGGAGACTGGATGGCACTGCGTACGACCCCAAGAATACCATCCCTACAGTCAAGCATGGTGGTGGCAGCATCATGCTGTGGGGCTGTTTCTCAGCCAAGGGTCCTGGCCATCTGGTCCGCATCCATGGGAAGATGGATAGCACGGCCTACCTGGAGATTTTGGCCAAAAACCTCCGCTCCTCCATCAAGGATCTTAAGATGGGTCGTCATTTCATCTTCCAACAAGACAACGACCCAAAGCACACAGCCAAAAAAACCAAGGCCTGGTTCAAGAGGCAAAAAATCAAGGTGTTGCAGTGGCCTAGTCAGTCTCCTGACCTTAACCCAATTGAAAACTTGTGGAAGGAGCTCAAGATTAAAGTCCACATGAGACACCCAAAGAACCTAGATAACTTGGAGAAGATCTGCATGGAGGAGTGGGCCAAGATAACTCCAGAGACCTGTGCCGGCCTGATCAGGTCTTATAAAAGATGATTATTAGCTGTAATTGCAATCAAAGGTTATTCCACAAAATATTAAACCTAGGGGTTGAATAATAATTGACCCACACTTTTACGTTTAAAATTTATAAAAATTTAACTGAGCAACAAAACTTTTTGGTTTGTAAGATTTATGCATCTGTTAACAAATCCTGCTCTTGTTTGAAGTTTGAAGGCTCTAACTTATTTGCATCTTATTAAAACTGCTAAATCTGCAGGGGGTTGAATACTACTTGTAGGCACTGTAAATAAACATGATACTGCTGAAAATTTCATCAAATATCATCTTGTCCGGCAAAAAACAAGCCAATATACAGCTTCATCAGAAGAAAAATAAAAAAGTTATAGCTCTCAGAATAAAGTGATGCAAAAATAATTATTCTTTCTATAAAATAGTTTTGATTGTGTTAAAGCACCAAAACATAAAACATCAATATAAATGAGATATCGCTGTAATCGTACTGACCCGAAGAATAAAACTGCTTTATCAACTTTACCACACGCAGAATGACATAAAACCTCCACAAAAAAAATTTCCTGAATTGCTGGTTTTTGTACATTCTGCCTCCCAATAAGCAGAATATAAAGCGATTACAAAATGTGAAGTGTCTGAAAATGGTACCAATAAAAATGTCAACTTGTCCCGCAAAAAAAAACCCCACAAAGTGACTTCAAATGTGAAGTGATCCCTAAAAAAATGGTTTTGTAAATTTTGTTGGAAAAATAAAAAATTGCTGGTCGACATTTACCCCTTATAACTTCCTAACAAAAAAATGTTGCTTCCAAAATTCTGCTGATGTAAAGTAGACATGTGGAAAATGTTATTTATTAACTATTTTGTGTGACATATCTCCGTGATTTAAGGGCATGAAAATTCAAAATCTTCACTAAATTTCCATCATATCGAAGTCATAATGAAGAAATGTTACCACTATTATAAAGTACAAAATGTCTATAAAAAACTGTTTCAGAATTATCAGGATTTTTTTAAGCATTCCAAAGTTATAACTACATAAAGTGACTGGTCAGAATTGTAAGAATTGGCCTGGTCATTAATGTGCAAACCACCTCTGGGGGTTAAAGAGTTAAAATAGGTATATAAAAAGATGCTTTATTTTAAAGGTTAAAAAAACATGACTACATATCTTTACAAAATAGGATGGCTGCAGAAAATCTATTTAGAATCATGACGCAAATCATGAGCCTGCAACTGTCCACTGTATTTAGGAGGTGTGTATGTGTACCTAATATTACCTGACATGTCCCAGCTGACATGTCCCGGCTTTGATGCGGGCTCACTGCCGGAGCCAGCATCAAAGCGGGGGTTCTGCCATCAGATGTACTATTCCATGCGATGGCAGAAAGGGATTAAAATACATTCAAGCTGGAGGCTTCAGGAAAATGGCCCCCAGAGTCCACGCGTGCGCAGATTGAGATCTCGGCAGCCATTTTCCTGAATCTTCGGGCGACCCACTGCTTCAGGAAGATGGCTTCAGGAAGATGGCCACAGGGAAACCGGTGATGCACTCGGCTCTGCTCACCATGGACACCGGGCCACGGCATCGCTACATTTCTTCTGCCGGCATCCTGATGAAGTGACCCTGTTCAGATGCACTCCACACCACCCACCGCCGCAGCATCGCTACACCTCTGCCTCAACCAACCCCCTGGTAAACCTGCGTTTGCACTATAAGACGCACCCCTCATTTTCCTCTCAAATTTTTTGGGAAAAAGTGCATCTTATAGTCCAAAAAATACGGCATTCACAAACTGAGACTAGCACAGCAATTTTGGTTTGTCACATCAGCACTAAAGTAGTACACCCAAATCGAATTAGACCTTTTTCTATTCCTCTGATTTGTGCTTTTTGCTCCTATTATTACATAGCACAAACTTAAAATGCAGTTCATTGACCAGCCTTATCTTTATGCTAGCTGTGTTAGCTTTCCTTATTGACTGGCCTAGACTATATGATCTGATGATGCTGCTTGTAACCCCATTAGCATGCTCACTCTGTAGTCGTCAGTGTGTAAAATGGCACTGGGCACTGGTATATTTTTATTAAGTTTGACGAATTTTGCAAATCAAATTCCAAGGTGTTTGATGACAAATGGAACTGAACATTTCCAAAAAATCAACTTAAACTCGATCCTCCACAAATTGATTTGCTCGTCTCTTCTTATAATAATATCATCCCTTAGTAATACTCTTACCATCTTTATAAACGTATTACTTTAATACATGAATATTTTTGCTTTCTTGTATTTCAATAACCTCTTGGTTTTCGGATATGTTATGTTTGAAAAGTAATCAATAAAAATAAAATCTAAAATAATTTCAAACAATTAAACCACTAAAATGTTACAAAAGTACCAGTAGCTGCAGGCAAGCCCTCTGGACATGATTGACAGTGCTTTCACTGCTCAGGTCTTCACAGTTTACACTCCTCACGGCATCTCTGTTTCCCTGCTCTCCTATTAGCCTAATGCAGACCTGTGACAGGAAAAAAGATGCAGGGAGAAGCACAAAATGTAAGGTCACCAGCAGCTACGAAAAGAAATTTGTTCTCAGTGAAGAAACGCCTCAATGGAATAGTCTTGGTTCATTAGCATACAGCAATACACAATAATGAAAATACAATAAACAGATTACCAAAGTACATGAATCAAAATCTAAAAGGTAGTAGGACAATTTAAAAGTTTCATGGTTGCCTTTAAAATGATATGAAACAAAAGTTGCAAACATTTATGTGATCAATTACATTTTGAAGCATTAACCCCTTAGTGACAGAGCCAATTTGGTACTTAATGACCGAGCCAATTTTTACAATTCTGACCACTGTCCCTTTATGAAGTTATAACTCCGGAACGCTTCAACAGATCCCGGTGATTCTGACAATGTTTTCTTGAGACATATTGTACTTCATGTTATTCATGTTAATGGTAAAATTTATTTGATATTACCTGCATTTATTTGTAGTGTTGAGCATTCCGATACCGCAAGTATCGGGTATCGGCCGATATTTGCGGTATCGGAATTCCGATACCGAGTTCCGATATTTTTGTGATATCGGGAATCGGTATCGGGATTTAGATTATTGTGTAAAATAAAGAATAAAAATAAAAAATATTGATATACTTACCCTCGGACGGGCCCTGGTTGTCACTGCTGCAATCGCTATGTTTTCCTTCCTATGAATGAGCTTGTCAAGTACCTTTGATGACGTCGCGGCTTGTGATTGGTCGCTGAGCGGTCATGTAACCGCTCACGCGACCAATCACAAGCCGCGACGTCATTGAAGGTACTTAATGCGCTCATTCTTAAGAATGAGCGCGTTAAAGACCTTCGATGACGTCGCGGCTTGTGATTGGTCGCGTGAGCGGTCACATGACCGCTCAGCGACCAATCACAAGCCGCGACGTCATCGAAGGTCATTAAAGCGCTCATTCTTAGGAAGAAAAGCATGGCGATTGCAGCGGTGACAACCAGGGCCCGTCCAAGGGTAAGTATATCAATATTTTTTATTTTTATTCTTTATTTTACACATTAATATGGATCCCAGGGCCTGAAGGAGAGTTTCCTCTCCTTCAGACCCTGGGAACCATTACAGATACCTTCCGATATTTGTGTCCCATTGACTTGTATTGGTATCGGATATCGGTATTGGCGATATCCGATATTTTTTGGATATCGGCCGATACCATCCGATACCGATACTTTCAAATATCGGACGGTATCGCTCAACACTATTTATTTGTGAAAAAAACAGAAATTTGGCAAAGATTTTGAAAATTAAAATTTTGCAATTTTCCAACTTTGTATTTTTATGCCCTTAAATCACAGAGATATATCACACAAAATAGTTAATAAATAACATTTCCGACATGTCTACTTTACATCAGCACAATTTTGGAAACAAAATTTTTTTTGTTAGGAAGTTATAAGGGTTAAAATTGACCAGCGATTTCTCATTTTTCCAAGAAAATGTACAAAACCATTTTTTAGGGACCATCTCACATTTAAAGTCACTTTGAGGGGAGTACATGACAGAAAATACCCAAACTTGACACCATTATAAAAACTACACCCCTTAAGGTGCTCAAAACTACATTCAAGAAGTTTATTAACCCTTTATGTGCTTCACAGGAACTGAAACAATGTGGAAGGAAACAATTAAAAATTTACTTTTTTTGCAATCATTTTAATTCAGAACCAATTTTTTTATTTTCACAAGTGTAAAAAGAGATAATGAGCCACAAATTTTGTTTTGCAATAATCTCCCCTAAATATGCCGATACCCCATGTGTGGGGTAGGCCACAAACGTTGTTGTGAAATTTCTCTTGAGTACGCTGACACTCCATGTGTGGGGGTAAACTGTTGTGAATTCTGTGGCCAAGCTCCCTCCTGTGGTCGAGAGTGGTACTTCGGCTGGTTCTGTCTATGAGCTTCCTTTGGTGCATGAGAGTGGTACTGCGGCTTCTGAGTTTCCTTCCTCAGGTGATGAGGTTAAGTCGTTAGGTGCTGCTCTATTTAACTCCACCTGGTGCTTTGATCCTGGCCTCCAGTCATTGTTCTAGTATTGGTCTTGTTTCCTCCTGGATCATTCCTGTGGCCTGTCTATCCTGCATAAGCTAAGTTTTGCTGGTGTTATTTTTGCTTGCTATTTTTTCTGTCCAGCTTGCTTTATTGGTTTTTCTTGCTTGCTGAAAGCTCTGAGACGCAGAGGGAGCACCTCCGTACCGTTAGTCGGTGCGGAGGGTCTTTTTGCCCCTCTGCGTGGTTGTTTGTAGGTTTTTGTGTTGACCGCAAAGCTATCTTTCCTATCCTCGGTCTATTCAGTAAGTCGGGCCTCACTTTGCTAAATCTATTTCATCTCTGTGTTTGTATTTTCATCTTACTCACAGTCATTATATGTGGGGGGCTGCCTTTTCCTTTGGGGAATTTCTCTGAGGCAAGGTAGGCTTATTTTTCTATCTTCAGGGCTAGTTAGTTTCTCAGGCTGTGCCGAGTTGCATAGGGAGCGTTAGGCGCAATCCACGGCTACCTCTAGTGTGGTGTGTTAGGATTAGGGATTGCGGTCAGCAGAGTTCCCACGTCTCAGAGCTCGTCCTTTGTTTTTGGTAATTGTCAGGTCACTTTGTGTGCTCTGAACTTCAATGTCCATTGTGGTTCTGAATTACCTGTTCATAACAGTAAACCACTGTTTAGGCGCACGGCAGAGCTCAGAAGGGAAGAAGTTCCGTTTTACTTTTTCAATGCAGAATTGGCTGGAATTGAGATTGAACCCCATGTCGCATTTGGAGAGCCCCTGATGTGCCTAAATAGAAGAAACCCCTACAAGTGACACCATTTTGGAAACTAGACCCCTTAAGGAACTTATCTAGATGTGTGGTGAGCACTTTAAACCCCCAAGTGCTTCACAGAAGTTTATAACGTAGAGCCGTGAAAATAAAAAATCACATTTTTTCTACAAAAATGATTTTTTGCCCCCAAATTTTTATTTTCACAAGAATAACAGGAGAAATTAGACCACGAAAGTTGTTGTGAAATTTGTCCTGAGTACGCTGATACCCCATATGTTGGGGTAGACCACAGTTTGGGCACATGGCAGAGCTTGGAAGAGAAGAAATTCCTTTTGACTTTTTCAGTGCAGAATTGCCTGGAATTGAGATCGGACACCATGTCGCGTTTGGAGAGCCCCTGATGTGCCTAAACAGTGGAAACCCCCCACAAGTGACACCATTTTGGAAAGTAGACCCATTAAGGAACTTATCTAGATGTGTGATGAGCACTTTGAGCCCCAAAGTGCTTCACAGAAATATAAAGTAAGAGCCATGAAAATAAAAAATCTTTTTTTTCCCTCAAAAATGATTTTTTAGCCTGCAATTTCTTTTTTTCTCAAAGGTGACAGGAGAAATTGGACCCAAAAATTTGTTGACCAGTTTGTCCTGAGTACGGTGATGCCCCATATGTGGGGGGGACCACTGTTTGGGCACACATCGGGGCTCAGAAGGGAAGGAGCGCCGTTAGGAATGCAGACTTTGATAGGATGGGCTGCGGGCGTCATGTTGCATTTGCAGAGCTCCTGATGTACCTAAACAGTAGAAACCCCCCCACAAGTGACCCCATTTTGAAAACTAGACCCCCCAAAGAGCTTCTCTGGATGTGTGGTGAGGACTATGAACCCCAAACTGCTTAACAGAAGTTTATAATGTAGAGCCATGAAATAAAAAAAAATCATATTTTCTCCACCAAAATTATCTTTTCACCCACAAATTTTTACTTTCACAAGGGTAACAGGAGAAATTGGACCCCAAAATGTATTGGGCAATTTATCCTGAGTATGCTTATTCCCCATATGTGGGTAAAGACCACTGTTTGGCGCATGGCAGAGCTCGGAAGGGAAGGACCGCCGTTTTTGAATGCAGACTTTGATAGAATTGTCTGCGGGTGTTATGTTGCGTTTGCAGAGCCCCTAATGTACCTAAACAGTAGAAACCCCTCATAAGTGACCCCATTTTGGAAACTAGACCCCCCAAGGAACTTATCTAGATGTATGGTGAGAACTTTGAATGTCAAAGTGCTTCACAGAAGTTTATAATATAGAGTCGTGAAAATAAAAATTAATTTTTTTACCACAAAAAAGATTTTTTAGCCCCCAAGTTTTTATTTTCACAAGGGTAACAGGAGGTATTGGACCCCAAAAGTTTTTGTCCAATTTGTCTTGAGTATGTTGATGCCCCATTTGTGGGGGTAAACAACTGTTTGGGCGCACGGCATAGCTCAGAAGGGAGAGAGCACCATTTGACTTTTTGAGCGCAAAATTGGCTGTCGCGTTTGTAGACCCCCTGATGTACCTAAACAGTGGAAACTCCCCAATTCTAACTCCAACCCTAACCCCAACACACTCCTAACTCTAACCCCAACCCTATCCATAATCCTAATCACAACCCTAACCATAACCCTAATCACAACCCTAACCCCAAAACACCCCTAACCCTAATCTCAACCCTAACCATAACCCTAATCAAAACCCTAAACCCAACACATGCCAATCCTAATCTCAACCCTGACCTCAAACCTAACCCTAATCCCAATACACCCCTAAACCTAATCCCAACCCTAACCTTAACCCTAATCCCAATCGTAACCCTAATGCCAACCCTAACCCTAATACCAACCCTAATCCAAACCCTAATACCAACCCTAATCCAAACCCTAATCCCAACCCTAATGCTAATCCCAACTCTAACCCTAATCCCAACTCTAACCCTAACTTTAGCCCGAACCATAGCCCTAACCCTAACTTTAACCCCAACCCTAACTTTAGCCCCAACCCTAACCCTTATGCAAACCCTAACTCTAATACCAACTCTTAACCTAAATCCAAACCCTAATCCTAACCCCAACTCTAACCCTAACTTTAGCCCCAACCCTAGCCCTAACTTTAGCCCCAACCCTAACCCTGGCCCTAACTTTAGCCCCAATCCTAACCCTAGCCCTAACCCTAACTTTAGCCCCAGCCCTAGCCCTAACCCTCACCCTAACCCTAACTTTAGCCCTAACCCTAGCCCTAACCCTAACTTTAGCCCAACTCCTCTAGTTGCAGGCCGGGAGATCATGGCTGGTGCACTGCGCATGCGCCCGCCATTTTCTTACCGGAAAAAGAAGTCGGCGGCCAGGAGGGGATGCAGGAGGACCCAGGGACACCTGTAAGTATAACAGGGTCTCCGAATCCCCCTATTTCTCTGTCCTCTGATGTGCGATCAAATCAATCAAATCCGGCCGCCGGTAAACAAAGATCTTCAGGGTGCCGGTCGGCGGGCGCATGCGCAGTGCGCCCGCCATTTTTTGCCCAGAACAAGATGGCGGCACCCATCGGGAGCCACGAGGAGCAGCGGAGGAGATGGGTGAGTATCGGGGGAGATTGGGGACCCCATTTCTCTGTTTTCTGATGTGCGATCACATCGGAGGACAGGGGAATTAAATGGGAAATCGCATTTTTTTTTTGCAATCACCAGTCATTGGTTGATTACCGGCGGTCGCAACCCGGGGGTCGGTAAAAACCCCCTGAATCATGTTCTCTGGTGTCTCGGCTACCCTCGGGAACTGAGACCCCAGAGAAAATCCAACTCTGGGGGGCGCTATTCACTTTTTCCACAGAGCTGTGGTTCAAGTACCCTTAACTGCCGCAGTTAAAATGTGTATCAGCGGTCGTTAAGGGGTTAAGCAAATTGTTCACTTTTCACTGAGTGCAACACTTTGGCGACTACTGTTGAGTACTGTACTTTTACTCCTGTTGGCATGTTTTCCTTTAGGATAACCAATAGATTTGATTGATACAATTTTAGGGCATAAAGGATTAAAGGATTAAATGATTAACCCTTTCACCCCAAAACCTGTTTTCACCTTCATAACCAGGCCAAAATGTACAGTTCTGACGAGTGTTAATTTATGCAGAAATAACTCTGGAACACTTCAATGGATCCCACTGATTCTGAGAATGTTTTTTCATGACATATTGTAATTCATGATAGTGGTAACATTTCTTTAATATAACTGGCATTTATTTATTAAAAAATCTGAAATTTTGTGAAAAATTTGAAAATGTTGCAATTTTCAAATTTTTAATTATTATGCCCCTAAATCAGTGGAGTTATATCACACAAAATAGTTAAAATAACATTTCCCACATGTCTACTTTACCTAAGCACAATGTTTGAATCCTACTTTTTTTGTTAGGAAGTTAGAAGGGTTAAAAGTTGACCAGAGATTTCAAATTTTTACAAAAAATTTGCAAAAACATTTTTTTAGAGATCACAACACACTTGAAGTGAGTTTGAAGGGTCTCTATGACCAGAATACCAAAAAGTTACATAATTCTAAAAACTGCTCCCCTTAAGTTGCTCAAAACCATATTCAAGAAGTTTATTGACCCTTCAGGAACTGAAGCAATGTGGAAGGAAAATTGAACATTTAACTTTTCGCCACAAAATTTTTTATTTAGACCCAATTTTTTTTTATTTTCACATTGGCAACAAGAGAACATGGACCCCAAAATATATTGTGCAAATTCTTCTGAGTATGTTGATACCCTTTATGTTGGGGAAAACTACTGCTTAGACACACGGCAAGGCTAGGCAGGGAAGGAGTGCTGTTTGACTTTTTGAATGTAAAATTTGCTGCAATCATTAAAGGACACCATGGTGAAATTGGAGAGTCCCTAATGTGCCTAAAACAGTGGAACCCCCAATTGACCCAATTTTATCTAGATGTATGGAAAACATCTTGAACCCACAGGAGTAGCAAGAGTAAACATTTCACCCAATTACTATGTAAATATCAATGGTATGAGTAGGGATAAAAAAATAAGGTGCATAGGTTAAATATACTTGACGTAGTACGGTCAGGGTAATGTGCAAGGGTATTATGCAGATGAGCAGTATACATGTATAAAAATAATGGCTTCAGATAAGTTGAACAAGTGGGTACTATAATCATCCCACATCACAACAGGGAATGCATAGGTTACGGTAACTGGGGCTACTGAGCTTAAATGGGGAATTTTTAAGGAAATACTATTAGAATCCTGCAGAAAACTTATATCCTCTGGTAATAAAATGTTAAGCAATAAAAAGAAACCATTATGGATGAATAAGACAGTACAAAGTTTAATAATACAAAAACAAAGGGCATTCAAAATCTTCACAGCTGAGAATACTGAAACCGCATTTCAGGAGTATAAAGAACTAAATTATTATTATTTATTGTTATAGCGCCATTTATTCCATGGCGCTTTACATGTGAGGAGGGGTATACATAATAAAAACAAGTACAATAATCTTAAATAATACAGGTTACAAATGGTACAGGAGGAGAGAGGAACCTGCCCACGAGGGCTCACAATCTACAAGGGATGGGTGAGGATACAGTAGGCGAGGGTAGAGCTGGTCGTGCAACGGTTTGGTCGATCGGTGGTTACTGCAGGTTGTAGGCTTGTCAGAAGAGGTGGGTCTTCAGGTTCTTTTTGAAGGTTTCGATGATAGGCGAGAGTCTGATATGTTGTGGTAGAGAGTTCCAGAGTAGTGGTGATGTGCGAAAGAAATCTTGTATGCGATTGTGGGAAGAGGGTATAAGAGGGGAGTAGAGAAGGAGATCTTGTGAGGATCACAGGTTGCGTGCAGGAAAGTACCAGGAGACGAGGTCACAGATGTATGGAGGAGACAGGTTGTGGATGGCTTTGTATGTCATGGTTAGTGTTTTGTACTGGAATCTCTGGGTAATGGGGGGCCAGTGAAGGGATTGACAGAGGGAAGTGGCCAGGGAATAGTGGGGGAAAAGGTGGATTAGTTGGGCAGCAGAGTTTAGAATAGATTGGAGGGGTGCAAGAGTGTTAGAGGGGAGATCACAGAGCAGGAGGTTACAGTAGTTGAGGCGAGAGATGATGAGGGCATGGACTAGGGTTTTTGCAGATTCTTGGTTTAGCAATGTATGGATCTGTAAAATATTTTTGAGTTGAAGGCGGCAGGAAGTGGAAACGGCTTGGATATGCAGTTTGAAGGAGAGATCAGTGTCGAGGATTAAACTGAGGCAGCGAGCTTGTGGGACTGGGGAGAGTGGGCAGCTGTTTACTGTAATGGATAGGTTTGTTGGGGGGTCGCATGAGATGGGGAAAGATGATGAATTCTGTTTAGTCCATGTTAAGTTTTACAAATAAAGCAGAGAAGAAGGATGAAACAGCGGACAGACATTGAGGGATTCTGGTAAGCAGGGTGGTGATATCTGGTCCAGAGATGTAGATCTGCTTGTCATCAGCATAGAGATGATACTGAAAACTGTGAGATTCTATGAGCTGTCCCAGACCAAAGGTGTAAATGGAGAAGAGCAGGGGCCCTAGGACTGAACTTTGTGGGACTCCGACAGATAAGGGGCGAGGTGAGGAGGTGGTGTGTGAGTGGGAGACGCTGAATGTCCGGTCTGTTAGGTATGATGGGATCCAGGATAGGGCCAAATCTGTGATGCCAAGGGATGAGAGGGTCTTTAGTAATAGGGAATGGTCCACTGTGTCAAAGGCAGAGGACAGGTCCAGGAGGAGGAGGACAGAGTAGTATCACTTGCTCTTGGCATTTAATAGGTCATTGGTTACCTTAGTTAGGGCAGTTTCAGTGGAGTGGTGTGACTGGAAGCCAGATTGTAAGCAGTCGAAGAGGGAGCAGGAAGAGAGATGGGAGGACAGTTCAAGATGGACGTGTTGTTCCAGTAGTTTTGAGTCATAGGGGAGAAGGGATATAACTAGATACAGAGGATGGATCAAGAGAGGGCTTTTTGACGATAGGTGTGATTGAGCCATGTTTAAAGCTTGAGGAGAAAACACCAGTTGTTATTGTTAGGTTGAAGAGATAGGTTAGGGTTGGGATGAAGACTGTGGTGAGGTTTGGGATGAAGTAGGATGGGATTGGATCAAGTGCACATGTGGTGAGATGCGATCTTGAGAGTAGAGTGGAGAGTCAATCTTCTGTAATGGTGGAGAAGTTGGTTTTGGAGGTGGAGGGATGGGCAGTTGGGAGGAAGGGCTCAGGGGGTTGTCGACTAAAACTGTCTCTGATGTTATCAATCTTCAATCTTCTGCTTGAAAAATGAGGCAAAGTCTTTAGCAGAGATAAATGGGGAGGGAGGAGGTGCTGGGGGACAGAGAAGAGAATTGCAGGTGTTGAATAACTGTTTAGGGTTGTGAGACAGGGAGGATATGAGAGATGGGAAGTAGGTTTGTTTCGCTGTGGCGAGTGTTGTTCTTAAAAGTAGTGAGGGACCAGGGTTGTCTGTTGATTTTGCGACCTTTGGTATGTGTGAGAGGGGCAAGAGATTCCAAAGCTACAGCTATTGTGGTGTTATATAGAGTGGCAGCATCATCCGCATTGTGTAGTGAACTTATGTCTGTGAGAAGGAGGAGGGATTCAGAGAGTGAGTGTAGATCAAGGTATTTAAGATTTCTGCGAGGGTGAGGGAGTTTATAGGGTGGGGATTGTAGACAAGGAGAGAATGTAAGTAGATTGTGGTCAGAAAAAGGAAGAGGTGAGTCAGAGAGGTTAGATAGGGAGCAGAGGCGGGTGAAGATGAGGTCCAGTGTGTGACCATCTTTGTGAGTGGCTGCAGAAGACCATTGAGTGAGGCCGAAGGAGGAAGTGAGAGATAGAAGTTTAGTGGCAGCTGAGAGGGAGGTGTCAAAGGGTATGTTGAAGTCGCCCATGATGATAGTGGGGATGTCCACAGAAAGGAAATGAAGTAGCCAGGTGGTAAAGTGGTCAAAGAAGGTGGTAGTTGGCCTGGGGGGTGGTTAATGACAGCCAGTTGGAGGTTGGAGGGGGAGCAGATGCACACAGAGTGCACCTCAAAGGAAGGGAGGGTAACAGAGGGTGGCAGAGGGATTGGGGTGAGGGAGCAGTTATCTGACAGATCATCTGTTTTATCCTCTATCAAGCACTGTTTGTGAATAAAGTACATTCACAGTTTTTCAAGCTTTATTACTCCTTCATTTATTCCCATATGCCCTGACACAGCGTTTCCCAAGCTCTGAACACTACCTAGATGTCAATAATGGTGAGTAGTGTTGAGCGATACCTTCCGATATCGGAAAGTATCGGTATCGGATAGGATCGGCCGATATTCAAAAAATATCGGATATCGCCGATACCGATACCCGATCCCAATGCAAGTCAATGGGACCAAAATATCGGAATTAAAATAAACCCTTTCTTGCCTTGTAGGTTCATTCTACATGAAGGAAAACAACTAAGAATAATGTAGGATGTATTGTGGGAGGTGGCGGAGACATTAAAGGCAATGAGGTTTAGCCCAATCAAATAGAATAGCATGTTTTTTTTTTTTTAAGACGTTCGGAGTGAAAAAGATATTGAGTATGTAAATTTTTTTTTATTTTGTCAGATATTGATGTTTCACTATTCCACGCCCTTCCCCTTCTTTTTTTTTCTTTTTTTTTTTTACTTTTCCCACACTTTCATCTTCATCATCATCAGCATCTTTGACATCAACTTCTTCTTCACCTTATTCATCTTCTTCTTCATCTTCTACCTATTTTTTTTTTTATTACATTCTTCATATTCATTTTATTCAACTATTATTATTCTTCCTATTCTACATATTCTTTTTATTCCACTGTTATTATTCTTGCTATTCTACTTCTTCATCATATTCTCATTTGTGACAGGCATTCCCATAGTTGTTATCTATAAAAGTTGGAAGATTACACCTTCCGTTCTGCCAGTCACAAAAGTTACATTTGTCCGCGTTCAGTTTGGCCTGCAGCATCAGGCTTTATCCAGGGGCACCACGAGGAGGAACGGACTCACCTCCATACACTGCTTAGTCTTCTTCTGCATATAATTTAGATAATATCTTTTGCTCTGATATTAAGTCTTATGCTTAATGTTCTTCTGCTCTTTGTTCTGCAGCCTCTTGTTCTTCTGCTTCTCGGTCTTCCATGTCGTCGTCTCCAGGGTCGTCGTCTCCAGTGTCGTCATCTCCGCCGTCGTCGTCTCAGCCGTCGTCGTCTCCGCCGTCGTCGTCGTCGTCATCGGGGTGGTCTTC
Organism: Ranitomeya imitator; assembly: GCF_032444005.1. Classification (NCBI taxonomy): domain Eukaryota; kingdom Metazoa; phylum Chordata; class Amphibia; order Anura; family Dendrobatidae; genus Ranitomeya; species Ranitomeya imitator. The sequence continues at coordinate 1,022,654,518 of NC_091282.1, forward strand.
CGGGTCGTCGTCGTCATCGGGGTGGTCTTCCGGGTCGTCGTCGTCGTCGTCGTCACTGGGGTGGTCTTCCGGGTCGTCGACTTTAGGGTCTTCAACTTGGAAATGTAGCAGAAGGTACAAGAAGGCTGAGAAAATGCCAAGAACCAGCTGATGGAACTGGAACTCGGATGGCTACCCGAAGGTTCAAGAGACTATGGAACTACCGAGGACCAGCTGACGTTACTGGAACCCGGTTACTAAGCAGGAGGTACCCGTGCTAAAAAGCACTACCAAGGACCGCCTGACGTTGGCGGAACTCGGATACCCAGAAGGAGGCACCTAAGCCAAAGGCTCTGCCCGGAACCAGCTGACGGTACTGGAACCAGGATGGGGAGCAGAAGGTACAAGAGAAAAAGACACTGCCGAGAACCAGCTGACGGTACTGGAACCCGGATGGGTAGCCGAAGGTCCAAGAGCCAATGGAACTACCGAGGACCAGCTGACGTTACTGGAACCCGGTTACTAAGCAGGAGGTACCCGTGCCCGAAAGCACTACCAAGGACCACCTGACGTTGGTGGAACTTGGATACCCAGAAGGAGGCACCTAAGCCAAAGGCTCTGCCCGGAACCAGCTGACGGTACTGGAACCAGGATGGGGAGCAGAAGGTACAAGAGCAAAAGACACTGCCGAGAACCAGCTGACGGTGCTGGAACCAGGTGGTGGACCTGAAGGTCCACAGGAGAGGAGAGAACAGCTAGGCCGCGAGGCAGCCGCAGTTACCGAACCCCAACAGTCCTACAGGGGGAGCTGGGCCTACTGGCACCGAGAACCAGCTGGCGGTGCTGGAACCCAGATGCGTTGCCCCAGTGTGCAAGAGCCAATGGCACGACCGAGGACCAGCTGGCGGTGCTGGAACACGGTTACTAAGCTGTAGGTGCCCGCGCTTAAAAGCACTACCAAGGACCGCCTGACGTTGGCGGAACTCGGATACCCAGGAGGAGGCACCTAAGCCAAAGGCTCGGCCCGGAACCAGCTGACGGTGCTGGAACCAGGTGGTGGACCCCAAGGCCCACAGGAGAGGAGAGAACAGCTAGGCCGCGAGGCAGCCGCAGTTACCGAACCCCAACAGTCCTACAGGGGGAGCTGGGCCTACTGGCACTACAGAACCAGCCTTGACTACCAGTTCACGCAGCCCACATAGGAAGCTCCTAAACTGGAGGCACCCTGGAGTTGGCTAACCCGACTGCAACACGACGGGGCAAACATAGGCGTCTCAGCGAGTTTGACACACCCCGGAAACAGCTGACGGTGCTGAAACCAGGTTTGGCACGAGGGAGTACCTGTGACAAAAACACTGCCGAGAACCAGCTGGCGGTGCTGGAACCCAGATGCGTTGCCCCAGTGTGCAAGAGCCAATGGCACGACCGAGGACCAGCTGGCGGTGCTGGAACCCGGTTACTAAGCTGTAGGTGCCCGCGCTTAAAAGCACTACCAAGGACCGCCTGACGTTGGCGAAACTCGGATACCCAGGAGGAGGCACCTAAGCCAAAGGCTCGGCCCGGAACCAGCTGACGGTGCTGGAACCAGGTGGTGGACCCCAAGGCCCACAGGAGAGGAGAGAACAGCTAGGCCGCGAGGCAGCCGCAGTTACCGAACCCCAACAGTCCTACAGGGGGAGCTGGGCCTACTGGCACTACAGAACCAGCCTTGACTACCAGTTCACGCAGCCCACATAGGAAGCTCCTAAACTGGAGGCACCCTGGAGGTGGCTAACCCGACTGCAACACGACGGGGCAAACATAGGCGTCTCAGCGAGTTTGACACACCCCGGAAACAGCTGACGGTGCTGAAACCAGGTTTGGCACGAGGGAGTACCTGTGACAAAAACACTGCCGAGAACCAGCTGGCGGTGCTGGAACCCAGATGCGTTGCCCCAGTGTGCAAGAGCCAATGGCACGACCGAGGACCAGTTGGCGGTGCTGGAACACGGTTACTAAGCTGTAGGTGCCCGCGCTTAAAAGCACTACCAAGGACCGCCTGACGTTGGCGGAACTCGGATACCCAGGAGGAGGCACCTAAGCCAAAGGCTCGGCCCGGAACCAGCTGACGGTGCTGGAACCAGGTGGTGGACCCCAAGGCCCACAGGAGAGGAGAGAACAGCTAGGCCGCGAGGCAGCCGCAGTTACCGAACCCCAACAGTCCTACAGGGGGAGCTGGGCCTACTGGCACTACAGAACCAGCCTTGACTACCAGTTCACGCAGCCCACATAGGAAGCTCCTAAACTGGAGGCACCCTGGAGTTGGCTAACCCGACCGCACCACGACGGGGCAAGCATAGGCGTCTCAGCGAGCTTGACACAACCCGGAAACAGCTGACGGTGCTGAAACCAGGCTTGGCACGAGGGAGTACCTGTGACAAGAACACTGCCGAGAACCAGCTGGCGGTGCTGGAACCCAGATGCGTTGCCCCAGTGTGCAAGAGCCAATGGCACAACCGAGGACCAGCTGGCGGTGCTGGAACCCGGTTACTAAGCTGTAGGTGCCCGCGCTTAAAAGCACTACCAAGGACCGCCTGACGTTGGCGGAACTCGGATACCCAGGAGGAGGCACCTAAGCCAAAGGCTCGGCCTGGAACCAGCTGACGGTGCTGGAACCAGGTGGTGGACCCCAAGGCCCACAGGAGAGGAGAGAACAGCTAGGCCGCGAGGCAGCCGCAGTTACCGAACCCCAACAGTCCTACAGGGGGAGCTGGGCCTACTGGCACTACAGAACCAGCCTTGACTACCAGTTCACGCAGCCCACATAGGAAGCTCCTAAACTGGAGGCACCCTGGAGTTGGCTAACCCGACCGCACCATGACGGGGCAAGCATAGGCGTCTCAGTGAGCTTGACACAACCCGGAAACAGCTGACGGTGCTGAAACCAGGCTTGGCACGAGGGAGTACCTGTGACAAGAACACTGCAGAGAACCAGCTGGCGGTGCTGGAACCCAGATGCGTTGCCCCAGTGTGCAAGAGCCAATGGCACGACCGAGGACCAGCTGGCGGTGCTGGAACCCGGTTACTAAGCTGTAGGTGCCCGCGCTTAAAAGCACTACCAAGGACCGCCTGACGTTGGCGGAACTCGGATACCCAGGAGGAGGCACCTAAGCCAAAGGCTCGGCCTGGAACCAACTGACGGTGCTGGAACCAGGTGGTGGACCCCAAGGCCCACAGGAGAGGAGAGAACAGCTAGGCCGCGAGGCAGCCGCAGTTACCGAACCCCAACAGTCCTACAGGGGGAGCTGGGCCTACTGGCACTACAGAACCAGCCTTGACTACCAGTTCACGCAGCCCACATAGGAAGCTCCTAAACTGGAGGCACCCTGGAGTTGGCTAACCCGACTGCAACACGACGGGGCAAACATAGGCGTCTCAGCGAGTTTGACACACCCCGGAAACAGCTGACGGTGCTGAAACCAGGTTTGGCACGAGGGAGTACCTGTGACAAAAACACTGCCGAGAACCAGCTGGCGGTGCTGGAACCCAGATGCGTTGCCCCAGTGTGCAAGAGCCAATGGCACGACCGAGGACCAGCTGGCGGTGCTGGAACCCGGTTACTAAGCTGTAGGTGCCCGCGCTTAAAAGCACTACCAAGGACCGCCTGACGTTGGCGGAACTCGGATACCCAGGAGGAGGCACCTAAGCCAAAGGCTCGGCCTGGAACCAGCTGACGGTGCTGGAACCAGGTGGTGGACCCCAAGGCCCACAGGAGAGGAAAGAACAGCTAGGCCGCGAGGCAGCCGCAGTTACCGAACCCCAACAGTCCTACAGGGGGAGCTGGGCCTACTGGCACTACAGAACCAGCCTTGACTACCAGTTCACGCAGCCCACATAGGAAGCTCCTAAACTGGAGGCACCCTGGAGTTGGCTAACCCGACCGCACCACGACGGGGCAAGCATAGGCGTCTCAGTGAGCTTGACACAACCCGGAAACAGCTGACGGTGCTGAAACCAGGCTTGGCACGAGGGAGTACCTGTGACAAGAACACTGCCGAGAACCAGCTGGCGGTGCTGGAACCCAGATGCGTTGCCTATTAAAGATTGTCTTCCTAGAGCCCCAACTAGCGGTGTTGGAGCTAAGGGTAAGCAGGGGGAGCAGAGTGTAGGCCGAAGCCTGCACTGGAGGCAGCTTTGTGTCTGCGTTGCGTTTGCAGGACACTTTGCCGGCTACACAGTGGGGGAACAGCTGGCGTTGCTGGACCCCACTAACACAATGGCGTGTGTTTTTCTCTGTGCAGCTAGCACTTGCGGTCAAAAACTAGCAATGTTAGAGCCCGTGTTGAAGCAGGAGGAGGAGTAGAGGAGCAGAGTGTAGGCCGAAGCCTATTTGAACCAATTTCAAAGGAAACCTTTAACCCCCCCTCAGGTGTTACAAAGTACAAGAGACACACCTTGTGCAGTATTAATGCTGCACAAGTGAAAGGTTGCTCTATTAATTTGTCTACTTGCACACGCTGAATGAAAGACGTACACAATTTAGCCCATTCTACAGTCAAACTGTAGTGGATGCGTGACTTGGCTTTTTAAGGAGACGCAGCACAGGTGTCCCAAATAACGCCTTGGTGCTTGGCGCAGCTTCCTGAGCGTTGATATTTGCTGTACAGGAGTCTGCGCTCTTATGTTATCCCTTGGCAATGCCCTGTTAGAGCTGCCCGTCTTATGACCTCATTTCATGTTGGCCGGTGCGGTTAACGATGGCCATAAATCCCAGACCCACAGTGCCTTTTCATAAAGTCACACTGCGGTGCTGTGATTCGTGGCCTTGAGCAGTAAATATTTTGGCCGCTCACACACGTCCTTACACCTGCTTCAGACTGGGCGGCCTCTGCTGATCCCTTCTCGCATGCCGCGGCCATGAGGCTGCACAGTCTGAAGAAGGCGGAAGGAGATGAGTTAAGACAGGTGAAGATATGCACTGCTCGTGCCCATCAATCACACCCTCGCAGTCAAAATAAGACAACGAGGAGCATTGTTTCAGGCAGGGGGCGGACGCACAGGCGCAGCAAGCCAACCAATGATGTCAGAAGACGGGAAGCGCTACCAAGGGGGGTGCTGCGTATCATTAGAAAGGAAAGTCACACCTCAGGGACAGTGGAATGGTCTCAATGAGACACATTTTGTACGTTTTGAGTTCCACGTGGGCAAGGACAAAAAGTCAGCCACCTAGGGCACACGGGATGCGTGTGTTCTCATCTTAGTTGTCTGCTGCCAAATTGAATGTGAGGTATTACGGCCGGAGAAATCAGGACACAAATGCAAGCAATTGTCTCTCAAAGACTTCTGGTTCTTTATTCGTGGGACCGCTCTTTTTATGGAAAAATTGGGCAGTCTCAGCACATTACATCAAGGGTTTTCCCAACTTAACACTTATCAGAAAACTCTTTGATCTTACATGTTCTTATGTTATTATCTTTATTACTATAGTACCATATTCTAATGATTATTGCTTTTAATCTATGTCTGTACCGTTATCGCCCTAATGGCGCCTCTTGGGTCAAGCTGACATCTGTCTCTGCACGTATTCTACTTATCTTTGGTTTATTGGGGATCGATTCACCTTCGTGCAGATACATTTACTCTAGATAAGGGTAGGGGATTTACACAGCCTTTCTTAAAGTCCATCTGGATACTAGGTGTATCCTGGTACATCCTGGTACAGAGTGATCAACAGAATTTAGTCTTGTGACAGTGAATCAGAAAACCTTAAAGCTACACAAGTCTAATGTTAAGCCAAGAGTCCATATTGGTTTGATTTAAGTATATCTTCATATGCCATACATTCTCCCCTTAACAGTCCCCCCTTTGGAGATATGCAAAATCAAAACTCTGATCTCGTCGAGCCTATCGATCTGCTCCGTTGTGCCTAAATCTGAAGCCTATCTAACTAACTAATTTTCACCGTATAAACGAGACTGTCCATCTCTAGTAGATGGACCCCCTCCTAACGGACTTTGCACAGGAGGAGTCAGATCCTAGTCCCTCCCTCATCGGTGTGCTTCAGGCAGATGTATTCCAGGGGATGTGGATCCTCTCATGGTTTTCACAGCAGCTTCTTTCATCTAGGGGATCTTTGAAATCAGCATGTATGGTCATCATCACTTTGGTTTCCATGGTCCTCATCATCATTTTCTTAAGACATGTAGCTATGCAGGTAGAGAATTAAGGCTTAATATAGTTATTGTAAACTTAATGGGTCAATAAGTGCCTTTATGGTATCCCTAGTGTATTTTATAAACCGTTGTTGATTATAGTATAGGTAGTTTATCCACTGTATGTTCTTATTTATGGGAATGGTGGGTTTAAGCCCAACTGCTGTCTTGTTCCTGGCTTTGAATCTATCAGGTACCCCCTGTGTGCCCCCACTGGTATCTATGCTTCTTAGCCAAAATTTACCTTTTGTGCATTGTGTGTTTAGCCAGATGTCAAACTGTGCCATGGGGCCTGGGCATTCTACTATGAGGCAGTAGTCAAATTGATATGTTACTCTTGGGGTGGAGATATTACACCAAAATGTCACTATACCCTCCTCATGAGTGACTACCCCTTGGTGACTGGCTACCCCTTGGACTAGATGAAGGATAAGTGTCAGACGGATGAAGAGTGGCAGCCGCCACTGGATTCTGGATCTGGCATCTCCTTGCAGTGGGAAGCGTGGACCCATGGACTGCTGTGGTAGTAGACAGGACTTGGAGCGGGCTGTCATCTCTAGGTTTGAGGGTACGTCTGTTGAACCTCTTGGTGATGAGGAATCAGTCATCGAGCAGGTTCTGGTGGGCACCTTCTAGGTCCTCAGGATCTGGGATGGATGGAACTTGAGAACAAATTTAGTAACATGCCTTATTTAACAATAAACTTAGTCTGCATATAGACAACTGTAGTTAGAAAAGGTATAATCCTAAACTGGGAATATTAGTAGGGTCCTATAGTGCTGAGTTTGTAGGACCTGCTAGTGTGTGTGTGTGTGTGCACATGCGTATGTGAGACCTAAGGGAAAAACTAAAACTCCTTATGCTGTAGCTCCACTGTTTCCTGTCTAGCATTAATATGTAGGGTCAATTGTTTGAGGCCTTCAATTTCCCTTGTTCATCCTTAGACGTGCTTCATCGGTGTGGCTCCATCTTGGTCCCTTTTCTTCTTCTCTTCTTTGGATGCTTGCTTCTGGAATGTTAGGACATCTTTTTCCAAGGATAGCCCTTTTTCCTCCATTTCTGGATCCATATTAGAGTACAGATGAGATGTTTCTGTGTCAAGTAGTATCATTGCTGCTTCTTTTGCTGTTGCTTCAGTTAGTCTGCTGCCCACTGCTTCCCTTGAGGTGTCTCCAGTGTGTGTGCGTCTTCACCTTTTACCACCGCAACTCTTCCAGGCATCAACGAGGACTCCATTCGTTCTTGTATGGCTTTGGCTGTCTCTGACCGGCGTTCCATTAGCCATGATGAAGTCTCTTTCCCTCCAGATTGGTCGTGGCTGTGTGTTGAATGGACCTGTTGCATGCTTCTATCAAGGCCCGCAGTCCTGCCTTTGGGTGGAGGCAGCGGTTTTGCTGGCAGCAGGTATCTTCTGTAACTACTGCTGTACCAGTGTGCGAACGGCCTTCTTGGTCTGCATACCTTGGTCAAACCACAAAGAGCGTCAGGTCTTCCAGAGGTGGTCTTGTCTCATGACAGCGAGACAATTGTGTTGAGCCATTTCAGAGTCGACTACCTCTTCCACTGATGTGTCAGAGATGTGATCTTCACCCTCTCCCCCCTTGGCAGAGGTAGGAGAGAAGCTGGATTATGAACAGCACATCTGGAGACAGTGACGTTGAGCAGAATAGGGCATTGCAGACGTAGCAGGTGCTATGGCAGACAGGTGCTATGGGCCAGGATCTTCAACTGGTGACCCATAATGATGTCAGAAGCATTGTCCAGTACAGGTGGGTTGCAACGTGGTTCTCATGCAGGTTGGGACTCCACGGGCCACTGGGTTAAGAGTAGTACCCAGGAGGGCGTTGTCTCCTTCTGTGAAGCTGTGTCAGGACTCCAGTTGCATGGCTTGCTTTTCCATGACAAAACAGGCAGAACAGTTTGTTATAAACTGGCAGTCCTATAGCAGGAGAGGATATGAGTGCAGATTAGCATGTCAAACCCATCGATGGCTTCCTTGGTTGAACTGAAGAGTGTCCTTGAGGCATGAAGGCTCCAGGGATGGCAGGAAACTAGTCCAATGAAGGACTGTAGCTGTGTTGGCTTGGCTGCCAGAGGTATGTGCTGGACAGCTCCTTTCCTGTCTTCAGTGGGATGTGTCATCTTCCAGGGCTCCAGGTATATTTCCAGTTGTTGTATAATGGTGGCAGATTACGAAATGGAAGGTGGGCATTGCAGTTTCCATGGCAGCAGGGCTCCTGACTCCAGTTCCATCTTCATAGGCTGGACTTTGAGGCTGCCAATTTCTTCCAGGCCTCGTGTCCACAGTTAGTCTGGGATCAATGCCATCAGTTCAATGTCCACATGATCTACAGGTGTGTCCTGTAAAGAGAAGAGACCATACACTTCTGCAGACTGCTCCTGTGAAAGTGACAGTTCGTCCTTATGAAACAGAATGCTGGCTTGGATTTTTGGTAGTAGATCTGATCCTAGTAAAACTGACAGGGTAGGTGGATGAGACAACCAATTGAGACAGCATACTCTGCAGGTTGTAGGCCTTTGTGTAGGGGTCTGATTCTTGGAGTGTACCGTGTGTTACCATCCACCCCCACAAAAGGCACTACTGCATCCGTGAGAAAGTCTGGGTCTGGTAAGTCAATGTTCCTGATTATGCTTCTCTCGGGTATTTTTGTGGACTGTAAGGGTATACGTACTTTCATAGATTGCGGATTCAGTATGCCAATACCCTATCAGGGTCTGGAGCTTGGTAGTGGTGGGTATCACAGTTCTTTTTAATTGATTAACTTGCATTTCAAATCTGAGATCCTGAAACTTTTGATTACATCGATGGAAGAAACTATCAACAGGTTCTCCTTTCTCCTGCATGACATCCTGGAGAGTGGGGGTCTGGGCTGGCAGGCGGTTCTTAGCCCAGACGTAAAGCTTATGGAGGAAATATTCTCCGGATATAGGTGACTCAAGCCATTCTACATGGAGGTTGTCAGGCTCAAGGGCTAGTCGCATCCTTGACCAAAGGGAACATCCTGCTGCAATTTGAGTGAGCCTTTCTAAATATGTCCATGAGGCAGAGTGTGCCTTTTGTATTTGATGCATCCTTTTATAAAATGGCATGGGATGTTGCACTGGGTCTGGCAAGCTGCTCACTAGAGTGTCTGTCTCCTGGTATTTCCAGGGGTCCTTGTGTGGAGTAGGTTGTGTGCGAGAGTGTAAGCTTTCAGGTTTAGAAGATGATGATGTACTCCCACCATATAGTGGTGGATGTTGTGGATTATCAGTCTGAGCTGTTGATTCCCGTCTTCCCTCTTCTGCTTGATCATGTACCTCCATGTCATCTACTCCTTCATTATTCTTTTTATAGACTGCATTAATTAATGGAGCTATAGTGGATGCTGGACAGGATGTAGCATAAGGTATTCCGTCTACATATATAGTTGGATAGAAAGTAGGGCTATTTGGGTTGGTCATCTGACAAGTCAGAACAAGTCTCACGATATTCTGCATTCTGCGTTTGACAGCTGTTACATGTCCAGTCGTCGGGAATGTATATGGGCGGTATCAATGACTGTAATGCAGATGTTGCAACTGACACATTTTCTGTAGGCGCCTGTTTGGCAGAAAATTCAGTATCCTTGTCATATTCCCCTCTCCATGCCTGTCTTCTGACTTTCTTTACCATCTTATAAAATTCTTCAGGGTCCTGTAGGATTTCATAATATCTAAGCCTAGGACCCTGCTCTCTACTCATTAACACATTCTTCCATACCTTCTTATCTAATCCTCCCCCCTTTGGGGTCGGAGGGTTCTTCTTAGCATGCGTTTTCTTTCCTTGCTCCCCTATGGGTCGCGTCTGTCTTATGTGTGTTGACTGACTACTCCCTCCCATTCTATCATCTGAATTCTGAGTGCGTCTGAGGGACATGTGTGTCTATCTCTTGAGACAAGTTCCCACGGGGTTTTGAACAGTTGACTATGTGACTGTGAAAGCTGTATGTACTCCTTATGTCAAAGGAAAGGAGTCTTCAGTGATATTGTGATGTCTAGTATTTTGAACACAGTGAAGTTGGCTAACAATTACCACCAGGGTATTTAACAATTCTTTTATACCCAGAAAATGCGTAGTCTGAAAATGCCAGATAAATTGCTAGAATATCTGCTTCCACAACACTTTCATTTCACCAAAAATCATTTCAAAAACCATTTCACAGAAAAATGCAGTGACGTTAGTCAAACATTAACTAAAGAGTAACAATGGACTTTGGATCTCACACTACCAGAGATATCTGTACAAGTAAAAGCAATTACCATTCAAGGAATTCTCTTCCTATATGAACACATTTAACAACTAACTTTACAATTCTAAAGTATGCAAAACAAAACCGGTTAACTAATTCTCTAATCTCACAACATATATATATATATATATACAGAATGAATTCAAAACTTTAACCATATGTTAGTACGCCTCCTGCCGGCAAACCATATACCATACAAACAGACAAAAGACAGCTTAAACTAGCACTGGTGTCAGATACTGCAAATCTCTGACAACAAAACACTTCAAAATTTATCAATCTATATGCCAGCCTGATCTGTAGAGATAAAAGGTCTATACCTGGGCAGAACACACTTTAGGTAGACAGGGAGAGAGCAATCACTCAGTCACATCAATACGGTAATTATAATTACCCTTCCACCCTTATAGAATAAAACCTATGAACTTACGCTGCAGCCAAAACATCATCACCATAGCCAGGTGATCTCCGGTGGGCATCCGCAAGAAGTCACCAACCACTTAGAGGTTGTAAAATCACTCAGAGTAATCAAGCCATCACTCCCTCTTGCCCACTGGGAGAGACACAGTTCAGACTTCTGCGACCATCGGTCAAGCTGAGAGCAGGACCGGAACCAGAGTGACAGTGAAATTGCTCAGTACTTCTCCCTATCTTTTTCAGGCTGGCTGAGATAGTACCACATATGCAAACCAACAAAACAGCAAAGCAGAGAGGCAAAAGCAAAAAACAGATAAGGCAGACAATTAAGGAAATCGTGACCAGGGTGGGTTTTTGGTGCTAGGACTTGTCAGAAAGGTCACTATGTCCGAGTCTGACAGCCGACTGACCTTTATCTCGGCACGGAAACACTGGAGGGTTATAGGTAAGATGAATAATTTTCTTACCTAGTAGGAGGTGCACTTCTCCACCCTCGAGTGGTCCGGTCCAAGATTAGAGGTCTTCTTCGTGGCTGGTCAGGTTCGAACTCTCGTCCTACCCCACGTTGGGCGCCAAATGTTAGGGCACACGGGATGCGTGTGTTCTCATCTTAGTTGTCTGCTGCCAAATTGGATGTGAGGTATTACGGCCGGAGAAATCAGGACACAAATGCAAGCAATTGTCTCTCAAAGACTTCTGGTTCTTTATTCGTGGGACCGCTCTTTTTATGGAAAAATTGGGCAGTCTCAGCACATTACATCATGGGTTTTCCCAACTTAACACTTATCAGAAAACTCTTTGATCATACATGTTCTTATGTTATTATCTTTATTACTATAGTACCATATTCTAATGATTATTGCTTTTAATCTATGTCTGTACCGTTATCGCCCTAATGGCGCCTCTTGGGTCAAGCTGACATCTGTCTCTGCACGTATTCTACTTATCTTTGGTTTATTGGGGATCGATTCACCTTCGTGCAGATACATTTACTCTAGATAAGGGTAGGGGATTTACACAGCCTTTCTTAAAGTCCATCTGGATACTAGGTGTATCCTGGTACATCCTGGTACAGAGTGATCAACAGAATTTAGTCTTGTGACAGTGAATCAGAAAACCTTAAAGCTACACAAGTCTAATGTTAAGCCAAGAGTCCATATTGGTTTGATTTAAGTATATCTTCATATGCCATACATTCTCCCCTTAACAGTACAAATGCAGCAGTACTGCTGTACAAGGTGGCTGTTATACATAGAAACACCTGGGGGTGGGGGGCAGGCTCCCTTCAATTTCAGTTCATGTGCCTGCGTGGCGTTTGCAGGACACGTTGCCAGCTACACAGCAGGGGAACAGCTGGCGGTGCTGAACCCCACTAACACATTGGCTGGTGTTTTTCTCTGTGCAGCTAGCATGTCCGGGCAGAAACTGGCGTTGTTTGAGCCCAGGGTCAGCAGGAGGAGGAGAGGAGCAAAGTGTAGGCCGAAGCCTGCACTGGTGGCAGCTTTTGGTCAGTTGTGCCAGCGTGGCTTGTGCTGGACACGATGCCGACTACACAGCAGGGGAACAGCTGGCGTTGCTGAACCCCACTAACACATTGGCTGGTGTTTCTCTCTGTGCAGCTAGCATGTCCGGGCAGAAACTGGCGGTGTTTGAGCCCGGGGTCAGCAGGAGGAGGAGAGGAGTAGAGTGTAGGCCGAAGCCTGCACTGGTGGCAGCTTTTGGTCGGTTGTGCCAGCGTGGCTTGTGCTGGACACGATGCCAACTACACAGCAGGGGAACAGCTGGCGGTGCTGAACCCCACGAACACATTGACTGGTGTTTTTCTCTGTGCAGCTAGCAGTTCCGGGCAGAAACTAGCGGTGTTTGAGCCCAGGGTCAGCAGGAGGAGTAGAGGAGCAGAGTGTAGGCCGAAGCCTAGTTGAACCAATTTCAAAGGTTACCTTTAACCCCCCCCTCAGGTGTTGCAAGGTACAAGAGCCACACCTTGAACAGCATTAATGATGCACAAGTCAAAGGTTGCTCTATTTAATTTTGCTCCTTGCACACGCTGAATAAAACACGTACACTATTTAGCCCATTATACTGTCAAACAGTAGTGGAGGCATGGCTACTAGTCTTTTTAAGGAGATGCAGCACAGGTGTCAAAATTTACACCTAGCTGCTGTGCGCAGATTCCTGAGCGTTGTTATTTGCTGTACAGGAGTCTGCGCTATTGGGATCCCTTGGCCATGCGCTGTGAGCGCTTCCTGTCTTCTGACCTCATTTAATGTCGGCCGTTACGGTTAGCGATGGACATGAATCCCAGACCCACAGTGTGTTTTCAAAAAATCACACTGCGTGGCTGGGATTCGTGGCCTTGTTCAGTAAATATGTTTGACGCTCACACATGTCCTTACACCTGCTTCAGACTGGGCGGCCTCATCTGATCCCTTATCGCCTGCCGCGGCCATGAGGACACCCAGTCTGAAGAAGGTGGAAGGAGATGAGTGAACACAGGCAAACATATGCACTGCACATGCCCATCAATCACACCCTCGCTGTTCAAAAAAATAAAACACCGAGGGGCGTTGTTTCGAGCAGGGCAGACGCACATGCGCAGCCAGCTAACCAATGATGTCAAAAGACGGGCAGCGCTAACAAGGGTGGTGCTGCGTATCATTAGAAAGGAAAGTCACACCTCAGGGACAGTGGAATGGTCTCAATGAGACACATTTTGTACGTGTTGAGTTCCACGTGGGCAAGGAGAAAAAGTCAGCCACCTTGTACAAATGCAGCAGTACTGCTGTACAAGGTGGCTGTTTTACATAGAAACACCTGGGGGTGGGGGGCAGGCTCCCTTCAATTTCAGTTCATGTGCCTGCGTGGCGTTTGCAGGTCACGTTGCAAGCTACACAGCAGGGGAACAGCTGGCGGTGCTGAACCCCACTGACACATTGACTGGTGTTTTTCTCTGTGCAGCTCGCATGTCCGGGCAAAAACTGGCGGTGTTAGAGCCCAGGGTCAGCAGGAGGAGGAGAGGAGCAATGTGTAGGCCGAAGCCTGCACTGGTGGCAGCTTTTGGTCAGTTGTGCCAGCGTGGCTTGTGCTGGACACGATGCCGGCTACACAGCGGGGGAACAGCTGGCGGTGCTGAACCCCACTAACACATTGGCTGGTGTTTTTCTCTGTGCAGCTAGCACTTCCGGGCAGAAACTGGCGGTGTTTGAGCCCAGGGTCAGCAGGAGGAGGAGAGGAGCAGAGTGTAGGCCGAAGCCTGCACTGGTGGCAGCTTTTGGTCAGTTGTGCCAGCGTGGCTTGTGCTGGACACGATGCCGACTACACAGCAGGGGAACAGCTGGCGGTGCTGAACCTCACTAACACATTGACTGGTGTTTTTCTCTGTGCAGCTAGCAGTTCCGGGCAAAAACTAGCGGTGTTTGAGCCCAGGGTCAGCAGGAGAGGAGCAGAGTGTAGGCCGAAGCCTAGTTGAACCAATTTCAAAGGTTACCTTTAACCCCCCTCAGGTGTTGCAAGGTACAAGAGCCACACCTTGTGCAGCATTAATGCTGCACAAGTAAAAGGTTGCTCTATTTGTTTTGCTCCTTGCACACGCTGACTAAAACACGTACACTATTTAGTCCATTATACTGTCAAACAGTTGTGGAGGCGTGACTTGTCTTTTTAAGGAGACGCAGCACAGGTGTCAAAGTTTGCACCTAGGTACTGGGCGCAGATTCCTGAGCGTTGTTATTTGCTGTACAGGAGTCTGCGCTATTGTGATCCCTTGGCCATGCGCTGTGAGCGCTTCCTGTCTTCTGACCTCATTTCATGTCGGCCGTTGCGGTTAGCGATGGACATGAATCCCAGACCCACAGTGTGTTTTCAAAAAATCACACTGCGTGGCTGGGATTCGTGGCCTTGTGCAGTAAATAGGTTTGCCGCTTACACATGTCCTTACACCTGCTCCAGACTGGGCGGCCTCAGCTGATCCCTTATCGCCTACCACGGCCAGGAGGCCGCACAGTCTGAAGAAGGCGGAAGGAGATGAGTTAAGACAGGCGAACATATGCACTGCTCGTGCCCATAAACCACACCCTCGCTGACAAAATAAATATGACAACGAGGGGCGTTGTTTCTAGCAGGGCGGATGCACAGGCGCAGCCAGCTAACCATGATGACAAAAGACGGGAAACGCTACCAAGGGGGGTGCTGCGTATCATTAGAAAGGAAAGTCACACCTCAGGGACAGTGGAATGGTCTCAATGAGACACATTTTGTACGTGTTGAGTTCCACGTGGGCAAGGAGAAAAAGTCAGCCACCTTGTACAAATGCAGCAGTACTGCTGTACTAGGTGGCTGTTATACATAGAAACACCTGGGGGGGTGGGGCCAGGTTCCCTTTAATTTCAGTTCATGTGCCTGCGTGGCGTTTGCAGGTCACGTTGCCGGCTACACAGCAGGGGAACAGCTGGCATTGCTGAACCCCACTAACACATTGGCTGGTGTTTTTCTCTGTGCAGCTAGCACTTCCGGGCAAAAACTAGCGGTGTTTGAGCCCAGGGTCAGCAGGAGGAGGAGAGGAGCAGAGTGTAGGCCGAAGCCTGCACTGGTGGCAGCTTTTGTTCTGTTGTGCCAGCGTGGCTTGTGCTGGACACGTTGCCGACTACACAGCAGGGGAACAGCTGGCGGTGCTGAACCCCACTGACACATCACCTAGTGTTTTTTCTGTGTAGACAACACTTCCAGGTGGCAACTGACAGTGTTGAAACCCAGGGAATCAAAGAGGAGCAGAGTGTAGGCCGAAGCCTGCAGTGGAGCAAGTTGAAAGGGAACCTTTAACCCCCCCCCAGGCATTTGTTGCTGAAAGAGCCATCTTGTACAGCAGTAATACTGCACATGGAAAATGGTGGCTCCGAAAATTATGCTCCTTGCAAACGCTGAAGTACACACTCATATAATGTGTCCCCTCACACCGTGAAACCATCCCGGAAATGGGACTTTCCTTTGTAATGTGACACAGCACAGCCGTCATTCCAACCCCCTTGGTGCCGGGCGCCACCTCCTCAACGTTGTTTGGTTCTGTCACGGAGCCCGCGCTGTAATGTTATCCCTTGGCCATGCACAGTTAGCGGTGCCCGTCTTCTGACATCATGTAGGTGTCAGGCTGGCAGTGCCTGTGCGTCCAAGCTGCCCGAGATCCAACCTTGCAGTGTCATCTAATGTAGTCCCACTGCGGGCCAGGGATCCATGGGCATGTGCAGTGCATATCATCGCCTCTCACTCACCTCCTTCCTGCTTCTTCAGACTGTGCGGCGTCACGGCCGTGGCATGCTATTAGGGATCAGCTGACGCCGCCTAGTCTGAAGAAGCGTGAAGAAGGGGAGTGAGAGGCTAGTATATGCACTGCGCATGGCCATGGATACCAGGCCCACTGTGGGATCACATTAGACGACACTGCGAGGTGTGATTTCGGGCAGCGTGGACGCACAGGCGCAGCCAGGACGACAACAAATGATCTCAGAGGACGGGCAGCGCAAACTGTGCATGGCCAAGGGATAACATAACAGCGCAGGGTCCATGACGGAATCAAACAACGCTAAGGAGGCAGCGCACGGTGCCAAGGGGGTAGCAATCACGGCTGTGCTGCGTCACATTACAAAGGAAAGTCCCACCTCCGGGACGGTTGGACGGTGTGAGGGGACACATTACATGAGTGTGTAGTTCAGCGTTTGCAAGGAGCATAATTTCAAGAGCGACCTTTCCCTTGTGCAGTATTAGTGCTGCACATGGTGGCTCTTTCAGTAACAAACGCCTAGGGGGGGGGGGGGACAGGTCCCCTTACATTTTAGTTGTGCCAGCGTAGCGGTCGCATGACACGTTGCCGGATACACAGCTGGGGATCAGCTGACGTTACTGAACCCCAATAACAGAGGAGCGACTGTTGACTGTGCACACAGCACTTCCAGGCACCAACTGGCGGTGTTAGAGCCCAGGGACAGCAGGAGGAGCAGATTGGAGGTATTGCCGCACACACAGCTGGAGATCAGCTGACGTTACTGAACCCCAATAACAGAGGAGCGACTGTTGACTGTGCACACAGCACTTCCAGGCACCAACTGGCGGTGTTAGAGCCCAGGGACAGCAGGAGGAGCAGATTGGAGGTATTGCCGCACACACAGCTGGAGATCAGCTGACGTTACTGAACCCCAATAACAGAGGAGCGACTGTTGACTGTGCACACAGCACTTCCAGGCACCAACTGGCGGTGTTAGAGCCCAGGGACAGCAGGAGGAGCAGATTGGAGGTATTGCCGCACACACAGCAGGGGATCAGCTGACGTTACTGAACCCCAATAACAGAGGAGCGACTGTTGACTGTGCACACAGCACTTCCAGGCACCAACTGGCGGTGTTAGAGCCCAGGGACAGCAGGAGGAGCAGAACAGAGTGTAGGCCGAAGCCTGATTGGAGCAAGTTGAAAGGAAACCTTTAACCCCCCCCCAAGACGTTTGTAGCTGAAAGAGCCATCTTGTGCAGCACTAAGGATGCAAAAGGAAAAGGTTGCTCTTTTAATTATGCTCCTTGCAAACACCGAAGTAAACACTAAAAATGTGTCCCTTTATACCGTTAAACCGTTCCGGAGGTGCGAATTTCCTTCGTAATGGGACACAGCACAGCTGTCATTCCTATCCCCTTGATGCCGTGCGCTGCCTCCTCAGCGTTGTTTTAAGCTGTCACGGAGCCTGCGCTGTTCTGTTAGCCCTTGGCCATGCCCAATTAGCGCTGCCTGTCTTCTGACATAATTTGGTGTCAGGCTGTCAGTGCCTGTGCGTCCACGCTGCTCCAGATCCCACCTCGCAGTCTCATCTAACGTAATCCCACTGCGGGCCTTGGAACCATGGGCATGCACAGTGCATAACCTCGACTCTCACTCCCCTCCTTCCCTCTTCTTCAGACTGTGCGGTGTCACGGCCGTGGCATGCTAGGGATCAGCTGACGGCGCACAGTCTAAAGAAGGCGGAGGGAAATGAGCGAGAGCCCGAGGGGAAGATATGCACTGTGCATGCCCATGGATCCCAGGCCCGCAGTGTGACTCAATCAGAAGACACTGCGAGGCGGGATCTCGGGCCTCGCGGCCGCACAGGCGCAGCCAGCCTGACACCAAATTATGTCAGAAGACAGGCAGCGCAAATAGGGCATGCCCAAGGGATAACAGAACAGCGCAGGCTCCGTGACAGCTTAAAACAACGCTGAGGAGGCAGCGCATGGCACCAAGGGGGTAGGAATGACGGCTGTGCTGCGTCACATTACGAAGGAAAGTCCCAGCTCCGGGACGGTATAACGGTATCAGTGAACACATTTTATAAGTGTTAAGTTCTGCGTGTGCAAAGAGCTAAAAAAAAAGAGCTACCTTTTCCTTGTGCAGCATTACTGCTGCACAAGATGGCTCTTTCAGTAACAAACGACGGGGGGGGGGGGCGGACAGGTTCCCTTACATTTAGGTTGTTGTGCCAGCGTGGCGGTCGCAGGACACATTGCCGGCTACACAGCTGGGGGTCAGCTGACGTTACTGAAACCCAATAACACTGGGTCGTATGTTTTTACTGTGCAGCCTGCACTTCTGAGCCGCAACTGGCGGTGTTGGAGCCCAGGAATAGCAGTTCAGGTGGTAGAAAGATGAACACAGCAGGAGACCTGGATGACACCCAATTACTTAATCAGGCAGAGGAGTGGCAAATTCCTGCGAGATCCAGGCCTGGTTCATTTTCAGGAAAGTAAGCCGGTCAACGTTATCGGAGGATAGTCGCATGCGACGGTCTGTTAGTACACCACCTGCGGCACTAAAGACACGTTCCGATAAGACACTAGCCGCAGGGCAAGCCAGCACCTCCAATGCATACTGGCTTAGCTCTGGCCATGTATCCAGCTTAGAGACCCAAAACTTGAACGGGGAAGAGCCGTCTGGGAGTACAGTAAGAGGGCAAGCCATGTAGTCTGTCACCATCTGACGGAACCGTTGCCTCCTGCTGACTGGAGCCGCCGGTGATGGTGTAGACATTTGGGGCGGGCACACAAAAGTGTGCCAGAGTTGTGCCATACTGGGCTTGCCTTGGGCAGAGGCACTGCTTCTGCTTCCTCTTTGGGCAGAGCCTCCCCCACTGCCTCGACGCACTGAGCTGCTTTGTAAAGCACTAGCAGCACTCCTCTCAGTTGGACAGGAGAAGATGATGGAATTCACCAGTGTGTCGTGGTACTCCCGCAATTTACGCTCCCGGGTCAACGCAGGGATGAGGTTTTGGACGTTGTCCCGGTAGCGAGGATCGAGGAGGGTGAACACCCAATAATCAGGCATGTTGAGAATGTGGTCGATGCGGCGGTCGTTTCTCAGGCACTGCAGCATGAAATCCACCATGTGCTGCAGAGTGCCAACTGGCCCAGAAACGCTGTCCCCTGCTTGAGACATGATCTCTGCCCACTCGTCATCACCCCACCCTCGCTGTACACACTGACCACTGGACAATTGTGTCGCTCCCTCCTCTGGACGGAGCTCTTCCTCCTCCATTGACTCCTCCTCATCCTCCTCACAAATTGGCCCCTGCGTACCCCTTTGTGAGGAACCACGTGGCGCTGACTCTCCAGAAGCTGATGGAAAAGGTGACTCCTCATCCTCCACCTCTTCCACCACATCATCCCTTAACCCTTGCAAAGTTTGCTGAAGCAGGCAGATAAGGGGGACAGTCATGCTGACTAGTGCATCATCTGCACTTGCCATCCGCGTGGAATAATCAAAAGGACGCAAAACCTGGCAGACGTCCTTCATAGTGGCCCACTCTGTGGTTGTGAAGTCTGATCGGCGCTGACTGCGACTTCTTTGCGCCTGATGCAGCTGGTACTCCATAACTGCTTGCTGCTGCTCACACAACCGCTCCAGCATATGTAACGTGGAATTCCACCGGGTAGGTAGGTCACATAAGATGCGGTGTTCCGGAAGGCGGAATCGGCGCTGCAGAGCAGCAATGCGGGATCTGGCCAAGCTGGAACGCCGCAAGTGAGCACACTCTAGGCGGACCTTGTGCAGCAGGGCATCAAGATCCGGATAGTCCCTCAGAAAACTCTGCACAACCAAATTGAGCACATGTGCCAGACATGGGATGTGAGTGAGGTTGCCAAGGGCCAAAGCTGCCACCAGATTTCGGCCATTGTCACACACTACCATGCCTGGCTGGAGATTCGCTGGCAGTAACCACACATCGCTCTCCTGCTTGATGGCATTCCAGAGCTCCTGCGCTGTGTGGCTTCGATGCCCCAATGAAACTAGTTTCAAGACGGCCTGCTGACGTTTGGCCACGGCTGTGCTCATGTCGGTCATAGGTAAACGTTCACGGGTCCATGTGGAGATGGACTGTGACGGATCCTGCAGAGAGGAATCAGAGGAACTGGTGTAAGAGGAGGAGTCGATGCGTACAGACTGGATTCCTGCAATCCTTGGAGTGGGCAGGACACGTCCTGCGCCACTCGCACTATCTGTACCTGGCTCAACAACATTAACCCAATGGGCAGTGAGGGAAACATATCGCCCCTGTCCATGCTGACTGGTCCACGCATCGGTGGTGAGGTGGACCTTGCTACTGACGGCGTTTAGTAGCGCATGTTTTATGTTTGCCTCAACATGCCTGTGGAGGGCAGGGACAGCCTGCCTGCTGAAGTAAAAGCGGCTGGGCACCTTGTACTGAGGGACTGCCAATGCCATCAAGTCACGGAAGCTGTCAGTCTCCACCAGCCTGAACGAGAGCATTTCCAGGGACAACAGTTTGGCAATGCCTGCATTCAGAGCCTGTGCTCGGGGGTGGTTGGCCGAGAATGCCCGCCTTTTCTCCCATGCCTGGACTACCGATGGCTGTAGAGTAGACTGGGAGTGTGAGGATGACTGGGAAGGTGGTGCTGTGGGTGGAATTACACTAGGTCTATGGACAACAGTGGAGGAAGAGGCAACACGAGATGAAGAGGTGGTAGCTGCCGCTGTTGGTTGGCCTACGTCTTCACTGTGTTTCTGTAACTCCACCGCGTGCCTGTTCCGCACATGTTTCCACATATTTGTGGCATTGAGGTTGCTGACACTTTTACCTCTTTTTACTTTCTGATGACACAGCTTGCATTTGACAAAACAAATGTCATCTGCAACTGTGTCAAAAAAGGACCAGGCACTGCAAGTCTTGGGAGCGCCCTTTTTGGCTTTGGAAAGAGACAGGCTCCTAACGGGTGCCAAAGTGGAGGCTACAGGCTCCGCAGTCTTCCCCCTCCCTCTCCCTCTTTGGCCCGTAAGGGGAAGCTCTTCCTCAGAGCTGCTCCCACCACCTTCCTGTTCCTCACGCCACGATGGGTCAAGGACCTCATCATCTCCACTGCCCTCTGCCACCAACTGCTCCTCCTGGGTAGTCTCGGCAGCACAGTACGCATCAGAAAGCGGCACCTGAGTTTCGTCATCAGATGCGTACTGCGCTGTGGTCACCGGAGGCACTGGCCCACCTGCCTCTTCAGAGTCAGAGAGATAAAGCTTTTGGGCATCACTGCACACTGCCTCTTCTTCCATTTCTCCAATGCTGCTTGGCTGGCCCCCTGTTTCCAAGCCAAGAGATTCAGAGAACAGAAGTAGAGACGGCTCCTGTCCTGGGCTCTCTGACTGCCTGGCCAATTTGGCAGGTGGTGAAGAGACAGATGGCTGCTCTCCAGTGCTCTGTGCCTGAGAGGATGTGGCACTAACTGAAGTCGATGCTGAGGCGTTAGCTGCCATCCACCCGACAACGGCTTCAATTTGGTCTTCACGTAGCAGCGGTGCACGGCGCTCTCTGACAAAGCTGCGCATGAAGGACTGTTCCCTGCTGAAACTGAGTGACGACGAGTCACCGGCGCCCGCAGCAGGCACAGAATCACCACGTCCTCTCCCTGCTCCTCTCCCTGCTCCGCGCCCACGCCCACGTGCCTTACTCCCTGCCCTCTTCATCTTGGTTGACAGATAAAGATAAGCAGAAAAGTACTAAGGCCTTAGTGTGCTTATTCCTGAAATGCTCCTCCTAACAGGTGTAAGAAACACTAATGTTGTAAATTGTGGACTAAACTTTATTATTTTTCAAATGTGGCCTACACAAGTGTTAAGTTGTGTTTGGTGAACTTAACTTTTTTTTTGGTGCAGATCGGGCTACAGAGCTAGTTTAACCCCTTCATGACCAGGGGATTTTTCGTTTTTCCGTGTTCGTTTTTCGCTCCCCTCCTTCCCAGAGCCATAACTTTTTTATTTTTCCGTCAATTTGGCCATGTGAGGGCTTATTTTTTGCGGGACGAGTTGTACTTTTGAACGACATCATTGGTTTTAGCATGTCGTGTACTAGAAAATGGGAAAAAAATTCCAAGTGCGGTGAAATTGCAAAAAAAGTGCAATCCCACATTGGTTTTTTGTTTGGCTTTTTTGCTAGGTTCACTAAATGCTAAAAATGACCTGCCATTATGATTCTCCAGGTCATTACGAGTTCATAGACACCAAACATGACTAGGTTATTTTTTATCTAAGTGGTGAAAAAAAATTCCAAACTTTGCTAAAAAAAAAAAAAAAAAAAAATTGCGCCATTTTCCGATACTCGTAGCGTCTCCATTTTTCGTGATCTGGGGTCGGTTGAGGGCTTATTTTTTGCGTGCCGAGATGACGTTTTTAATGATAGCATTTCGGTGCAGATACGTTCTTTTGATCGCCCGTTATTGCATTTTAATGCAATTTCGCGGCGACCAAAAAAACGTAATTCTGGCGTTTCGAGTTTTTTTCCCGCTACGCTGTTTAGCGATCAGGTTAATACTTTTTTTTATTTGATAGATCGGGCGATTCTGAGTGCGGCGATACCAAATATGCGTAGATTTGATATTTTTTTTATTGATTTATTTTGATTGGGGCGAAAGGGGGGTGATTTAAACTTTTATGTTTTTTTTATTTTTTTCACATTTTTTTAAACTTTTTTTTTTAACTTTTGCCATGCTTCAATAGCCTCCATGGGAGGCTAGAAGCAGGGACAGCACGATCGGCTCTGCTACATAGCAGCGATCTGCTGATCGCTGCTATGTAGCAGAATTGCACGTGTGCTGTGAGCGCCGACCACAGGGTGGCGCTCACAGCGACGGGCAATCAGTAACCATAGAGGTCTCAAGGACCTCTATGGCTACAATGGAGACGCATCGCCGACCCCCGGACATGTGACGGGGGTCGGCGATGACGTCATTTCCGGCCGCCCGGCCGGAAGCGGTAGTTAAATGCCGCTGTCTGCGTTTGACAGCGGCATTTAACTAGTTAATAGGTGCGGGCAGATCGCGATTCTGCCCGCGCCTATTACGGGCACATGTCAGCTGTTCAAAACAGCTGACATGTCCCGGCTTTGGTGCGGGCTCACCGCGGAGCCCTGCATCAAAGCAGGGGAGCCGGCATCGGACGGTATAGTACGTCCGATGCCGGTAAGGGGTTAAATCACACGGAGACCGTGCAGACAGCCGTAAACGGCGCTGCAAGGCCAAAAAACCCTCCTCTCGGTTATCCTATATAGTGTTTTTCCACTATTTAGCTGGATACGAGTGGAAAGACACTAATAGGAATTTTTTTTTTCAAATTTTAAACTGGCTGCACTATTTGAAAAAAAGGAAATTGTTTTTCAAGGTATGAGGCAGTAACGCACCCTGAGCTGAATCCAACCGGCTATGGCTGCACACAGACTACAGGGCGAGCTGCGCTCACACAGAGACCGTGCAGACAGCCGTAAACGGCACTGCAAGGCCAACAAACCCTCCTCTAGGTTATCCTATATAGTGTTTTTCCACT
Organism: Ranitomeya imitator; assembly: GCF_032444005.1. NCBI lineage: Eukaryota > Metazoa > Chordata > Amphibia > Anura > Dendrobatidae > Ranitomeya > Ranitomeya imitator. The sequence goes on from NC_091282.1 coordinate 1,022,678,228, forward strand.
ATTTAGCTGGATACGATTGGAAAGACACTAATAGGATTTTTTTTTTTCAAATTTTAAACAGGCTGCACTATTTGAAAAAAAGTAAAATTTTTCTCAAGGTATGAGGCAGTAACGAACCCTGAGCTGAATCCAACCGGCTATGGCTGCACACAGACTACAGGGCGAGCTGGGCTCACACGGAGACCGTGCAGACAGCCGTAAACGGCGCTGCAAGGCCAAAAAACCCTCCTCTAGGTTATCCTATATAGTGTTTTTCCACTATTTAGCTGGATACGAGTGGAAAGACACTAATAGGAATTTTTGTTTTTCAAATTTTAAACAGGCTGCACTATTTGAAAAAAAGTAAAATTTTTCTCTAGGTATGAGCCAGTAACGAACCCTGAGCTGAATCCAACCGGCTATGGCTGCACACAGACTACAGGGCGAGCTGGGCTCACACGGAGACCGTGCAGACAGCCGTAAACGGCGCTGCAAGGCCAAAAAACCCTCCTCTAGGTTATCCTATATAGTGTTTTTCCACTATTTAGCTGGATACGAGTGGAAAGACACTAATAGGAATTTTTTTTTTTCAAATTTTAAACAGGCTGCACTATTTGAAAAAAAGTAAAATTTTTCTCAAGGTATGAGCCAGTAACGAACCCTGAGCTGAATCCAACCGGCTATGGCTGCACACAGACTACAGGGCGAGCTGGGCTCACACGGAGACCGTGCAGACAGCCGTAAACGGCGCTGCAAGGCCCAAACCCCCCCCCCCAGGTTATCCTATGTAGTGTTTTTCCACAATAGAGCTGGAGACTGGTGGAAAAACACTAATAGGAAATTTGAGAAAAAATGTGCAGCAGGCTGCACTAAGAGCAAAAAAGGACAACTGTGTGAGGCAGTGTGAACCCCCCCTGAGCTGAATACAACCGGGTATATGGCTGCACACAGACTACAGAGTGAGCTGCACACACACACACACAGAGACCTTGCAGAACGCTGTTAAAACAGCGCTGCAAGGCAAGAGCAAGGTGAACAGTGAAGAACACACAGCGTTTTGCTAAATTAGCCTTTGGAAAGGAAAATAAAGCAATTAGCTAGCTCGACTGGCCCTCAGTTAGAACACAGCGTCCTGTCCCTAACTGAAATCACAGCAGAGTGAGCGCAAAATGGCGGCAGCGTTTTTTATAGTGCAGAGTGACATCATTTCAGCAGCCAATGCAAGCCTTGCCAGTACTTACATGCCCACCATGCTAAACAGGATGTGCCCACACTTCCAATCATTCCTCATTGGCTGCTGCGTTCAGTTTGAATTCTGGGAACTTCCGATTCCGGTATCCGATACGCGGGAAGTATCGGAATTCGGTATCGGAATTCCGATACCGCAAATATCGGCCGATACCCGATACTTGCGGTATCGGAATGCTCAACACTAATGGTGAGCGGGATCTAATCTTTTGACAGAAAGACAGTGCAGGATGTATAATGAATAGGCAACCACGCTAGTTAGGATATTGGTTGATGGTGTTGAATGGCTCCTACTAGGTACTCATTGGTGTCAAGCAACAAAATCTTAGGGTATATGCACATAATGTCTTTTTCAGGTGGATTCGCTGTTGCCAAAGTATCGCAAATACTCCTCATAAAGAACATAGTGCACAGCAATCACAAAACAAAATTCCTGTGCACATGTTATGTTTGACCTTTTAACCATTACAGAGTTCGGGAAACCCTAAAGCAGTAAAAAGGAGACAAGCTCATTACATAACAGTTTAGAGTGAAAGCTGCAAGAATAATGGCAAAGCCGATTCAGGAGAGGTGCAGCCGGCATTTTCCTGAAGAGGCTCCACCTGGAAAAACTCATAAATGATGCTGTGCTCATATTCTTAAAGGTTTTGTCCTGTTTCTATTATTCAGAGCAAGATCGCTCTGAAGGATAACAGGGCTGGTGATATCTAAAGTATAGATGTATACTAAATTACATACATTATACAGAAAAAGTATTTCTTGTAGACTGGTATAGTGATCCACAATGATGACTCTTACAATGTCATGTGTTCATTTCAGCTAATAGTCCATGCTTTACATGAGGTATGGGTTCAACGCTTATCCTATTTACTTTTGTTTCACATCAAAGTATTCCAGTAATGTGTCCACCTGAATATCACAACCCGCATGATAGACTTATCCACAGGAAGCTAACTTGCAGCAAATTACATTGTAAATCACTTTTGGTACACAGCATCCACGTTTAATGCATTTTATTATAAGGCAAGATGATGAAAGCTATTTAGATACCAGATTTAGTCATTCAGACGAGCTCATAAACAGCTTCATTCATCACCAATTTGACAAAACAAATAATGATCAATTTGATTTGCTGGCACTAATATGAAAAGCTGTTTAGAAAAAAAAGCAACCAAAAAACAAATGTGATAAGTCTGCTATATCTAATCATAAAAATGCAACTATGGAACCTTATACCACAGGGTCCTAACAATCTATTTTAATTCAGTATTCTTTTATTTTTCTAATAACTATCTCTTTTAGATGCTGTGATATTTTGTATTTATTTATTTTTTTATTTCCTGAATGTAGACATATTAAAGTAAGACTTTTTTTATCCTATTTCTAATAGTGCAGAGTTTTTGCTTTCTTATGCCATTATTAATGTCAGTCAATTCATAAAGCAATATCCAAAATATTGCTGTCTCTAGAAAATGATGGAGTACAGTGCCGCCCCCAAGGTTTTCATGATGTTTTTCCCCTACCGTTATACTGCACACATCTATGCTTTTAGAATGCATGTATTTTTAGGATTTGCTATTAAAATATATTTTGTATCATTAATATGACTGAAAGTTGAATAGCTTTTCTCTCTCAAGCACTCTTTTTGACTTCTGATTCCTCTCAGCGTGTTCACGGCATGCTGTCTGGATAATCTATTGCCGATGGTGAGAGCGGGGTATCATGTAATTTGCTTACATGCGGTCACTGCAGACTTTTATTACAAACCTGGACAACCCCTTTTAATGATAAAAAATAAAGGGAACCTGTCACCCCGAAAATCGCGGGTGAGGTAAGCCCACCAGCATCAGGAGCTTATCTACAGCATTCTGTAATGCTGTAGATAAGCCCCCGATGTTACCTGAAAGAGGAGAAAAAGACATTAGATTATACTCACCCAGGGGCGGTCCCACTGCTGGTCCGGTCGGATGGGCATCTCTGGTCCGCTGCGGCGCCTCCCATCTTCATTCCAAGATGTCCTCTTCTGATCTTCAGCTGTGGCTCCGGCTCCGACGTACTTTGTCTGCCCTGTTGAGGGCAGAGCAAAGTACTGCAGTGCGCAGGCGTCGGGCCTCTCTGACCTTTCCGTGGCTGAAGATCCACGTCTTTTTCTCCTCTTTCAGGTAACATCGGGGGCTTATCTACAGCTTTACAGAATGCTGTAGATAAGCCCCTGATGCCGGTGGGCTTACCTCACCCGTGATTTTCGGGGTGACAGGTTCCCTTTAAGCATTGCAGCAAGCCCAATCCTTACAGCATGTAATATAATCACTGTTAGGACTTGGATCTGTTTGCCAGTTCCAACAGTCATCACATAACCACTGAAAATTTCATATGACTCACTAGCTCTTCTCTCTTCCAGAAGGTGCTATAGTATTTCACTGAGCACTGAGAGAATTGTGAAGAGCAGTTAGTTGGCACATGACTAGAAGTATGCATATTGCACAGGAGTGGTCACAAACTACTTAAGGTGTGAATAGGCAGTGGCGCCAAACTCAACTTTTGCTCTGGCTACTGGAAAATCTACATATAACTCTGGGATTGAGCAGTATTGGTTATGTCTGCTCCTTGTAGATCCTGTACTTGTGTGTGATGAGCTTGTGTTACTTGTGCGCACTGTGCTTGTCAGACTTCGCATAAGTTTTGTGTGATGTTTGCGCTGTGCTCATGTGCCATAAACTGTACTTGGTATGTGTACTGTGCTGGTATGACATGTGCACAGTATCTGTGACGTGCGCTGTTCTTGTTTAACATGTGCACTGTACTTCTGCAGTGTGTGCATAATGTGTACGATGCTTGCGTTCTGCTTGGGTGATGTGTTCATAGGTCTGGAGCGATATAATAAATATAAAATGCTATTTGTTGCAGTGATTCGCTCATAATAAAATGCTTCATATGAGTGGCATTGCTGAGAGTATTAAATAGAATAATATTAAATATAATCTGCACAATTACTTTGGTCAACACATACTTTAGGCTATCAAATATCACATTTTGTTGCTGCTAGAACACATCCTAATGTTAGTGAATGTGGTAATACGCAAGAAAAAAAATGGAAAAAATCAAACCATTTTGATTTTTTGCAACCTACATTACAGCATTCATTTACATTACACTACAGCAATCTTTGTATGTGCAATATGTGAAAACTATAATATAGTCTCAGCCTAAGTGTTATTTTTAATAACTTGCAACCATAAAAAAGGCTTTTCATGCTATTTTTTATTTTAATGTTGTGTTGGGTATATTCTAAATCTACACACCCATGAGCAAGTAAAAGTTAACCATGGACAACCTCTTTAGGGGAGTGGTAAGAGGCATGACAAAGTAAAACTACATTTGCGGAACCTTGTGTTGCATTCTACTCTTTTTCTCGATCAGGAGAAGAAGGGGCTTGGTATATAGTATATGGTCTGGTGGGATTTGTGTTGGGCTGCTTTTTAGCCCTTGTCCATATCTAAACAGGAATGTTTTAACTTTTTTACACTGATTATTTGCAATGTTTAGAATAAAAATCACTCAATAGGATACTTTTCAGTTAATTTGAAGTTTTTTCTATATATGACTGCTTTTTAAAGAATTTTTCTGTAAAAATAAATAAATAAAACTGTACCTGAGAGCCAAACGCTATACCTACAGTAACTGTACTACAAGACAGTATAGGCAGCTACATGTCTATAAAACTAAGCAGCAATGTACTGGCCTCCGTAAAAATAGCTGTTGATGAGTGAAAGGTCAACCACCTGTTCCTGTACAGAGGCTATTCTCTTTGTCCACTCCCTGAAAATATCTTCTTTAGTGATCAGTGTCATCATTACTTCACTGAAAGCCCAAGTTGGAGGAATGGATAGGTAATCTCCTTCTACTACAACAATATTGTCGATCAGATTCGAACTGGGGTGCAAGGGCCAACCAGTAACATTGACTTTGGGGACCCACTTTTCACCTGCATGCAAATATTAAACGACCATTGTTAACAAATTTACCTATACCTCTATATAATAATTAACTGGGTAGTAAACGAATGATGAGATGCTGCTTTTTATCTACAGAATGAACCAAGTGAATTATATCAAATACTGCCCATATAGTGGAGTTGGGGGCCCATGTCTGCACAGGGACTCATCTGAGCCTGTTGTCAATGATATACCACAGTGACTGATATATTAAACCTAATTTAAAGCACAATTAAGCGAATAGTGGTTATATTAAAAATTAACTTTTAATCTATACTATTAAAAACCATAAACACAGACACATATGTGAAAAAAAAGTCTAGGGATTATTTTTGCAAATAGGTCAGAAAAATGTATGAATACACCTGAAACATTACACCATATGTATACAATGCCCCCTACAGAAATCTGGTCCTATTATAGCAGCAAGTGGGACAGTAGTAGTCCCATCATCCTGCTAATGTGTTGAATGTAAAAAAACACAAACATACATACTACACACATACAACATACATACTACATACATACTAGATACATACTACATACAACATACCATACAAACAACATACATACTACATACATACTTCATAGATACTACATACATACATACATACTACATACATACAACATACATACATACATACAAACATACAACATACATACTACATACAAACATACATACATACATACATACATACTACATACAACATACATACTACATACACACATACTACATACATACTACATAGATACTACATACACACTACATAAATACTACATACATACATACATACTACATACATACCACATATATACATATAGTTATTAAGGTTGAAGGAAGACTATAAGTCCATCTAGTTCAACCCATAAATACATACAACATACATACAACATACTACATACAAACTACATATATACTACATATATACAACATACATAAAACATACATACAACATACATACTACATACATACATACATACATACATACTGTGGTGCAGTGACCAATGTTACAGCCAGGGGGCGCTGCATCTGCACTTCAAGATGCACTTGGAGACATAATTGTGTTGAAACAACGACTGGTCATGTGATTGGTGGACGGTATGTGTCGCAGAGGGAGTCTGCGTGGTAAGTCTGAGGTAATGTGGTTGTTCTGGGACCTGTAGTCCCTCAACAGTTGGTGTAGTGTTGTATAATAGGCAAGGGTGACTGTTATGACCTGGTGGTCAGGACAATAATGGACCTGGTGGTTAAGAGCACACGGAATGACCTGATAGTTACTGATAATAAAGGACGAGCTCTGGGATGTGGGAACTCTGCTGACTGCAATCCCTAAACCTATCAACCACACTAGAAATAGCCGTGGATTGCGCCTAACGCTCCCTATGCAACTTGGCACAGCCTAAGAAACTAGCTAGCCCTGAAGATAGAAAAATAAAGCCTACCAAGGTAGAAATTCCCCAAAGGAAAAGGCAGCCCCCCACATATAATGACTGTGAGTAAAGATGAAAATACAAACACAGAGATGAAATAGATTAAGCAAAGTGAGGCCCGACTTACTGAACAGACCGAGGATAGGAAAGGTTACTTTGCGGTCAGCACAAAAACCTAACAAAAAGACCATGCAGAGGGCGCAAAAAGACCCTCCGCACCGACTCACGGTGCGGAGGCGCTCCCTCTGCATCCCAGAGCTTCCAGCAAGCAAGACAACAAATTAAATAGCAAGCTGATCAGAAAAATAGCAAACCAAAGAAATACAAGCTGGAACTTAGCTTCTGATGGGAAGACAGGTCACAAGAACGATCCAGGAGTGAACTAGACCAATACTGGAACATTGACAGGTGGCATGGAGCAAAGACCTAAGTGGAGTTAAATAGAGCAGCAGCTAACGAATTAACCTCGTCACCTGTGAAAGGAAACTCAGAAACACCCACCAGAGGAAGTCCATAGACAGAACCAGCCGAAGTACCATTCATGACCACAGGAGGGAGCCCGACAACAGAATTCACAACAGGTGACTTACTAGGCTAGTTGTGTGAGATGGGCGGGACAAACTAGCCACACATCCACACTCCCACCCATGGGTGTGGTTTCAGGGTATATAATGTGACCAGGGTGTGGGTCACATGGTCTGAAGGTCCTGAAGTATGTGTTGGATTTCCTGGGAGAAGGAATCCTGAATAGCACATGGTGGGACTTTGCTACTGGTGGCCTGGGTATTGGACGGTCCCAGCTGGGGATGGACGTCCTGAATAGTACCCGGACTGGCCACCTGTGTGATCTTGTGTAACCTGGGTGTTGGGAGGTCCTGGGAGTAGGACCGGATCCCTGAATAGCACGAGGTGAGGACCGGGATCTGCAGAGCCAGTGACAGCTACTGTGTGGGGAAGCTACAGTCCTTCGGTGGGTCTGGACTTACTAATGTGTGCCGGCCAGGCAAGTTGGTGATCCCTGTGGGGCAGCTTACCCGGAGGAGGGGACTGACAAGGAGTCAGCAGGTGGAGCAGGAGCTCCCGTCAGGTACTATACAGACTGTTGGTGCTTGTGATGTTCTATGAATTGTGTAACACAATGGACTCTACGTCATGTGGCTTATGATGTGTAATAAACAAAATAAGACTGATGTGTGAGATATCATGCCTGAAGTGTTTATCCTGCTGCCAAGCGAGTGTTCCCCAACACACTCAGGTAGCGTAATCTTACAATACATACAACATACATACAACATACTACATACTACATACACACATACTACATACATACTACATACATACTACATACATACTACATGCATACAACATACATACAACATACTACATACATACTACATACATACTACATACATACAACATACATACATACTACATACATACTACATGCATACAACATACTTACTACATACATACATACTACATACATACTACGTACAGTACATACAACACATACATAGAGACATACAGTACATATAACATAGATTACATACTCACCATCACTTGCCACTTTGTTCCCCGAAGCCAGTGTCATCTGTAAAAAAAATTTAAATAACAAACAAACAATATACTCCCTGGTCCACAGAAATCCACGAGTGGTCCACGACGATCTCCCATGGAGAACGGCAGCATCAGCTGATGCTACTGCTCTCTAGGGGCTCCAGGAATACAATGACGGGAGGAAGATATCCTTCTGCACTGTATTCCTTCGCCACTATAAAAAATAGTCCCTAGTCTCACTTTTGGCATTGCTGTGTGAGAAATTTCCCATGCAGCAATTGCCATAAAGTGAGACTCTGAGAGGTTACTATAGTTCAGTGATGCACTGCAGGAGCCATTGTCTCTTGTCAGTGTGTCACTGGAGGTGCAATAGAGCAGTGACATCACCTGATGTCACTGTTCTATAGGGGAGATCATCGTGGGACACTCGTTATTAATTGGACTATGGCGGACAGGTAGTATACGGTTTATTATTTTACATTTTTTGCAGGCGCTGAAGTATGGTAAGTATGGTTAAATGAAGAACATTAAAATACTTTTTTCTGGCTGTGTCCTGATTTTTTTTTTAACTCTTTCACTACACTAGGATTAATAATGTATAGGGGGCGCTGTATGTGCTCCACAGGACATGCATGGAGGCGTAATGGGGGTAGTGAGGCAGTGTCCGGCATTGTGGTGAAAGGCCGGTGTGTGTCGCAGAAGAGGAGGCCTTCTGCTCTCTAAAGGTACCGTCACACTTAGCGACGCTGCAGCGATACCGACAACGATCCGGATCGCTGCAGCGTCGCTGTTTGGTCGCTGGAGAGCTGTCACACAGACCGCTCTCCAGCGACCAACGATGCCGGTAACCAGGGTAAACATTGGGTAACTAAGCGCAGGGCCGCGCTTAGTAACCCGATGTTTACCCTGGTTACCATCCTAAAAGTAAAAAAAAACAAACACTACATACTTACCTGCAGCCGTCTGTCCTCCAGCGCTGTGCTCTGCACTCCTCCTGTACTGGCTGTGAGCACAGCGGCCGGAAAGCAGAGCGGTGACGTCACCGCTCTGCTTTCCGGCTGACCGATGCTCACAGCCAGTACAGGAGGAGTGCAGAGCACAGCGCTGGAGGACAGACGGCTGTAGGTAAGTATGTAGTGTTTGTTTTTTTTTACTTTTAGGATGGTAACCAGGGTAAACATCGGGTTACTAAGCGCGGCCCTTCGCTTAGTTACCCGATGTTTACCCTGGTTACCAGTGAAGACATCGCTGAATCGGTGTCACACACGCCGATTCAGCGATGTCTGCGGGGAGTCAAGCGACCAAATAAAGTTCTGGACTTTCTTCCCCGACCAGCGACAGCACAGCAGGGGCCTGATCGCTGCTGCCTGTCACACTGGACGATATCGCTAGCGAGGACGCTGCAACGTCACGGATCGCTAGCGATATCGTCTAGTGTGACGGTACCTTAAGTCTTCCGTGATATGGGAAGATGCTCCCTACAATGCAACCCGGAGTATTTGGTCTGTGGTGCACATGAGCACTAAGATGTTGTTTAGTGAATCTGGGACCAGGTTGTGGGTAGCTTTGAGAGATGGGAGGGTCTGGCTACCCACATACCTCACCACTGGGTGAGGGTGCTCACTGTACCCCTTTTTCCTATTCAGCAGTGTGGGTGTTTGAGGACCTGCAATGATGTCAGGATCACGTGACCAGCCCATGTGATCCATACCTCACCTGTGGGAGTGGCTTCAGGTACATAATGTGACCAGGGTGTGGGTCACATGTTCCTGTAGGTTCCTGTATGCTCTCTGAGTGTGGACCTGAGTGGTTCTGTGCTGGAAGGTCCTGGAAACCTAAGTGTTGGGAGTGTTGAATCCCTGAAGAGCATGTGGTGGGACTCTGGTACTGGTGGCCTGGGGTGTTGGACGGTCCCAGCCGGGTGACGGACGTCCTGAATATCACCCGAACAGGTCACCTGTGGTGAGGACCATGGACTGACGAGGAGTCAGCCTGTGGAGCAGGAGCTCCTACGAGGTAACCCCGGGTATGCGGAAAAGACTATGTGCCTTAATGAAGGTAAGTTACTGAACTGTGCGGCATGCAGTCACCCAGGACAACTGGACAAAGTAAGGTCATGCATGTTTACTGACTGTGCTTCAAAGCCGTATACTGTGAAGTGAAGTATTATGTGAGATCTGTGATGTGGAACATGGCCTTCCGTGGTTTATGCTGAGTGGATAATAAACCACATGGACTATTTATGTGAAAAAAACGTGCCTGTCTATGTTTATCCAGCTGCCAAGCGAGTATTCCCCAATACACTAGTGAGCGCTATCTCACAGTATGTTGTATGTATGTAGTATGCATGTAGTATGTATGTATGTATGTAGTATGTATGTATGTTGGATGTATGTAGTATGTGTGTATGTAGTATGCATGCTGTATGTATGTAGTATGTATGCAGTATGTTGTATGTATGCAGTATGTATGTAGTATGTTGTATGTATGTATGTATGTTGTATGTATGTAGTATATAGTATGTTGTATGTATGTTGTAAGTATGTGGTATGTTGTATGTATGTTGTATGTACAGTAGAGACCAAAAGTTTGGACATACCTTCTCTTTTAAAGATTTTTCTGTATTTTCATGACTATGAAAATTGTACACTCACACTGAAGGCATCAAAACTATGAATTAACACATGTGGAATTATATACTTAACAAAAAAGTGCGAAACAACTGAAATAATGTCTTACATTCTAGGTTCTTCAAAGTAGCCACCTTTTGCTTTGATGACTGCTCTGCATACTCTTGGCATTCTCTTTATGGGCTTCAAGAGGTAGTAACCGGGAATGATTTTCAATTCACAGGTGTGCCTTGTCAGGTTTAATAAGTGGAATTTCTTGCCTTATAAATGGGGTTGGGACCATCAGTTGTGTTGTGCAGAAGTCTGGTGGATACACAGCTGATAGTCCTACTGAATAGACTTTTAGAATTTGTATTCTGGCAAGAAAAAAGCAGCTAAGTAAAGAAAAACGAGTGGCCATCATTACTTTAAGAAATGAAGGTCAGTCAGTCCAAAAAATTGGGCAAACTTTGAAAGTGTCCCCAAGTGCAGTGGCAAAAACCATCAAGCGCTACAAAGAAACTGGCTCACATGAGGACCGTGCCAGGAAAGGAAGACCAATAATCACCTCTTCTTCTGAGGATAAGTCTATCTGAGTCACCAGCCTCAGAAATCGCAGGTTAACAGCAGCTCAGATTAGAGACCAGGTCAATGCCACACAGAGTTCTAGCAGCAGACACATCTCTACAACAACTGTATAGAGGAGACATTGTGCAGCAGGCCTTCATGGTAAAATAGCTGCTAGGAAACCACTACTAAGGACAGGCAACAAGCAGAAGAGACTTGTTTGGGCTAAAGAACACAAGGAATGAACATTAGACCAGTGAAAATCTGTGCTTTGGTCTGATGAGTCCAAATTTAAGATCTTTGGCTCCAACCACGGTGTTTTTGTGTGACGCAGAAAAGGTGAACGGATGGACTCTACATGCCTGGTTCCCACCGTGAAGCATGGAGGAGGAGGTGTGATGGTGAGGGGGTGCTATGCTCATGACACTGTTGGGGATTTATTCAAAATTGAAGGCATACTGAACCAGCATGGCTACCACAGCATCTTGGAGCGGAATGCTATTCCATCCGGTTTGCGTTTAGTTGGACCATCATTTATTTTTCAACATGACAATGACCCCAAACACATCTCCAGACTGTGTTAGGTATTTGATCAAGAAGCAGAGTGATGGGGTGCTACACCAGATGACCTGGCCTCCACAGTCACCAGACCTGAACCCAATCGAGATGATTTGGGGTGAGCTGGACCGCAGAGTGAAGGCAAAAGGGCCAACAAGTGCTAAGCATCTCTGGGAACAACTTCAAGATTATTGGAAGACCATTCCCGGTGACTACCTCTTGAAGCTCATCAAGAGAATGCCAAGAAGTTATCAAAGCAAAAGGTGGCTACTTTGAAGAACCTAGAATATAAGACATAATTTCAGTTGTTTCACACGTTTTTGTTAAGTATATGATTCCACATGTGTTAATTCATAGCTTTGATGCCTTCAGTGTGAATGTACAATTTTCATAGTCATAAAAATACAGAGAAATCTTTAAAAGAGAAGGTGTGTTCAAACTTTTGGTCTGTACTGTATGTATGTAGTATGTTGTATGTATGAATGTAGTATGTATGTAGTATGTTGTATGTATGTATGTAGCATGTAGGTAGTATATATGTAGTATGCATGTTGTATGTATGTAGTATGTATGTAGTATGTTGTATGTATGTTGTATGTATGTATGTATGTAGTATGTAGGTAGTATGTATGTATGTAATATGTATGCATGAATGTTTGTGTTTTTTTTTACACTAAACTCATTAGCCGTATGATGGGACTACTACTGTCCCATCATTGGCTAATGTGTCAATCACTGCCTTTGTAGCAGGCATAGCCCGATGGGACTTGTAGTCCCATCGGACAATGCCTGCACACAAACACAAAGACCCCCGAGAGGCCCGTGCAGATTCCCGGCAGGCCGCACAGACCCCCGGCAGGCTGCACTGACCCCCGAGAGGCCCGTACAGACCCCCGGCAGGCCACACAGACCCCCGAGAGGCCTGTACAGACCCCCGGCAGGCCTCACAGATCCCCGGCAGGCCGTACAGACCCCTGAGAGGCCCATACAGACCCCTGGCTGGCCTCACAGACCCCCGGCAGGCCGTACAGTCCCCCGAGAGGCCCGTACAGACCCCCGGCAGTCCCGCACAGACCCCCCACACAGACACGCAGTCTCCTCCCACGCACCGCCCACATTCTTCCCCCCTCCGAAACTGCATTTGTAAGGAAAGAAAGGGCTTATTTTCATTTCGATATTTGTGTCCCATTGACTTGCATTGGTTTCCGGTATCGGTATCGGCGATATCCGATATTTTCTCGATATCGGCCGATCCAATCCGATACTGATATTTCCCGATATTGGAAGGTATCGCTCAACACTAGTTAGGACTGGCATGGCAAAATGTAAAGACCCATGACGTGGGTTGCCAGCTTAAGTATTGTGGCCCATATGTCACTGTATTTTTAGCCTCTGTTCACACAGGATGCATTTGGGAGGCACTGGCAGCCCGCCTGATCTAATAGTATGGGCGTTGGTAATAGACTGTAAGCCAGTTGCTCTGCATCATTTGTGTGTGAATAATGCTATATGCAGATTTTTTGTGCACTGGTGTTGCACCTGTGTTTTTGCCTTAATTAGTTGGGTCCGCTGCACCTTGATAGTGCATTTGTTTTGAGGCCTGGACAATTAAGCATCTCTGCCTTCTTTTCAGTGATATTCTCAAAAGTTTACATACCTTGGCAGAATATTTAACTTCCTGGCCTTTTTTCAAAGAATATGAATGATAACGATAAAGCTGTTTCTTCACTGATGGTTAGTGGCTGGGTAAAGCCATTTTTTGTCAAACTACTGTGTTTTCTCTTTTTAAATCATAATGACAGCCCAAAACATCCAAATGACCCTGATCAAAAGTTCACATAGCCTGGTGATTTTGGCCTTATATCATGCACAGAAGTTGGCACAAATTGGTTTGAATAGCTACTAAAGGTAACATCATCACCTCTGACCTGTTTGCTTGTAATCAGTGTGTGCATAAAAGCTGAGTGAGTTTCTGGGATCCAGATGCACAATAAGGAGTCACTTGAAGAAAAATTGGCTGAATGATCGAGTCACCAGAAGAAAGCCATTACTGCGCAAATGCCACAAAGTATCTCACCTACAAGATGCAAAACAGGACAGACACAAGTCTCAAAACTTCTGGAACAAGGTAATTTGGAATGTGAGCTACAAAGGCACAGGAAGCATGGTCAAAGTTGAAGGAAAGATGAATTCAGCATGTTATCAGCAAATAGTGGAGGCAAATTTGCACTCATCAGCCCTGCAGCTGCGCATGGGAGGTGCTTGGACGTTCCATCGTGACAACGATCCAAACAACAAGGCCAAGTCGACCTGTCATTGGCTACAGTAAAACAAAGTGAAGGTTATGGAGTGGCCATTTCAGTCTCCTGATCTCAATATCAGTGTCGGACGTTTCTTCTGCCCACAGCAGAGACGTCACGGTACAGTCTGGGAGAAGCGAGGCAAGACGCGTCACGATGGAGACCCGATACAGAGCCGGTGAGACTAATGCACACTGCTGGATACAGCCTGCTAAGTATAAGTAAAAGAAGAGTCACATATAATCCTTGGGAAAAGGGGACAAGTGTGCCCATAATGTTTTCAAACCTCGGGGACGTACTTAGGGTGGATCACAAATTCTGTATCCACTGTGTGAGGAACATCTCTGATCCACATGAATGGAAAAATAAAAATTACATTTTTTTTAAATGAGACACAGTGAAGTGAAACAATGAATGTAATGATAACAAAAGTGGAAGAATGTGTGTGTAAGAGATGTTCTGAATAAGATCTCAAAATTCATAGTGAAATATGGTATGTAGGCAATCCAATACAAAAAAGGGGTGCTAGCAATAATAACCCATCATGTAGCAATACAGTATGTGACATAATGAAGTGCATAAGTGCATGCATATCATTCATTAAACTAGCTTACAAACATCAGTTGTGCCTGCAGGTACATGGATTCAACATTCACACCCTTCATATGATTAACATAGTACAGCACATTTTAAGAATGCATCAGATCCCCATGTATGTTAAGGAAAAACCATGTCACAATAAACCAAAGATACAGATGTGTTTTTTTTCAAGTGGATATTGGTCACTGAAGGTCAGACATTTCCTGATGGTAAACAGTCAAGACGAAGATCATGGTGCATGCCTGAAAAAAAGAAAATGTGAGAGTAACAACAATTAATAGAACATAAAACAGAAACCAAGGAAACAAACTGTAACCCTAAAATAAATTCTCAAGCAAGTAGGGGCTGAAACTCAAAACATCATTAAGTCCATGTGGTTTAACACATCCCAATTTCATTATCCAAATTGCTTGAATTTGAAATAAATTATTTTTCCAATCTCGCTGTCGTCTATTCACATGGACAAGGTCAATATCAAATGCTTTCAACAAACTTGCATTACAACTGTGGCACTATTTGAAATGTCTTGCCAAGGGTTTGAGTTGTGACAAATCTTTAAGGTGGATGGCATTTTTAATATCCCTAACATGTTCTCTGATTCCTGTTTTCAACTGCCTTGAAGTGAGGTCCACATAAACCAGCTTATATGGGCATATCGCACAGTAAATTACCCCAGAGGTATTACATGTGATTTATTGGGTACTAAAAAATGTACGTTCCCCATCACCGGAAAAAAAGTCAGTAGAATTGAACATGTTTGGCTATTAGATCCAAAGAGGTTCTCTTTTTTCAATCACTCATTTAGACTGTGCCCAAATGTCTGAGATTGATGATCCATCTATAAGTAATGGATAGATGTTTACTTGTGTATCCAGATAAAATCTGATTCATTTTTAGGAAAGGACAGAATTTGGAGAGTGCTAGTTTCATATTGTGCCATTTAATATTAAATGTAGAGATAAATCACACCTGATGGTCAGAGGTTGGATTCTTCTTTGCCCGTAACAATTCTTTCCTTTTGGAGTGTTGTTGTTAACCCCTTAATGACCACCAATACGTCTATTTACTGACCTGAGATATAAGAGAACAACATTCCCATACAGGTCACAATCCAGCAGCTTTCGACTGTACACTGTAGCTGACAACTTGCTGCATTAGCCACAATCAATGTTTGCACCGTCGATATCTGTTTAACCCCTTTGATGTTGCTGTCAATAGTGACTACATCATATAAATGGTTAACAAAGTCTGGGGGACTCCTATTTATCCCCATTGGCACCCTGAGATCATGATTGTGTGGTCCTGATGTTTGTCATGGCAGTTCATGACCAAATAGTGGCCTTAGAGTCTACCAGCGATTGTAATATGTTCACTTTGCATTAATTCCTGAAAATCACCTGAAGGGATAATAAACTACCTGACAGCAGTTTTCAATATTTCAAGGGGTGCTGTTTTTAAAATGGTATCACTTTTTTGGGGGGTTGCAATGTATAGGACCTCCAAAGTCACTTCAAACCTGGATAGGTCCCTAAAAAAATTATTTTGCAAATTTCCTTGGAAAAAGGAAAAATTGCAAATACATTTTTAAACTTCCTAAAATGCTAACAAAATAAA
The DNA here is from genome assembly GCF_032444005.1 of Ranitomeya imitator. Lineage (NCBI taxonomy): Eukaryota > Metazoa > Chordata > Amphibia > Anura > Dendrobatidae > Ranitomeya > Ranitomeya imitator. The sequence continues at coordinate 1,022,694,686 of NC_091282.1, forward strand.
ATAACATTTTACAAATCATGACGATTTAAAGCAGACATGAGGAAAATGTTATTTATTAATGTTTTGCTATGGTATGACTACCTTGATAAAAGGGATAATCATTCCAAGTTTGAAAATTTCTATTTTTTACAGTTTTGTCACATTTCTGATAATTTTTTTTATAAATAAACACAAAATATATATTATCGACCTATATTTACCATTATCATAACGTATAATGTGTGACAACAAAAATCTCAAAATCACTGGGATATGTTGAAGTTTTCCACAGTTATTACCACATAAAGTAACAATGGTCAGATTTTAAAAAAATTGGCCCGGTTACTAAGGCATTAAATCCTTTCTTGATGCTTCTGTTGGAATAGCTTCGTTCTTTAAAACTTTCACCAAGATTACTGGCCTGTTGAATGAAAAAGCAGTCAGTCATACATAACCTACGAGAAACTGCCCTGTTGGGATCCCTGTTATGACCTGGTGGTTAAGAGGCCACACTGAAATGACCTGGTGGCTAAAACGCAACATGGAACAAGCTCTGAGAAGGTGGTATCTCTACTGACTGCAGTCCCTAATCCTAACAACACAACTAGAAATAGCCGTGGGATGTTCCTGACACTCCCTAGACACCTCGTCACAGCCTAAGATATAACTACCCCTAAAGAAGAAAATGGAAAGCTATCTTGCCTCAGAAAAACCCTCAAAAGGAAAGACAACCCCCCACAAATATTGACTGTGAAAGGAGAGGGAAATGACGAACACAGAAATGAAATTAGAATTCAGCAAAGGGAGGCCAATATTAAACTAGATAGACAGAGAGCAAAGGTTACTGTGCGGTCAGTATTAATAACTAAAAAATCCACGCAGAGTTTACAAAAATGAACTCCACACCGACTCACGGTGTGGAGGGGCAAATCTGCTTTCCCAGAGCTTCCAGCTAGCCTGAATAAGACATAGTGACAAGCTGGACAAAAGAGACAAAATGCAAAGCAATAGAGTCCAAACAAATGGACAAACAAAACTAGCAAAACTTATCTTTTGCAGACAAGGACTGGCCATATGAGAAATCCAAGGGAAGAATCAAATCCAACCAAGAACATTGACAGCAGGCATGGACTAAAGCCCAGAGCAGGTTTAAATAACAAACCCAGGCAAGGCGATTAGTGAAGGCAGCTGCTACAGCTACCCAACGGAGCAGCAGTTCCACTCGAAACCACCAGAGGGAGCCCAAGGGCAGAACTCACAAAAATACCATTAGCAACCACAGGAGGGAGCTCCAGAACGGAACTCACAACAGATCCCATATATGAGATGGGATGGATGAGATGAGGTGTTCTGAAGTAGAGAGTTGACTGCCATGCTCTTCCTAGATACTTCTCCATTAATCATTTCATCCTCACCTTTAAAGATTATGACATCCAGAAAATCTATTATGGTTTCATTGTATCTACTCGACAGTTTGATGTTTTTCTGATTGAAATTCAGATCTTGTTTAAATTGATTAAGATCCATTTCAGACCTCTTCAAGATAAAAAATACATCATCAATAAAGCGAGTCCGCAGCAGAACCTTCTCATGTCGGGGTGTGGGTTGGTATCCCTCTTTCCCAGAGACCAAAAAAATAATTTGCCGCATGATGCCGCAAAAGCCTCCCCATCACTGTCCCCTGCATCTGCAGATAAAAGTTGTCCTTGAAAATTAAGTAGTTATGCATTAATGGAAATTCAATAAGGGTAAGAAAAAACTGAAACATGGAAAGATCTCTATCTGTCATCGACAGGAAAATTATGGCAACCTCCATACAATCTTCATGGCGAATTGAGGTGTAGAGTGACTCTACATCTAAAATTATCACACTTATTGAGAAAATCATTTGTATCTTTGAGACATGATGGTAAATTCTCAACCATTTGTTTAAGATGATAATCCAAGAATTTGCATGTCTGTTGGCACAAAATGCTGTTGCCCGAGTCAATTGGGTGACCTGCGAGATTGACTACATTCTTGTGTATCTTCTGTACTAGATTTAGATAGGCCATTCTTGGAGAAACCAAATCAAGACCCTCTCTGGCATCCTTAGGTATGACTCCTTGTAGAAACTCCTGACGTTCATGATCAGGTGAAATTGACCTTGAAAAGAAGTGGAATTATAAGTTTATAAGTTTCAACTATAGTCCCTTAATTACCTGAATGCTTCTTTCTCGTACAGATTAGCAGGCCAGATGACAATGTTCCTACCTTTATTGGTGGGGTTCATGATTACCCTTTTAGCTTTTCTAGTTCACCTAATGCTGGTCTCTGGGAGAGTGAAAGATTGTCATTATGGATACCACTTGGGATTCTTTGAAACTCTTCTGTTACTAGTTTCACAAATAGTTCAATATTTGGAAACAAGTTTTGAGGTGGAAACTTTAATTTTGGGAAATATGTACTTACCCCCACAGCGGTGACATCTTGTTCTTCTCCGGTAGTTGTGAGGAGGCAGCGGGGTCAGTGCAGGCTGTAGGCTTTCCTGAAGAGGTGGGTTTTCAGGTTCCATTTGAAGGATTCAAATATGGTTGATAGTTGTACATGTTGGGGCAAAGAATTCCAGAGGATGGAAGATATTCGGGAGAAGTCTTGGAGGCGGTTGGATGAGGATCAAATAAATGTGGAGGAGAGAAGGAGGTCTATATGTTGGATTGACCATCAGACTATTGAAAGTTAGAGCACGGGAACATGTGTTTGGAATCAATGCTGCCAAAGAAATTTCAGACATATTTACGTAGGTAAAAGACAATGCCGCAACATTTTAAATTATATCATAATTGTGATGCATCATAATTAAAAGTCATAGGAATTGACATGAACCTTCCCACCATCAAGGTAGAATTAGTACCCAGTTGGTCCAACTTGAGACCAAGTGGATTTGGACAATCAAAACAATGTCCCCATATGGTCTTAATAAAAATGTATCCTTTGCATCTTTTTTATAACCACCTGTTTTTTATCTTTGTGTTTTTTATCTTGGTGTTTTTCTGAATAGTTTTTATTACATATTTTTATTGCATTTTTATTATTATCTATTATTAACAATCATTACCTTCTTTAATCTATTTTAGCTTACCTGTTTGTCTTCGTTGACCAGTCAGCTCTTCTATGATTGTCTTGACCGGGGAATAAGACATTATTTTTTCTATCTACAGATGAAAAATTAAGAAGAAGAAATCAGTCGTTATTTTATCTACAGATGAAAAACTAAGAAAAGGAATCAGACGTTATTTTATTTACAGGTAAAATATTATGAAAATAAAAGATTATGGTTCTTACCCGGACAGAATGAGTAGGACCCCAGGCCAGGTGGCAATGCCTCTCCATTCTAATCCCATAACCATTATTCCACTTGCCTCTGTATGCAGGAAATTGGGAAGAGTCAAGCAAAACACCAGAATTGGTGCTTATAATAGATGGGCTTTTTCTGGGGCGGATGTGGACTGCTATTTTTACTACTATTTTTAGGCTGGGGGCCTTTACGAGCCTGAGAATACCAGGCCCCAGCTGTCTGCTGTAGTTTGGCTGGTTGTCAAAATAGGTGGCACCCCATGATTTTTTTTTATTATTTATTTAAATAATTTAAAAAAACTACATGGAGACCCTTCTATTCTTGATAATCAGCCATGAGAAAGCTGACAGCTGAGGGTTCCAGCCCGCAACTGTCAGTTTTTCTTGCACTTGATCTCAAAAATAAAAGAGACCCCATTTAATTTTTTTTATTATTTATTTTTTCACAGGCGCCGGCTGACGAATACACCCATCAGCGACGCCTGCTCTAGCTTAGATCAGAGTCAGCAGGCGTAGGCTCATGGGAGTACTCTCTCATAATCTTCAAGTGTGACTATAGGTAACCTTTTTACTCTTGGCCACAGCTGCTGGTTCATGCTGTCATTTGACAGGGTGGGAACCGCTGCTTACAGACCTGTGGTAATGATCTTACTGCCTATCAGAGCCACTGATGTCTCTTCCTCTGTCAGGCAGATGTCAGGGTGGGAAACTCCCGATGTTCGGACTGCTGATCCTGAATAGTAACATGAACTTCCTGGAGAAGTCCGAGTTTGGAATCCGTGCACGAACACTAGGTGTTTGGTATAAACCTCGAACTTGATTGGCTAATTGCGCCCATTGCTATTGCATACAATATTCTTAATAAATGGTGGGAAAAAAATAACTTGAATGGTGTTTGAAGCATTATTAATACATATTAAAGGGGTATTTTCAATTTTTTTTTTGACCTGCTCTGAGCTATCTCCTCATTTTCTGGCAAAGTTGCTTATTTTCCTGCTGTCTGAAAAATTAAAGCCATTTAAGAATAGTCCTATAAATGTGGAATTGTGCACATATTTACTATTAGAATGTTTAACTGCCATTCAGATAACTTCTCCGAAGCATTATAGGATGTAGACGCAATCCTTCTTTGAGTCTTTATCTATTCTCTTTGGATTGTGCAGGAAAATAATAAATAATGCATCGTGGAAGGTGTACTCTACCATACTTTTATTTTAATATACTTTATATACTTTAATATATGAGATGAGAAATGTCCTTCTACTATGTTATTTACCCTCTTTTATTACATATTAACTTGACCCTGCATTCTTAAAGGAATCTGTCACCCCTCGGGACGTATATGACCTGTATTAATATGGAAAAAACACCAAAAACAGGCAAAGATGCTTACCTGTCTAAACAGGCCTCAGTACAAATGCACAAGCCGGGTGCAGCGGACCCAAACAAAATAGCAAATGCACAGGTGCGATACCTAATGAAACAGCCAGCCTTCAATAAGGGTTTGGCCGTGTGGTACACCAATGCACTAAGATAAAATACTCTGTATGTGGCGTGTTCACACAAGGAATGCAAAGCGTCTGGCTGCAGCCTATTAATGACGCCATATGGCGGGCTGCCCAGTGCTAAAATGCATCCTGTGTGAACAGAGGCCACAGTGTACAGAACAATTCGGGCCCAGCTGCACCCTGCAAAAAATATACGTGCAAAAAAACATATAAATATATGTAAGGTCTTAGTTGATATTAGGGCCATAATATGGAAGCTGGCAACCCACGCCAAGGGTCCTTACGTATTGCCAGTCCTACTCTAACATGAAAAACACCAAAAAAGGACACATTCAAGAAAAAACACCAAAAACAGGCAAAGATGCTTACCTGTCTAAACAGGCCTCAATACAAATGCACAAGCAGGGTGCAGCGGACCCAAACAAAATAGCAAATGCACAGGTGCGATACCTAATGAAACAGCCAGCCTTCAATAAGGGTTTGGCCGTGTGGTACACCAATGCACTAAGATAAAATACTCTGTATGTGGCGTGTTCACACAAGGAATGCAAAGCGTCTGGCTGCAGCCTATTAATGACGCCATATGGCGGGCTGCCCAGTGCTAAAATGCATCCTGTGTGAACAGAGGCCACAGTGTACAGAACAATTCGGGCCCAGCTGCACCCTGCAAAAAATTAATATGGGCATACAGGTCATAGAAATGTTAAGATAGTCCTACCTGTATGCCTCATATTAGTGGTCTTGTTGCGGAGAAATGTTATATACTGTCACGCTCACGCCCTGACTGGGGAGCGTGAGCTCGGGGGGTTTGTGGCCCCACTGGGCCACAAACCAGACTACCCTGGAAGGTGCGTGACTATGACAGCTGCCTGGGTTTTCACTGGAGCCTCTGATGGTGAGGACAGGCTTGTGCAGCAGCCAGGTGCTACTCCAGGGTGGTGTCTGGCTGTGGCTGCTGATCCCACTTGGGAGATAGGAACACCAGGATTGGTGCGGGCATTAGGCAGGACTGGCAGAAGAGCACGGCTGGAACACAGACGAGTAGGCTGGCACGGCTAAGACAGGGCTGGCAGAGACACGGCAGAGAACTCAGGGCTGGCAGAGACACAGCAGGAAACAGGACTGGCTAGGACAGCAGGAACACAGGACTGGAAGGCAGGGCAGGAACGGCAGGACTGGCAGGAACACAGGATTGGGAGGCACTGCAGAGAACACAGGACTGGAAGGCAGGGCAGGAACGGCAAGACTGGCAGGAACACAGGATACACAGGACTGGTTGATGTGGTGTATGAATCAGGCTGCACTCAGATGACACCCGAGTGCAGTCCTATTGTGAGAGTGATGAAGGAACAGGTAGGGACCTGTACACACAGAAGATGCAGGTACGGAAACAAGCCAGAAGGAAAGGAGAATGAAGGAACAGGTAGGGACCTGTTCACACAGGAGGACCAAGTAACAAGTAGAAGGTGGAACTAAAAAAAGAGAAGGAGAAGGCAGAGCCAAGGGCGGAGACGCTGGAGGCGGAGCCAAGAGCGGAGACGCTGGAGGCGGAGCCAAGAGCAGAGACGCTGGAGGCGGAGCCAAGGGCGGAGACGCTGGAGGCGGAGCCAAGAGCGGAGATGCTGGAGGCGGAGCCAAGAGTGGAGACGCTGGAGGCGGAGCCAAGAGCAGAGACGCTGGAGGCGGAACCAAGAGCGGAGACGCTGGAGGCGGAGCCAAGAGCAGAGACGGAGCCAAGTGCAGAAACACAGGAGACGGAGCCAGATAGTACCGCAAAGAGCGGAGCCACAGAGCAAAGCCAGAGAGTGCGAAGCAAAGTCTAAGTGCAGAGCCGCAAGAGTGCGGAGTGTAAGCAAACAGAAAACACAAGGAGAGAAAGCAGGGAAGGAAGCCACAGACAAGGAGACCGAGAAAAGACAAAGTACAGACAAGGCAATAGAACAAGACACAGGGACAAAGACACAGGGACCAGGATATTCTGCCTCCTGGAGGGCTGACTACAAGAACAAGGCAAAAGCACAGAGAAAAGCTCAGAGGGAATAACTCAGAGCAAGGCCAGGCAAACTCAGCAGCTAAACACTAACTGAGCTAACACATTGCACAGGCTCAGACCACAGGGTGGAGCTGCACTATATGCAGGAGGCCTCTTGGTAATTGGTCAGGAACTGATTAGACAGGTGCACCTGATTCCTATAAGAACCAGAGAGTTCAGGCGCCGGCCCCCTATACACATAGCCATGAGGCATGCACAGAGCAGAGACACAGAACATGGAGCTGGCATTAAAGAGAAAGCACATCATGGCCTGGAGCAGTGGGTAAGATTGTGTGAGAGATGTGAGGCCATGCTGTGATGCCAGCAGAGTTGTTACAGTTACTTTCTTAATGTTAAAGATTTCTTCCAGGCTCTGGGTCATGCGGTGCCTGGAAGAAAACCCTGCCTCTTGTCTTCATTGTAATACTTAACCTTTCCCATCAGCGTCAGTTACAGACTCAGAATCCTGCACCCAACACTTCCTCAGATATACATACTGTACCTGGTCTTACCTTCAGTGGGCACTGCAATCAGGGATCTTGTGTGAAGGCGCTGGCGACCTCCGCTCCAGTGACCTCTGGTGTGCGCACCAGTAAGGTGCTCTCCCCCCTTGCTCCCTGCATAGTCATTGCCATGTACCAATGGTTCCTAGTGATGACTGTGCAGAGTGGATGAGTGGAGAGCATTTTATCAGCACGCATACTGGAGGTCACAGTGACTTGCCTGCACCTGCACAGAAGGGAGGATGAGGTATGTATGTCTGATGGGGTGCAGGGCGCAAGATTCCGGGTCTGTAACTGACGCTGATGGGGCGGGATCAGTATTATAATGAAGACAGCAGGCACCGCATGCCTTACAGCCTGGAAGAAATCATTAACATAAGGAAAGAATATAACATTTCTCCACAACAGGACCATTAATATGAGGCATATAAGTACGACTAGTCTAACTATCTATTACCTGTATGCCCATATGAATAGGTCATATACTTCCCAGGGGGTAACAGATTACCTTTAAATTAGCCACCTCACAATGAAGGGTAGAATATTGAGAGAAATGAATGAGAATCTGGTCGCACATGACTGCAAGCTGGTTCTGGCAAGCAAAGTCAAATCCATGGCATGATTAAGAGCTGGTTAACAGCTTGAAAAGCAGAGGCTTTGTACATAATTTTATGATGCTACTATGTTACAACACGTTTTTACTCCATATTTAATAAAGAAGATTTTGGATGAACTAAAGATGCATTTTTGGATTTTCACTGTAATTCTACACAGGAGCATAATCCATGCCTTGGATTATGCCTATCTACCCGGTTAGCTGTTACACTTTTAGCTTTTTTTAAACTTAATCTTTAAAGGCATAAAAAATAAAGAGGACCATGCTAACTTTTAATGCTTATACTGTACAGGGGAAAGACTTACCCAGTAACTTTGGATATGGAAAACAACTTTACCATACAAACTGTGCTCCACTGGTGACCACTGATCTGTGTCTTATGGTGCTTATTTAAAAAACATCACAGAAAAAAACATACCACTTTACTAACACCAGGTCAGAGCTCAAATGCACTAGCAGGATGCAGCAGACCCCCATCATAGAGGCGAGGTCAGCACAAGTGCAAATTACTGATGCAAACAGCAACTTACAAAACTACCAATTCATGGAGAGAGTGGCTGTGTAGTATTATACATGCATCCCAGTTTTTTTATTTTTTTTATTGCACTTATTTACATTTTTATGCAGGATGCAGTCAGGCCCTTTAGGGTTGGTTGGGTGTATTGGGGTATCTGTCCTTGTGGGGTGCACTTATATAGTGCTGGACAGCCCGCTTTATCTAATATTATGACAAACAAATAAAATTGCACTCTGTAGTGTAAATATGAAATATGAATAGCATTACTGCTCAAGATAATAAGAAAAAATGGAGATACGTAGCACATAATTTGGTCAATTCATGCTTGCCCAGCAGCCAATGACGGGGCGATCTCCAGTTTACTGGGAACCTACGTGTCTAGTGCGAATACCTCTCTTAGGCTGACGCCTGAAATGATGTGCTAAGTACCTTCATTTTTTCTATTATCTAGAGCAGTAATGCTATTCATATTTCATATATTTCATATTTACATACTTTTGCACTACAGAATAGAACTTTTTGTTTGTTATTTATAACGATGGCTACTCCTAGTTTGCACCTGTACACACCAGTTTTCTGATCTGAAAGTGCCAGTCAGTTTTTTATTATTTGTATATTAGCTCTCTGACCGAGCACTCTGCACTCCAGCCTGTGGTATCCACACTAGACACATAGGTTCCCAGCAAAGCGGAGATCGCCTTGTCATTAGCTTCTGGTCATGCATGTATTGGCCAAATTATGTGCTAAGTATCTCTACTTTTTCTTATTAGCTAGAGCAGATATGTCATTCATATTTGATATATTTCATGTTTACAGGCTTTAGCACTACAGAGTGCAACTTTATTTGTTTGTAATATAGAGACAGCAACTCCTAGTTTGCACCTGTACACACCAGTTTTTTTATTTGGAAGTGCCAGTCAGTTTTTTGTTATTTTTATATTAGCTCTCTGACCGAGTACTCATTCCTCCAGCCTGTGGTGGTGTTCATTGCAGCAGGATCATACCTACTAATAAATTCAGCTTTAGCCTAAGAGATGTATTCACACTAGACACGTAGGTTCCCAGCAAACAGGAGATTGCATTGTCGTTGGCTTCTGGGCATGCATGAATTGACGAAATTATGTGTTAAATATCTCCATTTTTTTATTATCTAGAGCAGCAATGCTATTCATATATGTCATTTACATGCTTTATCACTATGGCGTACAACTTTATTTGTTTGTTACATATAAAGATAGCTACTCCTAGTTCGCACCTGTACACACCAGTTTTTTGATTTGAAAGTGCCAGGTTTTTGTTATTGATCTAATAGAATGGGAGTCATTAATAGGCTGTTAGGCCGACAGTGTGCATCAGACATATCAGTGAGACTGGCGTCCTATGCAAGCTCCATCTGGGTGCATGATTAATACTACACAGCCACCCCTTCCATGAATTCGTAGTTTTTTGAGTGGCTGTTTGCATCACTATTTTGCACCTGTGCTACCTCCAAATCTATCATGGGGGGTTTGCTGCATTCTGCTAGTGCATTGGTAATCTGACCTATGCCGGTAAGGCTGCATCTTTTCTTCTGTGATTTTTTTTAAAATTTTGTTCTGTATTAGCCATTTTAATTTTATTGTTAGGACTCGCTAGTGTAAGGACGCTTGACGTGGGTGGATTATATACCTATTTTTGCCAAAACATTGACGAATACCATAAGTACTATATTTATCTTATACATTATTCAACAATTTTTTTTAATTGCACTTTTTTCCGTTTTTATACAGGATGCAGCCAGGCCTTTTAGATTTTTTGGGGTGTATTGGGGTGTCTGTCCTTGTGGGGTGGACTTATATAGTGCTAGACAGCCCGACTGATCTAATAGTATAGGCGTCAATAATAGGCAGTATGCCGGACACTTTGCATCAGACATATCTGTGTTACTGGCGTCCTATGCGAACTCCATCTGGGTGCATGTTTAATACTACAGAGCCACCCCCTCCACGAATTTGTAGGTGTGTAAGTGGCTGTTTGCATCAGCATTTTGCACCTGTGCTGACCCCGCCTTTCTTATAGAGGTCTGCAGAATCCTGCTAGCGCACTGGTAATCTGAGCTAGTGTTGGTAAGGCCAGTCTCACACGTCCAGATAATTCCGGTACCGGAAAAATCGGTACCGGAATTATCCGTGTCCGTGTGCCGGTGCGTTTCTGTGGCACATCAGTGTGGCACACGTGCGGCACACGTGTGCCGCCCGTTTGCCCACTGGGTACCACACGCACCGTGCTGGGTACCACACGCACCGTGCCGGAGACAGCGCTAAAGTTTAGCGCTGTCCCCTTCATCTGGTGCTGAAGCCCCATTCATATCTTCCCTGCAGCAGCGTTTGCTGTAGAGAAGATATGAATAATTGTGTGTAAAATCAAGATCCAGGTCCCCACCCCCTCCCACCCCCGTGCGGCCCCCCCGCTGTGATTAAAATACTTACCCAGCTCCCTCGCTGGCTGGCGCTGCTTCCTGTCCTGACTGCACTTTGTACTGTATGAGCGGTCACGTGGGGCCGCCGATTACAATCATGAATATGTGGCTCCCAAAGGGGTGGAGCCGCATATTCATAACTGTAAATGAGCGGCCCCACGTGACCGCTCATACAGTAGAAGTTGCGGCCAGGACAGGACGCTGCGATGGAGCCGGGAGTCGGGTGAGTATTTTAATCACAGCGGGCGGGCGCACAGGGGGTGGGAGGGGGGTGGGGACCTGGATCTTGATTTTACACACAATTATTCATATCTTCTCTACAGCAAACGCTGCTGCAGGGAAGATATGAATGGTGGCTTCAGCACCAGTGGGGAGGACAGCACTTAATGTAGCGCTGTCTCCTGCATGGTACACGGACTGCACACGGACAACATCCGTGTGCGGTACGTGTTTTACACGGACCCATTGACTGTAATGGGTCCGTGTAATCCGTGTGCTCCCACGAACACTGACATGTCTCCGTGTTTGGCACACAGAGACACGGGCCGCAAAAAATCAATGACACCGGTACGTGAGGAAACTGACACCTCACGTACCGGAGCCACAGACGTGTGAAACCGGCCTGTGTCCATTTCTGTGAAGCTTTTTGAAATTTTGTTCTAGGTTAACCAATATGGCACTCATTTGAATCATCTGCTATGCTTTTAGGGTTGGTCACTAAATATACAAATATGTATTTTGATGCTATAAGAATTAGGAAGGCAGTTATATTTTGCATTGTTGATATAATATCCTTGATAAAATCAGTCAGAAACCAAATTTTTTTTTAGTGTTTGAAATTCCTGTTTTTTTCCAGCTCAACCTAATCATTAATTTGCACTTGTTAACACTTTTGCCACAATAATGTTTAACACCACTGTTGGTATAATTTATACATTTTTATAAGTTGCTATGACAAATAATATACTGGAAAACATTTGTGCTGATGCTCCAAAAACTGGTGATGTTTGTGCCAGGAATACACCTTCAATATTTACTGAAGTAATGCAGTTAAACATTCAGTAATAAAACACTGTATAGATATATTAGTTCTAATAATTCAGGGGCATTACTTATTATTTTCTTCTGTTAATATATACGTCTTGCTGACTCTATTGTATTTTCCTATGCATCTTGTGAAAATCACTTTTTTCAGCAAGAGAGTGTTCACATTATATTTGCCAAATTTCTCCATATTACAAACTTATCCAAATGGCCCCATTGACTATCTGTATTTCAAAAGATTGTGTTTTTAGCAGATGTAATGCTAGAATGTGGTAACAAACTTTTATTTTCCCATATGGAATTACATAGTGCAATGTACAGTGGGTACGGAAAGTATCCATACCCCTTTAAATTTTTCACTCTTTGTTTCATTGCAGCCATTTGGTAAATTCAAAAAAGTTCATTTTTTTTCCTCATTAATGTACACTCCGCACCCCATCTTGACTGAAAAAAAGGAGAAATGTAGTAATTTTTGCAAACTTATTAAAATAGAAAAACTGAAATATCACATGGTCATAAGTATTCAGACCCTTTGCTCAGTATTATTATTATTATTATTATTATTATTATTTATTGTTATAGCGCCATTTATTCCATGGCGCTTGACATGTGAGGAGGGGTATACATAATAAAAAACAAGTACAATAATCTTAAACAATACAAGTCATAACTGGTACAGGAGGAGTGAGGACCCTGCCCGCGAAGGCTCACAATCTACAAGGGATGGGTGAGAATACAGTAGGCGAGGGTAGAGCTGGTCGTGCAACGGTTTGGTCGATCGGTGGTTACTGCAGGTTGTAGGCTTGTCGGAAGAGGTGGGTTTTCAGGTTCTTTTTGAACGTTTCGATGGTAGGCGAGAGTCTGATGTGTTGTGGTAGAGGGTTCCAGAGTAGGGGTGATACGCGAGAGAAATCTTGTATACGATTGTGGGAAGAAGAGATAAGAGAGGAGTAGAGAAGGAGATCTTGTGAGGATTGGAGGTTGCGTGTAGGTAAGTACCGGGAGACGAGGTCACAGATGTATGGAGGAGACAGGTTGTGGATGGCTTTGTACGTCATGGTTAGGGTTTTGTAGTGGAGTCTCTGGGCAATGGGGAGCCAGTGAAGGGATTGACAGGGGGGAGAGGCCGGGGAATAGCGGGGAGACAGGTGGATTAGTCGGGCAGCAGTGTTTAGAATAGATTGGAGGGGTGCGAGAGTGTTAGAGGGGAGGCCACAGAGCAGGAGGTTGCAGTAGTCAAGGCGAGAGATGATGAGGGCATGGACTAGGGTTTTTGCAGATTCATGGTTGAGAAATGAACAGATTTGTGAAATATTTTTGAGTTGAAGTCGGCAGGAAGTGGAAAGGGCATGGATATGTGGTTTGAAGGAGAGATCAGCGTCAAGGATTACCCCGAGGCAGCGAGCTTGTGGGACTGGGGAGAGTAGACAGCCATTTACTGTAATGGATAGGTTCGTTGGGGGAAGTCGCGTGAGATGGGGTTAAGATGATGAATTCTGTTTTGTCCATTGAGGGATTCTGGTTAGTAGGGAGGTGATATCTGGTCCAGAGATGTAGAACTGTGTGTCATCAGCATAAAGGTGATACTGAAAGCCATGAGATTCTATGAGCTGTCCCAGGCCAAAGGTGTAAATGGAAAAGAGCAGGGGCCCAAGGACTGAACCTTGTGGGACTCCGACAGATAGGGGGCAAGGTGAGGAGGTGATGTGTGAGTGGGAGACGCTGAATGTCCGGTCTGTTAGGTATGATGAGATCCAGGATAGGACCAAGTCTGTGATGCCAAGGGATGAGAGGGTCTGTAATAATAGGGAATGGTCCACTGTGTCAAAGGCAGCCGACAGGTCGAGAAGGAGGAGGACAGAGTAGTGTCGCTTGCTCTTGGCGGTTAAGAGGTCATTGGTGACCTTAGTTAGGGCGGTTTCAGTGGAATGGTGTGACAGGAAGCCTGATTGTAAGCGGTCAAAGAGGGAGCAAGAAGAGAGATGGGAGGACAGTTCAAGGTAACATAGTAACATAGTAACATAGTTAGTAAGGCCGAAAAAAGACATTTGTCCATCCAGTTCAGCCTATATTCCATCATAATAAATACCCAGATCTACGTCCTTCTACAGAACCTAATAATTGTATGATACAATATTGTTCTGCTCCAGGAAGACATCCAGGCCTCTCTTGAACCCCTCGACTGAGTTCGCCATCACCACCTCCTCAGGCAAGCAATTCCAGATTCTCACTGCCCTAACAGTAAAGAATCCTCTTCTATGTTGGTGGAAAAACCTTCTCTCCTCCAGACGCAAAGAATGCCCCCTTACGTAAACGTGTTGTTCCAGTAGTTAGTATTGGGTATTGAGTAGAAGTACAGTCATGAGTCTTCTTGGGAATGATGCAACAAGTTTTTCACACCTGGATTTGGGGATCCTCTGCCATTCTTCCTTGCAGATCCTCTACAGTTCCATCTGGCTGGATGGTGAACGCTGGTGTACAGCCATTTTCAGGTCTCTCCAGAAATGCTCAATTGGGTTAAGGTCAGGGCTCTGGCTGGGCTAGTCAAGAATGATCACAGAGTTATTCTGAAGCCACTCTTTTGTTATTTTAGCTGTGCGCTTAAGGTCATTGTCTTGTTGGAAGGTGAACCTTCGGACAAGTCTGAGGTCCAGAGCACTCAGGAAGAGGTTTTCATCCAGCATATCTCTGTACTTGGACGCTTTTGTGTTTCCTTCAATGACAACCAATTGTCCTGTCCCTGCAGCAGAAAAACACATAGCATGATGCTTCCACCACCATGTTTCACTGTTGGGATTGTATTGGGCAGGTGATGAGCAGTGCCTGTTTTTCTCCACACATACCACTTAGAATTATCACCAAAAAGGTCTATCTTTGTCTCATCAGACCAGAGAATCTAATTTCTCATAGTCTGGAAGTCCTTCATGTGTTTTTTAGCAAACTCTATGCGAGCTTTCATACAGTGGGGCAAAAAAGTATTTAGTCAGTCAGAGATAAATTGATTTTTTACCTAGTGCGGTATAGTCGATAATATCCACAGTTCCCTTTAGTCGGTCTTTGTAAAAGTCCAAATGTGGAAAAATGCAGCTTCGGTGGAGTTTTTATAAAGTCTACCGAATTTAGAATGACTATACTTCCCCCTTTGTCGGCTGGTCTAATTGTTATTGCCTTATTGGCTTGAATTTGTTTTAAAGCCTTACGTTCATTATTTGTTAGGTTATTTCTAAAATTTGAGCACCTCTTATTGGAAATTTTTCTAATATCTCGTATGACTTTTTTGAAATGCTTCAAACGATTCAGAGTACTCTTGAATTGGGTTGAAATGTAGCAAGCAAGTCACGTGAGCAATCACATGACCGTGACGTCACGCAAGGTCCTGCAGAGGCAGAGAACCGAGAGCTGCACAACAGCGCTTAGTTGCTACTAGCAGTGAGCGAGCATAGGGCTGTTTGCCGCCGGCCGGGGCTCTGCCTGGAGCCCGCTCACATGAAAGCAAAAGAGGAAAAAAACTCCAACGAAGCCTAATTTTTCCACATTTGGACTTTTACAAAGACCGACTAAAGGGAACTGTGGATATTATCGACTATACCGCACTAGGTAAAAAATCAATTTATTATCTCGCTCAGAATTTCCTTATGGTAATGTTGTGCTCCACGGTGGAGCTATTTTATAACACAGCACAAACTTATTATTTTTTAATAGCTTTTTATTGTCATATAAAAGGTGCAAATAATTATTGTTTTTTGGAGGTATTTAGTGGTCACAAAACTGGAGAACCCAGCGCGGATTATTTTTATATACATATACCAAAATTATAGACTGGCTGACTTTAATCACCAAACCCACTTAACCTATCAGTTCTCAGCCTTTTGGCTAATGTAAGTGTAGTATTGTGTCTCATCAGTGGCGAGGATAATGGGGCCTAAGCAATTGAGAGCAAAATATACCCTTTTTGAGTAAAAGATCCTAGATGTACGCAGAAAATCACAAGGCCATCAATTAGATGACTAAGATTCTCTGGATCTAAGCCATCAGTCAGGTTGTTTGAAAGCATGAGTTGCACAAATGACCCAGTAACTGAGAGAGGCATAGTTACACACATTTCACTTTCACTCATTTAAGTATATTCACTTGTACTCGTTTGGACCTCTTGGCTAGAAGATATGGGGAATTTATATAATTTCATCTGGAATTGAAACACTGTGTTCATAGTTACCAGTGAAATGGATCCCTGGGTGTGTGTTGTCTTTTTTTCTTGATTCTACTACCAAGCTACATATTGCTGGATCAAAAAAGAGCCCAAAAACTTCATAAGGAAAAATTCACTCAGAGACACAAAGATAAATGGTTGTTTACTGAATAAATGGGTAGAATATATGTACTATAGGTAGCAGGTATCAAGCTTGACCAAAGCGTCTTCTGAACAATACAAAGGTTCATGCTTTATTGACGCAGGTGCTGACACATCTTGTAAACAACATTGCAGTAACATAATAGACATAAAAGGGACTTTCCATTTTCAGCTTGCCTTCATCACAACTCACTCCCTTACAGTACAAGTTCCCAGGCAATCCCAGTATCTCCTCACTAAAACTCCCAAAGCTGGACTATTTCTCATCCTCCATCCTTCTTTTCCTCAACTTAATATTTGGTTGAACAGTCTGTTAGGTGCTGGGATTCTTCCACTCAGTGGGATGGGTCCCAGGCCTTACCTGCCTCTACGGTCTCCCATTCAGGCCCGGCCGCTAGGATTGTTGCGTAGCACATACTTCGGTCCCAGCATCTTGCACTGCTTTGTAGTTTCCATGTGGTTACTGCTGGCTCTCCAGCTAAGACTATTGTAACCAGTGCTATTCAGAGGCAGCCCTACTCTCTGGAGTCTAAGTCCAGAAATCATCTTACTGAGCATGTCCATGATGTGGCGCCTTTTCATTGGTGCTCAGACACTGACTGCTCTGGTGATGTGGCAGCTCCGGTTGGCCTAAAGGGCGACACCCGGTCCATCTGGAAGTCAGTGTTTGGGGTGGAGCCTAGTGCAAAAAGGGCTTCCAGCTCTGCATGCGGGCATGTTAGCATCATTGGTGATTGTGTGTATATATATATATATATATATATATATATACAGTACAGAGCAAAAGTTTGGACACACCTTCTCATTTAAAGTTTTGTATGTATTTTCATGACTATGAAAATTGTAAATTCACACTGAAGGCATCAAAACTATGAATTAACACATGTGGAATTATATACTTAACAAAAAAGTGTGAAACAACTGAAATTATGTCTTATATTCTAGGGTCTTCAAAGTAGCCACCTTTTGCTTTGATGACTGCTTTGCACACTCTTGCCATTCTCTTGATGAGCTTCAAGAGGTAGTCACCGGAAATGGTCTTCCAACAATCTTGAAGGAGTTCCCAGAGATGCTTAGCACTTGCTGGCCCTTTTGCCTTCACTCTGTGGTCCAGCTCACCCCAAACCATCTCGATTGGGTTCAGGCCTGGTGACTCTAGAGGCCAGGTCATCTGGCGTAGCACCCCATCACTCTCATTTTTGGTCAAACAGCCCTTACACAGCCTGGAGGTGTGTTTGGGGTCATTGTACTGTTAAAAAATAAATGATGGTCCAACTAAACGGAAACCTGATGGAATAGCATGCCGATGCAAGATGCTGTGGTAGCCATGCTGGTTCAGTATGCCTTCAATTTTGAATAAATCCCAAACAGTGTCACCAGCAAAGCACCATCACACCTCCTCCTCCATGCTTGAAGGTGGGAACCAGGCATGTAGAGTCCATCCGTTCACCTTTTCTGCATCGCACAAAGACACGGTGGTTGGAACCAAAGATCTCAAATTTGGACTCATCAGACCAAAGCACAGATTTCCACTGCTCTAATGTCCATTCCTTGTGTTCTTTAGCCCAAACAAGTCTCTTCTGCTTTTTGCCTGTTCTTAGCAGTGGTTTCCTAGCAGCTATTTTACCATGAAGGCCTGCTGCACAAAGTCTCCTCTGAACAGTTGTTGTAGAGATGCGTCTGCTGCTAGAACTCTGTGTGGCATTGACCTGGTCTCTAATCTGAGCTGCTGTTAACCTGCAATTTCTGAGGCTGGTGACTCAGATAAACTTATCCTCAGAAGCAGAGGTGACTCTTGGTCTTTCTTTCCTGGGGCGGTCCTCATGTGAGCCAGTTTCTTTGTAGCACTTGATAGTTTTTGCAAATGCAATTGGGGACACTTTGAAAGTTTTCCCAATTTTTCGGACTGACTGACTGACCTTCATTTATTAAAGTAATGATGGCCACTCATTTTTCTTTACTTAGCTGCTTTTTTCTTGTCATAATACAAATTCTGACGGTCTATTCAGTAGGACTATCAGCTGTGTATCCACCAGATTTCTTCTCAACACAACTGATGGTCCCAACCCCATTTATAAGGCAAGAAATCCCACTTATTAATCCTGACAGGACACACTTGTGAAGTGAAAACCATTTCCGGTGACTATCTCTTGAAGCTCATCAAGAGAATGCCAAGAGTGTGCAAAACAGTCATCAAAGCAAAAGGTGGCTACTTTGAAGAACCTAGAATATAAGACATAATTTCAGTTGTTTCACACTTTTTTTGTTAAGTATATAATTCCACATGTGTTAACCCCTTAAGCCCCGAGGGTGGTTTGCACGTTAATGACCGGGCCAATTTTTACAATTCTGACCACTGTCCCTTTATGAGGTTATAACTCTGGAACGCTTCAACGGATCTTGGCGATTCTGACATTGTTTTCTCGTGACATATTGTACTTCATTTTAGTAGTAACATTTATTCGATATAACTTGCGTTTATTTGTGAAAAAAACGGAAATTTGGCGAAAATTTAGAAAGTTTCGCAATTTTCCAACTTTAAATTTTTATGCCCTTAAATCACAGAGATATCTCACGCAAAATACTTAATAAGTAACATTTCCCACATGTCTACTTTACATCAGCACAATTTTGGAACCAAAATTTTTTTTTGTTAGGGAGTTATAAGGGTTAAAAGTTGACCAGCAATTTCTCATTTTTACAACACCATTTTTTTTTAGGGACCACATCTCATTTGATGTCATTTTGAGGGGTCTATATGATAGAAAATACCCAAGTGTGAGACCATTCTAAAAACTGCACCCCTCAAGGTGCTCAAAACCACATTCAAGAAGTTTATTAACCCTTCAGGGGTTTCACAGGAATTTTTGGAATGTTTAAATAAGAATGAATATTTAACTTTTTTTCACACAAAATTTATTTCAGCTCCAATTTGTTTTATTTTACCAAGGGTAACAGGATAAAATGGATGCCAAACATTGTTGTACAATCTGTACTGAGTACGCTGATAGCCCATATGTGGGAGTAAACCACTGTTTGGGCGCATGGCAGAGCTCGGAAGGGAAGGAGCGCCATTTGACTTTTAAATGCAAAATTGACAGGAATTGAGATGGGACACCATGTTGCGTTTGGAGAGCCACTGATGTGCCTAAACATTGAAACCCCCCCACAAGTGACACCATTTTGGAAAGTAGACACCCTAAGGAACTTATCTAGATGTGTGGTGACCACTTTGACCCACCAATTGCTTCACAGAAGTTTATAATGCAGAGCCGTAAAAATAAAAAATCATATTTTTTCACAAAAATGATCTTTTCGCCCCCAATTTTTTATTTTCCTAAGAGTAAGAGAAGAAATTGGACCTCAAAAATTGTTGGCCAATTTGTCCTGAGTACGCTGATACCCCATATATGGGTGTAAACCATTGTTTGGGCGTATGGCAGAGCTCGGAAGGGAAGGAGCGCCATTTGACTTTTCAATGCAAAATTGACTGGAATTGAGATGGGACGCCATGTTGCGTTTGGAGAGCCCCTGATGTGCCTAAACATTGGAACCCCTCACAAGTGACACCATTTTGAAAAGTAGACCCCTTAAGGAACTTATCTAGATGTGTGGTGAGCACTTTGACCCAACAAGTGCTTCACAGAAGTTTATAATGCAGAGCCGTAAAAATAAAAAATCTTATTTTTTCACAAAAATGATCTTTTCGCCCCCAATTTTTTATTTTCCCAAGGGTAAGAGAAGAAATTAGACCACAAAAGTTGTTGTGCAATTTGTCCTGAGTGCGACGATACCCCATATGTGGGGGTAAACCACTTTTTGGGTGCATAGCAGAGCTCGGAAGGGAAGGAGCGCCATTTGACTTTTCAATGCAAAATTGACTGGAATTAAGTTGGGACGCCATGTTGGTTTGGAGAGCCCCTGATGTGCCTAAACATTAAAACCCCCCACAAGTGACACCATTTTGGAAACTAGACCCCATAAGGAACTTATCTAGATGTGTTTTGAGAGCTTTGAACCCCCAAATGTTTCACTACAGTTTATAACGCAGAGCCGTTAAAATAATTTTTTTTTTTTTTCGCAAAAATTATTTTTTAGCCCCCAGTTTTGTATTTTCACAAGGGTAACATAATAAATTGGACCCCAAAAGTTGTTGTCCAATTTGTCCTGAGTACGCTGATACCCCATATGTGGGGGGGAACCACTGTTTGGGCGCATGGCAGAGCTCGGAAGGGAAGGAGCGCCATTTGGAATGCAGACTTAGATGGATTGGTCTGCAGGAGTCACGTTGCATTTGCAGAGCCCCTGATGTACCCAAACAGTACAAACCCCCCACAAGTGACCCCATATTAGAAACTAGACCTCCCAAGGAACTTATCTAGATGTGTTGTGAGAACTTTGAACCCCTAAGTGTTTCACTACAGTTTATAACGCAGAGCCGTGAAAATAAAAATTCTTTTTTTTTTCACAAAAATGATTTTTTAGCCCCCAGCTTTGTATTTTTACAAGGGTAACAGAATAAATTGGACCCCAAAAGTTGTTGTTCAATTTGTCCTGAGTACGCTGATACCCCGTATGTGGGGGGGAACCACTGTTTGGGCGCATGGCAGAGCTCGGAAGGGAAGGAGCGCCATTTGGAATGCAGACTTAGATGGATTGGTCTGCAGGCGTCACGTTGCATTTGCAGAGCCCCTGATGTACCCAAACAGTAGAAACCACCCACAAGTGACCCCATATTGAAACTAGACCTCCCATGGAACTTATCTAGATGTGTTGTGAAAACTTTGAACCCCCAAGTGTTTCACTACAGTTTACAACGCAGAGCCGTGAAAATAAAAAATCCTTTTTTTTCCCACAAAAATGATTTTTAGCCCCCCAAATTTTTATTTTCCCAAGGATAACAAGAGAACTTGGACCCAAAAAGTTGTTGTCCAATTTGTCTCGAGTACGATGATACCCCATATGTTGGGGTAAACCCCTGTTTGGGCGCACGGGAGAGCTCGGAAGTGAAGGAGCACTGTTTTACTTTTTCAATGCAGAATTGGCTGGAATTGAGATCGGACGCCATGTCGCGTTTGGAGAGCCCCTGATGTGTCTAAACAGTGGAAACCCCCAATTATAACTGAAACCCTAATCCAAACGCACCCCTAACCCTAATCCCAACTGTAACCCTAACCACACACCTAACCCTGACACACCCCTAATTCTAATCCCAACCCTAATCCCAACCGTAAATGTAATACAAACCCTAACCCTAACCCTAGCCCTAACCCTAGCCCTAACCCTAACCCTAATGGGAAAATGGAAATAAATACATTTTTTTAATTTTATTATTTTTCCCTAAGGCTAGGTTCACATTGCATTAGGGAAATCCGTTTAGCACTAGCGGATTGCGCTAACGCAATGTCTTTTTAGGTGTCGTGTTTAGTGGTCGCGTTAACGTCCCCGCTCTGGAAGATCGGGGATCGGACCTCGGGCGCGCCGCGGACGCTGCAAGCAGCGTCTGAGGCGCGCCACAAAAGAACGGCACCTTGCTAGCGCGAGCCGAAAATGGCACGCTCTAGCGATGCGCTACACCCGAAAATCACATTGCTGTCAATGGTTGTGCTAACGGACCCGTTGCACGGCGTTAATTGTGACATTTTCGCCGTGCAACGCTGTCCGTTAGCGTTAACCCATTAACGCAATGTGAACCTAGCCTAACTAAGGGGGTAATGAAGGGGGGTTTGATTTACTTTTATAGCGAGTTTTTTATATCGGATTTTTATGATTGGCAGCCGTCACACACTAAAAGACGCTTTTTATAGCAAAAAAGTTTTTGCGTCTCCACATTTTGAGACCTATAATTTTTCCATATTTTGGTCCACAGAGTCATGTGAGGTCTTGTTTTTTGCGGGACGAGTTGACGTTTTTATCGGTTACATTTTCGGACATGTGACAGTTTTTGATCGCTTTTTATTCCGATTTTTTGTGAGGCAGAATGACCAAAAACCAGCTATTCATGAATTTCTTTTGGGGGAGGCGTTTATACCGTTCCGCATTTGGTAAAATTGATGAAGCAGTTTTATTCTTCGGGTCAGTACGATTACAGCGATACCTCATTTATATCATTTTTTTTATGTTTTGGCGCTTTTATACGATAAAAGCTATTTTATAGAAAAAATAATTATTTTGGCATCGCTTTATTCTCAGGACTATAACTTTTTTATTTTTTTGGTTATGATGCTATATGGCGGCTCGTTTTTTGCGGGACAAGATGACGTTTTCAGAGGTACCATGGTTATTTATATCCGTCTTTTTGATCGCGTGTTATTCCACTTTTTGTTCAGCGTTATGATAATAAAGCGTTGTTTTTTGGCTCGTTTTTTTTTTTTTTTTCTTACGGTGTTCACTGAAGGGGTTAACTAGTGGGCCAGTTTTATAGGTCGGGTCGTTACGGATGCGGCGATACTAAATATGTGTACTTTTATTGTTTTTTTTGTTTTTTTTTTATGTAAAGAAATGTATTTATGGGAATAATATTTTTTTTTTCTGCTTTATTTAGGAATTTTTTTTTTATTTTTTTTTACAAGTGTGGAAATTTTTTTTTTTACTTTTTCACTTTGTCCCAGGGGGGGACATCACAGATCACCGATCTGACAGTGTGCACAGCACTCTGTTAGATCGGTGATCTGACATACAGCCGGGCAGGATTAGAGCTGCAGCTGCAGCCTGATCCTGACCCGGAAGTGCTCCCTGCAGGACCCGGATGCAGCCCGGCGGCCATTTTGGATCCGGGGACTGCAGGGAGAAGACGCTCGGTACACGGTGAGCACATCACCGTGTACCGATCGTCTCAGGGAAGCCCGCAGGGAGCCCTCTCCCTGCGCGATGCTTCCCTGCACCGCCGGCACACCGCGATCATCTTTGATCGCGGTGTGCCGGGGGTTAATGTGCCGGGAGCGGTCCGTGACCGCTCCTGGCACATAGTGCCGGATGTCAGCTGCGATAGGCAGCTGACACCCGGCCGCGATCGGCCGCGCTCCCCCCGTGAGCGCGGCCGATCGCATATGACGTACTATCCCGTCCATGGGAATTAAGTCCCAGGTCACCTGGACGGGATAGTACGTCATATGGGATTAAGGGGTTAATTCATAGTTTTGATGCCTTCAGTGTGAATTTACAATTTTCATAGTCATGAAAATACAGAAAAATCTTTAAATGAGCAGGTGTGTCCAAACTTCTGGTCTGTACTGTATATATATATAGTATATGTTAGGGGTCGAGTTCCCGCCTCTGCACAGGGGCCATCTCCGCTGCGGTCTCCCATTCTTCTCCTGCCGCAGTGGAGCCTGCTCAGTGGAGACGTCGGTCCCAGCATCTCGCTCAGTCTGACTCTGTACAAAGGGTTACTGCTGCTTTTCCAGCTTCCGCCATTGAAGCCAGTGTTGGGCAGCAGCGAGCAGACGCTTTTGGGACTAAGTCCTGCTTTTCTTATATTTTCTGTGCCACTTGGTGTTAGCTGAGTTTGGTACTTATATTTTCTGTGCCACTTGGTGGTTTGCTGAGTTTGATACTTAGATTTTTTAGTGCTGCTCGGTGGTTAGCTAAGCTTGGTACTCTGCATCTTGTTCTCTCTGGGTGGTTTTAATGCAGTGTGTTCACTAGTTTTTTATCTGTCATTATTTACACTAGCCGCAGTTATTCATCTCTGCATGGTGGACCCCGGATTGCACTTTATAGTTTAATTTAATCTAGTGCAACCCGACAACCCTAACACAGTCTTTGAAATAAATAACTGCAGTCAATCGCTTCCTATACACAACAATCTTCTTACATCACTCAACTGGAATTCAGCACCACTCCTCTTTTGCAACCTGCTACATGTCTCCCTTTTTACACAGAGAAACCACATCAGGGCTGTTTCCCATGTGTGTTGTGTTTCGCATGCTGTAACATTGAATGGGTCACTAGTTTTTTTTCTGATGGAAAACAAGTTTTCCAAATCAGAGAATATATTTCAGGCAGCAGCAACTTCATGGTATATAATGCCACATGTCCCTGTGGTTTGTTTACATAGGCCTTAGATCAAATGAATTGCATATACGGACTAGGGAACATGTTAGAGACATTAAGACAGCCCAGTCTGTTGGTGGCATGGTGTCCCTTATGACAATTCCCCGCCATTTAAAGCTGCACCATGCCTGCCACTCTGATGAACTAAAAATATGAAGAATTGATCGAGTACCTGGGGGCATCAGAGGAGGAGATCTGAGATGCAGGCTGGCTCAGCTTGAATGTCGCTGGATTGTAAAATTAGGTACTATGACTCCCTTGGGTCTCAATGAAAAATTGAGCTTTGCATCCTTTCTGTAGTGTGTGCTCTGTATCTGTGGACACCATGCCTTTTTATAATGTTCATTTGGTCATATGCCTGTGGAGTATTTTTCATTATTTTAATTTGTGTGTTTTTGTGTTTTCACTCATTCTATTAGCGGATGTTATCTCAGCATTGGATTTTATGCCTCGTTTATAGCATCATTTTGAATATCCCCTTGGATGGCTCTTTACTCACCAATCAACTTGTGGACACAAGGAATGGCTTCATATGTTATATCTGCATCTGATTGTGTGCTCTTTTGAATTAGGTGATGCATGAATAGTTTATTTCCTATTATATGTGTTATTATCTTTGGAAGATAATATTGTCCAATTATCTGTGGTTTTTATTCCTATTTAGGGGACCTTTATACCATGATTGCATCTGCCCTCTTTGCTGCCCATATTTAATATTGCCTTTTGTCATATTACATGGCACCTGTTTGGGTATCTTTCTCTGCTGCAGGTAGGGCATCGGATTGGCACTTCCTGTCCTCCAACGTCCCTGATGGTGTCTCCACAGAGCCGTGCGTTCCACTGACATCAATGGAACTTTTTTTCTTACACTCACAGCTACCGTGACACCGGATGTGACGCTTTCGGTGGTGGAAATCTGCCCTCATGCACTCGTCAGACACGGCAGGATTTTTCCTCCTCCACTGCCACCATTGGTTATTAGAGGTTGTCGAGGGATATTTAAATGGCACCTCCTATACATGACACACTGCTCCCCGAAGAAGCAACAGCAAAAAGTGCTTCACTGCATCGGTCTGACATAATAATCATGGGCACGTGGCACTTTATAACTATCTGATAGTGTGTTTGGCAATCTCCCTATACTTATATATACTGATCAAGTCATAGTTGTAAAGAATGGAGGTTGCCAAATACTATGATGTCTCCTCTTTCTCTCCATTTTTGAGATTGTTGTGATATTACCTTAGTAAATGCACACATTCTTTGCATTTGAGCAATATGCACTCTGATATATACTATTACCCGGGTGTCTATTGTCCTCCCACTTGTTTATATTGAATGCATCCCTTTGTTCTATGATTGTATTGCTGCCCGCCTATCTTTTAATATAAAAAATAATTATTGATGTATGGATTTGATTCACTTTTCGTACTATCTTGTCTATGTGCATTTTTTGATCAATAAAGATAATTTTGCATTTTTTGCCATGACAAGTCTTTAATATTTAGAATACCTTTTTGAAGTCAATCCATACTATTTTAAGGATGTTTAAAACTCTGTCATTCACTCTCGCATATGAAGAATAGTCATCTCCACATATAACTGTCATGGGTGTGTCAGAGGCTGTAGACAGTCGGACTGCATCTAGCTGCAGAAGGTCTCTGGGTTTGGCCTTGCAAACCCCTTCTTAACCCTTCGGACTCTCTGACCCAGTGGCAACCTTTATCCAGCTCTAAATGACACACCAGAACCTGGGTGTTTGCAGACTCCCAGCCTTCTGCTGTGAGTTGCCAGTGATATTTCCATTTCCCCCTGTTGAGGCTTTGAGCTATAGCAGTCTGCTATCTTCCTCTTTGGTGTTGCTGGAGGATGTCTGTGTTACATCTCTGAGTCTACTCAAGATAAGTGTTCCCCTTGTTCATCTATCCCAGCTGTCTTTAGTTTTAGTGTGGATCAACTAGTCATTCCCCAAGTTGGGCTTATAGATCTGTTTAGGGGTCTCCACTTCCCCCCTTCCCTAGCGTTGAGCTCCCTTCCACTCATCCCTTCATGTTGCACTTAGTCTTTCCTACACTGTACATGACAATAACTAACAAATAAAGTTGCATTATGTAATGCTATAGCATGCAAACATTAAATATATGAAATTGGATTTTCGTTACTGCTCTAGAAAATAGGAAAAATAGAAGATTTGATTATGTTGCGCACCATGGACAAAGGAACACAAAGATCTCTGGAGATGGACTTATAACCTTGATATTGTTGATCAAATTTGGTTCTCAAGACTCAAAAGAGAGTTTTCTTCTCCTATTTCTTTTGTCCATTCTTAGTGTGGCACACACAGACACACAATGCAAAAATTAAGCAAACTTCTCCCCTTTTTATCTGGTTTTAGGTGTGATTTTGATATTGTCTACACCTGTTACTTACCACAGGTAAGTTTGAACTAGCATCACATGCTTGAAACAAATTTGTTTACCCACATTTTTGGAAATGATTGCCTTTTTTTCTCTGTGCTTTTGCATTGTTCCAAAACACACAAAGGAAATAAACATGTGTATAACAAACATGTGTAATTGCAATCATTTTCTGGGAGAAATACTTTTTTGGGAAAAATGTCAATAGTACCAACACTTTTGACCATGGCTGTATGTGCATGCAGGTCACAGGAAGCTGAATAAAATAATATCTAGACATATGTGCCCTGATATACCAATAGAGAAACAACCAAAGGAGCAATTCCCAATATAACACCGTTTATTAGTTAAAGTAACTACAGTACAAAATACATTTAATACAGTTATCAACAAGAGAGAGAGTACATATCAGACGGAAAAAACCATCTGTGAACTGATGTCGGCAGAAATAGAAAAATAATGGGAACAAAACACCAAGACTAAAGAGACCTAAAAGATTACACAGGATGCGTAAGCAAATAAGCTCTAATCATAGTGCTATAGGCAGTCTATTATAGTGAGTAAAAGTGAATAGCGCCGAAGACGCCTATCAAAGCATAACACTGCCGCAAATATTGCACTAAACCCATAAGCCTAAAGTAGCATATTAGTCCATGTTGTCCATATTGTGGCATAAGAGCAATGGCATACGCATAATACCTGTGGTCATGATGGCCCAAGTGGCCGACTCGCAATAGAACACCTCGACGCGCGTTTCACCACGCCAGTGGCTTCGTCAAGAGGTAAGTATGTGGCCTGATGTCTTATTCCAGAGAAATCCAAATTTTTCTTATATGTAAATGAGCTGTTTCAGGCTATGAGGGGGACAAAAATTACCATGAGTATCTGCCTCCATAGCTTATTTTAATTAAAAGTAGGCATTACCAGAGTGAGACATTTAATGGCTGCTCTCTTTATCTCTATATCACAAGCAGCCAGTGTTGAAATACAGCACCATTGTGAGAGCTGCAGCAAACGTGTTTGTTAGAAGACAATAATGAGTTCTATTGTTCTGTGTTAGTTACATGTCTCACACTGGTGATGTCATCTTTCATCAAGCTCTGGAATCAGATTCTCATCTCCCTTTTTTCATCTTTTGGGGAGAAAGAAGACCTAGCCTGAAGCTCTCGAATGACACTAGAGTGGCAGCCCAGTATGAAGTCCAGAGCAAGACAAGCTCTCAGTAGGCTTTTGTGATGTGAAGCCACACACTCCCTAGATGTGGACTTCTGGTTTGGGAGTTTGAAGGAAGATTTGTTGGTTGTGCTTCTGTAAGTGAAGAGGGTTTGCAAAGGACTACATCCATGTGTTCTTTTTGTGTAGCATGTTGCACTTTTATGCACTTTGGTGACTAAAGTCAATATTTCATGCTAAAAAAAAATAAAATCATGTTACCTCATGATGTACTTTATTTATTTTTGGAAACTTATTGAAAAATTAGTAGTTTCGATGATTCTAGGTATATGCTCCATGAGATTGGGGAAATGCAAAACACTGAGAGCATGGGTGAGATTTTCAGAGTGGCATATCTCTAGAAAATCATGTCACTCAAGGTCACAGGGACGTACTTGCATGATTAGGGGGAGAATTAATACAGCCCACTCAACTACTCACTCACTGATTTGCATACTGCAAGCACAGGTTTAAACTTAATTTTATAGTTATCTATCAATCAGTAGGTCATAAAAATGGTGTATGAGAATGATGGAAAAAATTGAAATACAAGCATGGTTAGTGATGATAGAGCAGCTAATAGGTTCCCTTTAAATGTGTATGTTCTGTAAAATACTGCAGTACTTCATGATAAAAAGTATCTGGCAGAAATGAAAGAACCAGTGTCTGATTTATGCTTCCCATGGGTCTGGCAGCATGAATCCTTAAAAACCATATAGTGCATGCATGAGATTTGTGAAGGTCATGTTCAAGATGTGTTGTATCTGTTTACATGTTTGAATATAAGATTGTAGGTGAGTTCCAATCGTTTGATCTAAATTTAACGTAAAATTGGTATGAGCGACAGATTGAAATTTCACATTGTCCAAAAATATGTCTACTTAAATTAACCTAACATGCTTAGAATTTGGAAATTATTTTTATATCTAACAATCAAAGGGACATTTGAACAAAGTCATAATTTCAGGATTAAACACCTACTTTCAATTTTTCTTGTGTACTCTATCATTTTCTTTATCACTGCATAAAATCAGCAAATCCAGACAGAATATCTCTTTTATACTTGTCCATAGGAACATTACTTATTATAGAGCTAATATGTTCTACATGGCACAGAGTTGTAGACGGCTTAGAAGACAATGTTTATGTATGGTTATCAAACACCTGCCCTGGTTTCACAAGCATGTACTGCACTGATGGAATATTTCACATAATGAACCCCTGGGACGACAAGCTACGACAACAAAATAAATGGCTATTAATGTAAAATTGATGGCATTACAGAGCATGAGAAACCACAGGACTGGATGACATTTCTATAAAAGCAAATGTTCTTTGGAATAATTTTAGTATTTGAAAGTGATTCTTGCATTGTACAGAATTATTACTTTGACAGAAAAGGTACTCTCAGACACCCTGAGAAGCAATTGTTACGAGCGTGCCAAAGATAATATGACAGCTTAACTCAAACCGCCTCTATACTTGAAGCTTTCCATTTAAAGGTCTTCAAAACTGTGCAATTACTGCAACAAAGAGATAATAAATAACAAATAAATAATTGACTATAATACAAGCTCATAAACTAAAGGGAGCATAATAAGCTGTCAGGGAGTTTAACACAAAAGAGAGTCATCGACATTTTCCACCTTGTTCTATGTTCACATCATGCCTTGTGAGGCTGGAATAGTCCAAAATGGAATAGGACACCGGAATTGATTAAATGCATTTTTTATTTGTCAAACTATTTAGAAGTAAACATGCTTCTTCATCAGGACAAACCACTATGATCACAACAGTCCTAAAAAAACACGATTCATGAGTACACGAAAATGGGGGCCATTGCATTTAATGAAGTCACTTTATTTTCTGTCTGACTTTCTTTTTGGCAAGTGTCTACCTTTTGAGGCAGGCACAAAGGCGTGAGCTCTTTTGTTGCTGTTTCAAAAAGGTGAACACTACCAAAAATTAGGTCAGACAGTCCACAAAGTGAGTTTGCTTTATTAAGCTCTTAGCGACATTCATCAAACATGTACAGTGTGAGTCGTAGCTGGCGTATAAAGCGGGTTCAAAGGGTAAGCACTGACCAGGGCTGGGGTCAGCCCCCGATGCGCAAGGTCAAGTGCTGGGGCCCTAAGCAGGCAGGGCGGTCCACTCACCATCTGGGCACCAGCGCGCTATGGGGGCCCGGTGCCTGTGCCAGTTCCAGCACCTGTGAGTGGGCCCCCCTTGTTTGTTCAGGGACCCGGCACTTGCAATACTTACCTCTCCCCATTCCACCACTGTGGCATCTTCTACATCATCTGACTGTGACGTTTCAGGTCAGAGGGCTCCATGATGTGACTAATGTACACCCCCTGCCTGAACAGTCACAAGGTAGAGGGCCGGAAGACGCCGACACTGAGGAGTCCAGAGCAAAGCAGCGGCCAGCGAGGAGAGGTGAGTATTTAATTTTTTTAATGTTTGGAGCATTATATGGGCCCATCATATACTGGCGCATCATATATGGGGCCATTATATATGGAGCATTATATAAGGCCCATCATACACTGAAGCAACATATATGGGGCTCATCATATACTGGAGCATCATATGAGGCTTATTATATATGGAGCATCATATGGAGCCCATTATATATGGATCATCACATATCTGTCCCATTATACATGGAGCATCATATATGGGGCCCATTATATATGGAGCATCATATGTGAGGCCCATTATATATAAATAAGTATATATGGAGCATCATATGAGGCCCATTATATATGGAGCATCATATGGGGCCCATTATACATGGGGCATTATAGGGTGCCCATTATATATGGAGTATTATATGCGGCCTATTCTGTATGTAGCATTATATAAGGCCAATTCTCTATGGAGCAATATATGGGGCCCATCATATACTGTATGGAGCATTATATGGGATTCATTATACTGTATGGAGCATTGTACGGGGTCCATTATATATGGAGCAATATATGGGGTCCATCATATTCTGGAGCATTATATGGAGCCCATTCTGTATGGAGCATTATATGGGGCCCATCATATACTGTATGGAACATTATACGGGGCCTATTATTATTATTATTTATTATTTGTTTATCCATTATGTATAGAGCAATATGAGGCTCATTATACTCTATGGAATATTATATGGGGCTCATTATACAGTATGGAGCATTATATGGGGACCACGATATGGTGTGGAGCAATATATGTGGTTCTTTATTCTTTATGAAGCATTATATGGGGTCCATTATAACGTATGGAGCAAGATTTTGGGCCTATTATATACTGTATGGAGCAATATATCGGGGTCATTATTTTGTATGAAGCAAAATATGTGGCTCATTATACTGTATGAAGCAATATATGTGGCTCATTATACTGTATGGAGCATTATATGTGGTCCATTATTCTGTATGGAGCAATATATGGGACTCATTATTCTGTATAGAGCACTATGTGGTGCCCATAATACTGTACGGAAAAATATATGGGGCTCTTTATTCTGTATGGAGCGCTATGTGGTGCCCATAATACTGTATGGAGGACTATACTGTATGACTGTTGAGCTATTATAGAATTTACAATATATATCACTCGTGAAATGTAAGAAGTAAGTGAAATCTTTGGCATTGTACTAAGTCTATATTTTTCTGCCGTATCTGTGCATCATGAATAGTGGTATGTGTTAAAGGGGCCCACTGAGATTCTATTGCCCGGGGCCCACAAAAACATCACCAAGCAAGTTTACCAAGCAGATATTTCTGCCGCCTGAGTATGGCTGATCAAAAATCTTAAACCAATCAAAAAACTACTTGAAAATAAATAGTTAGAGAAAAAGTATATAAAAATTTAAAATATTTTATTGACACCAATAGAACAATACACAAACAATAATTAAAAACAAGAGGAGCAGTTCCGGACATTCAAAATATCAATATATATATAATAATTTGTAAAGGGATATATCCTACTCTAATATTTGGATACTGGTAGTGACAAAGGGATAATTCATCTGCTTCTAAGGCTGCTATATTAATATATTTCCACAGTGGGACATAAATGAAGGAAAAAGTACACCAATATCTATGTCAAAATAGAAACTCTAAAGGTGGCCTTTCATATCTTGCACCTATCCTTCACATAAAATAGCTTGGAAGCAAAAAAAGTGCATAGTGCATAGTGCAAAAGATGTGCATACTAACCAGTAGTCATGACAAATGTACCGCAGCTGCTTCCTCACACTCCAACGTGCGTTTCACACGTCTTGCTTCTTCAGGGAGTGATGTGAGGGAGGTCGTGCTACCGCTTTATATATGATATAAGTCAGGGCAAGAGCCAATCCTAATCTAGGTGCATTATTAAAAGCGCCTAACATGCCACTCCGGCGGTCACACACATGCCACTGTGGAAATATATTAATATAGCAGCCTTAGAAGCAGATGAATTATCCCTTTGTCACTACCAGTATCCAAATATTAGAGTAGGATATATCCCTTTACAAATTATTATATATATTGATATTTTGAATGTCCGGAACTGCTCCACTTGTTTTTAATTATTGTTTGTGTATTGTTCTATTGGTGTCAATAAAATACTTTGAATTTTTATATACTTTTTCTCTAACTATTTATTTTCAAGTAGTTTTTTAATTGGTTTAAAATTTGTGTATCTGCTTGAAGTTTATTTATTGTCATTTTGGGATTTTTTCCTTGTCGGATTAAACTGATCAAAAATCTTGTTTAACCCCTTAAGCCCCGAGGGTGGTTTGCACGTTAATGACCGGGCCAATTTTTACAATTCTGACCACTGTCCCTTTATGAGGTTATAACTCTGGAACGCTTCAACGGATCTTGGCGATTCTGACATTGTTTTCTCGTGACATATTGTACTTCATGATAGTGGTAACATTTATTCGATATAACTTGCGTTTATTTGTGAAAAAAACGGAAATTTGGCGAAAATTTTGAAAATTTTGCAATTTTCCAACTTTAAATTTTTATGCCCTTAAATCAATCACAGAGATATGTCACGCAAAATACTTAATAAGTAACATTTCCCACATGTCTACTTTACATCAGCACAATTTTTGAACCAAAATTTTTTTTTGTTAGGGAGTTATAAGGGTTAAAATTTGACCAGCAATTTCTCATTTTTACAACACCATTTTTTTTTAGGGACCACATCTCATTTGAAGTCATTTTGAGGGGTCTATATGATAGAAAATACCCAAGTGTGACACCATTCTAAAAACTGCACCCCTCAAGGTGCTCAAAACCACATTCAAGAAGTTTATTAACCCTTCAGGGGTTTCACAGGAATTTTTGGAATGTTTAAATAAAAATTAATATTTAACTTTTTTTCACACAAAATTTATTTCAGCTCCAATTTGTTTTATTTTACCAAGGGTAACAGGATAAAATGGATGCCAAACGTTGTTGTACAATCTGTCCTGAGTACGCTGATACCCCATATGTGGGGTAAACCACTGTTTGGGCGCATGGCAGAGCTCGG
This sequence comes from Ranitomeya imitator, assembly GCF_032444005.1. Taxonomy (NCBI): domain Eukaryota; kingdom Metazoa; phylum Chordata; class Amphibia; order Anura; family Dendrobatidae; genus Ranitomeya; species Ranitomeya imitator. Next base: position 1,022,728,240 of record NC_091282.1, read on the forward strand.
AAGGAAAGGAGTGCCATTTGACTTTTCATTGCAAAATTGACAGGAATTGAGATGGGACCCCATATTGCGTTTGGAGAGCCCCTCATGTGCCTAAACATTGAAACCCCCCACAAGTGACACCATTTTGGAAAGTAGACACCCTAAGTAACTTATCTAGATGTGTGGTGACCACTTTGACCCACCAATTGCTTCACAGAAGTTTATAATGCAGAGCCGTAAAAATAAAAAATCATATTTTTTTACAAAAATGATCTTTTTGCCCCCAATTTTTTATTTTCCCAAGGGTAAGAGAAGAAATTAGACCACAAAAGTTGTTGTGCAATTTGTTCTGAGTGCGACGATACCCCATATGTGGGGGTAAACCACTGTTTGGTCGCATGGCAGAGCTCGGAAGGAAAGGAGCGCCATTTGACTTTTCAATGCAAAATTGACTGGAATTGAGATGGGACGCCATGTTGCGTTTGGAGAGCCCCTGATGTGCCTAAACATTGGAACCCCTCACAAGTGACACCATTTTGAAAAGTAGACCCCTTAAGGAACTTATCTAGATGTGTGGTGAGCACTTTGACCCAACAAGTGCTTCACAGAAGTTTATAATGCAGAGCCGTAAAAATAAAAAATCTTATTTTTTCACAAAAATGATCTTTTCGCCCATAATTTTTTATTTTCCCAAGGGTAAGAGAAGAAATTAGACCACAAAAGTTGTTGTGCAATTTGTCCTGAGTGCGACGATACCCCATATGTGGGGGTAAACAACTTTTTGGGCGCATAGCAGAGCTCGGAAGGGAAGGAGCGCCATTTGACTTTTCAATGCAAAATTGACTGGAATTAAGATGGGACGCCATGTTGGTTTGGAGAGCCCCTGATGTGCCTAAACATTAAAAACCCCCACAAGTGACACCATTTTGGAAACTGGACCCCCTAAGGAACTTATCTAGATGTGTTTTGAGAGCTTTGAACCCCCAAGTGTTTCACTACAGTTTATAACGCAGAGCCGTTAAAATAATTTTTTTTTTTTTCGCAAAAATTATATTTTAGCCCCCAGTTTTGTATTTTCACAAGGGTAACAGAATAAATGGGACCCCAAAAGTTGTTGTCCAATTTGTCCTGAGTACGCTGATACCCCATATGTGGGGGGAGAACCACTGTTTGGGCGCATGGCAGAGCTCGGAAGGGAAGGAGCGCCATTTGGAATGCAGACTTAGATGGATTGGTCTGCAGGCGTCACGTTGCATTTGCAGAGCCCCTGATGTACCCAAACAGTACAAACCCCCCACAAGTGACCTCATATTGGAAACTAGACCTCCCAAGGAACTTATCTAGATGTGTTGTGAAAACTTTGAACCCCCAAGTGTTTCACTAGAGTTTACAACGCAGAGCCGTGAAAATAAAAAATCCTTTTTTTTCCCACAAAAATTATTTTTAGCCCCGCCAAATTTTTATTTTCCCAAGGATAACAAGAGAACTTGGATCCAAAAAGTTGTTGTCCAATTTGTCTCGAGTACGATGATACCCCATATGTTGGGGTAAACCCCTGTTTGGGCGCACGGGAGAGCTCGGAAGTGAAGGAGCACTGTTTTACTTTTTCAATGCAGAATTGGCTGGAATTGAGATCGGACGCCATGTCGCGTTTGGAGAGCCCCTGATGTGCCTAAACAGTGGAAACCCCACAATTATAACTGAAACCCTAATCCAAACGCACCCCTAACCCTAATCCCAACTGTAACCCTAACCACACACCTAACCCTGACACACCCCTAATTCTAATCCCAACCCTAATCCCAACCGTAAATGTAATCCAAACCCTAACCCTAGCCCTAACCCTAGCCCTAACCCTAGCCCTAACCCTAACCCTAGCCCTAACCCTAGCCCTAACCCTAATGGGAAAATGGAAATAAATACATTATTTTTAATTTTATTATTTTTCCCTAAGGCTAGGTTCACATTGCGTTAGGGAAATCCGTTTAGCGTTAGCGGATTGCGCTAACGCAATGTCTTTTTAGGTGTCGTGTTTAGTGGTCGCGTTAACATCCCCGCTCTGGAAGATTGGGGATCGGACCTCGGGCGCGCCGCGGACGCTGCTTGCAGCGTCCGAGGCGCGCCACAAAAGAACGGCACCTTGCTAGCGCGAGCCGAAAATGGCACGCTCTAGCGATGCGCTACACCCGAAAATCACATTGCTGTCAATGGGTGTGCTAACGGACCCGTTGCACGGCGTTAATTGTGACATTTTCGCCATGCAACGCTGTCCGTTAGCGTTAACCCATTAACGCAATGTGAACCTAGCCTAACTAAGGGGGTGAGGAAGGGGGGTTTGATTTACTTTTATAGCGTTTTTTATATCGGATTTTTATGATTGGCAGCCGTCACACACTAAAAGACGCTTTTTATAGCAAAAAAGTTTTTGCGTCTCCACATTTTGAGACCTATAATTTTTCCATATTTTGGTCCACAGAGTCATGTGAGGTCTTGTTTTTTGCGGGACGAGTTGACTTTTTTATTGGTAACATTTTCGGACACGTGACAGTTTTTGATCGCTTTTTATTCCGATTTTTTTGTGAGGCAGAATGACCAAAAACCAGCTATTCATGAATTTCTTTTGGGGGAGGCGTTTATACCGTTCCGCGTTTGGTAAAATTGATGAAGCAGTTTTATTCTTCGGGTCAGTACGATTACAGCGATACCTCATTTATATCATTTTTTTTATGTTTTGGCGCTTTTATACGATAAAAGCTATTTTATAGAAAAAATAATTATTTTGGCATCGCTTTATTCTGAGGACTATAACTTTTTTATTTTTTTGGTAATGATGCTATGTGGCTGCTCGTTTTTTGCGGGACAAGATGACGTTTTCAGAGGTACCATGGTTATTTATATCCGTCTTTTTGATTGCGTGTTATTCCAGTTTTTGTTCAGCATTATGATAATAAAGCGTTGTTTTTTGGCTCGTTTTTTTTTTTTTTTTCTTACGGTGTTCACTGAAGGGGTTAACTAGTGGGCCAGTTTTATAGGTCGGGTTGTTACGGACGCGGCAATACTAAATATGTGTACTTTTATTGTTTTTTTGTTTTATTTTTGATAAAGAAATGTATTTATGGGAATAATATATTTTTTTTTCTTCTTTATTTAGGAATTTTTTTTTTTTTTTTTACACGTGTGGAATTTTTTTTTTTAACTTTTTCACTTTGTCCCGGGGGGGACATCACATATCACCGATCTGACAGTGTGCCCAGCACTCTGTCAGATCGGTGATCTGACATGCAGCCGGGCAGGATTAGAGCTGCAGCTGCAGCCTGATCCTGACCCGGAAGTGCTCCCTGCAGGACCCGGATGCAGCCCCGCGGCCATTTTGGATCCAGGGACTGCAGGGAGAAGACGCTCGGTACACGGTGAGTACATCACCGTGTACCGATCGTCTCAGGGAAGCCCGCAGGGAGCCCCCTCCCTGCGCGATGCTTCCCTGCACCGCCGGCACACCGCGATCATCTTTGATCGCAGTGTGCCGGGGGTTAATGTGCCGGGAGCGGTCCGTGACCGCTCCTGGCACATAGTGCCGGATGTCAGCTGCCATAGGCAGCTGACACCCGGCCGCGATCGGCCGCGCTCCCCCCGTGAGCGTGGCCGATCGCATATGACGTACTATCCCGTCACTCGGAATTAAGTCCCAGGTCACCTGGACGGGATAGTACGTCATATGGGATTAAGGGGTTAAGCTGTTGCATGAGGTATCATGGCTCCCAGCACAGCAGGCTTACACTGGTCCCTCACCAACCTCATCTTAATTGAAATGTCATTTCAAAGCTGTAAATGTTGACCCAGACCCTGATACCTCATGCATGGCCCATGGATGACTGCTGCTGTGCCATTATCAAATTTGTATTGTGGGTCAATTGATGCTATTTTTATGGGGGTCTGCCCCTAATTTGAGCCTTTTGTGAAGCTTTTTGCCCTTCTGAAGATGTGTATGCTTTTGGTTTTACTTCCCACTGAATTCAATGAGGTTCGGATATGTTTGAAGACCTGTTCAGCAAAGTGAACGGCGAACATCATTCCGTTTGCCGAACCCGCATTGAACCAAACCTGGAAAGGTTCACTCACCTCTATCAGTTACCACAGTAACTTGATGAACTGCCCACTTCAAAAACGCTTCCATTTCTCAAAGGCCAATATAACAACAAGTAACTCACAATTCCCAACTTCATAATTTCTTTCTGCAGAACTTCTTACAAAAAAATGCACAAGGATGCAGATTGGTCAGAGTTTTGGACCTCTGCGATAAAACGGCCCCTACCCTGACCTCTGAAGTTTCTACCATCACAGTGAAAGGCTCTTGGAGATTGGGCTGAATGAGGACAGCAGAAAACATGAAACACTCTTATAATCTTTCAAAAGTCCAAATAGCATCTGGAGACCAAACCTTTAGATTTGCCCCTTTACCTTTAAGATCAGTAAGAGGTTTAGCAATCTGAGAATAATATAATATTATAGTTGGTGAATCCAAGAAAACATTGCAAAGCATTAAGGTCACAAGGTTAAACCCAATAAATTATGGCCTGAACTTTTCCATGGCCCATCTTAAACCCTTCTGCTTAAACCCCAGGAATGAAATTTGCTGAACAGAAAAAACACATCTCTCTAATTTAGCATACAAAGAGTTTTCGCCCAACCTTCGTAATACTACACGATGTTCCTGGTGAGAGTCCAAATTTGGCCAGAAAATTAGAATATCATCCAGGTAAATCACAGCAAATCTTTCAATGCAGTCAAAGAACATAGAATTCATACAATTTTGAAATACAACAGTTGCATGGATAATTCAAATGGTATGACAAGATTTTCAAATAAACCATCAGATATTAAATTTACCATATTCCACTCATTATCAATCCGGATGCATGTAAAATTTTAAGCCCCTATAGGGTTGGAAAACTACTTAGCGCCCATAAGCTGATTATATAGGTCAACTACAGGGGAGAATGAAGGATGAATACGACCCTTCCGTAAACGTTAACATACTGTAGTTTTTCATGGCTTTTCATTCAGGCCCAGATAAATTGTGAGTGTAATTTGGCATTAGGGATAATATTAATAGCACAAGCACAAGGACAATAGGGAGGTAGTATCTCCACCTCTTTTTCTGAGAACGTATCTCCAAAGTCATTCATGTACCCCGGCAGACTGTTCAGGCTGGCAGAGCATATTTGTACTGACTTTAGACATTTCTTGTAACAATTGGGGCTCCTTTTACAATTTCCTTCTGACACCAATCAATAACAGGGTTGTGAAGAAGCAGTCATGGAAGCCCCAGTATCAACCCGGCAGGTAAACTTTCCAAAACAGGAGACGGATTCAGAGTGAAGTTCTCCCACCTGTGGAGTGTGAAATCCATTGTTACCCTCTTGACCAAGTTCTGGACTTAAAGTGTTTTGTCAATTTTGTTGAAAATTTGAATGGGTCTTTACAAGCTAACTGTTCCTAATCCAAATTTTACAACCAGTCAGAATCACGTTAGCAGCAGACACGAAGTCAAAAAAAGGCCAATGCTGATAACACCTGGTTCTTGAAAGATAACACTGTTTTCAGCATTACTTTATCAGAGGAAGAAAAAGTCAACTGGGAGTCCGGGACACTTCCTCCTCAATCATCCAGACTTGGTCTTTCTCCCAATGGTTTGCTTGCCTATGAATGAGTTAGGCATTTCTTGAGAAAATGTCCAGCAAGACTATAGTATAGACAGAGTGCAAGATCTTGTGTAAGTCTTTGCTCCACAGCAAAAAACTAGCAACTCCAACTTCAAATCACTGCACCTCAGGTAAATGGTCCTGCTAGGTCTGAGGACCCCCTCACAGCAGAGACATAATTATCCTCACCTGCTGGAACTCATCCTCTGAAAACTGAGGCTGCAAGGCAGCAAATAGCCTACAACTCTCCCCGAACATCCTAAACTGTTTTTTCACTCCCAAAAATGTACCCATGAGGGGTTATTACAGGTTCAGGAGAGACCAACTATACATAAGAAGGTATCAACATTACAGCCACTGCTGGAATTGGAGAGCTATAAAAAGTTTTCAGAAAACTAATTATCTAATCTTGCAACTGATATTACAATGATTTGAGACTCTGGAATTTCTTAGATCCTTCATCATCTGTGTCAGATTTGACACATGGTCACATAGCGTGATAATAAGATCCATACTGGCAGAAAAGACACAAGTCATAGTCGGAGAAGTAAAAAAGTGCAAGTTCAAGAGGAAGGAGGGTATATCATAAAAGGAAAGAAGAGACGAAGGCGTAGTCAAGTGTCAGTCCTGTGTCAGAATTACAAGTTCAGAGTGTGTCAAGGAGTAATAAAAAAGAGTAGTCAAAAGACATATCCAAGAACAGGCAATAAAGAGCAAAATATCAGATTTCAGAGCACAAAGCAAACACATAACTGAGATTAAATTGGCAAAGACAGCTTAGTTAAGTAGCAGGGTAATCATTCAGATGAGTGAACATCTGAAGGAATCTCTGCACCTTTCAGTCTCAGCTTGGAAGGCTAAGCTGTCTATCAAGATATTGACAGCTCAGCATGAATCTTGCACTAGATTGGACAACTGAGCTGTCATTCACCAAAATGACAGCTCAGCATGATCTTGATTCCATAGGGATGCACACTTAACTGCATCCAAGACACATTGAGATGAGGGATCGTGACATTATATGAATGATTTAACTTTTCAATAAAACAATAAATTCTCAATGTAGTTATATCTCTGTTTTATTAGATGAGGTATGGCTTATTATGTAAAGCATGTAGCTAACTACTTATCTGGTGTCAAGGATAATTTTGAAAAATGTATAAAGACTCCGCTGGTATACTACTGTGGTGGTTAGGAGAATAGAATAGATATAAATTCACAATGTAGCAGTATGATGACAATACATGGTGCTGACTGCAAAAGGCTTTCACCACAGAGATTCTTTGTAAAGTGTTAAAAATAAAACTTAGTGTTTTGCTTTGTTGAGGTGGGAATTAAATGGCCACCTTCTAGATAAAGGTCAAGTGTGAAAGCCTTTTCAGTGGGTGATAAAAAGGATTTCTCAGATGGATATGGTGCAATGGCTTAGTCTTTGATAAGTAATATTTCCCTCTTACAATCCATTGTGGGAAGCTGGGTTGAGGCCAAATGGAATTTTGTCAGCAATCGTGAATTCCCATTAAACTGTGACTAGACTCAAGAGACCATTGACCATTTCAAAGACACAGCTTGTGCCCACAAGAGGTACTATTATTACAACGTTCCTAACACAGGTATCATGTGAAGTAGTTCAGTTATGGGGAAAAAGATAAGGAAAACAAAAATCTTGTTAAAAGTTTAGAATTTTACTTTGTCAACCCTAAGAGTTTGTTTTAAAGCAAAACTTTAGTAATCCAAGGATCTTTTTTTTTCTATAGACTGGTATTGGTCCCTGCCATCACTCGTGTTCTGCTTATTTCTCAGAATTTGTTAGTAAACATTTGAAACAAATCTTGCTTTTAACAGAAAACTATTGGGATTATTGACATAGATTGATTTAAGAAAATAAATAACCCAAAGAAAACTAAGTGACAGTTTTAACATTCACAAGCAAAATACTGTGCTGTATTTTACTGTAAGTTTTAAACAAATGTACAAATGTACATCAATAGTATCATAGATTTACACATGATGAAACAAACATTTAAAAAGCAAAGAAACCATTATATTTCTTAATTTTCTATTATTTATTTATTTTACTTACTTATATAGCGCCATCATATTCCATAGTATTTTGCAGATATTATCATCATTGTCTATTCTCGGGCTCACAATCTACAGGTGCTTCTTGCAAAATTAGAATATCGTCAAAAAGTTTATTTCAGTTCTTCAATAAAAAAAAGTCAAAATCATATAATATATAGAGCAATTACAAAAAGAGTGATCTAGTTTAAGTGTTTAATTCTGTTAATGTTGATGATTATTGTTTACAGACAATGAAAACCCAAACGTCATTATCCAAGTAAATTATAATACTTTATAACACCAGCTTGAAAAATGATTTTAAAATCCGAAATGTTGGCCTACTGTAATGTATGTTCAGTAAATGCACTCAATGCTTGGTCGGGTCTCCATTTGCATCAGTGCATGAGTGCGGCGTGGCATGGAGGCAATCAGGCTGTGGCACTGCTGAGGTATTATGTAAGCCCAGGTTGCTTTGATAGCATCCTTCAGCTTGTCTGCATTGCGATGTCTGAGATCTCACATCTCCCTCTTAACAATACTTCATAGATTCTCTACGGGGTTAAAGTCAAGCGAATTTTCTGGCCATTCAAGCATAATGATAGTGTTGCTTTTAAACCAGATATTGGTACATTTGGTAGTATGAACAGGTGCCAAGTCCTGCTGGAGAATGAAATTTACATCTCCAAAAATCTTATCAGCAGGGGAAAGCATAAAGTGCTTTAATATTTCCTGGTAGATGGCTGCGCTGACTTTGGACTTGATAAAACACAGTGGACCTACACCAGCAGGTGACATGGCTCCCCAAGCCATCACTTAATGCGGAAATTTCACACTAGACCCCAAGCAAGCTTGGATTGTGTGCCTCTCTACTCTTCCTGCAGACTCTGGGACCTTGATCTCCAAATGAAATTCAAAATTTACTTTCATCTGAAAACAACACCTTGGACCACTGAGCAACAGTCCAGTTCTTTTTCTCCTTTGCCCAGATAAGACTCTTCTGGTGTTGTCTATTGGTCATGAGTAGGGTTGAGTGAAACGGATCGTTCATTTTCAAAAGTCGCCAACTTTTGGCACAGTCGGGTTTCGATCCCTGTGTGGGGTCGGCCATGCGGTACGCGACTTTCGCGCCAAAGTCGCGTTTCAATGATGCGAAAAGCGCCATTTCTCAGCCAATGAAGGTGGACGCAGAGTGTGGGCAGCGTGATGACATAGGTCCTGGTCCCCACCATCTTAGAGAAGGGCATTGCAGTGATTGGCTTGCTGTCTGCGGCGTCACAGGGGCTATAAAGGGGCGTTCCCGCCGACCGCCATCTTACTGCTGCTGAACTGAGCATAGGGAGAGGTTGCTGCCGCTTCGTCAGAAGCAGTGATAGCATTAGGCAGGGTCCATTAACCCCCAAACCGCTTGTGCTGTAGCGATTTCCACTGTCCAACACCACCTTTTGTTTGCAGGGACAGTGGAGGCTACATTTTTTTTCCTCAGCGCTGTAGCTCATTGGGCTGCCCTAGAAGGCTCCCTGATAGCTGCATTGCTGTTTGTACACCGCTGTGCAAACCAACTGCTTTTTTCAAAGCACAAATCCTGTTGTTCCTTCCTTTCTGCACAGCTATCTTGTTTGTTTGTCCACACTTTTTATTTAATTTGTGCAGCAGTCCACTCCTTGTTATTGCTGCCTGCCATACTTTGCTGAGATTACTGCAGGGAGATAGTAATTGTAGGACAGTCCCTTTTTTTTTTTTTCGTTACATCTGTTCAAGCCACTTTCTGCCACAGAAAATATACTCTAATACAGTAACCCAGATTTATTCACTAGTCTCCCTGAATAAAAAAAAAAAGGGTGCAGATTAAAATTGGCAAATCTGCATCAGTGGCAGTCCTGTGTGTGGCATCTGTGTCTCATTTTCTGGCACAGAAAACATACAGTCTAACAGTGGGCCTGATTTCTTGCCAATTCTCCCAGAAATAAAAAAAAAGTGGGAGATTAATATTGGCATTTGTGCTTCAGTGCCAGTCGTGTGTGCCATCTCTCTCAAATTGTGGGCCACAGAAAGCCTAGTGTCTGTTTTTTTCATTTTGGTTTTTAAATTCTCCCTGAAAAAAAAAATAGTGGGAGATTAATATTGGCATTTGTGCTTCAGTGCCAGTCGTGTGTGCCATCTCTCTCAAATTCTTGGCCACAGAAAGCCTAGTGTCTGTTTTTTTTTTTATTTTGGTTTTTAAATTCTCCCTGAAAAAAAAAAAATAGTGGGAGATTAATATTGGCATTTGTGCTTCAGAGCCAGTCGTGTGTGCCATCTCTCTCAAATTGTTGGCCACAGAAAGCCTAGTGTCTGTTTTTTTTGTTTTTTGTTTTTTAAATTCTCCCTGAAAAAAAATTAATAGTGGGAGATTAATATTGGCATTTGTGCTTCAGTGCCAGTCGTGTGTGCCATCTCTCTCAAATTGTGGGCCACAGAAAGCCTAGTGTCTGTTTTTTTTTTTTGCTTTTTAAATTCTCCCTGAAAAAAAATAAATAGTGGGAGATTAATATTGGCATTTGTGCTTCAGTGTCAGTCCTGCGTGTGTGGCATCTGTCTCATTTTGTGTCACAGAAAACCGAGTGTGTAACATTGTGCCTGATTTTCCTTGCAGTCTCACCCACCTATAAAGGGATATCTAAATCCTACAGAAGTTTGAGTTCACCTTGTAAGTTGTTTTACAGTAACAAATACCGTTACTTTGGTTACATTTTTAAAACAATGAAGAAGTCTGGTGGAAGAGGTCGTGGCCGTGGGCGTTCATTGCCAGCTGGTAATGATGGTAGTGGTGGTGGAGCATCAGGTGGTCGTTGGAAAAAAAATATAGCACCTAAGTCTCGAGCTGTGGAGCCAGGTTTGTCGTCTGGCTACACAAGGCCTCAAACGCTCCCTTTTCTGGGAGTAGGAAAACCGCTTTTAAAGCCGGAGCAGCAAGAGCAAGTTTTGGCTTCCCTTGCTGACTCAGCCTCTAGCTCTTTTGCCTCCTCTTTTGAAACTGGTAAATGTAAAAGCAGCGCATCGTTAGTGGATGTTCACGCTCAGGGACAAGTCGCTCCATTGTCCTGTTCAGCAAAAACAACAACAGAGAAGGATGCGTCAGGCGACACAATGGGTTACTCCATGGAGCTCTTTACACATACCGTTCCTGGGTTAGAAAGTGAAACAGTTAACAGGCCATGCCCATTACAAGTTGAATCGGACATGAAGTGCACAGATGCACAGCCACAGCCAGATTACTATGCTGTTCCTTTGCTCAGACCACCAAATTGCCCTCGCAGTGTACTGATCCAGAATCAGACCCTGATGAGACTATGGTGCCCCGTCACAAACGCTATACCACCGGCTTACACGGTAACACAGAAGAAGTTGCACATGAGATAGAAGAGGAGGTCATAGATGACCCAGTTGTTGACCCCGATTGGCAGCCATTGGGGGAACAGGGTGCAGGCGGCAGTAGTTCTGAAGCGGAGGAGGAGGGGCCGCAGCAGGCATCAACATCGCAACAGGTTCCATCTGCCAGGCCAGTATCTGGCACAAAACGCGTGGCAAAGCCAAAATCAGTTGGAGGACAGCGTGGCCATCCGGTTAAAGAAGCTCAGTCTGCAATGCCTGAAAAGGTATCTGGTGCTAGAAAGAGTGCAGTCTGGCATTTTTTTAAACAACATCCAATTGATCAGCGCAAAGTCATCTGTCAAAAATGTTCAACTACCTTAAGCAGAGGTCAGAATCTGAAAAGTCTCAATACAAGTTGCATGCATAGACATTTAACCACCATGCATTTGCAAGCCTGGACTAACTACCAAACGTCCCTTAAGGTTGTAGCACCCTCGGCCAATGAAGCTAGTCAGCAACGCTACATCCCTTCCGTCACTGTAAGGCCACCATTTTCCGCACCACCTGCAGTATCTGTGCAGGTTTCGTTGCCAGGCCAAAGCAGCCAGGGTCAGGGAATCACCAGTTTCGTAGTTGGAAACACTGCATCTAGGGCACCGGCAAGAATACCGTCTCCAACCATCTCTCAGTCTGCCATGTCCACCGTCACCCCGGCTAGTTCCACGATCTCCAGCTCTCCAGTCCAGCTCACCCTACATGAGACTCTCGTTAGAAAAAGGAAGTACTCATACTCGCATCCGCGTACACAGGGTTTGAACGCCCACATAGCTAGACTAATCTCGTTAGAGATGATGCCCTACCGGTTAGTTGAAAGCGTAGCTTTCAAAGCCCTGATGGACTACGCTGAACCACGCTGAACCACGCTACGAGTCACCCAGTCGACACTTCTTTTCGAGAAAAGCCATCCCAGCCCTCCACCAGCATGTTAAAGAGCGCATCGTCCATGCACTCAGGCAATCTGTGAGTACAAAGGTGCACCTGACATCAGATGCATGGACCAGTAGGCATGGCCAGGGACGTTACGTGTCCATCACGGCACACTGGGTGAATGTGGTGGATGCAGGGTCCACAGGGGACAGCAATATTGGGACAGTTCTGCCTAGCCCACGGTCTAGGAAACAGTTGGCTGTAGCCGTTCGCCCCCCCTCCTCCTCCTCCTCGTCCTCCTGCAGAAGCGAGAGCTCGTCCACAGACCGCAGTCGCACAACCACTCCATCCGCAACTGCCACTGTTGCACACCCTGTGTCACATTATGGGGCAGCTACTGGCAAGCGTCAGCAGGCTGTATTGGCTATGAAGTGTTTGGGTGACAACAGACACACCGCGGAAGTTCTGTCCGAGTTCTTGCAGAAAGAAACGCAGTCGTGGCTGGGCACTGTAGATCTTGAGGCAGGCAAGGTAGTGAGTGATAACGGAAGGAATTTCATGGCTGCCATCGCCCTTTCCCAACTGAAACACATTCCTTGCCTGGCTCACACCTCAAACCTGGTGGTGCAGTGCTTCCTGAAAAGTTATCCAGGGTTATCCGACCTGCTCCTCAAAGAGCGCGGACATTGCTCGCATATCCGCCGTTCGCCCGTACACTCCAGCCGTATGCAGACCTATCAGCGGTTTTTGAACCTTCCCCAGCATCGACTAATCATAGACGTTGCAACAAGGTGGAACTCAACACTGCACATGCTTCAGAGACTGTGCGAACAGAGGCGGGCTGTTATGTATTTGTGGGAGGATACACATACACGGGCAGGCAGTAGGATGGCAGACATGGAGTTGTCAGGTGTGCAGTGGTCGAAGGTACAAGACATGTGTCAAGTCCTTCAGTGTTTTGAGGAATGCACACGGCTGGTAAGTGCAGACAGCGCCATAATAAGCATGAGCATCCCCCTAATGCGTCTGCTGATGCAAAGTTTGACGCACATAAAGGAGCAGGCGTCTGCAGCAGAGGAAGAGGAAAGCCTTGATGACAGTCAGCCATTGTCTGGTCAGGGCAGTGTACAGGATGAGGTAGCGGGCGAACAGGAGGAGGAGGACGAGGAGGATGATGGGGATGAGTATTTTTTTTAATGAGGAAGCTTCTCCGGGGCCACTGGAAATTGGTGGCGTGGCAAGGCCGGGTTCTGTTTTTTTGAGGGACACAAGTGACGTAGATTTGCCTGTAACTGCCCCTCAACCCAGCACAACCGCAGATTTGACAACTGGAACTTTGGTCCACATGGTGGATTATGCCTTACGTATCCTCAAAAGGGACACACGCATTATTAAAATGATGACCGATGACGATTACTGGTTGGCCTGCCTCCTTGATCCTCGCTATAAAGGCAAATTGCAAAATATTATGCCACATGAGAACTTGGAACAAATATTAGCAACGAAACAATCAACTCTTGTTGACCGTTTGATTCAGGCATTCCCTGCACACAGCGCCGGTGATTGTTCTCACACGAGCTGCAGGGGGCAGCAGACCAGAGGTGTTAGAGGTGCACAAATCAGAAGTGGCGTTGGACAGAGGGGTTTTCTGACCAGGTTGTGGAGTGATTTTGCTATGCCCGCAGACAGGACAGGTACTGCAGCATCAATTCAAAGTGACAGGAGACATCATTTGTCCAGTATGGTTACTAACTATTTTTCATCCCTTATCGATGTTCTCCCTCAACCATCATTCCCATTTGATTACTGGGCATCCAAATTAGACACCTGGCCAGAATTGGCAGAATATGCATTGCAGGAGCTTGCTTGCCCAGCAGCTAGTGTGCTATCAGAAAGAGTATTCAGTGCTGCTGGTTCAATATTAACCGAAAAAAGGACTCGTCTGGCTCCCCAAAATGTTGATGATCTAACCTTCATTAAAATGAACCACTACTGGATTTCGAATTATTTAGCCTCACCTTTCCCTGCTGACACCTAGCTTTCCAATGAAAAGGTCTTGCTTCTGGACTGCTCTGACTGAATTTTCCAATCTTGTAATTTGCAGCAGCTGTTTGTCCAGCATATGACATGTTTACACCTCCTGAAATGGCCAAACTCCCCCCACGGGGCCGTGGTTTCGCCACTTGGCACAAGCACCCGTGAGAGTGCCGTTTGTCTGAAGAGGTGGGTGTGCACGCTTTTGGTCGACGGCACTGCCACTGGGTCCCTCATAGTACAATAAAGTGTCTCTGGCGGTGGTGGCGCGCAACTAACGTCAGACACACCGTTGTAACATGAGGGGCCCTGGGCCTGTACCGCCGGCCACAAGACAGTTTCCCCCCAAGCTCAAACAGTGCTCTACGATTTGCAAAATTATCTCTCACAGCTCCACCAATGTTTAGTCTATGCGCTGACATCCTTCAATGCCTGGCACTGACAATACCAATGTGTTGATATGTATGATGCTACTTAAAATAGTCAGGGGCAGTGTCCTATATTTACACCAGTAAATACTTTGCGCCAAATTACTAGGTCTGATACTCAGCAGAGGAGCACACCCCTGTACCTAAGTATGCCACCCTTTTGTTTTTTGATTTTGTTGTATTGCGAGACATTAACATCTATTTATTTTTTGGGAGTACTAACTGTCAGACACTCATTACAATTGGCCTCCGCTGACAACACCAATGCTGCCTGTGTACCCCTGCAAGATAATTCCAAGTGCATTGAGCCTACTTTTGTTATGTTAGGCCTACTAAGCCCGTCTGCGGTCCCTCCTTCCAATAGTCCTCCACTGACCAGACCAATGCTGCTCATGTACCCCTGGAACCTATTTTAAAGTGCCTACAGCCTACTTTTGTTATGTTAGGCCTACTAAGCCTGTCTGCGGTCCCTCCTTCCAATAGTCCTCCACTGACCAGACCACTGCTGCCCGTGTACCCCTGGAACCTATTTTAAAGTGCCTACAGCCAACTTTTGTTATGTTAGGCCTACTAAGCCTATCTGCGGTCCCTCCTTCCAATAGTCCTCCACTGACCAGACCAATGCTGTCCGTGTACGCATGGAACCTATTTTAAATTGCATAGAGCATCCTTTTTTTAATTGTAGGCGTACTAAGTCTGTCTGCGGTCCATAATTTAAATTGCATAGAGCATCCTTTTTAATGGGAACCTGTCACCTGAATTTTGCGGGACTGTTTTTGGGTCATATGGGCGGAGTTTTCGGGTGTTTGATTCACCCTTTCCTTACCTGCTGGCTGCATGCTGGCCGAAATATTGGATTGAAGTTCATTCTCTGTCCTCCGTAGTACACGCCTGCGCAAAGTAATCTTACCTTGCGCAGGCGTGTACTATTGAAGACAGAGAATGAACTTCAATCCAGTATTTCGGCCAGCATGCAGCTAGAAGGTAAGGAAAGGGTGAATCAAACACCCGAAAACTCCGCCCATATGACCCAAAACCAGTCCCGCCAAATTCAGGTGACAAGTTCCCTTTAATTGTAGGTGTACTAAGTCTGTCTGCGGTCCATAATTGAAATTATCCTCCACTGACCAGAGCAATGCTGCCTGTGTACCCCTGTAACCTTTTTTGCATTGAGCCAAATTTTTTGTTTAAGGCCTACTACCTGTGTCTGTCTGCGCCACTCAATACAGCTGTCCTCCTCTGAAAAAAGCTGAGCGTCAATAGTCTGGTTTTCAGCCTATAGGAATTTGAAAACTGCATTGGGGCTACTACTTCTGTAGGGCCTACTAACGGTGTCTGCCGCTCCAAGGTATTCTCCAGGTTGCCTCTCCATAGCTTCGATCTTCTAGCTCTCGTTAAGTAGTTGTTGAAACAGCACTGCATTAGGCCTACAAGTTGGGTCTGGGTTGTAGAGACGGTGTCTGCCGCTCCAAGGTTTTCTCCAGGTTGCCTCCCCATAGCTTCGATCTTTTAGCTCTCGTTAAGCAGTTGTTGAAACAACACTGCATTAGGTCTACAAGTTGGGTCTGGGTTGTAGAGACAGTGTCTTCCGCTCCAAGGTGTTCTCCAGGTTGTCTCTCCATAGCTTCGATCTTCTAGCTCTCGTTAAGTAGTTGTTGAAACAACACTGCATTAGGCCTACAAGTTGGGTCTGGGTTGTAGAGACGGTGTCTTCCGCTCCAAGGTGTTCTCCAGGTTGCCTCTCCATAGCTTCGATCTTCTAGCTCTCCTTAAGTAGTTGTTGAAACAACACTGCATTAGGCCTACAAGTTGGGTCTGGGTTGTATAGATGGTGTCTGCCGCTCCAAGGTGTTCTACAGGTTGCCTCTCCATAGCTTCGATCTTCTAGCTCTCGTTAAGTAGTTGTTGAAACAACACTGCATTAGGCCTACAAGTTGGGTCTGGGTTGTATAGATGGTGTCTGCCGCTCCAAGGTGTTCTCCAGGTTGCCTCTCCATAGCTTCGATCTTTTAGCTCTCGTTAAGTAGTTGTTGAAACACTGCATTAGGCCTACAAGTTGGGTCTGGGTTGTAGAGACGGTGTCTTCCGCTCCAAGGTTTTTTCCAGGTTGCCTCTCCATAGCTTCGATCTTCTAGCTCTCGTTAAGTAGTTGTTGAAACAACACTGCATTAGGCCTACAAGTTGGGTCTGGGTTGTAGAGACGGTGTCTGCCGCTCCAAGGTGTTCTCCAGGTTGCCTCTCCATAGCTTCGATCTTCTAGCTCTCGTTAAGTAGTTGTTGAAACAACACTGCATTAGGCCTACAAGTTGGGTCTGGATTGAAGAGACGGTGTCTTCCGCTCCAAGGTGTTCTCCAGGTTGCCTCTCCATAGCTTCTATCTTCTAGCTCTCGTTAAGAAGTTGTTGAAACAACACTGCATTAGGCCTACAAGTTGGGTCTGGGTTGTAAAGACGGTGTCTTCCGCTCCAAGGTGTTCTCCAGGTTGCCTTTCCTGAGCTTCTATCTTCAGGCTCTTGTTAAATAGTTGTTAAATGGAACAACTGCATTTGGCCTACTAGTTGGGTTGGGGCCTACAAACAGTGTCTGCCGCTCCTTGCTGTTCTCCTGGTTTCCTATCCTGAAATTCCATTTTCAGGCTCTCGTTAAGTAGTTGTTAATGTTAGACTGCATTTGGCCTACTAGTTGGGTTGGGGCCTACTATCGGTGTCTGCCGCTCCTTGCTGTTCTCCTCCACTGAACAAAGCTGTGCCGCCTGTTTACTACTGTTGCCAATTTTGAACTGCATTTAGACTACTTACTGATTTGGGCCTAGTCTCTGTATCAGCCTCTCATTACAGTTGTCCTCCACTGCAATGCCCCCTGGTTAGTCCTGTTACCAATTTTGAACTGCGTTTAGCCCACTTTATTCTTTGGGCCTATATCTGTGTTTCCTCCTCATCCTGCCCATTGCCCAGCCAGTGATAGATGAGTCTGCTGGTACATTGACCCATAACGCAACATTCCCCGTGCACGCTACACAGCAAGATTGTGACCCTGCTGAAAGTCAGGTTCCTCTTCCCGCATGCCATACCACCTTACACGGGGACAAAGAGGAAGGTGCAGATGAAAGTGCAGGTTCCTTCATCAGGTGGGGGGAGGAATACTCGTTGGCGACATCACTGGCACAGGGCCCTTCATAGTACGCAAAAGTGTCGCTGCCGGTGGGAGGCGCCCCCGCCGTGCAAACACACCGCCGTACTTTGAGGGACCCTGTGCCAGTGCCAATGCCAATGAGTGGGCCCCCCCTGCTTGCTCAGGATCACAACACTTGCAAAGTTGAAATACTTACCTCTCCCTGCTCCACTGCCGTGACGTGGTCCAGATTTCCTGGGCCCACTAAATACTTGAACCAGCCCTACCCCCCACAACTTTAGCCAAATGACCCCCAATTTCCAATGCCTTACTATTATTATAAGGTAAATTAAGATTGGATGTTTTTGCCATTAAAATGGGCACTGTACATGTTTTCCTGGCCTCCACTCACTGCCGACTATGCTCCCCCATTGACTTGCATTGGGTTTCGTGTTTCAGTCGATCCCCGACTTTTCGCGATAATCGGCCGATTCCACTCGACTCGACTGTTGAGATAGTCGGGTTTCGCGAAACCCGACTCGACCCTAAAAAACTAAAAGTTGCTCAACTCTAGTCATGAGTGGCTTGACACAAGGAATGCGACACTTGTATCCCATGTCCTGGATACGTCTGTGTGTGGTAACTCTTGAAGCAATGACTCCAGCAGCAGTCCACTCCTTGTGAATCTGTCCCAAGTTTTAGAATGGCCTTTTCTTAACAATCCTTTCAAGGTTGCGGTTATCCCGGTTGTTTGTGCACCTTTTTCTACCACACTTTTTCCTTCCACTCAGCTTTCCATTAATATGCTTGGATACAGCACTCTGTGAACAGCCTGCTTCTTTAACCCCTTCATGACCCAGCCTTTTTTGACCTTAAAGACCTTGCCGTTTTTTGCAATTCTGACCAGTGTCCCTTTATGAGGTAATAACTCAGGAACGCTTCAACGGATCCTAGCGGTTCTGAGCTTGTTTTTTCATGACATATTGGGCTTCATGTTAGTGGTAAATTTAGGTCAATAAATTATGCGCTTATTTGTGATAAAAATGGAAATTTGGCGAAAATTTTGAAAATTTCGCAATTTTCACATTTTTAATTTTTATTCTGTTAAACCACAGAGTTATGTGACACAAAATAGTTAATAAATAACATTTCCCACATGTTTACTTTACATCAGCACAATTTTGGAAACAAAATTTTTTTTTGCTAGGAAGTTATATGGGTTAAAATTTGACCAGCGATTTCTCATTTTTACAACGAAATTTACAAAACCATTTTTTTAGGGACCACCTCACATTTGAAGTCAGTTTGAGGGGTCTATATGGCTGAAAATACCCAAAAGTGACACCATTCTAAAAACTGCACCCCTCAAGGTACTCAAAACCACATTCCAGAAGTTTATTAACCCTTCAGGTGCTTCACAGCAGCAGAAGCAACATGGAAGGAAAAAATGAACATTTAACTTTTTAGTCACAAAAATTATCTTTTAGCAACAATTTTTTTATTTTCCCAATGGTAAAAGGAGAAACTGAACCACGAAAGTTGTTGTACAATTTGTCCTGAGTACGCTGATACCTCATATGTGGGGGTAAACCACTGTTTGGGCGCACAGCAGGGCTTGGAAGGGAAGGAGCGCCATTTGACTTTTTGAATCAAAAATTGGCTCCACTCTTTAGCGGACACCATGTCACGTTTGGAGAGCCCCCGTGTGCCTAAAAATTAGAGCTCCCCCACAAGTGACCCCATTTTGGAAACTAGACCCCCCAAGGAACTTATTTAGATGCCTAGTGAGCACTTTAAACCCTCAGGTGCTTCACAAATTGATCTGTAAAAATGAAAAAGTACTTTTTTTTCACAAAAAAATTCTTTTCGCCTCAATTTTTTCATTATCACATGGGCAATAGGATTAAATGGATCATAAAATTTGTTGGGCAATTTCTCCCGAGTATGCCGATACCTCATATGTGGGGGTAAACCACTGTTTGGGCACGCGGCAGGGCTCGGAAGGGAAGGCGCGCCATTTGACTTTTTGAATGGAAAATTAGCTCCAATTGTTAGCGGACACCATGTCGCGTTTGGAGACCCCTGTGTGCCTAAACATTGGAGCTCCCCCACAAGTGACCCCATTTTGGAAACTAGACCCCCCAAGGAACTTATCTAGATGCATATTGAGCACTTTAAACCCCCAGATGCTTCACAGAAGTTTATAACGCAGAGCCATGAAAATAAAAAATAATTTTTCTTTCCTCAAAAATGATTTTTTAGCCTGGAATTTCCTATTTTGCCAAGGGTAATAGGAGAAATTGGACCCCAAATGTTGTTGTCCAGTTTGTCCTGAGTACGCTGATACCCCATATGTGGGGGTAAACCACTGTTTGGGCGCACGGCAGGGCTCGGAAGGGAAGGCACGCCATTTGGCTTTTTAAATGGAAAATTAGCTCCAATCATTAGTGGACACCATGTCACGTTTGGAGAGCCCCTGTGTGCCTAAACATTGGAGATCCCCCAAAAATGACCCCATTTTGGAAACTAGTCCACCAAAGGAACTAATCTAGATGTGTGGTGAGGACTTTGAACCCCCAAGTGCTTCACAGAAGTTTATAGCGCAGAGCCATGAAAATAAAAAAAAAATTATTTTCTCAAAAATGATCTTTTAGCCTGCAATTTTTTATTTTCCGAAGGGTATCAGGAGAAATTTGACCCCAAAAGTTGTTGTCCAGTTTCTCCTGAGTATGCTGATACCCCATATGTGGGGGTAAACTACTGTTTGGGCACATGCCGGGGCTCGGAATTGAAGTGGTGACGTTTTGAAATGCAGACTTTGATGGAATGCTCTGCGGGCGTCACGTTGCGTTTGCAGAGCCCCTGATGTGGCTTAACAGTAGAAACCCCCCACAAGTGACCCCATTTTGGAAACTAGACCCCGAAAGGAACTTATCTAGATGTGTGGTGAGCACTTTGAACCCCCAAGTGCTTCACAGAAGTTTATAATGCAGAGCCGTGAAAATAATAAATACGTTTTCTTTCCTCAAAAATAATTATTTAGCCCAGAATTTTTTAATTTTCCCAAGGGTAACAGGAGAAATTTGACCCCAATATTTGTTGTCCAGTTTCTCCTGAGTACGCTGATACCCCATGTGTGGGGGTAAACCACTGTTTGGACACACGTCGGGGCTCAGAAGGGAGGTAATGACTTTTGAAATGCAGACTTTGATGGAATGGTCTGCGGGCGTCAAGTTGCGTTTGCAGAGCCCCTGGTGTGCCTAAACAGTAGAAACTCCCCACAAGTGACCCCATTTTAGAAACTAGACCCCCAAGGAACTTATCTAGATATGTGGTGAGCACTTTGAACCCCCAAGTGCTTCACAGACGTTTACAACGTAGAGCCGTGAAAATAATAAATCATTTTTCTTTCCTCAAAAATGATGTTTTATCAAGCATTTTTTTATTTTCACAAGGGGAATAGGAGAAATTGGACCCCAGTAATTGTTGCGCAGTTTATCCTGAGTACGCTGATACCCCATATGTGGGGGTAAACCACTGTTTGGGCACACGTCAGGGCTCGGAATTGAGGGAGCACCATTTGACTTTTTGAATACGAGATTGGCTGGAATCAATGGTGGCGCCATGTTGCGTTTGGAGACCCCTGATGTGCCTAAACAGTGGTAACTGCTCAATTCTACCTCCAACACTAACCCCCCCACACCCCTAACCCTAATCACAACCCTAACCACAACACACCCCTAACCACAACCCTAATTCCAACCCTAACCCTAAGGCTATGTGCCCACGTTGCGGATTCGTGTGAGATTTTTCAGCATCATTTTTGAAAAATCCGCGGGTAAAAGGCACTGCATTTTACCTGCGGATTTTCCGCGGATTTCCAGTGTTTTTTGTGCGGATTTCACCTGCGGATTCCTATTGAGGAACAGGTGTAAAACGCTGCGGAATCCGCACAAGGAATTGACATGCTGCGGAAAATACAACGCAGCATTTCCGCGTGGTATTTTCCGCACCATGGGCACAGCGGATTTGGTTTTCCATGGTACTGTACACCTAATGGAACACTGCTGCGAATCTGCAGCGGCCAATCCACTGCGGATCCGCAGCCAAATCCGCACCGTGTGCACATGGCCTAATTCTAAAGGTATGTGCACACGCTGCGGAAACCGCTGCGGATCCGCAGCAGTTTCCCATGAGTTTACAGTTCAATGTAAACATATGGGAAACAAAAATCGCTGTACACATGCTGCGGAAAAACTGCACGGAAACGCAGCGGTTTACATTCCGCAGCATGTCACTTCTTTGTGCGGATTCCGCAGTGGTTTTACAACTGCTCAAATAGAAAATCGCAGTTGTAAAACCGCAGTGAAATGCGCAGAAAAAACGCGGTAAATCCGCCATAAATCCGCAGCGGTTTAGCACTGCGGATTTATCAAATCCGCAGCGGAAAAATCCGCAGAGGACCAGAATACGTGTGCACATACCGAAACCCTACCCCTAACCCTACCCCTAACCCTACCCCTAACCCTACCCCTACCCCTAACCCTACCCCTAACCCTACCCCTACCCCTAACCCTACCCCTAACCCTACCCCTACCCCTAACCCTAGCCCTAACCCTACCCCTAACCCTAATCCTACCCCTAACCCTAACCCTATTCTAACATTAGTGGAAAAAAAAATTCTTTATTTTTTTATTGTCCCTACCTATGGGGGTGACAAAGGGGGGGGGGTCATTTATTATTTTTTTTATTTTCATCACTGAGATAGATTATATCTCAGTGATCAAAATGCACTTTGGAACGAATCTGCCGGCCGGCAGATTCGGCGGGCGCACTGCGCATGCGCCCGCCATTTTGGAAGATGGCGGCGCCCGGGGAGAAGACGGACGGACCCCGGCAGGATCGGTAAGTATGATGGGGTGGAACGGAACACGGGGGGGTAGAACAGAGCACGGGGGGGGTGGAACGGAGCACGGGGGGGTGGAACGGAGCACGGAGGGGGGTGGATCGGAGTGCAGGGGGGGTGATTGGAGCACGGGGGGTGATTGAAGCACGGGGGGAGCGGCCAAGAGCATGGGGGGGAGCGGAGCACAGGACGGAGGTGAGCCGGAGCAGTGTACCGGGCAGATCGGGGGATTGGGGGGGGCGATCGGTGGGGTGGGGGCACATTAGTATTTCCAGCCATGGCCGATGATATTGCAGCATCGGCCATGGCTGGATTGTAATATTTCACCAGTTATAATAGGTGAAATATTACAAATCGCTCTGATTGGCAGTTTCACTTTCAACAGCCAATCAGGGCGATCGTAGCCACGAGGGGGTGAAGCCACCCCCCCTGGGCTAAACTACCACTCCCCCTGTCCCTGCAGATCGGGTGAAATGGGAGTTAACCCTTTCACCCGATCTGCAGGGACGCGATCTTTCCATGACGCCACATAGGCGTCATGGGTCGGATTGGCACCGACTTTCATGACGCCTACGTGGCGTCAAAGGTCGGGAAGGGGTTAAAAATGACCTTT
The DNA here is from genome assembly GCF_032444005.1 of Ranitomeya imitator. NCBI lineage: Eukaryota > Metazoa > Chordata > Amphibia > Anura > Dendrobatidae > Ranitomeya > Ranitomeya imitator. The sequence goes on from NC_091282.1 coordinate 1,022,751,355, forward strand.
CATGGCTTACCCTCCTTATGGATTGAGTCAATAACTGCCTTCTGTATACAAAAAAGGTTGCACTCTATCATGCTAAAGAATGTCAATGTGAAATATATGAAATATGAAAAGGAATATGGCTTTTGATTAATAGGAAAAAATGAGACACTTAGAATAGATTTTGGCCAAATTATATCTCCCATCAACCATTGTCAAGGTGGTCTCAAAGCCTGATGGATCCCTATGTGTGTGAATACCTTTCTTTGGCTGATATCTGAATTCCTAGGTGAATGTCTACACCTCTGTGAGCAATGTCTGCATTTATGGGTTAGTAGGAACCTGCTATAATTAAAATCCCCACATGTTGAAGGGCGGAGTGCTCGGTCAGTAAGCTAACATACAAATGACAAAACACTGACTGGCACATGCAGACTAGTGTGAATAGGTAAATATCATATAGAGAATGGCTATTACAGTGGCACTTCCCAAAGCTCAAGAAAAACCTACAAAACAAGGAAGCCAATGCCAAATTACTAAATAGATTAAGAATACATCTTTGTGAAATAATCATATTAAAAATACACAAACGGAGATACAATGCAAAAATAGTACAACCATATACAGGTATGCATAAAAAGCATATATGTTCAGAATACTTTGAGTAATCATTCAATATTCATATAGTTCTTAGTTTTGCCAGTCAAGTCACCAGTTATACTGCCATATGGATCTGAACAAAAGGACACAATAACTCCTATCCTTATTCCTTATTAACAATAATGTATGATATAACTATGTTTTATCCGCTAAAAATATAGCCTTAGTTACTCAATCCAAAATTACATAGTAACATAGTAACATAGTTAGTAAGGCCGAAAAAAGACATTTGTCCATCCAGTTCAGCCTATATTCCATCATAATAAATACCCAGATCTACGTCCTTCTACAGAACCTAATAATTGTATGCTACAATATTGTTCTGCTCCAGGAAGACATCCAGGCCTCTCTTGAACCCCTCGACTGAGTTCGCCATCACCACCTCCTCAGGCAAGCAATTCCAGATTCTCACTGCCCTAACAGTAAAGAATCCTCTTCTATGTTGGTGGAAAAACCTTCTCTCCTCCAGACGCAAAGAATGCCCCCTTGTGCCTGTCACCTTCCTTGGTATAAACAGATCCTCAGCGAGATATTTGTATTGTCCCCTTATATACTTATACATGGTTATTAGATCGCCCCTCAGTCGTCTTTTTTCTAGACTAAATAATCCTAATTTCGCTAATCTATCTGGGTATTGTAGTTCTCCCATCCCCTTTATTAATTTTGTTGCCCTCCTTTGTACTCTCTCTAGTTCCATTATATCCTTCCTGAGCACCGGTGCCCAAAACTGGACACAGTACTCCATGTGCGGTCTAACTAGGGATTTGTACAGAGGCAGTATAATGCTCTCATCATGTGTATCCAGACCTCTTTTAATGCACCCCATGATCCTGTTTGCCTTGGCAGCTGCTGCCTGGCACTGGCTGCTCCAGGTAAGTTTATCATTAACTAGGATCCCCAAGTCCTTCTCCCTGTCAGATTTACCCAGTGGTTTCCCGTTCAGTGTGTAATGGTGATATTGATTCCCTCTTCCCATGTGTATAACCTTACATTTATCATTGTTAAACCTCATCTGCCACCTTTCAGCCCAAGTTTCCAACTTATCCAGATCCATCTGTAGCAGAATACTATCTTCTCTTGTATTAACTGCTTTACATAGTTTTGTATCATCTGCAAATATCGATATTTTACTGTGTAAACCTTCTACCAGATCATTAATGAATATGTTGAAGAGAACAGGTCCCAATACTGACCCCTGCGGTACCCCACTGGTCACAGCGACCCAGTTAGAGACTATACCATTTATAACCACCCTCTGCTTTCTATCACTAAGCCAGTTACTAACCCATTTACACACATTTTCCCCCAGACCAAGCATTCTCATTTTGTGTACCAACCTCTTGTGCGGCACGGTATCAAACGCTTTGGAAAAATCGAGATATACCACGTCCAATGACTCACCGTGGTCCAGTCTATAGCTTACCTCTTCATAAAAACTGATTAGATTGGTTTGACAGGAGCGATTTCTCATAAACCCATGCTGATATGGAGTTAAACAGTTATTCTCATTGAAATAATCCAGAATAACATCCCTCAGAAACCCTTCAAATATTTTACCAACAATAGAGGTTAGACTTACTGGCCTATAATTTCCAGGTTCACTTTTAGAGCCCTTTTTGAATATTGGCACCACATTTGCTATGCGCCAGTCCTGCGGAACAGACCCTGTCGCTATAGAGTCACTAAAAATAAGAAATAATGGTTTATCTATTACATTACTTAGTTCTCTTAGTACTCGTGGGTGTATGCCATCCGGACCCGGAGATTTATCTATTTTAATCTTATTTAGCCGGTTTCGCACCTCTTCTTGGGTTAGATTGGTGACCCTTAATATAGGGTTTTCATTGTTTCTTGGGATTTCACCTAGCATTTCATTTTCCACCGTGAATACCGTGGAGAAGAAGGTGTTTAATATGTTAGCTTTTTCCTCGTCATCTACAACCATTCTTTCCTCACTATTTTTTAAGGGGCCTACATTTTCAGTTTTTATTCTTTTACTATTGATATAGTTGAAGAACAGTTTGGGATTAGTTTTACTCTCCTTAGCAATGTGCTTCTCTGTTTCCTTTTTGGCAGCTTTAATTAGTTTTTTAGATAAAGTATTTTTCTCCCTATAGTTTTTTAGAGCTTCAATGGTGCCATCCTGCTTTAGTAGTGCAAATGCTTTCTTTTTACTGTTAATTGCCTGTCTTACTTCTTTGTTTAGCCACATTGGGTTTTTCCTATTTCTAGTCCTTTTATTCCCACAAGGTATAAACCGCTTACACTGCCTATTTAGGATGTTCTTAAACATTTCCCATTTATTATCTGTATTCTCATTTCTGAGGATATTGTCCCAGTCTACCAGATTAAGGGCATCTCTAAGCTGTTCAAACTTTGCCTTCCTAAAGTTCAATGTTTTTGTGACTCCCTGACAAGTCCCCCTAGTGAAAGACAGGTGAAACTGCACAATATTGTGGTCGCTATTTCCTAAATGCCCAACCACCTGCAGATTTGTTATTCTGTCAGGTCTATTAGATAGTATTAGGTCTAAAAGTGCTGCTCCTCTGGTTGGATTCTGCACCAATTGTGAAAGATAATTTTTCTTGGTTATTAGCAGAAACCTGTTGCCTTTATGGGTTTCACAGGTTTCTGTTTCCCAGTTAATATCCGGGTAGTTAAAGTCCCCCATAACCAGGACCTCATTATGGGTTGCAGCTTCATCTATCTGCTTTAGAAGTAGACTTTCCATGCTTTCTGTTATATTTGGGGGTTTGTAACAGACCCCAATGAGAATTTTGTTACCATTTTTCCCTCCATGAATTTCAACCCATATGGACTCGACATCCTCATTCCCTTCGCTAATATCCTCCCTTAAAGTGGACTTTAGACAAGACTTTACATAGAGACAAACCCCTCCTCCTCTCCGATTTTTACGATCCTTTCTAAACAGACTGTAACCCTGTAAGTTAACTGCCCAGTCATAGCTTTCATCTAACCATGTCTCGGTTATTCCCACTATGTCAAAGTTACCTGTAGATATTTCTGCTTCTAGTTCTTCCATCTTGTTTGTCAGGCTTCTGGCGTTTGCGAGCATGCAGTTTAGAGGATTTTGTTTTGTTCCAATCTCCTCACTGTGAATTGTTTTAGAAATGTTCTTACCTCCCTTCTGAGTATGTTTTCCTGGGTCGTCTTTGTTCGAGTCTAATGTTTTTCTTCCCGTCCCCTCTTCTTCTAGTTTAATTAATTAAAGTGCCCAGTGCATATACAGCCATTTAAGGATAATCTAAAATAAGTGCTTAATGCCTGATAGGTGTAATTGCTAAGTGCAAATACGTTTTTATGTCCCTGGCTTGTATCATAGTGCAATTAGATGTGACATTGTTAAATAGTATAAGAAATATCAGGAGGGTAAATGCAATCTATAGTAGGTGCCCCATTCATATGTGCCTATACACAAGCTATTGTAAAATAAGGTATATTTAAGTCAATACATAACCTGTATGGGCGGTGCCTGCACCCCAACGAGCGTTTCACGTTAGCTACTTCTTGGGGGATATATCGGTCTTATATATACCTTATTTTACTATAGCTTGTGTATAGGCACATATGAATGGGGCACCTACAATAGATTGAATTTACCCTCCTGATATTTCTTATACTATTTAACAATGTCACATCTAATTGCACTATGATACAAGCCAGGGACATAAAAATGTATTTGCACTTAGCAATTACACCTATCAGGCATTAAGCACGTATTTTAGATTATCCTTAAATGGCTGTATATGCACTGGGCACTTTATTTTTGGATTGAGAAACTAAGGCTATATTTTTAGCTGATAAAACATAGTTATATCATACATTATTATTAATAAGGAATAAGGATAGAAGTTATTGTGACCTTTTGTTCAGATCCATATGACAGTATAACTGGTGATTTGACTGGCAAAACTAACAACTATATGAATATATACTCAAAGTATTCTAAACATATATGTTTTTAATGTATACCTGTATATGGCGGTACTATTTTTGCATTGTATCTCCATTTGTGTATTTTTAATATGATTATTTAATAAAGATATATTCTTTATCTATTTGGAAATTTGGCATTGGCTTCCTTGTTTTGTAGTTTTTTTTTTTAGTGTGAATAGGTGCATACCAGGAGGAGCTACCTCCATGTACAAAGATTGCACTCTATTATGCTAAAGCATGTCAATGTGAAATATATGTAATATGAAAAGCAATACGGCTTTTGATTATTAGGAAAATAAATGAGACACTTAGAATAGAATTTGGCCAAATTATATCTACCCATCAACCGTCGTCAAGGTGGTCTCAAAGACTGATGGGTCCCTACGTGTGTGAATACCTCTCTTAGGCTGATGTCTGAATTCCTGGGTGAATGTGGTCACCTCTGTGAGCAATGCCTGCATTTATGGGTAAGTAGGAATCTGCTGTATTTAAAATCACCACATGTTGAAGGGCAGAGTGCTCGGCCAGTAAGCTAACATACAAATTACAAAACACTGTCTGCTTTATTGTAAAAGACCTACAGAAAGAATAAGCAGACCTTAGTTGTGATACATTATTTTACTGTTTAGATACACCTGCACAAATACGGCCTTCATGGAAAAGTCATCAGAAAAATCTCTCTTGCGTCCTCACCATTAAATTCAGCATCAGATTCATGCAAAAGAACATCTAAACAAGCCTGAAGCATTTTGGAAACAAGTCCTGTGGACCGATGAGGCTAAAATATAACTTTTTGGATACAATGATAAATGGTATGTGTGGAGAAAAAAGGGCACAGAATTTCAGGAAAAGAACAACTTTTCAACCATTAAGCATGGGGGTGGATCAATCATCCTTTGGAATTGTGCTGCAGTCAATAGCACGTTGAACATTTCACGAGTAAAGGGAAGAATGGATTCAATGAAATTTCAACAAATAATGCAAACATAACATCATGTGTAAAAAAGCTTAATTTGAAAAGAGAATGGCTTCTACAAATGGATAATGATCCTATACACACATCAAAATTCACAATAGATTACTTTAAAAGGCGCAATCTGAAGCTTCTACAATGGCCCTGACAGTCTTGTGATCTGAACATCTGTGGCTAGACCTTAAAATAACAGTGCATGCAAGACAACCCAGGAATTGCACAGAACTGGAAGAAGTGTTCACAAGGTGTGATACTTTCAAAAAGGAGTACTAACCATGAAAAATGCCCAAACTTTTGCACCGACTCATTTTCCTTTTTGTAATTTTTAAAACATAAAAAATTACAATTTTTTTTGTGCCTAAAATACAAAAGAAATATGACATCTTTAACTTGAGGCCTTTTAGAGATCATTTCAGTTTCAATTTGCTTAACTGTTCACAATAACAGTAATTTTGTCCAGGGGTGCCCAAACTTTTACATGCCACTGTAATAGATTCCAGGGTTTTAGCCCAAGTAAGTTTGTCTTAAGTAGGGTTGAGCGAAACGGGTCGTTCATTTTCAAAAGTCGCCGACTTTTGGCAAAGTCGGGTTTCATGAAACCCGATCCGACCCCTGTGCGGGGTCGGCCATGCGGTACGCGACTTTCGCGCCAAAGTCGCGTTTCAATGACGCGAAAAGCACCATTTCTCAGCCAATGAAGGTAAACGCAGAGTGTGGGCAGCGTGATGACATAGGTCCTGGTCCCCACCATCTTAGAGAAGGGCATTGCAGTGATTGGCTTGCTGTCTGCGGCGTCACAGGGGCTATAAAGGGGCGTTCCCGCCGACCGCCATGTTACTGCTGCTGATCTGAGCTTAGGGAGAGGTTGCTGCTGCTTCGTCAGAAGCAGGGATAGCGTTAGGCTGGGTCCATTAACCACCAAACCGCTTGTGCTGTAGCGATTTCCACTGCCCAACACCACCTTCGGTGTGCAGGGACAGTGGAAGCTACATTTTTTTTTTTTCTCAGCGCTGTAGCTCATTGGGCTGCCCTAGAAGGCTCCCTGATAGCTGCATTGCTGTGTGTACGCCGCTGTGCAAACCAACTGCTTTTTTCAAAGCACAAATCCTCTTGTTCCTTCCTTTCTGCACAGCTATCTTTTTTGTTTGTCCACACTTTTTATTTAATTTGTGCATCAGTCCACTCCTTATTGCTGCCTGCCATACCTGGCTGAGATTACTGCAGGGAGATAGTAATTGTTGGACACTCCCTGTTTTTGTTTTTGTTTTTTTGTTTTTTTTGTGGGAGATTAAGATTGACATTTCTGCTAGAGTGCCATCCCTGTGTGTGCCATCTCTCACTCAGTGGGCCATAGAAAGCCTATTTATTTTTTTGCTTGATTTGGGTTATAAAATCTACCTGAAAAAATCACTACATCAATCAGTGGGAGAAAAATATTGGCCTCAGGGCTTGTGTGCCACTCTTGACTCCTGTGTGTGCCATCTCTCAGTCAGTGGGCCATAGAAAGCCTATTTATTTTTTTGCTTGATTTGGGTTCTAAAATCTACCTGAAAAAATCAATACATCAATCAGTGGGAGAAAAATATTGGCCTCAGGGCTTGTGTGCCACTCCTGACTCCTGTGTGCATCATCACTCACTCAGTGGGCCATAGAAAGCCCTTTTTTTTTTTTTTTTGCTTTATTTGGGTTCTAAATTCTACCTGAAAAAATCAATAAATCAATCAGTGGGAGATTAATATTGGCCTTTGGGCTTGTGTGCCAGTCCTAAGCGTGCCATCTCTCTCTCTCAGATAGTGGGCCATAGAAAGCCTATTTATTATTTTTTTTATTGGGTTTATAAATTTTCCCTGGAACAAAAAAAAAAAAGTGGGAGATTAATATTGGCCTCTGGGCTTGTGTGCCAGTCCTGAGCGTGCCATCTCTCTCACAAATAGTGGGCCATAGAAAGCCTATTTTTTTTTTTTTTTGGTTTTATAAATTCTCCCTGAAAAAAAAAGGGAGATTAATATTGGCCTTTGGGCTTGTGTGCCAGTCCTAAGCGTGCCATCTCTCTCTCTCAGATAGTGGGCCATAGAAAGCCTATTTATTTATTTTTTTTATTGGGTTTATAAATTTTCCCTGAAAAAAAATAAAAAGTGGGAGATTAATATTGGCCTCTGGGCTTGTGTGCCAGTCCTGAGCGTGCCATCTCTCTCACAAATAGTGGGCCATAGAAAGCCTATTTATGTTTTTGGTTGATTTGGGTTCTAAATTCTACCTGAAAAAATCAATTAATCAATCAGTGGGAGATAAATATTGGCCTCTGGGCTTGTGTGCCACTCCTGACTCCTGTGTGCGTCATCTCTCACTCAGTGGGCCATAGAAAGCCTTTTTTTGTTTTATTTGGTTTCTAAATTCTTCCTGAAAAAATCATTTTATTCTATTATTTTTTTTTCCTAAAGTCTCCCCGAAAAAAAAAAAAAATTAAATCAGTGGGAGATTAATATTGCCCTTTCTGCTTGTGTGCCAGTCTTGACTCCTGGGTGTGCCATCTCTCTCTCTCTCTCCAATTGTGGGACATAGAAAGCCTATTATTTTTTTAGCTTGATTTGGGTTCCAAAATCTACCTGAAAAAATCACTACATCAATCAGTGGGAGATAAATCTTGGCCTCTGGGCTTGTGTGCCACTCCTGACTCCTGTGTGCGTCATCTCTCACTCAGTGGGCCATAGAAAGCCTTTTTTTGTTTTATTTGTTTTCTAAATTCTCCCTGAAAAAATCATTTTATTTTATTTGGTTTCTAAATTCTTCCTGAAAAAATAATTTTATTCTATTAATTTTTTTTCCTAAAGTCTCCCTGAAAAAAAAAAACAAAAAAACAAATCAGTGGGAGATTAATATTGCCCTTTCTGCTTGTGTGCCAGTCTTGACTCCTGGGTGTGCCATCTCTCTCTCTCTCTCCAATTGTGGGCCATAGAAAGCCTATCATTTTTTTAGCTTGATTTGGGTTCCAAAATCTACCTGATTAAATCACTACATCAATCAGTGGGAGATAAATATTGGCCTCTGGGCTTGTGTGCCACTCCTGACTCCTGTGTGCGTCATCTCTCACTCAGTGGGCCATAGAAAGCCTTTTTTTGTTTTATTTGTTTTCTAAATTCTCCCTGAAAAAATCATTTTATTTTATTTGGTTTCTAAATTCTTCCTGAAAAAATCATTTTATTCTATTATTTTTTTCCTAAAGTCTCCCTGCAAAAAAAAACAAAAACAAATCAGTGGGAGATTAATATTGCCCTTTCTGCTTGTGTGCCAGTCTTGACTCCTGGGTGTGCCATCTCTCTCTCTCTCTCCATTTGTGGGCCATAGAAAGCCTATTATTTTTTTAGCTTGATTTGGGTTCCAAAATCTACCTGAAAAAATCACTACATCAATCAGTGGGAGATAAATATTGGCCTCTGGGCTTGTGTGCCACTCCTGACTCCTGTGTGCGTCATCTCTCACTCAGTGGGCCATAGAAAGCCTTTTTTTGTTTTATTTGTTTTCTAAATTCTCCCTGAAAAAATCATTTTATTTTATTTGGTTTCTAAATTCTTCCTGAAAAAATCACTTTATTCTATTATTTTTTTTCCTAAAGTCTCCCTGAAAAAAAACAAAAAAAAACAAATCAGTGGGAGATTAATATTGCCCTTTCTGCTTGTGTGCCAGTCTTGACTCCTGGGTGTGCCATCTCTCTCTCTCCAATTGTGGGCCATAGAAAGCCTATAATTTTTTTAGCTTGATTTGGGTTCCAAAATCTACCTGATTAAATCACTACATCAATCAGTGGGAGATAAATATTGGCCTCTGGGCTTGTGTGCCACTCCTGACTCCTGTGTGCGTCATCTCTCACTCAGTGGGCCATAGAAAGCCTTTTTTTGTTTTATTTGTTTTCTAAATTCTCCCTGAAAAAATCATTTTATTTTATTTGGTTTCTAAATTCTTCCTGAAAAAATCATTTTATTCTATTATTTTTTTTTCCTAAAGTCTCCCTGAAAAAAAAAAAAAAAAACAAATCAGTGGGAGATTAATATTGCCCTTTCTGCTTGTGTGCCAGTCTTGACTCCTGGGTGTGCCATCTCTCTCTCTCTCTCCAATTGTGGGCCATAGAAAGCCTATTATTTTTTTTAGCTTGATTTGGGTTCCAAAATCTACCTGAAAAAATCACTACATCAATCAGTGGGAGATAAATATTGGCTTCTGGGCTTGTGTGCCACTCTTGACTCCTGTGTGCGTCATCTCTCACTCAGTGGGCCATAGAAAGCCTTTTTTTGTTTTATTTGTTTTCTAAATTCTCCCTGAAAAAATCATTTTATTTTATTTGGTTTCTAAATTCTTCCTGAAAAAATCATTTTATTCTATTATTTTTTTTTCCTAAAGTCTCCCTGAAAAAAAAAAAACAGTGGGAGATTAATATTTACATTTGTGCTTCAGTGACAGTCCTGCGTGTGTGGCATCTCTCTCATTTGTTGCCACCAACAACAGAGTGTGTAACATTGTGCCTGATTTTCGTTGTGGTCTCACTCACCTGTAAAGGGGTAGCTAAATCATACTGAAGTTATAGCTCACCATGTAAGTTGTGTGACAGCAACAAATACAGTTAGTTTGTTTACGTTTTTAAAACAATGAGGAAGTCTGGTGGAAGAGGTCGTGGCCGGGGGCGTTCATTGTCAGCTGGTAATGAGGGTAGTGGTAGTGGTGGAGCATCAGCTGGTCGTGGGAAAAAAAATATTGCACCTAAGTCTGGAGCTGTGGAGCCAGGTTCGTCGTCTGGCTACACAAGGCCTCGAACGCTCCCTTTTCTGGGAGTAGGAAAACCGCTTTTAAAGCCGGAGCAGCAAGAGCAAGTTTTGGCTTATCTTGCTGACTCAGCCTCTAGCTCTTTTGCCTCCTCTCGTGAAACTGGTAAATGTCAAAGCAGCGCGTCGTTAGTGGATGTTCACGGTCAGGGACAAGTCGCTTCCTTGTCCTCTTCAGCAAAAACAACAACAGAGAAGAATGCAGCAGGCGACACAACGGGTTACTCCATGGAGCTCTTTACACATACCGTCCCTGGCTTACAAAGTGAAGCAGTTAACAGTCCATGCCCATTACAAGTTGAATCTGACATGGAGTGCACTGATGCACAGCCACAGCCAGACTACTATGCTGGTCCTTTGACTCAGACCACAACATTGCCCTCGCAGGGTGCTGATCAAGAATCAGACCCTGATGAGACTATGTTGCCCCATCACGAACGCTATACCACCGACCGACACAGTGACACAGACGAAGTTGCACACGAGCTACAAGAAGAGGTAATAGATGACCCAGTTCTTGACCCATATTGGCAGCCATTGGGGGAACAGGGTGCAGGCGGCAGCAGTTCTGAAGCGGAGGAGGAGGGGCCGCAGCAGGCATCAACATCGCAACAGGTTCCATCTGCCGGGCCCGTATCTTGCCCAAAACGCGTGGCAAAGCCAAAACCTGTTGGAGGACAGCGTGGCCATCCGGTTAAAGCTCAGTCTGCAATGCCTGAAAAGGTATCCGATGCTAGAAAGAGTGCAGTCTGGCATTTTTTTAAACAACATCCAATTGATCAGCGCAAAGTCATCTGTCAAAAATGTTCAACTACCTTAAGCAGAGGACAGAATCTGAAAAGTCTCAATACAAGTTGCATGCATAGACATTTAACCACCATGCATTTGCAAGCCTGGACTAACTACCAAACGTCCCTTAAGGTTGTAGCACCCTCGGCCAATGAAGCTAGTCAGCAACGCAACATCCCTTCCGGCAGTGTAGGGCCACCATTTTCCGCACCACCTGCAGTATCTGTGCAGGTTTCTTTGCCAGGCCAAAGCAGTCAGGGTCAGGGAATCAACAGTTTCGTAGTAGGAAACACTGCATCTAGGGCACCGGCGGCAACAATACCATCTCCCACCGTCTCTCAGTCTGCCATGTCCACCGGCACCCCCGCTAGTTCCACGATCTCCAGCTCTCCAGTCCAGCTCACCCTACATGAGACTATGGTTAGAAAAAGGAAGTACTTAGCCTCGCATCCGCGTACACAGGGTTTGAACGCCCACATAGCTAGACTAATCTCGTTAGAGATGATGCCCTACCGGTTAGTTGAAAGCAAAGCTTTCAAAGCCCTGATGGACTACGCTGTACCACGCTACGAGCTACCCAGTCGACACTTTTTTTCCAGAAAAGCCATCCCAGCCCTCCACCAGCATGTTAAAGAGCGCATCGTCCATGCACTCAGGCAATCTGTGAGCACAAAGGTGCACCTGACAACAGATGCATGGACCAGTAGGCATGGCCAGGGACGTTACGTGTCCATCACGGCACACTGGGTGAATGTTGTGGATGCAGGGTCCACAGGGGACAGCAAGTTTGGGACAGTTCTGCCTAGCCCACGGTCTAGGAAACAGTTGGCTGTAGCCGTTCGCCCCCCTCCTCCTCCTCTTTGTCCTCCTGCAGAAGCGAGAGCTCGTCCACAGACCGCAGTCGCACAACCACTCCATCCGCAGCTGCCACTGTTGCACACCAGGTCTCCCATTATGGGGCAGCTACTGGCAAACGTCAGCAGGCTGTATTGGCTATGAAGTGTTTGGGCGACAACAGACACACCGCGGAAGTTCTGTCCGAGTTCTTGCAGAAAGAAACGCAGTCGTGGCTGGGCACTGAAGATCTTGAGGCAGGCAAGGTAGTGAGTGATAACGGAAGGAATTTCATGGCTGCCATCTCCCTTTCCCAACTGAAACACATTCCTTGCCTGGCTCACACCTTAACCCCTCTGTGACCTTAGACGTACTATCCCGTCGAGGTGCCCTGGGCTTATCTGACCCTGGACGGGATAGTACGTCATAGCCGATCGGCCGCGCTCACGGGGGGAGCGCGGCCGATCGCGGCCGGGTGTCAGCTGCTTATCGCAGCTGACATCCGGCACTATGTGCCAGGAGCGGTCACGGACCGCCCCCGGCACATTAACCCCTGGCACACCGCGATCAAAGATGATCGCGATGTGCCGGCGGTGCAGGGAAGCACCGCGCAGGGAGGGGGCTCCCTGCGGGCTTCCCTGAGACCCCCGGAGCAACGCGATGTGATCGCGTTGCTGCGAGGGTCTCACCTCCCTCCCTGCTCCCTCCAGTCCCGGATCCAAGATGGCCGCGGATCCGGGTCCTGCAGGGAGGGAGGTGGCTTCACAGAGCCTGCTCAGAGCAGGCACTGTGAAGCCTGCAGCGCTGCATGTCAGATCAGTGATCTGACAGAGTGCTGTGCAAACTGTCAGATCACTGATCTGTGATGTCCCCCCCTGGGACAAAGTAAAAAAGTAAAAAAAAAATTTTCCAAATGTGTAAAAAAAATAAAAAAAAATATTCCAAAATAATGAAAAAAAAATATATATATTATTCCCATAAATACATTTCTTCATCTAAATAAAAAAAAAAAACCAATAAAAGTACACATATTTAGTATCGCCGCGTCCGTAACGACCCGACCTATAAAACTGTCCCACTAGTTAACCCCTTCAGTAAACACCGTAAGAAAAAAAAAACGAGGCAAAAAACAACGCTTTATTATCATACCGCCGAACAAAAAGTGGAATAACACGCGATCAAAAAGACAGATATAAATACCCATGGTACGGCTGAAAGCGTCATATTGTCCCGCAAAAAAAGAGCCGCCATACAGCATCATCAGCAAAAAAATAAAAAAGTTATAGTCCTGAGAATAAAGCGATGCAAAAATAATTATTTTTTCTGTAAAATAGTTTTTATCGTATAAAAGCGCCAAACCATAAAAAAATGATATAAATGAGGTATCGCTGTAATCGCACTGACCCGAAGAATAAAACTGATTTATCAATTTTACCAAACGCGGAACGGTATAAACGCCTCCCCCAAAAGAAATTCATGAATAGCTGGCTTTTGGTCATTCTTCCTCACAAAAATCGGAATAAAAAGCGATCAAAAAATGTCACGTGCCCAAAAATGTTTTCAATAAAAACGTCAACTCGTCCCGCAAAAAACAAGACCTCACATGACTCTGTGGACCAAAATATGGAAAAATTATAGCTCTCAAAATGTGGTATTGCAAAAAATATTTTTTGCAATAAAAAGGGTCTTTCAGTGTGTGACGGCTGCCAATCATAAAAATCCGCTAAAAAACTCGCTATAAAAGTAAATCAAACCCCCCTTCATCACCCCCTTAGTTAGGGAAAAAAAAAAAAAAAATGTATTTATTTCCATTTTCCCATTAGGGCTAGGGTTAGGGCTAGGGTTAGGGCTAGGGCTAGGGTTAGGGCTAGGGTTAGGGCTAGGGTTAGGGCTAGGGTTAGGGCTAGGGCTAGGGTTAGGGTTAGGGCTAGGGTTAGGGCTAGGGTTAGGGCTAGGGCTAGGGTTAGGGCTAGGGTTAGGGCTAGGGTTAGGGTTAGGGTTAGGGCTAGGCTTAGGGCTAGGGTTAGGGCTAGGGTTAGGGCTAGGGTTAGGGTTAGGGTTAGGGTTAGGGCTAGGGTTAGGGCTAGGGTTAGGGTTAGGGTTGGGGCTACAGTTAGGATTGGGGCTAAAGTTAGGGTTAGGGTTTAGATTACATTTACAGTTGGGAATAGGGTTGGGATTAGGGTTAGGGGTGTGTCAGGGTTAGAGGTGTGGTTAGGGTTACCGTTGGAATTAGGGTTAGGGGTGTGTTTAGATTAGGGTTTCAGTTATAATTGGGGGGTTTCCACTGTTTCGGCACATCAGGGGCTCTCCAAACACGACATGGCGTCCGATCTCAATTCCAGCCAATTCTGCGTTGAAAAAGTAAAACAGTGCTCCTTCCCTTCCGAGCTCTCCTGTGTGCCCAAACAGGAGTTTACCCCAACATATGGGGTATCAGCGTACTCAGGACAAATTGGACAACAACTTTTGTGGACCAATTTCTCCTGTTACCCTTGGGAAAATACAAAACTGGGGGCTAAAAAATAATTTTTGTGGGAAAACAAAAAGATTTTTTATTTTCACGGCTCTGCGTTATAAACTGTAGTGAAACACTTGGGGGTTCAAAGTTCTCACAACACATCTAGATAAGTTCATTGAGGGGTCTAGTTTCCAATATGGGGTCACTTGTGGGGGGTTTCTACTGTTTAGGTACATTAGGGGCTCTGCAAACGCAATGTGACGCCTGCAGACCAATCCATCTAAGTCTGCATTTCAAATGATGCTCCTTACCTTCCGAGCCCTCCCATGCGCCCAAACGGTGGTTCCCCCCCACATATGGGGTATCAGCGTACTCAGGACAAATTGGACAACAACATTTAGGGTCCAATTTCTCCTGCTAACCTTGGAAAAATACAAAACTGGGGGCTAAAATATAATTTTTGTGGAAAAAAAAATATTTTTTATTTGCATGGCTCTGCGTTATAAACTGTAGTGAAATACTTGGGGGTTCAAAGCTCTCACAACACATCAAGATGAGTTCCTTAGGGGGTCTACTTTCCAAAATGGTGTCACTTGTGGGGGTTTCTACTGTTTAGGTACATTAGGGGCTCTGCAAACGCAATGTGACGCCTGCAGACCATTCCATCTAAGTCTGCATTCCAAATGGCGCTCCTTCCCTTCCGAGCCCTCCCATGCGCCCAAACGGTGGTTCCCCCCCACATATGGGGTATCAGCGTACTCAGGACAAATTGGACAACAACTTTTGTGGACCAATTTCTCCTGTTACCCTTGGGAAAATACAAAACTGGGGGCTAAAAAATAATTTTTGTGGGAAAACAAAAAGATTTTTTATTTTCACGGCTCTGCGTTATAAACTGTAGTGAAACACTTGGGGGTTCAAAGTTCTCACAACACATCTGGATAAGTTCATTGAGGGGTCTAGTTTCCAATATGGGGTCACTTGTGGGGAGTTTCTACTGTTTAGGTACATTAGGGGCTCTGCAAACGCAATGTGACGCCTGCAGACCAATCCATCTAAGTCTGCATTCCAAATGATGCTCCTTCCCTTCCGAGCCCTCCCATGCGCCCAAACGGTGGTTCCCCCCCACATATCGGGTATCAGCGTACTCAGGACAAATTGGACAACAACATTTAGGATCCAATTTCTCCTGCTAACCTTGGAAAAATACAAAACTGGGGGCTAAAATATAATTTTTGTGGAAAAAAAATATTTTTTATTTGCATGGCTCTGCGTTATAAACTGTAGTGAAATACTTGGGGGTTCAAAGCTCTCACAACACATCAAGATGAGTTCCTTAGGGGGTCTACTTTCCAAAATGGTGTCACTTGTGGGGGGTTTCTACTGTTTAGGTACATTAGGGGCTCTGCAAACGCAATGTGACGCCTGCAGACCATTCCATCTAAGTCTGCATTCCAAATGGCGCTCCTTCCCTTCCGAGCCCTCCCATGCGCCCAAACGGTGGTTCCCCCCCACATATGGGGTATCAGCGTACTCAGGACAAATTGGACAACAACTTTTGGGGTCCAATTTCTCCTGTTACCCTAGGGAAAATACAAAACTGGGGGCTAAAAAATAATTTTTGTGGGAAAAAAGTTTTGTTTTATTTTTATGGCTCTGCATTATAAACTTCTGTGAAGCCCTTGGTGGGTCAAAGTGCTCACCACACATCCAGATAAGTTCCTTAGGGGGTCTACTTTCCAAAATGGTGTCACTTGTGGGGGGTTTCAATGTTTAGGCACATCAGTGGCTCTCCAAACGCAACATGGCGTCCCATCTCAATTCCTGTCAATTTTGCATTGAAAAGTCAAACGGCGCTCCTTCCCTTCTGAGCTCTCCCATGCGCCCAAACAGTGGTTTACTGCCACATATGGGGTATCAGCGTACTCAGGACACATTGTACAACAACTTTTGAGGTCCAATTTCTTCTCTTACCCTTGGAAAAATAAAAAATTGGGGGCAAAAATATAATTTTTGTGAAAAAATATGATTTTTTATTTTTACGGTTCTGCATTATAAACTTCTGTGAAGCACTTGGTGGGTCAAAGTGCTCACCACACCTCTAGATAAGTTCCTTAGGGGGTCTACTTTCCAAAATGGTGTCACTTGTGGGGGGTTTCAATGTTTAGGCACATCAGTGGCTCTCCAAACGCAACATGGCGTCCCATCTCAATTTCTGTCAATTTTGCATTGAAAAGTCAAACTGCGCTCCTTCCATTCCGAGCTCTCCCATGCGCCCAAACAGTGGTTTACTGCCACATGTGGGGTATCAGCGTACTCAGGACAAATTGGACAACAACTTTTGAGGTCCAATTTCTTCTCTTACCCTTGGAAAAATAAAAAATTGGGGGCAAAAATATAATTTTTGTGAAAAAATATGATTTTTTATTTTTACGGTTCTGCATTATAAACTTCTGTGAAGCACTTGGTGGGTCAAAGTGCTCACCACACATCCAGATAAGTTCCTTAGGGGGTCTACTTTCCAAAATGGTGTCACTTGTGGGGGGTTTCAATGTTTAGGCACATCAGTGGCTCTCCAAACGCAACATGGCGTCCCATCTCAATTCCTGTCAATTTTGCATTGAAAAGTCAAATAGCGCTCCTTCCCTTCCGAGCTCTCCCATGCGCCCAAACAGTGGTTTACTGCCATATATGGGGTATCAGCGTACTCAGGACAAATTGTACAACAACTTTCTGGGTCCAATTTCTCCTGTTACCCTTGGTAAAATAAAACAAATTGGAGCTGAAGTAAATTTTTTGTGTAAAAAAGTTAAATGTTCATTTTTATTTAAACATTCCAAAAATTCCTATTAAACACCTGAAGGGTTAATAAACTTCTTGAATGTGGTTTTGAGCACCTTGAGGGGTGCAGTTTTTAGAATGGTGTCACACTTGGGCATTTTCTATCATATAGACCCCTCAAATAGACTTCAAATGAGACGTGGTCCCTAAAAAAAAATGGTGTTGTAAAAATGAGAAATTGCTGGTCAACTTTTAACCCTTATAACTCCCTAACAAAAAAAAAATTGGTTCCAAAATTATGCTGATGTAAAGGAGACATGTGGGAAATGTTACTTATTAAGTATTTTGTGTGACATATCTCTGTGATTTAATTGCATAAAAATTCAAAGTTTGAAAATTGCGAAATTTTCAAAATTTTCGCCAAATTTCCATTTTTTTCACAAATAAACGCAGGTACTATCAAAGAAATTTTACCACTATCATGAAGTACAATATGTCACGAGAAAACAATGTCAGAATCACCAGGATCCGTTGAAGCGTTTCGGAGTTATAACCTCATAAAGGGACAGTGGTCAGAATTGTAAAAATTGGCCTGGTCATTGACGTGCAAACCACCCTTGGGGGTAAAGGGGTTAAACCTGGTGGTGCAGTGCTTCCTGAAAAGTTATCCGGGGTTATCCGACCTGCTCCTCAAAGTGCGTGGACTTTGCTCACATATCCGCCGTTCGCCCGTACACTCCAGCCGTATGCAGACCTATCAGCGTTCTTTGAACCTTCCCCAGCATCGCCTAATCATAGACGTTGCAACAAGGTGGAACTCAACACTGCACATGCTTCAGAGACTGTGCGAACAGAGGCGGGCTGTTATGTTTTTGTGGGAGGATACACATACACGGGCAGGCAGTAGGATGGCAGACATGGAGTTGTCAGGTGTGCAGTGGTCGAAGATTCAAGACATGTGTCAAGTCCTTCAGTGTTTTGAGGAATGCACACGGCTGGTTAGTGCAGACAATGCCATAATAAGCATGAGCATCCCCCTAATGCGTCTGCTGATGCAAAGTTTGACGCACATAAAGGATCAGGCGTCTGCAGCTGAGGAAGAGGAAAGCCTTGATGACAGTCAGCCATTGTCTGGCCAGGGCAGTGTACAGGACGAGTTAGCGGGCGAAGAGGAGGAGGAGGACGAGGAGGATGATGGGGATGATTATATTTTTAATGAGGAAGCTTTTCCGGGGCCACTGGAAATTGGTGGCGCGGCAAGGCCGGGTTCTGGTTTTTGGAGGGACACAAGTGACGTGGATTTGCCTGAAACTGCCCCTCAACCAAGCACAACCGCAGATTTGAGAACTGGAACTTTGGCCCACATGGCGGATTATGCCTTACGTATCCTCAAAAGGGACACACGCATAACTAAAATGATGAACGATGACGATTACTGGTTGGCCTGCCTCCTTGATCCTCGCTATAAAGGCAAATTGCAAAATATAATGCCACATGAGAACTTGGAACTAATATTAGCAACCAAACAATCAACTCTTGTTGACCGTTTGCTTCTGGCATTCCCTGCACACAGCGCCCGTGATCGTTCTCACACGAGCTGCAGGGGCCAGCAGACCAGAGGAGTTAGAGGGGCAGAAATCAGAAGTGGCGTTGGCCAGAGGGGTTTTCTGACCAGGTTGTGGAGTGATTTTGCTATGACCGCAGACAGGACAGGTACTGCAGCATCAATTCAAAGTGACAGGAGACAACATTTGTCCAGTATGGTTACAAACTATTTTTCATCCCTTATCGATGTTCTCCCTCAACCGTCATTCCCATTTGATTACTGGGCATCAAAATTAGACACCTGGCCAGAATTGGCAGAATATGCATTGCAGGAGCTTGCTTGCCCGGCAGCTAGTGTCCTATCAGAAAGAGTATTCAGTGCTGCAGGTTCAATACTAACAGAAAAAAGGACTCGTCTGGCTACCCAAAATGTAGATGATCTAACCTTCATTAAAATGAACCACAACTGGATTTCGAAATCTTTTGCCCCACCTTGCCCGGCTGACACCTAGCTTTCCTATGAAAAGGTCTTGCCTGTGGACTATTCTGAATGCCTTTTCCAATCTCGTAATTTTCTGCACCTGATTGTCCAGCATACGACATGTTTACACCTCACTAAATGGCCAAACTCCCCACACGGGGCCGTGGTATCGACACTTGGCGACAGCACCCGTGAGAGTGCTGTTTGTCTGAAGAGGTGGGTGTGCCCGCTTTTGGTCGACGGCACTGCCACTGGGTCCCTCCTAGTACAATAAAGTGTCTCTGGCGGTGGTGGTGCGCACCCAACGTCAGACACACCGTTGTAATATGAGGGGCCCTGGGCCTGTACCGCCGGCCACAAGACAGTTCCCCCCCCAGCTCAAACAGTGCTCTACCACTTGCAAAATTATCTCACAGCTCCACCAATGTTTAGTCTATGCGCTGACATCCTTCAATGCCTGCCACTGACAATACCATTGTATTGACATTTTTGTTATGTTAGGCCTTCGAAGCCTGTCTGCGGTCACTCCTTCCACTATGCCTCCACTGACCACACCACTGCTGCCCGTGTACCCATGGAACCAATTTAAAATTGCCTACAGCCATGTGTTATTATTTTAGGCCTTCGATGCCTGTCTGCGGTCACTCTTTACAATATGCCTCCACTGACCACACCACTGCTGCCCGTGTACCCCTGGAACCAATTTAAAATTGCCTACAGCCAGCCCAATTTTTTTATTTTAGGCCTTCGATGCCTGTCTGCGGTCCGTTCTTTCTACTACTACTACACTGACCAGGCCACTGCTGCCCGTGTTCCCCTGGAACCAATTTAAAATTGCCAACAGCAATGTGTTATTATGTTAGGCCTTCGAAGCCTGTCTGCGGTCACTCCTTCCACTAGGCCTCCACTGACCACACCACTGCTGCCCGTGTACCCCTGGAACCAACTTAAAATTGCCTACAGCCAGCCCAATTTTTTTATTTTAGGCCTTCGATGCCTGTCTGCGGTCACTCCTTCCACTATGCCTCCACTGACCACACCACTGCTGCCCGTGTACCCCTGGAACCAATTTAAAATTGCCTACAGCCATGTGTTATTATTTTAGGCCTTCGATGCCTGTCTGCGGTCACTCCTTCCACTAGGCCTCCACTGACCACACCACTGCTGCCCGTGTACCCCTGGAACCAACTTAAAATTGCCTACAGCCAGCCCAATTTTTTTATTTTAGGCCTTCGATGCCTGTCTGCGGTCACTCCTTCCACTAGGCCTCCACTGACCACACCACTGCTGCCCGTGTACCCCTGGAACCAATTTAAAATTGCCTACAGCCATGTGTTATTATTTTAGGCCTTCGATGCCTGTCTGCGGTCACTCCTTCCACTAGGCCTCCACTGACCACACTGTCATGATTCCAATGGCAGGGAATCACAAAAGGACAAGCACCAACGAGCTCTAGGGTGATGGAACCTGAGCTGACCGCGACCCTAAACCTGAACACACAAATAACAATAGCCGGGGAACGTGCCTACGTTGATCCTAGACGTCTCGCACCAGCCGAAGATCTAACTTCCCCTATTAGAAGAAACACAGACCTCTCTTGCCTCCAGAGAAATATCCCACAGAAATAGCAGCCCCCCACACATAATGATGGTGAAATGAGAGGAAGGCACATACACAGTATGAAAACAGATTCAGCAAAATGAGGCCCGCTAAAACTAGATAGCAGAGGATACAAAAGTAAACTGCACGGTCAGCAAAAAACCCTTCAAAAAACCATCCTGTAATTACTTGAACTCATGTTCCAGCTCATGGAACATGAGGAGCAATTACAGCCCACTAGAGCAACCAGCAGCAAAGAAACAATTATATTCAAGCTGGACAAGACAAAAATAAAGCAAAACGTGGAACAAGAAAATCAAAACTTAGCTTGTCCTGAAGATTACTGAAGCCAGAAGCTGAGGTAACAAAACACTCTGATAACCTTGATAGCCGGCGGGGAAATGACAAGAAAGCCCGGTTAAATAGGAAACTCCCAAATCCTAATAGAACAGGTGGACACCAGAGACAGCAGAACACAAATCACCCAGTACCATCAGTAACCACCAGAGGGAGCCCAGAAACAGAACTCACAACAGTACCCCCCCCTTGAGGAGGGGTCACCGAACCCTCACGAGAACCACCAGGGCGACCAGGATGAGCCCTATGAAAAGCGCGGACCAAATCATCAGCATGAACATCAGAGGCAACCACCCAAGAATTATCCTCCTGACCATAACCCTTCCACTTGACCAAATAATGGAGTTTCCGTCTGGAAACACGAGAATCCAAGATCTTCTCCACAACATACTCCAATTCTCCCTCCACCAGCAGCGGAGCAGGAGGCTCAAGCGAAGGAACAACAGGTACCTCATACCTCCGCAACAACGACCGATGGAACACATTATGAATAGCAAACGATGCCGGGAGATCCAAACTAAACGACACAGGGTTAAGAATTTCCAAGATCCTATAAGGACCGATGAACCGAGGCTTGAACTTAGGAGAAGAGACCTTCATAGGAACAAAACGAGAAGACAACCACACCAAGTCCCCAACACGAAGTCGAGGACCCACGCGGCGACTGCGATTAGCAAACTGCTGAGCCTTCTCCTGGGACAACTTCAAATTGTCCACCACATGACTCCAAATCCGATGCAACCCATCCACCACCATGTCCACTCCAGGATAATCAGAAGGCTCCACCTGACCAGAGGAAAAACGAGGATGAAACCCCGAATTACAAAAGAAAGGAGAAACCAAGGTAGCAGAACTAGCCCGATTATTAAGGGCAAACTCGGCCAGCGGCAAAAAGGTAACCCAGTCATCCTGATCAGCAGAAACAAAACACCTCAAATAAGTCTCCAAGGTCTGATTAGTTCGCTCCGTCTGGCCATTCGTCTGAGGATGGAATGCAGACGAAAAGGACAAATCAATGCCCATCTTAGCACAGAACGTCCGCCAAAATCTAGACACAAACTGGGATCCCCTGTCAGAAACGATGTTCTCCGGAATCCCATGCAAACGAACCACGTTCTGGAAAAACAGAGGGACCAATCCAGAGGAGGAAGGCAACTTAGGCAAGGGTACAAGATGAACCATTTTAGAAAAGCGGTCACACACAACCCAGATGACAGACATTTTTTGAGAGACAGGGAGATCCGAAATAAAGTCCATGGAAATGTGCATCCAAGGCCTCTTCGGGATAGGCAAAGGTGACAACAATCCACTGGCTCGAGAACAGCAAGGCTTAGCCCGAGCACAAACCTCACAAGACTGCACAAAAGAACGCACATCCCTCGACAAGGAAGGCCACCAAAAAGACCTGGCCACCAAGTCTCTAGTACCAAATATTCCAGGATGACCTGCCAACGCAGAAGAATGGACCTCGGAGATGACTCTACTGGTCCAACTATCCGGAACAAACAGTCTCTCAGGCGGACAACGATCAGGTTTACCCGCCTGAAACTCCTGCAAAGCACGTCGCAAGTCTGGGAAGACGGCCGACAAAATCACCCCATCCCTAAGGATACCAGTGGGCTCAGAATTTCCAGGGGAGTCAGGCACAAAACTCCTAGAAAGAGCATCCGCCTTCACATTCTTTGAACCTGGCAGGTATGAAACCACAAAATTGAAACGAGAGAAAAACAGTGACCAACGAGCCTGTCTAGGATTCAGACGCCTGGCAGACTCAAGGTAAATCAGATTTTTGTGATCAGTCAAGACCACCACACGATGTCTAGCACCCTCCAGCCAATGACGCCACTCCTCAAATGCCCACTTCATGGCCAAAAGTTCCCGATTACCCACATCATAATTCCGCTCAGCGGGCGAAAATTTTCTAGAAAAGAACGCACATGGCTTCATCACCGAGCAATCGGAGCTTCTCTGTGACAAAACCGCCACCGCTCCAATCTCGGAAGCATCAACCTCAACTTGGAAAGGAAGCGAAACATCAGGCTGACGCAACACAGGAGCAGAAGAAAACCGGCGTTTAAGTTCCCGAAAGGCCTCCACAGCCGCAGGAGACCAATCAGCAACATCAGCACCCTTCTTAGTCAAATCCGTCAAAGGCTTAACAACACTAGAAAAATTAGTTATAAAACGACGATAGAAATTAGCAAAGCCTAAGAACTTCTGCAGACTCTTAAGAGATGCAGGCTGCGTCCAGTCACAAATAGCCCGAACCTTGACGGGATCCATCTCAATAGTAGAAGGGGAAAAAATATACCCCAAGAAAGAAATCTTCTGGACTCCAAAGAGACACTTTGAGCCCTTTACAAACAAGGAATTAGCCCGCAGGACCTGAAACACCTTCCTGACCTGCTGAACATGAGACTCCCAGTCATCAGAAAAAACCAAAATATCATCCAAATACACAATCATAAATTTATCCAGATATTCACGGAAAATATCGTGCATAAAGGACTGGAAGACTGAAGGAGCATTAGAAAGTCCGAAAAGCATTACCAAATACTCAAAATGGCCCTCAGGCGTATTAAATGCGGTTTTCCACTCATCACCTTGCTTTATTCGTATAAGATTATACGCACCCCGAAGATCAATCTTAGTGAACCATTTAGCCCCCTTAATGCGAGCAAACAAATCAGTCAACAAAGGCAAAGGATACTGATATTTTACGGTAATCTTATTCAAAAGACGATAATCTATACAAGGCCTCAAGGACCCATCTTTTTTGGCCACGAAAAAAAAACCTGCTCCCAAAGGGGACGAAGATGGACGGATATGTCCCTTTTCCAAGGACTCCTTAATATAATCCCGCATAGCAGTATGCTCTGGCACTGACAGATTGAACAAACGACCTTTAGGAAATTTACTACCAGGAATTAAATCTATAGCACAATCGCAATCCCTGTGAGGAGGAAGCGAACTGAGCTTAGGCTCCTCAAAAACATCCCGATAATCAGACAATAATACAGGAACCTCAGAAGGAGTAGATGAAGCGATAGAAATCGGAGGTGCATCATCATGAACCCCCTGACATCCCCAGCTTAACACAGACATTGTTTTCCAGTCAAGGACTGGATTATGAGTTTGTAACCATGGCAGACCAAGTACTAGAACATCATGTAAATTATACAATACCGGGAAGCGAATCACCTCCTGATGAACGGGAGTCATACGCATGGTCACTTGTGTCCAGTACTGAGGTTTATTCATAGCTAAAGGTGTAGAGTCAATTCCCTTCAAAGGAATAGGGACTTCCAGAGGCTCAAGACTAAACCCACATCGCTTGGCAAATGACCAATCCATAAGACTCAGGGCAGCGCCTGAATCCACATAGGCATCGACGGAAATGGCTGATAATGAACAAATCAGAGTCACAGACAGAATGAACTTAGACTGTAACGTACTAATGGCAACAGACTTATCAACCTTTTTTGTGCGTTTAGAGCATGCTGATATAACATGAGCTGAATCACCACAATAAAAGCACAACCCATTTTTCCGCCTATAGTTTTGCCGTTCACTTCTAGACTGAACTCTATCACATTGCATTGTCTCAAGTGCCTGTTCAGAAGACACCGCCAAATGGTGCACAGGTTTGCGCTCCCGTAAACGCCGATCAATCTGAATAGCCATAGTCATAGACTCATTCAGACCCGTAGGCGCAGGGAACCCCACCATAACATCTTTAATGGCCTCAGAAAGGCCATCTCTGAATCTTGCAGCCAGGGCGCACTCATTCCACTGAGTAAGCACTGACCATTTCCGAAATTTTTGACAATATATTTCTGCTTCATCTTGCCCCTGAGAGAGAGCTAATAAAGCTTTTTCAGCCTGAATCTCCTGGTTAGGTTCCTCATAGAGCAAACCCAATGCCAGAAAAAACGCATCCACATTAAGCAACGCAGGATCCCTTGGTGCCAATGCAAATGCCCAATTTTGAGGGTCACCCCGCAGGAAAGATATAATAATCTTAACCTGCTGAGCAGGGTCTCCAGAAGAGCGAGATTTCAAAGAAAGGAACAGCTTGCAATTGTTCCTAAAATTCAGAAAACTAGATCTATCTCCAGCAAAGAACTCTGGAATAGGAATTCTAGGTTCAGACATAGGAGCATGTACAACAAAATCTTGTATATTTTGAACCTTAGCAGCAAGATTATTCAAGCTGGAAGCTAAACTCTGGACATCCATGATAAACAGCTAAGGTCAGAGCCATTCAAGGATTAAGAGGAGGAAAAAAAAAAATCAGCCTGGCTGCAATTAATGCTAGGCAGCAACCTCAGAGGAGAGAGAAAAAAAAAAAAAAACTTCCTCAGACTACTTTTCCTCCTACTTCAGCCCAAACATTTTGGCCGGCTATACTGTCATGATTCCAATGGCAGGGAATCACAAAAGGACAAGCACCAACGAGCTCTAGGGTGATGGAACCTGAGCTGACCGCGACCCTAAACCTGAACACACAAATAACAATAGCCGGGGAACGTGCCTACGTTGATCCTAGACGTCTCGCACCAGCCGAAGATCTAACTGCCCCTATTAGAAGAAACACAGACCTCTCTTGCCTCCAGAGAAATACCCCACAGAAATAGCAGCCCCCCACATATAATGACGGTGAAATGAGAGGAAGGCACATACACAGTATGAAAACAGATTCAGCAAAATGAGGCCCGCTAAAACTAGATAGCAGAGGATACAAAAGTAAACTGCGCGGTCAGCAAAAAACCCTTCAAAAAACCATCCTGTAATTACTTGAACTCATGTTCCAACTCATGGAACATGAGGAGCAATTACAGCCCACTAGAGCAACCAGCAGCAAAGAAACAATTATATGCAAGCTGGACAAGACAAAAATAAAGCAAAACGTGGAACAAGAAAATCAAAACTTAGCTTGTCCTGAAGATTACTGAAGCCAGAAGCTGAGGTAACAAAAAACTCTGATAACCTTGATAGCCGGCGGGGAAATGACAAGAAAGCCCGGTTAAATAGGAAACTCCCAAATCCTAATAGAACAGGTGGACACCAGAGACAGCAGAACACAAATCACCCAGTACCATCAGTAACCACCAGAGGGAGCCCAAAAACAGAACTCACAACACCACACCACTGCTGCCCGTGTACCCCTGGAACCAATTTAAAATTGCCTACAGCCAGCCCAATTTTTTTATTTTAGGCCTTCGATGCCTGTCTGCGGTCACTCCTTCCACTAGGCCTCCACTGACCACACCACTGCTGCCCGTGTACCCCTGGAACCAATTTTACAGTGTCTACAGCCTAATTTTGTTATGTTAGGCCTACTACGCCTGTCTGCGGTCCCTCCTTCCAATACTCGTCCACTGACCACACCACTGCTGCCCGTGGACCCCTGGAACCTATTTTTAATTGCATAGAGCATCCTTTTTTTAATAGTAGGCGTACAAAGTCTGTCTGCGGTCCACTATTGAAATTGTCCTCCACTGCCCAGAGCACTGCTGCTTGTGTACCCCTGTAACTTTTTTAAGCTGCAGTGAGCCACATTTTTGGGTTAAGTCCTACTACCTGTGTCTGTCTGCGCCACTCAATTCAGCTGTGTTCCTTTGAAAAAAGCTGAGCGTCAATAGTCTTGTTTTCAGCCTCTAGGAATATTAAAACTGCATTGGGGGTACAACTTTGGTAGGGCCCACTAACGGTGTCTGCCTACCCAAGGTGTGCCCCAGGTTTCCTCGCCATTGCTTCGATCTTAATGCTCTCGTTTAGTAGTTGTTGGAAACTACACTGCATTAGGCCTACAAATTGGGTATGGGGTGTAGAGAGATGGTGTGTTCCACTCCAAGGTGTTCTCCAGGTTGCCTTTCCTGAGCTTCGATCTTCCGGCTCTCGTTTAGTAGTTGTTGGAAACTACGCTGCATTAGGCCTACAAATTGGGTATGGGGTGTAGAGAGATGGTGTGTTCCACTCCAAGGTGTTCCCCAGGTTTCGTCCACATTGCTTCGGTCTTCCGACTCTCGTTTAGTAGTTGTAGAAAACTACACTGCATTAGGCCTACAAATTGGGTATGGGGTGTAGAGAGATGGTGTGTTCCACTCCAAGGTGTTCTCCAGGTTGCCTTTCCTGAGCTTCGATCTTCATGCTCTCGTTTAGTAGTTGTTGGAAACTACGCTGCATTAGGCCTACAAATTGGGTATGGGGTGTAGAGAGATGGTGTGTTCCACTCCAAGGTGTTCCCCAGGTTTCCTCGCCAATGCTTCGATCTTCATGCTCTCATTTAGTAGTTGTTGGAAACTACGCTGCATTAGACCTACAAATTGGGTATGGGGTGTAGAGAGATGGTGTGTTCCACTCCAAGGTGTTCTCCAGGTTGCCTTTCCTGAGCTTCGATCTTCCGGCTCTCGTTTAGTAGTTGTTGGAAACTACGCTGCATTAGGCCTACAAATTGGGTATGGGGTGTAGAGAGATGGTGTGTTCCACTCCAAGGTGTTCCCCAGGTTTCGTCCACATTGCTTCGGTCTTCCGACTCTCGTTTAGTAGTTGTAGAAAACTACACTGCATTAGGCCTACAAATTGGGTATGGGGTGTAGAGAGATGGTGTGTTCCACTCCAAGGTGTTCTCCAGGTTGCCTTTCCTGAGCTTCGATCTTCATGCTCTCGTTTAGTAGTTGTTGGAAACTACGCTGCATTAGGCCTACAAATTGGGTATGGGGTGTAGAGAGATGGTGTGTTCCACTCCAAGGTGTTCCCCAGGTTTCCTCGCCAATGCTTCGATCTTCATGCTCTCATTTAGTAGTTGTTGGAAACTACGCTGCATTAGACCTACAAATTTGGTATGGGGTGTAGAGAGATGGTGTGTTCCACTCCAAGGTGTTCTCCAGGTTGCCTTTCCTGAGCTTCGATCTTCCGGCTCTCGTTTAGTAGTTGTTGGAAACTACGCTGCATTAGGCCTACAAATTGGGTATGGGGTGTAGAGAGATGGTGTGTTCCACTCCAAGGTGTTCCCCAGGTTTCGTCCACATTGCTTCGGTCTTCCGACTCTCGTTTAGTAGTTGTAGAAAACTACACTGCATTAGGCCTACAAATTGGGTATGGGGTGTAGAGAGATGGTGTGTTCCACTCCAAGGTGTTCCCCAGGTTTCGTCCACATTGCTTCGGTCTTCCGGCTCTCGTTTAGTAGTTCTTGGAAACTACACTGCATTAGGCCTACAAATTGGGTATGGGGTGTAGAGAGATGGTGTGTTCCACTCCAAGGTGTTCTCCAGGTTGCCTTTCCTGAGCTTCGATCTTCCGACCCTCGTTTAGTAGTTGTTGGAAACTACACTG
Organism: Ranitomeya imitator; assembly: GCF_032444005.1. Lineage (NCBI taxonomy): Eukaryota > Metazoa > Chordata > Amphibia > Anura > Dendrobatidae > Ranitomeya > Ranitomeya imitator. The sequence goes on from NC_091282.1 coordinate 1,022,779,920, forward strand.
CATTAGGCCTACAAATTGGGTATGGGGTGTAGAGAGATGGTGTGTTCCACTCCAAGGTGTTCCCCAGGTTTCCTCGCCAATGCTTCGATCTTCATGCTCTCGTTTAGTAGTTGTTGGAAACTACACTGCATTAGGCCTACAAATTGGGTATGGGGTGTAGAGAGATGGTGTGTTCCACTCCAAGGTGTTCTCCAGGTTGCCTTTCCTGAGCTTCGATCTTCCGGCTCTCGTTTAGTAGTTCTTGGAAACTACACTGCATTAGGCCTACAAATTGGGTATGGGGTGTAGAGAGATGGTGTGTTCCACTCCAAGGTGTTCTCCAGGTTACCTTTCCTGAGCTCCGATATTCCAGCTCTCGTTTAGTAGTTCTTGGAAACTACACTGCATTAGGCCTACAAATTGGGTATGGGGTGTAGAGAGATGGTGTGTTCCACTCCAAGGTGTTCTCCAGGTTGCCTTTCCTGAGCTTCGATCTTCCGGCTCTCGTTTAGTAGTTGTTGGAAACTACGCTGCATTAGGCCTACAAATTGGGTATGGGGTGTAGAGAGATGGTGTGTTCCACTTCAAGGTGTTCCCCAGGTTTCGTCCACATTGCTTCGGTCTTCCGACTCTCGTTTAGTAGTTGTAGAAAACTACACTGCATTAGGCCTACAAATTGGGTATGGGGTGTAGAGAGATGGTGTGTTCCACTCCAAGGTGTTCTCCAGGTTGCCTTTCCTGAGCTTCGATCTTCCGGCTCTCGTTTAGTAGTTCTTGGAAACTACGCTGCATTAGGCCTACAAATTGGGTATGGGGTGTAGAGAGATGGTGTGTTCCACTCCAAGGTGTTCCCCAGGTTTCCTCGCCAATGCTTTGATCTTCATGCTCTCGTTTAGTAGTTGTTGGAAACTACGCTGCATTAGACCTACAAATTGGGTATGGGGTGTAGAGAGATGGTGTGTTCCACTCCAAGGTGTTCTCCAGGTTGCCTTTCCTGAGCTTCGATCTTCCGGCTCTCGTTTAGTAGTTGTTGGAAACTATGCTGCATTAGGCCTACAAATTGGGTATGGGGTGTAGAGAGATGGTGTGTTCCACTCCAAGGTGTTCCCCAGGTTTCGTCCACATTGCTTCGGTCTTCCGACTCTCGTTTAGTAGTTGTAGAAAACTACACTGCATTAGGCCTACAAATTGTGTATGGGGTGTAGAGAGATGGTGTGTTCCACTCCAAGGTGTTCCCCAGGTTTCCTCGCAAATGCTTCGATATTCATGCTCTCGTTTAGTAGTTGTTGGAAACTACACTGCATTAGGACTACAAATTGGGTATGGGGTGTAGAGAGATGGTGTGTTCCACTCCAAGGTGTTCTCCAGGTTGCCTTTCCTGAGCTTCGATCTTCCGGCTCTCGTTTAGTAGTTCTTGGAAACTACACTGCATTAGGCCTACAAATTGGGTATGGGGTGTAGAGAGATGGTGTGTTCCACTCCAAGGTGTTCTCCAGGTTACCTTTCCTGAGCTCCGATCTTCCGGCTCTTGTTTAGTAGTTCTTGGAAACTACACTGCATTAGGCCTACAAATTGGGTATGGGGTGTAGAGAGATGGTGTGTTCCACTCCAAGGTGTTCTACAGGTTGCCTTTCCTGAGCTTCGATCTTCCGGCTCTCGTTTAGTAGTTGTTGGAAACTACGCTGCATTAGACCTACAAATTGGGTATGGGGTGTAGAGAGATGGTGTGTTCCACTCCAAGGTGTTCTCCAGGTTGCCTTTCCTGAGCTTCGATCTTCCGGCTCTCGTTTAGTAGTTCTTGGAAACTACACTGCATTAGGCCTACAAATTGGGTATGGGGTGTAGAGAGATGGTGTGTTCCACTCCAAGGTGTTCTCCAGGTTACCTTTCCTGAGCTCCGATCTTCCGGCTCTCGTTTAGTAGTTGTAGAAAACTACACTGCATTAGGCCTACAAATTGGGTATGGGGTGTAGAGAGATGGTGTGTTCCACTCCAAGGTGTTCCCCAGGTTTCCTCGCCAATGCTTCGATCTTCATGCTCTCGTTTAGTAGTTGTTGGAAACTACACTGCATTAGGCCTACAAATTGGGTATGGGGTGTAGAGAGATGGTGTGTTCCACTCCAAGGTGTTCTCCAGGTTGCCTTTCCTGAGCTTCGATCTTCCGGCTCTCGTTTAGTAGTTCTTGGAAACTACACTGCATTAGGCCTACAAATTGGGTATGGGGTGTAGAGAGATGGTGTGTTCCACTCCAAGGTGTTCTCCAGGTTACCTTTCCTGAGCTCCGATCTTCCGCTCTCGTTTAGTAGTTCTTGGAAACTACACTGCATTAGGCCAACAAATTGGGTATGGGGTGTAGAGAGATGGTGTGTTCCACTCCAAGGTGTTCTACAGGTTGCCTTTCCTGAGCTTCGATCTTCCGGCTCTCGTTTAGTAGTTGTTGGAAACTACGCTGCATTAGACCTACAAATTGGGTATGGGGTGTAGAGAGATGGTGTGTTCCACTCCAAGGTGTTCTCCAGGTTGCCTTTCCTGAGCTTCGATCTTCCGGCTCTCGTTTAGTAGTTCTTGGAAACTACACTGCATTAGGCCTACAAATTGGGTATGGGGTGTAGAGAGATGGTGTGTTCCACTCCAAGGTGTTCCCCAGGTTTCGTCCACATTGCTTCTGTCTTCCGGCTCTCGTTTAGTAGTTCTTGGAAACTACACTGCATTAGGCCTACAAATTGGGTATGGGGTGTAGAGAGATGGTGTGTTCCACTCCAAGGTGCTCTCCAGGTTGCCTTTCCTGAGCTTCGATCTTCCGGCTCTCGTTTAGTAGTTGTTGGAAACTACACTGCATTAGGCCTACAAATTGGGTATGGGGTGTAGAGAGATGGTGTGTTCCACTCCAAGGTGTTCCCCAGGTTTCCTCGCCAATGCTTCGATCTTCAAGCTCTCGTTTAGTAGTTGTTGGAAACTACACTGCATTAGGCCTACAAATTGGGTATGGGGTGTAGAGAGATGGTGTGTTCCACTCCAAGGTGTTCTCCAGGTTGCCTTTTCTGAGCTTCGATCTTCCGGCTCTCGTTTAGTCATTCTTGGAAACTACACTGCATTAGGCCTACAAATTGGGTATGGGGTGTAGAGAGATGGTGTGCTCCACTCCAAGATGTTCTCCAGGTTACCTTTCCTGAGCTCCGATCTTCCGGCTCTCGTTTAGTCATTCTTGGAAACTACACTGCATTAGGCCTACAAATTGGGTATGGGGTGTAGAGAGATGGTGTGTTCCACTCCAAGGTGTTCCCCAGGTTTCCTCGCCAATGCTTCGATCTTCATGCTCTCGTTTAGTAGTTGTTGGAAACTACAGTGCATTAGGCCTACAAATTGGGTATGGGGTGTAGAGAGATGGTGTGTTCCACTCCAAGGTGTTCCCCAGGTTTCCTCGCCAATGCTTCGATCTTCATGCTCTCGTTTAGTAGTTGTTGGAAACTACACTGCATTAGGCCTACAAATTGGGTATGGGGTGTAGAGAGATGGTGTGTTCCACTCCAAGGTGTTCTCCAGGTTGCCTTTCCTGAGCTTCGATCTTCCGGCTCTCGTTTAGTCATTCTTGGAAACTACACTGCATTAGGCCTACAAATTGGGTATGGGGTGTAGAGAGATGGTGTGTTCCACTCCAAGGTGTTCCCCAGGTTTCCTCGCCAATGCTTCGATCTTCATGCTCTCGTTTAGTAGTTGTTGGAAACTACACTGCATTAGGCCTACAAATTGGGTATGGGGTGTAGAGAGATGGTGTGTTCCACTCCAAGGTGTTCTCCAGGTTGCCTTTCCTGAGCTTCGATCTTCCGACCCTCGTTTAGTAGTTGTTGGAAACTACACTGCATTAGGCCTACAAATTGGGTATGGGGTGTAGAGAGATGGTGTGTTCCACTCCAAGGTGTTCCCCAGGTTTCCTCGCCAATGCTTCGATCTTCATGCTCTCGTTTAGTAGTTGTTGGAAACTACACTGCATTAGGCCTACAAATTGGGTATGGGGTGTAGAGAGATGGTGTGTTCCACTCCAAGGTGTTCTCCAGGTTGCCTTTCCTGAGCTTCGATCTTCCGGCTCTCGTTTAGTAGTTCTTGGAAACTACACTGCATTAGGCCTACAAATTGGGTATGGGGTGTAGAGAGATGGTGTGTTCCACTCCAAGGTGTTCTCCAGGTTACCTTTCCTGAGCTCCGATATTCCAGCTCTCGTTTAGTAGTTCTTGGAAACTACACTGCATTAGGCCTACAAATTGGGTATGGGGTGTAGAGAGATGGTGTGTTCCACTCCAAGGTGTTCTCCAGGTTGCCTTTCCTGAGCTTCGATCTTCCGGCTCTCGTTTAGTAGTTGTTGGAAACTACGCTGCATTAGGCCTACAAATTGGGTATGGGGTGTAGAGAGATGGTGTGTTCCACTTCAAGGTGTTCCCCAGGTTTCGTCCACATTGCTTCGGTCTTCCGACTCTCGTTTAGTAGTTGTAGAAAACTACACTGCATTAGGCCTACAAATTGGGTATGGGGTGTAGAGAGATGGTGTGTTCCACTCCAAGGTGTTCTCCAGGTTGCCTTTCCTGAGCTTCGATCTTCCGGCTCTCGTTTAGTAGTTCTTGGAAACTACGCTGCATTAGGCCTACAAATTGGGTATGGGGTGTAGAGAGATGGTGTGTTCCACTCCAAGGTGTTCCCCAGGTTTCCTCGCCAATGCTTTGATCTTCATGCTCTCGTTTAGTAGTTGTTGGAAACTACGCTGCATTAGACCTACAAATTGGGTATGGGGTGTAGAGAGATGGTGTGTTCCACTCCAAGGTGTTCTCCAGGTTGCCTTTCCTGAGCTTCGATCTTCCGGCTCTCGTTTAGTAGTTGTTGGAAACTATGCTGCATTAGGCCTACAAATTGGGTATGGGGTGTAGAGAGATGGTGTGTTCCACTCCAAGGTGTTCCCCAGGTTTCGTCCACATTGCTTCGGTCTTCCGACTCTCGTTTAGTAGTTGTAGAAAACTACACTGCATTAGGCCTACAAATTGTGTATGGGGTGTAGAGAGATGGTGTGTTCCACTCCAAGGTGTTCCCCAGGTTTCCTCGCAAATGCTTCGATATTCATGCTCTCGTTTAGTAGTTGTTGGAAACTACACTGCATTAGGACTACAAATTGGGTATGGGGTGTAGAGAGATGGTGTGTTCCACTCCAAGGTGTTCTCCAGGTTGCCTTTCCTGAGCTTCGATCTTCCGGCTCTCGTTTAGTAGTTCTTGGAAACTACACTGCATTAGGCCTACAAATTGGGTATGGGGTGTAGAGAGATGGTGTGTTCCACTCCAAGGTGTTCTCCAGGTTACCTTTCCTGAGCTCCGATCTTCCGGCTCTTGTTTAGTAGTTCTTGGAAACTACACTGCATTAGGCCTACAAATTGGGTATGGGGTGTAGAGAGATGGTGTGTTCCACTCCAAGGTGTTCTACAGGTTGCCTTTCCTGAGCTTCGATCTTCCGGCTCTCGTTTAGTAGTTGTTGGAAACTACGCTGCATTAGACCTACAAATTGGGTATGGGGTGTAGAGAGATGGTGTGTTCCACTCCAAGGTGTTCTCCAGGTTGCCTTTCCTGAGCTTCGATCTTCCGGCTCTCGTTTAGTAGTTCTTGGAAACTACACTGCATTAGGCCTACAAATTGGGTATGGGGTGTAGAGAGATGGTGTGTTCCACTCCAAGGTGTTCTCCAGGTTACCTTTCCTGAGCTCCGATCTTCCGGCTCTCGTTTAGTAGTTGTAGAAAACTACACTGCATTAGGCCTACAAATTGGGTATGGGGTGTAGAGAGATGGTGTGTTCCACTCCAAGGTGTTCCCCAGGTTTCCTCGCCAATGCTTCGATCTTCATGCTCTCGTTTAGTAGTTGTTGGAAACTACACTGCATTAGGCCTACAAATTGGGTATGGGGTGTAGAGAGATGGTGTGTTCCACTCCAAGGTGTTCTCCAGGTTGCCTTTCCTGAGCTTCGATCTTCCGGCTCTCGTTTAGTAGTTCTTGGAAACTACACTGCATTAGGCCTACAAATTGGGTATGGGGTGTAGAGAGATGGTGTGTTCCACTCCAAGGTGTTCTCCAGGTTACCTTTCCTGAGCTCCGATCTTCCGCTCTCGTTTAGTAGTTCTTGGAAACTACACTGCATTAGGCCAACAAATTGGGTATGGGGTGTAGAGAGATGGTGTGTTCCACTCCAAGGTGTTCTACAGGTTGCCTTTCCTGAGCTTCGATCTTCCGGCTCTCGTTTAGTAGTTGTTGGAAACTACGCTGCATTAGACCTACAAATTGGGTATGGGGTGTAGAGAGATGGTGTGTTCCACTCCAAGGTGTTCTCCAGGTTGCCTTTCCTGAGCTTCGATCTTCCGGCTCTCGTTTAGTAGTTCTTGGAAACTACACTGCATTAGGCCTACAAATTGGGTATGGGGTGTAGAGAGATGGTGTGTTCCACTCCAAGGTGTTCCCCAGGTTTCGTCCACATTGCTTCTGTCTTCCGGCTCTCGTTTAGTAGTTCTTGGAAACTACACTGCATTAGGCCTACAAATTGGGTATGGGGTGTAGAGAGATGGTGTGTTCCACTCCAAGGTGTTCTCCAGGTTGCCTTTCCTGAGCTTCGATCTTCCGGCTCTCGTTTAGTAGTTGTTGGAAACTACACTGCATTAGGCCTACAAATTGGGTATGGGGTGTAGAGAGATGGTGTGTTCCACTCCAAGGTGTTCCCCAGGTTTCCTCGCCAATGCTTCGATCTTCAAGCTCTCGTTTAGTAGTTGTTGGAAACTACACTGCATTAGGCCTACAAATTGGGTATGGGGTGTAGAGAGATGGTGTGTTCCACTCCAAGGTGTTCTCCAGGTTGCCTTTTCTGAGCTTCGATCTTCCGGCTCTCGTTTAGTCATTCTTGGAAACTACACTGCATTAGGCCTACAAATTGGGTATGGGGTGTAGAGAGATGGTGTGCTCCACTCCAAGATGTTCTCCAGGTTACCTTTCCTGAGCTCCGATCTTCCGGCTCTCGTTTAGTCATTCTTGGAAACTACACTGCATTAGGCCTACAAATTGGGTATGGGGTGTAGAGAGATGGTGTGTTCCACTCCAAGGTGTTCCCCAGGTTTCCTCGCCAATGCTTCGATCTTCATGCTCTCGTTTAGTAGTTGTTGGAAACTACACTGCATTAGGCCTACAAATTGGGTATGGGGTGTAGAGAGATGGTGTGTTCCACTCCAAGGTGTTCCCCAGGTTTCCTCGCCAATGCTTCGATCTTCATGCTCTCGTTTAGTAGTTGTTGGAAACTACACTGCATTAGGCCTACAAATTGGGTATGGGGTGTAGAGAGATGGTGTGTTCCACTCCAAGGTGTTCTCCAGGTTGCCTTTCCTGAGCTTCGATCTTCCGGCTCTCGTTTAGTCATTCTTGGAAACTACACTGCATTAGGCCTACAAATTGGGTATGGGGTGTAGAGAGATGGTGTGTTCCACTCCAAGGTGTTCCCCAGGTTTCCTCGCCAATGCTTCGATCTTCATGCTCTCGTTTAGTAGTTGTTGGAAACTACACTGCATTAGGCCTACAAATTGGGTATGGGGTGTAGAGAGATGGTGTGTTCCACTCCAAGGTGTTCTCCAGGTTGCCTTTCCTGAGCTTCGATCTTCCGGCTCTCGTTTAGTAGTTGTTGGAAACTACGCTGCATTAGGCCTACAAATTGGGTATGGGGTGTAGAGAGATGGTGTGTTCCACTCCAAGGTGTTCCCCAGGTTTCCTCGCCAATGCTTCGATCTTCATGCTCTCGTTTAGTAGTTGTTGGAAACTACACTGCATTAGGCCTACAAATTGGGTATGGGGTGTAGAGAGATGGTGTGTTCCACTCCAAGGTGTTCTCCAGGTTGCCTTTCCTGAGCTTCGATCTTCCGGCTCTCGTTTAGTAGTTGTTGGAAACTACGCTGCATTAGGCCTACAAATTGGGTATGGGGTGTAGAGAGATGGTGTGTTACACTCCAAGGTGTTCTCCAGGTTGCCTTTCCTGAACTTCTATCTTCAGGCTCTCATTAAATTGTGGTTAAACGGAACAACTGCATTTGGCGTACTAGTTGGTTTGGGGCCTACTATCGGTGTCTGCCACTCCTTGCTGTTCTCCTGGTTTTCTGTCCTGAAATTCCATTTTCAGGCTCTCGTTAAGTAGTTGTTAATGTTAGACTGCATTTGGCCTACTAGTTGGGTTGGGGCCTACTATCGGTGTCTGCCACTCCTTGCTGTTCTCCTCCACTGAACAAAGCTGTGCCGCCTGTATACTACGGTTGCCAATTTTGAACTGCATTTCGACTACTTACTGATTTGGGCCTACTCTCTGTGTCAGCCTCTCATTCCAGTTGTCCTCCACTGCAATGCCCCCTGGTTAGTCCTGTGTTACCAATTTTGAACTGCATTTAGCCAACTTTATTCTTTGGGCCTATATCTGTGTTTCCTCCTCATCCTGCCCATTGCCCAGCCAGTGATAGATGAGTCTGCTGGTACATTGACCCATAACGCAAAATTCCCCGTGCACGCTACACAGCAAGATTGTGACCCTGCTGAAAGTCAGGTTCCTCTTCCCGCATACCATACCACCTTACACGGGGACAAAGAGGAAGGTGCAGATGAAAGTGCAGGTTCCTTCATCAGGTGGGGGGAGGAATACTAGTTGGCGACGTCACTGGCACAGGGCCTCTCATAGTACGCAAAAGTGTTGCTGCCGATGGGAGGCGCCCCCGCCGTGCAAACACACCGCTGTACTTTGAGGGGCCCTGTGCCTGTGCCAATGCCAACGAGTGGGCCCCCCCTGCTTGCTCAGGATCACAGCACTTGCAAAGTTGAAATACTTACCTCTCCCTGGTCCACTGCCGTGACGTGGTCCAGATTTACTGGGCCCACTAATTACTTGAACCAGCCCTACCCCCCACAACTTTAGCCAAATGACCCCCAATTTCAAATGCCTTCCAATTATTATAAGGTAAATTACGATTGACAAGCTTCTTTAACAAGAATGGATGTTTTTGCCATTAAAATGGGCAGTGTAGGTGTTTTCCTGGCCTCCACTCACTGCCGACTATGCTCCCCCATTGACTTGCATTGGGTTTCGTGTTTCGGGCGATACCCGACTTTTCGCGATAATCGGCCGATTCCACTCGACTCGACTTCTAAGATAGTCGGGTTTCGCGAAACACGGCTCGACTCTAAAAAGGTCAAGGTCGCTCAACCCTAGTCTTAAGGCACATCAGTGGTAAAGAGCTGAGTTGCAGCAGAACTGAAAGGTTGTACCAGAGCTCAGTATGTCAAGCGTCATTGATAGCAAAAACAGTAAACTTGCTGAAGATGAATTAGGCTACTTTAACACATCAGGTTTTTTGCATCAGGCACAATCCAACGAATGTTGGAAAAAAAGGATCTGGCGCAGATTGTGAAAAACTGATGTGACGGATCTGTTTTTTCAACGGATCCGACTAGCATATCCAGATAATTGGCTAAAAAAAAATTTGGAGCATGCTCAGTTTAAAACAATGGAATCCGTCATTTTCCAGATCCGGCACCTTCCGGCTCCCATAGGCTTCCATTCTAGCAAACAGCTGGAAGCGCCGGATCCGGAGCTCCCAGCTTTTTCGCCGGAGACAAAAAACATTACATTTTTTCCAGAAACAGCATGTTAGGTGTCAAGCTCCCGCCGGTGCACCGGGGGAATCTCAAACTATGTCTGCTGTGGTCTCCCTTTCTCCTCCAGCTGCAGTGGAACCTGCTTAGCAGAGACATCGGTCCCAGCATCTGGCTCAGCCTGATACTGTGCGAATGGTTACTGCTGCCTTTCCAGGCTCTGCCTTTGTAGCCAGCACTGGTCAGCGGCGAGCAGGCTTTTCTGGGACTAAGTCCTGCTTTTCACACACTGAGCATGCCCACAGGAGGACCTCTCATTGGAGGTTGGGGGTCAAACGCTCAGGCCCTGTAGAAGCTCCTATTGGTCCACCAGGAAGGTCCTGAAGAGCTGCAACTATAAAAGGTTCGCATGGCCACACGGCCATGCCTAGTGTCAAATGTGTTTGGCTTATGCCAGTGGATACTATGCCTCTCTTTACATATGTGGTGTGAGGCTGTAGCTTTGGGTCTGTACACTCAGGCAGGCAGCTAGCGTCAGTGGGGACAATTAGCCTTGGCTTAGCATCTGGTTCCTTCATGTGTGCGGTTAGCACAGAACAGTTCCAAAGCAAGCACAACCCTAGTTAGGGTAATAGTTTTGTGTACAGCACGACTCTGTGAGGCAACAGAGATCACTTCCAGTTCACATGGGGTGAAGCTTAACTCCACGTGTGAGCTCAGAGTTTATCTGCCGTTACTTTGCAGCAGATATCTCTGCATGATGGACCCTGGGCTGCGAACGCACCTTGCAGCTACCTATCTATACTCGGTGCGTTCTGCTAGCCCTAACATGGCAGATTTGCCGGATCCGGCAAAAACTAGATGAAAATCAATATGGCACTAATACAAGTCTATGGGAAAAAAAAAACGGACCTAACGGCAACATTCGCCGGATCCGTTTTTTTGAAATTTAGCCGGATTGAGCCTGACAGCGAAAACCTGATGTCTGAAAGTAGCCTTATTCAAACTTTTTTCAAAATATTTTTAATACATTACAAAAACAAATATTCTGCACAACACATTTACAGAACACAGGACACAGTAATCTTTTCAGTTTTCAGGATTTATGGCTATGTGAGGGCTTAATTTTTGTACCATGAGATTAAGTCTAAACTGATAACATATTTGGGGTAAATATGATGATACAATTTTTTGATCACCTCTTATTGCATTTTATTTCAATGTTGCAGCAGCTGAAAAAATGTAATTCTGGCATTTTTTGTTCTTTTCATTACACCATTTACCGATTGATTAGTTTATTTTATATTTTGATAGAATGGATTTTTAGAAAGACAGCGACACCAAATGTGCGTGGTTTCTTTTATTCTTTTATTTTTAATGGGGCAAAAATTAATAATTAGATTTTTTTCATATTTAAAAAATAAAATGTTTCCACTTTTTGCTAGATTTAGTCTCCTTAGGTGACTTGTAGCTGCTTGTACTATTCATAATAGTGCATTAGCACTGCTTATGTATAAAGAAACTCATGATCTCCTATAAATTCCAGCCACGTGCTAGTTTTCACAGGAGGATTGTCAGGACAATCAGGAACAGGGGTGTTTAGCGGACCCCCCAGATGTCATAACAACCCATCAACGCCACGTGATCACCTCATGGGAGTGCCGATGGGAGCATGGATCAATGCCCTTAACGGCACATGTTAAATCCAGCTGTCTCGGATTGACAGCGGGATTTAACAGGTTAAGAGCCACAGCGGAGCTCCACTTGATCTGCGGCTGTTAGGCTACTTTCACACTAGCGTTGTTTGGCGTACGTTGCAATGCGTCGTTTTGGAGAAAAAACGCATCTTGCAAATGTGCCCGCAGGATGCGTTTTTTCTCCATAGACTTCCATTAGCGATGCATTGCGACGTATGGCCACGCTTTGCATCCTTCGTGCGACGGATGCGTCGTGTTTTGGCAGACCCTCGGCACAAAAAAGTTACATGTAACTTTTTTTGTGGGTCGAGTCCGCCATTTTCGACCATGCATGCGCAGCTGAAACTCTGCCCCCTCCTACCCAGACATTACAATGGGGCAGTGGATGCATTGAAAAACTGCATCTGCTGCCCCCGTTGTTCATTCCTTTCACAACGTGCGTCGTTGCGTCGGGCCAACGCATGAGTGAAAGTAGCCTTAGAGGCACAAGATGATTGATTAAATCAACTGTGTTGTGCAGGGAAGGATGTGGGTTTAGAACCTATCAAAGGCAGGGACACAACATATGATGTAAGTTTACATCATATGTCATAAAGGGGTTAAAAATACATGGTATGGTTCAGAATATAATATACACTGAGTTCTGCCAGCACAACCTCATATAGTTTATGGTGACTTCCACTGACTGTAAAATAGTAGAGCTGAGTGGATCACTTTGCTCAAACCTAATCCATGGTCCATGGTCCAGATCAGTGCTCTCTGGACATGGACAGGATTTGCAAAAACTTCCTGAGCTTCCAGGTTAGCCAATGTAGTATTTGATTAGCCAACCTGGCATGATGTGATCTGTGTGGAACATGGCACACAATTGACATTTTTAATCATAAGCCAAGTCAGCCAGAGACTTTGGCATGGATCGTGGATTGTGATTGGACAAAGTATTCCACTCCTCTGTATAAAATAGAACTTTATATCAAACAGAACATTAAATTATATATAAGTAAAAAGAATACCTTTTTTAATAAAAAGAAAATGATGTGAAATGCAATTCATTTTTGCTCTGTCTTACACCTTTTAATCTGTCAAGGACTTAATTTAAATTTCTACATTTCTCTCTTTAACTGTATACAGAAATAATAGTATATAATGCTTCGAAATATGACAATCCTTTTATTATAAATACATATCATTAGAAAATCAATCAAACACTATTAAAAATGGTCTTTCCCCCCGTATACAATATGTTGTTATTTGTGTTAGGGCACACGAAATGCACATGTTCTTGCATTAGTTGTCTGCCGCCAAATTGTATCTTGGAGGTTTACGGCCGGAGAAATCAAAGGACATGGACAATGAGTCATGTCTCAAATGAATTTTGATTTATTGATTTATTGTTTGACATGTACAGTATTTTATAGAGCAAAATAAGGGGTTTTCTCACACATTACCTCACTGACTTATCTCTTAATTATTGCTAGTCATTGCTGATGTCTGTTGCCCACATGTCTTTATCTATATTACGCTAATGGTTTTAATCAATTAGGTCAAGATGGCATCTTGTCTTGCACAATGTTAGGGCTGGCGGAATGCACCAAATAATAATAAGGAAGATATAAGGTGCGTTCGCAGCCCAGGGTCCACCGTGCAGAGATGATACCTGCTGCTCGGTAATGACGGACAGAATATGTCGGCATAATGTGAACTCACACGGGTTAGCTCCCCCCAATATGAAAGGAGGTGAACCCTGTTTTGTCACAGGCTCACAATACTGCAGAGTAAACACTAGTATTAAGTCACAGGACCTGGAAAGGGCACTAGTTGAGCATGGCGCCGCACTGGCGGTCACTGCTAATAGACGCAGTATGCTCATGCTTAATGCTGGGTGACACAGTCTGGTGCTAGATAGCTCAATCACCCAAGAACATGTAACAATGCTAGGGATGGTATGATTAGGAGCTTTCACCAGATTCAATCACACCATTCAAGCCTTTATAGATGCAGCCTTCCAGGACCTTCCTAGAGGTCCAATCGAGGCGCTACAGGACCTGAACATGTGACCTCCGACCTCAAATGAGTGGTTGTCCCACGGGCCTGCTCAGTAGACAATAAGCAGGACTTAGTCCCTGGAATGCCTGGTTGCCGCTGATCAACGCTCTTTACAAAGGCTGAGTCTGGGATGGCCGCTCTAACCAGATGCACAGTATCACCTTGTGCCAGATGCTGGGACCGACGTCTCTGCTGAGCAGACTCCACTGTGGCTGAGGGAGAATGGTAAACTGCAGAGGACATGGTTCAAGATTCTCCCTGTGCAGCAGGAGGAACTCAACACCTAACATTACCCCCCTCCCAGGGCCCCCCTCCTTGGGCCTTGCTACGTTCAAAGGCAGCAATGAACTGAGAAGCCTGAATATGTTCAATAGGCTCCCAGGTCCTGTCCTCTGCGCCATGACCCTTCCAATCCACCAGATAATACTTTTTGCCACATACCACCTTACATTCAACGATAGCATTCACCTCATAATCATCCGTGGACGAGCCTGATGTCCCAGCAGATGACTCAGAAAACTTGGACATATGAAAAGGTTTTAGGAGGAACACATGAAATGCGTCGGTGAAACCTAGGCATGGAGGAAGGGCCAACCGATAGACCACAGGGTTGACTGTTCCAAGACCTTGAAAGGGCCAATGTAGCAAGGCACAAACTTAGTGGACTCAACTCGCAGCCTGATGTTATGGGTGGAGAGCCTCATTAAGTCGCCAGGAGCAAAGGTCGGAGAAGGAGGCCGGTTGGCATCGGCGGAGACTGTTATGATCCGGTGACCTTGGAGCCGCATGGAACTTTCTCTGAGTTGGTGGAAACTGTACTGACCGCAAATCCTGAACTTAACACTGCAACTAGAAGTAGCCGTGGGGTGTGCCTAACAAATCCTAGACACCTTGACACAGCCGGAGGACTAAATACCCCTATAGATGGAAATAGGAATTCTACCTTGCCTCAGAGCAAAGGATAGGCAGCCCCCCACAAATATTGACTGTGAGTAGTAGAGGAAAAGACACATGCAGGCAGAAAATAGGATTTAGCAAAAGAGGCCACTCTAGCTAAAATAGGAAAGGATAGGACAGAATACTAAGCGGTCAGTATTAAAACCCTTCCAAAAATATCCACAGCAGAAAATACAAAAAATTCCACCATCTAACTAAAGAGGTGGAGCATATATCTGCAACTCCAGAGAATCCAACAAGACTGAGAAAACACTGACACAATCTAAGCTGGACAAAAGAAAAACAAATGAATAGCACAGAATTATTAAGAACACAGCATGTGTGCCACAGAAGCAGAAACCAGACACTTATCTTTGCTGAATTGGCAGTAAGGAACCAGACAAAGATCCAATACCTCCCAGAACCATGGACAACTGGCAAGGACCAATGAATCCTGCACACCTAAATACCCCAGTGTTATGGACCTGGTGGTTAGGAGCACCCGGAACGACCTGATGGTTAAACTCACACAGTACAAGCTCTGGGAAGTGGGAGCTCTGCTGACCGCAACCCCTAATCCTATCACACAACTAGAAATAGCCGTGGAGTGTACCTAACACGACCTAGACGCCTGTTGTGAATTCTGTGGCTGAATTCACTCCTGTGGTCACAAGTGGTACTGCAGCTTCTGAGCTTCCTCCCTCAGGTGTTCTGGTGAGCTCGTTAACTGCTTCATTACTTAACTCCGCCTGATGCTGCTATCCTTGCTCCTTGTCAATGTTTCAGTGTTGGATCTGAGCTTCTCCTGATTGTTCCTGTGACCTGCTGCTCTGTATAGCTAAGTGTTTTTTGCTTTTTTGTTGCTTTTTTCTGTCCAGCTTGTCTTTTGTTTTGCTGGAAGCTCTGAGACGCAAAGGGTGTACCGCCGTGCCGTTAGTTCGGCACGGTGGGTTTTTTTTTGCCCCCTTTGCGTGGTTTTGCTTTAGGGTTTTTTGTAGACTGCAAAGTTCGCTTTACTGTCCTCGCTCTGTCCTAGAATATCGGGCCCCACTTTGCTGAATCTATTTCATCCCTACGTTTTGTCTTTTCATCTTACTCACAGTCATTATATGTGGGGGGCTGCCTTTTCCTTTGGGGAATTTCTCTGGGGCAAGTCAGGCCTATTTTTCTATCTTCAGGCTAGCTAGTTTCTTAGGCTGTGCCGAGTTGCCTAGGTAGTTGTTAGGCGCAATCCACAGCCGCTTTTAGTTGTGTTTAGGATAGGATCAGGTGTGCAGTCTACAGAGTTTCCACGTCTCAGAGCTCGTTCTTGTATTTTTGGGTATTTGTCAGATCACTGTGTGCGCTCTGATCGCTAAGCACACTGTGTTTCTGGATTGCCTTCATAACACCTGTCATTAGCAAACATAACAGTACAAGGAGCCTAACTAATGATTCTCAATAGAGGGAAAGAAAAAGTTCTGACATCATTTTTTTTTTTTTCTGCTCTGTGTTCACCTTTTTTTTTTCCCCTAGACATTTGGGTGATTCTGGACACAGGTGTGGACATGGATATTCAGGGTCTGTGCTCTTCAATGGATAATCTCGTTATAAATGTACAAAAAATTCAAGATACTATTGATCAGAAATCTATGTTAGAACCAAGAATTCCTATTCCTGATTTGTTTTTTGGAGATAGAACTAAGTTTCTAAGTTTCAAAAATAATTGTAAGCTATTTCTGGCCTTGAAACCTCATTCTTCTGGTAATCCTATTCAACAGGTTTTGATTATTATTTCTTTTTTGCGCGGCGACCCTCAAGACTGGGCATTTTCTCTTGCGCCAGGAGACCCTGCATTGAGTAGTGTCGATGCGTTTTTCCTGGCGCTCGGATTGCTGTACGATGAGCCTAATTCAGTGGATCAGGCTGAGAAAAATTTGCTGGCTTTGTGCCAGGGTCAGGATGATATAGAAGTATATTGTCAGAAATTTAGGAAATGGTCAGTACTCACTCAGTGGAATGAATCTGCGCTGGCAGCTTTGTTCAGAAAGGGTCTCTCTGAGGCTCTTAAGGATGTCATGGTGGGATTTCCTATGCCTGCTGGTTTGAATGAGTCTTTGTCTTTGGCCATTCAGATCGGTCGACGCTTGCGTGAGCGTAAATCTGTGCACCATTTGGCGGTACTGCCTGAGGTTAAACCTGAGCCTATGCAGTGCGATAGGACTATGACTAGAGTTGAACGGCAGGAATACAGACGTCTGAATGGTCTGTGTTTCTACTGTGGTGATTCCACTCATGCTATTTCTGATTGTCCTAAGCGCACTAAGCGGTCCGCTAGGTCTGCCGTCATTGGTACTGTACAGTCCAAATTCCTTCTGTCCATTACCTTGATATGCTCTTTGTCGTCGTTTTCTGTCATGGCGTTTGTGGATTCGGGCGCTGCCCTGAATCTGATGGATTTGGATTATGCTAAACGTTGTGGGTTTTTCTTGGAGCCTTTGCGGTGTCCTATTCCATTGAGAGGAATTGATGCTACACCTTTGGCCAAGAATAAACCTCAATACTGGGCCCAGCTGACCATGTGCATGGCTCCTGCACATCAGGAAGTTATTCGCTTTCTGGTGTTGCATAATCTGCATGATGTGGTCGTGTTGGGGTTGCCATGGCTACAAACCCATAATCCAGTATTGGATTGGAATTCCATGTCGGTATCCAGCTGGGGTTGTCAGGGGGTACATGGTGATGTTCCATTTTTGTCGATTTCGTCATCCACCCCTTCTGAGGTCCCAGAGTTCTTGTCTGATTATCAGGATGTATTTGAAGAGCCCAAGTCCGATGCTCTACCTCCGCATAGGGATTGTGATTGTGCTATCAATTTGATTCCTGGTAGTAAATTCCCTAAAGGTCGATTATTTAATTTATCCGTGCCCGAACACGCCGCTATGCGCAGTTATGTGAAGGAATCCCTGGAGAAGGGACATATTCGCCCATCGTCATCACCACTGGGAGCAGGGTTCTTCTTTGTAGCCAAGAAGGATGGTTCGCTGAGACCGTGTATTAATTACCGCCTTCTTAATAAGATCACTGTTAAATTTCAGTATCCCTTGCCATTGTTATCTGACTTGTTTGCTCGGATTAAGGGGGCTAGTTGGTTCACTAAGATAGATCTTCGTGGTGCGTATAATCTGGTGAGAATCAGGCAAGGAGATGAATGGAAAACTGCATTCGATATGCCCGAGGGTCATTTTGAGTATCTAGTGATGCCGTTCGGACTTGCCAATGCTCCATCTGTGTTTCAGTCTTTTATGCATGACATCTTCCGTGAGTATCTGGATAAATTCCTGATTGTTTACTTGGATGACATTTTGATCTTCTCAGATGATTGGGAGTCTCATGTGAAGCAGGTCAGAATGGTTTTTCAGGTCCTGCGTGCTAACTCTTTGTTTGTGAAGGGATCAAAGTGTCTCTTCGGTGTGCAGAAAGTTTCATTTTTGGGGTTCATCTTTACCCCTTCTACTATCGAGATGGATCCAGTTAAGGTCCAAGCCATCCAGGATTGGATTCAGCCGACATCTCTGAAAAGTCTGCAAAAGTTCCTGGGCTTTGCTAATTTTTATCGTCGCTTCATCTGTAATTTTTCTAGCATTGCCAAACCATTGACCGATTTGACCAAGAAGGGTGCTGATTTGGTTAATTGGTCTTCTGCTGCTGTGGAAGCTTTTCAGGAGTTGAAGCGTCGTTTTTGTTCTGCCCCTGTGTTGTGTCAGCCAGATGTTTCTCTTCCGTTCCAGGTCGAGGTTGATGCTTCTGAGATTGGAGCAGGGGCGGTTTTGTCACAGAGAGGTTCTGATTGCTCAGTGATGAAACCATGTGCTTTCTTTTCCAGGAAGTTTTCGCCCGCTGAGCGTAATTATGATGTGGGCAATCGAGAGTTGCTGGCCATGAAGTGGGCATTCGAGGAGTGGCGTCATTGGCTTGAAGGAGCTAAGCATCGCGTGGTGGTATTGACTGATCATAAGAACTTGACTTATCTCGAGTCTGCCAAGCGCTTGAATCCTAGACAGGCCCGTTGGTCGTTATTTTTTGCCCGCTTCGACTTTGTGATTTCGTACCTTCCGGGCTCTAAAAATGTGAAGGCGGATGCTCTGTCTAGGGTTTATCTGAGCCAGAGGGTATCCTCAAGGAAGGAGTCATTGTGTCTGCCATCTCCCCTGATTTGCGGCGGGTGCTGCAAAAATTTCAGGCGAATAAACCTGATCGTTGTCCAGCAGAGAAACTGTTCGTCCCTGATAGGTGGACTAATAAACTTATCTCTGAACTTCATTGTTCGGTGTTGGCTGGTCATCCTGGAATCTTTGGTACCAGAGAGTTAGTGGCTAGATCCTTCTGGTGGCCATCTCTGTCACGGGATGTACGTACTTTTGTGCAGTCCTGTGGGATTTGTGCTAGGGCTAAGCCCTGCTGTTCTCGTGCCAGTGGGTTGCTTTTGCCCTTGCCGGTCCCAAAGAGGCCTTGGACACATATTTCGATGGATTTCATTTCTGACCTTCCCGTTTCTCAAAAGATGTCAGTCATTTGGGTGGTCTGTGATCGCTTTTCTAAAATGGTCCATCTGGTGCCCTTGGCTAAATTGCCTTCCTCCTCTGATTTGGTACCTTTGTTCTTTCAGCATGTGGTTCGGTTGCATGGCATTCCTGAGAATATTGTTTCTGACAGAGGTTCCCAGTTTGTTTCAAGGTTTTGGCGAGCCTTTTGTGGTAGGATGGGCATTGACCTATCCTTTTCCTCGGCTTTTCATCCTCAGACTAATGGCCAGACCGAACGAACCAATCAGACCTTGGAAACATATCTGAGATGTTTTGTTTCTGCAGACCAGGATGATTGGGTGTCCTTTTTGCCGTAATAATCGGGCCATCTCGGCTACCTTGGTTTTTCCATTTTTTTGCAATTCTGGGTTCCATCCTCGTTTCTCTTCAGGACAGGTTGAGTCTTCGGACTGTCCTGGTGTGGATTCTGTGGTGGATAGGTTGCAGCAGATCTGGACTCAGGTAGTGGACAATTTGATCTTGTCCCAGGAGAAAGCTCAACTTTTCGCTAATCGCAGACGCCGTGTGGGTCCCCGACTTCGTGTTGGGGATCTGGTTTGGTTATCTTCTCGTCATATTCCTATGAAGGTTTCCTCTCCTAAATTTAAACCTCGTTTTATTGGTCCGTATAGGATTTCTGAGGTTCTCAATCCTGTGTCTTTTCGTTTGACCCTCCCAGACTCCTTTTCCATACATAATGTATTCCATAGGTCGTTGTTGCGGAGATACGTGGCACCTATGGTTCCATCTGTTGAGCCTCCTGCCCCGGTTTTGGTGGAGGGGGAATTGGAGTATATTGTGGAGAAGATTTTGGATTCTCGTGTTTCTAGACGGAAACTCCAGTATCTGGTTAAATGGAAGGGTTATGCTCAGGAAGATAATTCCTGGGTTTTTGCCTCTGATGTTCATGCTTCCGATCTTGTTCGTGCCTTTCATGCGGCTCATCCTGGTCGGCCTGGGGGCTCTGGTGAGGGTTCGGTGACCCCTCCTCAAGGGGGGGGTACTGTTGTGAATTCTGTGGCTGAATTCACTCCTGTGGTCACAAGTGGTATTGCAGCTTCTGAGCTTCCTCCCTCAGGTGTTCTGGTGAGCTCGTTAACTGCTTCATTACTTAACTCCGCCTGATGCTGCTATCCTTGCTCCTTGTCAATGTTTCAGTGTTGGATCTGAGCTTCTCCTGATTGTTCCTGTGACCTGCTGCTCTGTATAGCTAAGTGCTTTTTGCTTTTTTGTTGCTTTTTTTTTGTCCAGCTTGTCTTTTGTTTTGCTGGAAGCTCTGAGACGCAAAGGGTGTACCGCCGTGCCGTTAGTTCGGCACGGTGGGTTTTTTTTGCCCCCTTTGCGTGGTTTTGCTTTAGGGTTTTTTGTAGACTGCAAAGTTCGCTTTACTGTCCTCGCTCTGTCCTAGAATATCGGGCCCCACTTTGCTGAATCTATTTCATCCCTACGTTTTGTCTTTTCATCTTACTCACAGTCATTATATGTGGGGGGCTGCCTTTTCCTTTGGGGAATTTCTCTGGGGCAAGTCAGGCCTATTTTTCTATCTTCAGGCTAGCTAGTTTCTTAGGCTGTGCCCAGTTGCCTAGGTAGTTGTTAGGTGCAATCCACAGCCGCTTTTAGTTGTGTTTAGGATAGGATCAGGTGTGCAGTCTACAGAGTTTTCACGTCTCAGAGCTCGTTCTTGTATTTTTGGGTATTTGTCAGATCACTGTGTGCGCTCTGATCGCTAAGCACACTGTGTTTCTGGATTGCCTTCATAACACCTGTCATTAGCAAACATAACAGACGCCTCTTCACAGCCTAAGAGCTAACTAGCCCTAAAGATAGAAAATAAAGCTTACCTTGCCTCAGAGAAATTCCCCAAAGGAAAAGGCAGCCCCCCACATATATTGACTGTGAGTAAAGATGAAAGTCACAAACACAGAAATGAAACAGGTTTCAGCAAAGGGAGGCCAGACTTACTAAACAGACTGAGGATAGAAAAGGTATCTTTGCGGTCAGCACAAAAAACTACAAAAGGCCACGCAGAGTGTGCAAAAAGACCTCCGCACCGACTCACGGTGCGGAGGTGCCACTCTGCATCCCAGAGCTTCCAGCTAGCAAGACAAAATCATGATAGCCAACTGGACAAGGAAACAATGAACAAATAATTAACTAGCAGGGACTTAGCTTCTGCTTGAGTAGACAGGTCACCAGAAAGATCCAAGAGCGAACTGAACCAGTACAAGAACATTGACAGCTGGCATGGAGTAATGATCTGAGTGGAGTTAAATAGAAGAGCCAGCCAAAGAATAAACTACGTCACCTGTGGAAGGAACCTCAGAAGCAGCAGCTCCACTCACAGCCACCAGAGGGAGTCCATGGACAGAACTCGCCGAAGTACCATTCATGACCACAGGAGGGAGTTCGAAAACAGAATTCACAACAGTACCCCCCACCTTGAGGAGGGGTCACCGAACCCTCACCAGAGCCCCCAGGCCGATCAGGACGAGCCAAATGAAAGGCACGAACTAGATCTGCAGCATGAACATCAGAGGCAAAAACCCAGGAATTATCTTCCTGACCATAACCCTTCCACTTGATCAGGTACTGGAGTTTCCATCTCGAAATACGAGAATCCAAAATCTTCTCCACCACATACTCCAACTCCCCCTCGACCAACACCGGGGCAGGAGGATCAACGGAGGGAACCATAGGCGCTACGTATCTCCGCAATAACGACCTATGGAACACATTATGGATGGCAAAAGAAGCTGGAAGGTCCAAACGAAATGACACAGGATTAAGAACTTCAGAAATCTTATACGGATCAATGAAACGAGGCTTAAACTTAGGAGAGGAAACCTTCATAGGAACATGAGGAGATGACAACCAAACCAAATCCCCTACACGAAGTCGGGGACCAACACAGCACCAGCGGTTAGCGAAACATTGAGCCTTCTCCTGGGACAATGTCAAATTGTCCACCACATGAGTCCAAATCTGCTGCAACCTGTCCACCACCGTATCCACACCAGGACAGTCCGAAGGCTCAACCTGCCCTGAAGAGAAATGAGGATGGATACCAGAATTACAGAAAAAAGGTGAAACCAAAGTAGCCGAGCTGGCCCGATTATTAAGGGCGAACTCAGCCAAAGGCAAGAAGGACACCCAATCATCCTGATCAGCAGAAACAAAGCATCTCAGATATGTCTCCAAAGTCTGATTAGTTCGTTCGGTTTGGCCATTTGTCTGAGGATGGAAAGCCGAAGAAAAAGACAAATAAATGCCCATCTTAGCACAAAAGGACCGCCAAAACCTCGAAACAAACTGAGAACCTCTGTCCGAGACGATGTTCTCCGGAATGCCATGCAAACGAACCACATGCTGGAAAAACAATGGCACCAAATCAGAGGAAGAAGGCAATTTAGACAAGGGTACCAAATGGACCATCTTAGAGAAGCGATCACAAACCACCCAAATGACCGACATCCTTTGAGAGACAGGAAGATCTGAAATAAAATCCATGGAAATATGCGTCCAGGACCTCTTCGGGAAGGGCAAAAGCAACCCACTGGCACGAGAACAGCAGGGCTTAGCCCGAGCACAAGTCCCACAGGACTGCACAAAAGAACGCACATCCCGTGACAAAGAAGGCCACCAAAAGGATCTAGCCACCAAATCTCTGGTACCAAAGATTCCAGGATGACCCGCCAACACCGAACAATGAACCTCAGAGATAACTCAACTTGTCCATCTATCAGGGACAAACAGTTTCTCCGCTGGACAACGGTCAGGTCTATCAGCCTGAAACTTCTGCAGCACGCGCCGCAAATCAGGGGAGATGGCAGACAAAATTACCCAATCTTTGAGAATACTCGCCGGCTCAGGAACACCCGGAGAGTCAGGCACAAAACTCTTTGACAGGGCATCAGCCTTCACATTCTTAGAGCCCGGAAGGTACGAAACCACAAAATCAAAACGGGAGAAAAACAGCGACCATCGAGCCTGTGTAGGATTCAACCATTTGGTAGACTCGAGATAAGTCAAATTCTTGTGATCCGTCAAGACCACCACGCGATGCTTGGCTCCTTCAAGCCAATGTCACCATTCCTCGAATGCCCACTTCATGGCCAACAACTCTCGATTGCCAACATCATAATTGCGCTCAGCAGGCGAGAATTTTCTAGAAAAGAAGGCACATGGTTTCATCACCGAGCCATCAGAATTTCTTTGCGACAAAACAGCCCCTGCTCCAATCTCAGAAGCATCAACCTCAACCTGAAACGGGAGCGAAACATCTGGCTGGCACAACACAGGGGCAGAAGAAAAACGATGCTTCAACTCCTGAAAAGCCTCTACAGCCACCGAGGACCAATTGACCACATCAGCACCTTTCTTGGTCAAATCAGTCAACGGTTTAGCAACACTAGAAAAATTAGCGATGAAGCGACGGTAAAAATTAGCAAAGCCCAGGAACTTCTGCAGGCTCTTCACAGATGTCGGCTGAGTCCAATCATAAATGGCCTGAACTTTAACAGGGTCCATCTCGATAGTAGAAGGAGAAAAAATGAAACCCAAAAATGAAACCTTCTGAACTCCAAAGAGACATTTTGACCCCTTCACAAACAAGGAATGCGCGCGAAGGACCTGGAACACCATTCTGACCTGCTTCACATGAGACTCCCAATCATCCGAAAAGACCAAAATATCATCCAAATATACAATCATGAATCTATCCAGGTACTTTCGGAAGATGTCATGCATAAAGGACTGAAACACAGATGGAGCATTAGAAAGCCCGAATGGCATAACCAGGTACTCAAAATGGCCCTCGGGCGTATTAAATGCTGTTTTCCATTCATCGCCCTGTTTAATTCGCACAAGATTATACGCCCCTCGAAGATCTATCTTGGTGAACCAACTAGCCCCCTTAATCCGAGCAAACAAATCAGACAGCAGCGGCAAAGGGTACTGAAATTTGACTGTGATCTTATTAAGAAGGCGGTAATCAATACAAGGTCTCAAAGAGCCATCCTTCTTGGTCACAAAAAAGAACCCTGCTCCCAACGGTGATGACGACGGGCGAATATGACCTTTCTCCAAGGATTCCTTTATATAACTCCGCATAGCGGCGTGCTCTGGCACAGATAAATTAAACAGTCGGCCCTTAGGAAACTTACTACCAGGAATCAAATTAATAGCACAATCGCAATCCCTATGAGGAGGTAAAGCACTGGATTTGGGCTCTTCAAATACATCCCGGTAATCTGACAAAAACTCAGGGACTTCAGAAGGAGTGGAAGGCGAAATTGACAGCAATGAAACATCACCATGTACCCCCTGACAACCCCAGCCGGACACAGACATAGATTTCCAATCCAATACTGGTCTATGGACCTGTAGCCATGGCAACCCCAAAACGACCACATCATGCAGATTATGCAACACCAAAAAGCGAATATCCTCCTGATGTGCAGGAGCCATGCACATGGTCAATTGAGTCCAGTACTGAGGCTTATTCTTGGCCAAAGGCGTAGCATCAATTCCTCTCAATGGAAGAGGATACTGCAAGGGCTCCAAGAAAAAACCACAGCGCCTGGCAAACTCCAAGTCCATCAAATTCAGGGCAGCGCCTGAATCCACAAATGCCATAACAGAATAGGATGACAGAGAGCAAATCAGAGTAACGGACAAAAGAAATTTAGACTGTACCGTACCAATGGTGGCAGACCTAGCGAACCGCTTAGTGCGCTTAGGACAATCGGAGATAGCATGAGTGGAATCACCACAGTAAAAACACAGCCCATTCCGATGTCTGTGTTCTTGCCGTTCCGCTCTGGTCAAAGTCCTATCACACTGCATAGGCTCAGGCCTATGCTCAGAGAACACCGCCAAATGGTGCACAGCTTTGCGCTCACGCAAGCGCCGATCGATCTGAATGGCCAAGGACATAGACTCATTCAGACCAGCAAGCGTGGGAAATCCCACCATGACATCCTTAAGGGCTTCAGAAAGACCCTTTCTGAAAATTGCCGCCAGGGCACACTCATTCCACTGAGTAAGCACAGACCACTTTCTAAACTTCTGACAGTACACCTCCGCTTCATCCTGACCCTGACACAAAGCCAGCAAGATTTTCTCTGCCTGATCCACTGAATTTGGTTCATCATAAAGCAATCCAAGCGCCAGAAAAAACGCATCTACATCACGCAATGCAGGATCTCCTGGCGCAAGGGAAAATGGCCAGTCTTGAGGGTGACCACGCAACAAAGAAATAATGATTTTTACTTGTTGAACGGGGTCACCAGAGGAGCGGGGTTTCAAAGCTAGAAACAGTTTACAATTAATTTTGAAATTCAGGAATTTAGATCTATCCCCAGAAAACAAATCAGGAATTGGAATTCTAGGCTCTAACATCGGATTCTGAACCACAAAATCTTGAATGTTTTGTACCCTTGCAGTGAGATGATCCACACAAGAGGACAGACCTTGAATGTCCATATCTACACCTGTGTCCTGAACCACCCAGAGGCTAAGGGGAAAAGAAAGACAAAAAACACTGCAGAGAAAAAAAAATGGTCTCAGAACTTCTCTTATCCCTCTATTGAGATGCATTAATACTTTGGGCCAGCTGTACTGTTATGGACCTGGTGGTTAGGAGCACCCGGAACGACCTGATGGTTAAACTCACACAGGACAAGCTCTGGGAAGTGGGAGCTCTGCTGACCGCAACCCCTAATCCTATCACACAACTAGAAATAGCCGTGGAGCGTACCTAACACGACCTAGAAGCCTCTTCACAGCCTAAGAGCTAACTAGCCCTAAAGATAGAAAATAAAGCCTACCTTGCCTCAGAGAAATTCCCCAAAGGAAAAGGCAGCCCCCCACATATATTGACTGTGAGTAAAGATGAAAGTCACAAACACAGAAATGAAACTGGTTTCAGCAAAGGGAGGCCAGACTTACTAAACAGACTGAGGATAGAAAAGTTATCTTTGCGGTCAGCACAAAAAACTACAAAAGGCCACGCAGAGTGTGCAAAAATACCTCCGCACCGACTCACGGTGCGGAGAGGTGCCACTCTGCATCCCAGAGCTTCCAGCTAGCAAGACAAAATCATGATAGCCAACTGGACAAGTAAACAATGAACAAATAATTAACTAGCAGGGACTCAGCTTCTGCTGGAGTAGACAGGTCACCAGAAAGATCCAAGAGCGAACTGAACCAGTAAAAGAACATTGACAGCTGGCATGGAGTAACGATCTGAGTGGAGTTAAATAGAAGAGCCAGCCAAAGAATAAACTACGTCACCTGTGGAAGGAACCTCAGAAGCAGCAGCTCCACTCACAGCCACCAGAGGGAGTCCATGGACAGAACTCGCCGAAGTACCATTCATGACCACAGATGGGAGTTCAAAAACAGAATTCACAACACCCCAGTCAGAACTGCAATCAGCAGATAAACCTGGCCAGGACTGCAACTCAGGGACAACTGCATTACCACCTACAACCACTGGAGGGAACCCAAAAGCAGAATTCACAACAGTACCCCCCCTTGAGGAGGGGTCACCGAACCCTCACCAGGGCCCCCAGGACGATCAGGACGAGCCAGATGAAAGGCACGGACCAAATCAGCAGCATGGACATCAGAGGCAAAAACCCAAGAATTATCCTCCTGGCCATAACCCTTCCATTTGACAAGGTACTCAAGCCTCTGCCTCGAAAAACGAGAATACAAAATCTTCTCAACCACATACTCCAACTCTCCATCAACCAACACAGGGGCCGGAGGATCAACAGAGGGAACAACGGGCACCACATATTTGCGCAATAAAGATCTATGGAAGACATTATGGATAGGAAAAGAGGCCGGAAGCGCCAATCGAAAAGACACCGAATTAATAATCTCAGAAATCCTATAAGGACAAATAAACCGAGGCTTAAACTTAGGGGAAGAAACCTTCATAGGTACATGACGGGAAGACAACCAGACCAGATCCCCAACCCGAAGCCGGGAACCAACATACCGACGATGGTTAGCAAAACGTTGAGCCTCCTCCTGAGACAACACCAAATTGTCCACCACATGAGCCCAAATCTGCTGCAACCTTTCAACCACAGAATCCACACCAGGACAGTCAGAAGGCTCAACCTGCCCAGAAGAAAAACGAGGATGAAAACCAAAATTACAAAAGAAAGGCGAAACCAAAGTAGCTGAACTAGCCCGATTATTAAGGGCAAACTCGGCCAATGGCAAGAAGGCCACCCAATCATCCTGATCAGCAGACACAAAGCATCTCAAATAAGTATCCAAAGTCTGATTAGTTTGCTCGGTCTGGCCATTTGTCTGAGGATGAAATGCAGAAGAAAAAGACAGATCAATGCCCGGCCTAGCACAAAAGGCCCGCCAAAACCTAGAAACAATCTGGGAACCTCTGTCGGACACAATATTCTCCGGAATACCATGCAGACCAACCACATGCTGAAAAAACAACGGAACCAAATCTGAAGAGGAAGGCAATTTAGGCAAAGGCACCAAATGAACCATCTTAGAGAACCGGTCACAAACAACCCAGATAACAGACATCTTCTGGGAAACCGGAAGATCAGAAATAAAATCCATAGAAATATGCGTCCAGGGCCTCTCAGGGACTGGCAATGGCAAAAGCAACCCACTAGCACGGGAACAAGGCTTGGCCTGCGCACAAGTCCCACAGGACTGCACAAAAGAACGCACATCACGTGACAAAGAAGGCCACCAAAAGGACCTACCAACCAAATCTCTGGTACCAACAATACCAGGATGACCAGCCAACACAGAACAGTGAACCTCAGAAATCACTCTACTAGTCCATCTGTCAGGAACAAACAGTTTCCCCACTGGACAGCGGTCAGGTTTGTCAGCCTGAAATTCCTGAAGAACCCGTCATAAATCTGGGGAAATGGCAGAAAGGACCACCCCTTCTTTCAGAATACCGACCGGTTCAAGGACCTCAGGAGAATCAGGCAAAAAACTCCTAGAGAGGGCATCAGCCTTAATATTCTTAGAACCCAGAAGATACGAAACTACGAAATCAAAACGGGAAAAAAACAAGGACCATCGAGCCTGTCTAGGATTCAGCCGTTTGGCAGACTCGAGGTAAATCAGATTCTTATGATCGGTAAAGACCACAATACGGTGCTTAGCTCCCTCAAGCCAATGTCGCCACTCCTCAAACGCCCACTTCATAGCCAACAACTCCCGATTGCCGACATCATAATTGCGTTCAGCAGGCGAAAACTTATGGGAAAAGAAGGCACACAGTTTCATCAAGGAACCAACAGAATCCCTCTGAGACAAAACGGCCCCTGCCCCAATCTCAAAAGCGTCAATCTCAACCTGAAACGGAAGAGAAACATCCGGTTGGCGCAACACCGGAGGAGAAGTAAATCGGCGTTTAAGCTCCTGAAAGGCAGAGACAGCCACAGAGGACCAATTCGCCACATCAGCGCCTTTCTTCGTCAAATCGGTCACGGGTTTAACCACGCTAGAGAAGTTAGCAATGAAACGGCGATAAAAATTTGCAAAACCCAAAAATTTCTGAAGGCTCTTCACGGATGTGGGTTGAATCCAATCATGAATGGCCTGAACCTTAGCCGGATCCATCTCCATAGATGAGGGAGAAAAATTGAAGCCCAAAAAAGAAACCTTCTGCACCCCAAAGAGACACTTAGACCCCTTCACAAACAAAGCATTGTCACGAAGGATCTGAAATACCATCCTGACCTGTTGCACATGAGACTCCCAATCATCGGAAAAAATCTAAATATCGTCCAAATATACAATCAAGAATTTATCAAGATAAGTCCGGAAGATATCATGCATGAAGGACTGAAAAACAGATGGAGCATTAGTGAGCCCGAATGGCATCACAAGATATTCAAAATGACCTTCGGGCGTATTAACCGCAGTTTTCCATTCATCACCCTGCTTAATACGAACAAGATTATATGCCCCCCGAAGGTCAATCTTAGTAAACCAACTAGCCCCCTTAATCCTAGCAAACAAATCAGAAAGCAAAGGTAAAGGGTATTGAAACTTGACCGTGATCTTATTCAAGAGGCGATAATCAATACAGGTAGGGTTGAGCGAAACGGGTCGTTCATTTTCAAAAGTCGCCGACTTTTGGCAAAGTCGGGTTTCATGAAACCCGATCCGACCCCTGTGCGGGGTCGGCCATGCGGTACGCGACTTTCGTGCCAAAGTCGCGTTTCAATGATGCGAAAAGCGCCATTTCTCAGCCAATGAAGGTAAACGCAGAGTGTGGGCAGCGTGATGACATAGGTCCTGGTCCCCACCATCTTAGAGAAGGGCATTGCAGTGATTGGCTTGCTGTCTGCGGCGTCACAGGGGCTATAAAGGGGAGTTCCCACCGACCGCCATGTTACTGCTGCTGATCTGAGCTTAGGGAGAGGTTGCTGCCGCTTCGTCAGAAGCAGGGATAGCGTTAGGCAGGGTCCATTAACCACCAAACCGCTTGTGCTGTAGCGATTTCCACTGCCCAACACCACCTTCGGCGTGCAGGGACAGTGGAAGCTACATTTTTTTTCCCCCTCAGCGCTGTAGCTCATTGGGCTGCCCTAGAAGGCTCCCTGATAGCTGCATTGCTGTGTGTACGCCGCTGTGCAAACCAACTGCTTTTTTCAAAGCACAAATCCTCTTGTTCCTTCCTTTCTGCACAGCTATCTTTTTGGTTTGTACACACTTTTTATTTAATTTGTGCATCAGTCCACTCCTTATTGCTGCCTGCCATACCTGGCTGAGATTACTGCAGGGAGATAGTAATTGAAGGACACTCCCTGTTTTTTTTTTTTTTTTTGTGGGAGATTAAGATTGACATTTCTGCTAGAGTGCCATCCCTGTCTGTGTCATCTCTCACTCAGTGGGCCATAGAAAGCCTATTTATTTTTTTTGCTTGATTTGGGTTATAAAATCTACCTGAAAAAATCACTACATCAATCAGTGGGAGAAAAATATTGGCCTCAGGGCTTGTGTGCCACTCTTGACTCCTGTGTGCATCATCACTCACTCAGTGGGCCATAGAAAGCCTATTTATTTTTTTGCTTGATTTTGGTTCTAATATCTACCTGAAAAAATCACTACATCAATCAGTGGGAGAAAAATATTGGCCTCAGGGCTTGTGTGCCACTCCTGACTCCTGTGTGCATCATCACTCACTCAGTGGGCCATAGAAAGCCCATTTTTTTTTTTTTTTTGCTTTATTTGGGTTCTAAATTCTACCTGAAAAAATCAATAAATCAATCAGTGGGAGATTAATATTGGCCTTTGGGCTTGTGTGCCAGTCCTAAGCGTGCCATCTCTCTCTCTCAGATAGTGGGCCATAGAAAGCCTATTTATTTATTTTTTTTTTATTGGGTTTATAAATTTTCCCTGGAAAAAAAAAAAAAAGTGGGAGATTAATATTGGCCTCTGGGCTTGTGTGCCAGTCCTGAGCGTGCCATCTCTCTCACAAATAGTGGGCCATAGAAAGCCTATTTATTTATTTTTTTTTGGTTTTATAAATTCTCCCTTAAAAAAAAAAGGGAGATTAATATTGGCCTTTGGGCTTGTGTGCCAGTCCTAAGCGTGCCATCTCTCTCTGTCTCTCAGATAGTGGGCCATAGAAAGCCTATTTATTATTTTTTTTATTGGGTTTATAAATTTTCCCTGGAAAAAAAAAAAAAAGTGGGAGATAAATATTGGCCTCTGGGCTTGTGTGCCACTCCTGACTCCTGTGTGCGTCATCTCTCACTCAGTGGGCCATAGAAAGCCTTTTTTTGTTTTATTTGTTTTCTAAATTCTCCCTGAAAAAATCATTTTATTTTCTTTAGTTTCTAAATTCTTCCTGAAAAAATCATTTTATTCTATTTTTTTTTTCCTAAAGTCTCCCTGAAAAAAAAACAAAAAAAAACAAATCAGTGGGAGATTAATATTGCCCTTTCTGCTTGTGTGCCAGTCTTGACTCCTGGGTGTGCCATCTCTCTCTCTC
Organism: Ranitomeya imitator; assembly: GCF_032444005.1. Classification (NCBI taxonomy): domain Eukaryota; kingdom Metazoa; phylum Chordata; class Amphibia; order Anura; family Dendrobatidae; genus Ranitomeya; species Ranitomeya imitator. Next base: position 1,022,810,786 of record NC_091282.1, read on the forward strand.
TCTCCAATTGTGGGCCATAGAAAGCCCATTATTTTTTTAGCTTGATTTGGGTTCCAAAATCTACCTGAAAAAATCACTACATCAATCAGTGGGAGATAAATATTGGCCTCTGGGCTTGTGTGCCACTCCTGACTCCTGTGTGCGTCATCTCTCACTCAGTGGGCCATAGAAAGCCTTTTTTTGTTTTATTTGTTTTCTAAATTCTCCCTGAAAAAATCATTTTATTTTCTTTGGTTTCTAAATTCTTCCTGAAAAAATCATTTTATTCTATTTTTTTTTTCCTAAAGTCTCCCTGAAAAAAAAACAAAAAAAAACAAATCAGTGGGAGATTAATATTGCCCTTTCTGCTTGTGTGTTAGTCTTGACTCCTGGGTGTGCCATCTCTCTCTCTCTCCAATTGTGGGCCATAGAAAGCCTATTATTTTTTTTAGCTTGATTTGGGTTCCAAAATCTACCTGAAAAAATCACTACATCAATCAGTGGGAGATAAATATTGGCCTCTGGGCTTGTGTGCCACTCCTGACTCCTGTGTGCGTCATCTCTCACTTAGTGGGCCATAGAAAGCCTTTTTTTGTTTTATTTGTTTTCTAAATTCTCCCTGAAAAAATCATTTTATTTTATTTGGTTTCTAAATTCTTCCTGAAAAAATCATTTTATTCTATTATTTTTTTTTCCTAAAGTCTCCCTTAAAAAAAAAAAAAAATCAAATCAGTGGGAGATTAATATTTACATTTGTGCTTCAGTGACAGTCCTGCGTGTGTGGCATCTCTCTCATTTGTTGCCACCAACAACAGAGTGTGTAACATTGTGCCTGATTTTCGTTGTGGTCTCACTCACCTGTAAAGGGGTAGCTAAATCATACTGAAGTTATAGCTCACCGTGTAATTTGTGTGACAGCAACAAATACCGTTAGTTTGTTTACGTTTTTAAAACAATGAGGAAGTATGGTGGAAGAGGTCGTGGCCGGGGGCGTTCATTGTCAGCTGGTAATGAGGGTAGTGGTAGTGGTGGAGCATCAGCTGGTCGTGGGAAAAAAAATATTGCACCTAAGTCTGGAGCTGTGGAGCCAGGTTCGTCGTCTGGCTACACAAGGCCTCGAACGCTCCCTTTTCTGGGAGTAGGAAAACCGCTTTTAAAGCCGGAGCAGCAAGAGCAAGTTTTGGCTTATCTTGCTGACTCAGCCTCTAGCTCTTTTGCCTCCTCTCGTGAAACTGGTAAATGTCAAAGCAGCGCGTCGTTAGTGGATGTTCACGGTCAGGGACAAGTCGCTTCCTTGTCCTCTTCAGCAAAAACAACAACAGAGAAGAATGCAGCAGGCGACACAACGGGTTACTCCATGGAGCTCTTTACACATACCGTCCCTGGCTTAGAAAGTGAAGCAGTTAACAGTCCATGCCCATTACAAGTTGAATCTGACATGGAGTGCACTGATGCACAGCCACAGCCAGACTACTATGCTGGTCCTTTGACTCAGACCACAACATTGCCCTCGCAGGGTGCTGATCAAGAATCAGACCCTGATGAGACTATGTTGCCCCATCACGAACGCTATACCACCGACCGACACGGTGACACAGATGAAGTTGCACACGAGCTACAAGAAGAGGTAATAGATGACCCAGTTCTTGACCCCGATTGGCAGCCATTGGGGGAACAGGGTGCAGGCGGCAGCAGTTCTGAAGCGGAGGAGGAGGGGCCGCAGCAGGCATCAACATCGCAACAGGTTCCATCTGCCGGGCCCGTATCTTGCCCTAAACGCGTGGCAAAGCCAAAACCTGTTGGAGGACAGCGTGGCCATCCGGTTAAAGCTCAGTCTGCAATGCCTGAAAAGGTATCCGATGCTAGAAAGAGTGCAGTCTGGCATTTTTTTAAACAACATCCAATTGATCAGCGCAAAGTCATCTGTCAAAAATGTTCAACTACCTTAAGCAGAGGACAGAATCTGAAAAGTCTCAATACAAGTTGCATGCATAGACATTTAACCACCATGCATTTGCAAGCCTGGACTAACTACCAAACGTCCCTTAAGGTTGTAGCACCCTCGGCCAATGAAGCTAGTCAGCAACGCAACATCCCTTCCGGCAGTGTAAGGCCACCAGTATCTGTGCAGGTTTCTTTGCCAGGCCAAAGCAGTCAGGGTCAGGGAATCACCAGTTTCGTAGTAGGAAACACTGCATCTAGGGCACCGGTGGCAACAATACCATCTCCCACCGTCTCTCAGTCTGCCATGTCCACCGGCACCCCCGCTAGTTCCACGATCTCCAGCTCTCCAGTCCAGCTCACCCTACATGAGACTATGGTTAGAGAAAGGAAGTACTTAGCCTCGCATCCGCGTACACAGGGTTTGAACGCACACATAGCTAGACTAATCTCGTTAGAGATGATGCCCTACCGGTTAGTTGAAAGCGAAGCTTTCAAAGCCCTGATGGACTACGCTGTACCACGCTACGAGCTACCCAGTCGACACTTTTTTTCCAGAAAAGCCATCCCAGCCCTCCACCAGCATGTTAAAGAGCGCATCGTCCATGCACTCAGGCAATCTGTGAGCACAAAGGTGCACCTGACAACAGATGCATGGACCAATAGGCATGGCCAGGGACGTTACGTGTCCATCACGGCACACTGGGTAAATGTGGTGGATGCAGGGTCCACAGGGGACAGCAAGTTTGGGACAGTTCTGCCTAGCCCATGGTCTAGGAAACAATTGGCTGTAGCCGTTCGCACCCCCTCCTCCTCCTCTTCGTCCTCCTGCAGAAGCGAGAGCTCGTCCACAGACCGCAGTCGCACAACCACTCCATCCGCAGCTGCCACTGTTGCACACCAGGTCTCCCATTATGGGGCAGCTACTGGCAAACGTCAGCAGGCTGTATTGGCTATGAAGTGTTTTGGGTGACAACAGACACACCGCGGAAGTTCTGTCCGAGTTCTTGCAGAAAGAAACGCAGTCGTGGCTGGGCACTGTAGATCTTGAGGCAGGCAAGGTAGTGAGTGATAACGGAAGGAATTTCATGGCTGCCATCTCCCTTTCCCAACTGAAAGACATTCCTTGCCTGGCTCACACCTTAAACCTGGTGGTGCAGTGCTTCCTGAAAAGTTATCCGGGGTTATCCGACCTGCTCCTCAAAGTGCGTGGACTTTGCTCACATATCCGCCGTTCGCCCGTACACTCCAGCCGTATGCAGACCTATCAGCGTTCTTTGAACCTTCCCCAGCATCGCCTAATCATAGACGTTGCAACAAGGTGGAACTCAACACTGCACATGCTTCAGAGACTGTGTGAACAGAGGCGGGCTGTTATGTTTTTGTGGGAGGATACACATACACGGGCAGGCAGTAGGATGGCAGACATGGAGTTGTCAGGTGTGCAGTGGTTGAAGATTCAAGACATGTGTCAAGTCCTTCAGTGTTTTGAGGAATGCACACGGCTGGTTAGTGCAAACAACGCCATAATAAGCATGAGCATCCCCCTAATGCGTCTGCTGATGCAAAGTTTGACGCACATAAAGGATCAGGCGTCTGCAGCTGAGGAAGAGGAAAGCCTTGATGACAGTCAGCCATTGTCTGGCCAGGGCAGTGTACAGGACGAGGTAGCGGGCGAAGAGGAGGAGGAGGACGAGGAGGATGATGGGGATGATTATATTTTTAATGAGGAAGCTTTTCCGGGGCCACTGGAAATTGGTGGCGCGGCAAGGCCGGGTTCTGGTTTTTTGAGGGACACAAGTGACGTGGATTTGCCTGAAACTGCCCCTCAACCAAGCACAACCGCAGATTTGAGAACTGGAACTTTGGCCCACATGGCGGATTATGCCTTACGTATCCTCAAAAGGGACACACGCATAACTGAAATGATGAATGATGACGATTACTGGTTGGCCTGCCTCCTTGATCCTCGCTATAAAGGCAAATTGCAAAATATAATGCCACATGAGAACTTGGAACTAATATTAGCAACCAAACAATCAACTCTTGTTGACCGTTTGCTTCTGGCATTCCCTGCACACAGCGCCCGTGATCGTTCTCACACGAGCTGCAGGGGCCAGCAGACCAGAGGAGTTAGAGGGGCAGAAATCAGAAGTGGCGTTGGCCAGAGGGGTTTTCTGACCAGGTTGTGGAGTGATTTTGCTATGACCGCAGACAGGACAGGTACTGCAGCATCAATTCAAAGTGACAGGAGACAACATTTGTCCAGTATGGTTACAAACTATTTTTCATCCCTTATCGATGTTCTCCCTCAACCGTCATTCCCATTTGATTACTGGGTGTCAAAATTAGACACCTGGCCAGAATTGGCAGAATATGCATTGCAGGAGCTTGCTTGCCCGGCAGCTAGTGTCCTATCAGAAAGAGTATTCAGTGCTGCAGGTTCAATACTAACAGAAAAAAGGACTCGTCTGGCTACCCAAAATGTAGATGATCTAACCTTCATTAAAATGAACCACAACTGGATTTCGAAATCTTTTGCCCCACCTTGCCCGGCTGACACCTAGCTTTCCTATGAAAAGGTCTTGCCTGTGGACTATTCTGAATGCCTTTTCCAATCTCGTAATTTTCTGCACCTGATTGTCCAGCATACGACATGTTTACACCTCACTAAATGGCCAAACTCCCCACACGGGGCCGTGGTATCGACACTTGGCGACAGCACCCGTGAGAGTGCAGTTTGTCTGAAGAGGTGGGTGAGCCCGCTTTTGGTCGACGGCACTGCCACTGGGTCCCTCCTAGTACAATAAAGTGTCTCTGGCGGTGGTGGTGCGCACCCAACGTCAGACACACCGTTGTAATATGAGGGGCCCTGGGCCTGTACCGCCGGCCACAAGACAGTTTCCCCCCACCCCAGCTCAAACAGTGCTCTACCACTTGCAAAATTATCTCACAGCTCCAAAAAATGTTTAGTCTATGCGCTGACATCCTTCAATGCCTGCCACTGACAATACCATTGTATTGACATTTTTGTTATGTTAGGCCTTCGATGCCTGTCTGTGGTCACTCCTTCCACTAGGCCTCCACTGACCACACCACTGCTGCCCGTGTACCCCTGTAACCAATTTAAAATTGCCTACAGCCATGTGTTATTATTTTAGGCCTTCGATGCCTGTCTGCGGTGACTCCTTCCACTAGGCCTCCACTGACAACACCACTGCTGCCCGTGTACCCCTGTAACCAATTTAAAATTGCCTACAGCCATATGTTATTATTTTAGGCCTTCGATGCCTGTCTGCGGTCACTCCTTCCACTAGGCCTCCACTGACCACACCACTGCTGCCCGTGTACCCCTGTAACCAATTTAAAATTGCCTACAGCCATGTGTTATTATTTTAGGCCTTCGATGCCTGTCTGCGGTCACTCCTTCCACTAGGCCTCCACTGACCACACCACTGCTGCCCGTGTACCCCTGTAACCAATTTAAAATTGCCTACAGCCATGTGTTATTATTTTAGGCCTTCGATGCCTGTCTGCGGTCACTCCTTCCACTAGGCCTCCACTGACCACACCACTGCTGCCCGTGTACCCCTGGAACCAATTTAAAATTGCCGACAGCCATGTGTTATTATTTTAGGCCTTCGATGCCTGTCTGCGGTCACTCCTTCCACTAGGCCTCCACTGACCACACCACTGCTGCCCGTGTACCCCTGGAACCAATTTAAAATTGCCTACAGCCATGTGTTATTATTTTAGGCCTTCGATGCCTGTCTGCGGTCACTCCTTCCACTAGGCCTCCACTGACCACACCACTGCTGCCCGTGTACCCCTGGAACCAATTTAAAATTGCCTACAGCCATGTGTTATTATTTTAGGCCTTCGATGCCTGTCTGCGGTCACTCCTTCCACTAGGCCTCCACTGACCACACCACTGCTGCACGTGTACCCCTGGAACCAATTTAACCCCTTCATGACCAGGGGATTTTTCGTTTTTCCGTGTTCGTTTTTCGCTCCCCTCCTTCCCAGAGCCATAACTTTTTTATTTTTCCGTCAATTTGGCCATGTGAGGGCTTATTTTTTGCGGGACGAGTTGTACTTTTGAACGACATCATTGGTTTTAGCATGTCGTGTACTAGAAAACGGGAAAAAAATTCCAAGTGCGGTGAAATTGCAAAAAAAGTGCAATCCCACATTGGTTTTTTGTTTGGCTTTTTTGCTAGGTTCACTAAATGCTAAAAATGACCTGCCATTATGATTCTCCAGGTCATTACGAGTTCATAGACACCAAAAATGACTAGGTTATTTTTTATCTAAGTGGTGAAAAAAAATTCCAAACTTTGCTAAAAAAAAAAAAAAAAAAAATGCGCCATTTTCCGATACTCGTAACGTCTCCATTTTTCGTGATCTGGGGTCGGTTGAGGGCTTATTTTTTGCGTGCCGAGATGACGTTTTTAATGATAGCATTTCGGTGCAGATACGTTCTTTTGATCGCCCGTTATTGCATTTTAATGCAATGTCGCGGCGACCAAAAAAACGTAATTCTGGCGTTTCGAGTTTTTTTTTCCTGCTACGCTGTTTAGCGATCAGGTTAATACTTTTTTTTATTTGATAGATCGGGCAATTCTGAGCGCGGCGATACCAAATATGCGTAGATTTGATATTTTTTTTATTGATTTATTTTGATTGGGGCGAAAGGGGGGTGATTTAAACTTTTATGTTTTTTTTATTTTTTTCACATTTTTTTAAACTTTTTTTTTAACTTTTGCCATGCTTCAATAGCCTCCATGAGAGGCTAGAAGCAGGCACAAGCCGATCGGCTCTGCTACATAGCAGCGATCTGCTGATCGCTGCTATGTAGCAGAATTGCACGTGTGCTGTGAGCGCCGACCACAGGGTGGCGCTCACAGCGACGGGCAATCAGTAACCATAGAGGTCTCAAGGACCTCTATGGCTACAATGGAGATGCATCGCCGACCCCCGGACATGTGGCGGGGGTCGGCGATGACGTCATTTCCGGCCGCCCGGCCGGAAGCGGTAGTTAAATGCCGCTGTCTGCGTTTGACAGCGGCATTTAACTAGTTAATAGGTGCGGGCAGATCGCGATTCTGCCCGCGCCTATTACGGGCACATGTCAGCTGTTCAAAACAGCTGACATGTCCCGGCTTTGGTGCGGGCTCACCGCGGAGCCCTGCATCAAAGCAGGGGAGCCGGCATCGGACGGTATAGTACGTCCGATGCCGGTAAGGGGTTAAAATTGCCTACAGCCATGTGTTATTATTTTAGGCCTTCGATGCCTGTCTGCGGTCACTCCTTCCACTAGGCCTCCACTGACCACACCACTGCTGCCCGTGTACCCCTGGAACCAATTTAAAATTGCCTACAGCCATGTGTTATTATTTTAGGCCTTCGATGCCTGTCTGCGGTCACTCCTTCCACTAGGCCTCCACTGACCACACCACTGCTGCTCGTGTACCCCTGTAACCAATTTAAAATTGCCTACAGCCATGTGTTATTATTTTAGGCCTTCGATGCCTGTCTGCGGTCACTCCTTCCACTAGGCCTCCACTGACCACACCACTGCTGCCCGTGTACCCCTGGAACCAATTTAAAATTGCCTACAGCCATGTGTTATTATTTTAGGCCTTCGATGCCTGTCTGCGGTCACTCCTTCCACTAGGCCTCCACTGACCACACCACTGCTGCCCGTGTACCCCTGGAACCAACATCAGAAAATATAAAAATAAGTATTTTGCTTATAAAAAAGAAAATACTGGAGAGATATCAAATGCAGACATTTTAACATTAAAAACAAACACATACAACAAAAATCTGGTACAGTACTAAAAATGGCCACCAGCTACAATAACTTTCTCCTGCAAGTAGTTAACTGAAAGGTTTTTTCAATTTTAAACACAGATATGGCATCCACCGAGTGTTGTCCTGTCGCGTCTTCTTTATATTATTGCCAAGAAGATGCAAAACAATGAAAATAATAAAATCATTATTTACCAAAAAAATAGAGTAAGTCAAAACCACATTGCAAATAAACATTCATTACAAATAAAGAAGCAGGGCGCGTCCGAGGGTGAGTATATACCTAATAAGAATATAATCACCCTCGGACGCGCCCTGCTTCTTTCCGACAGCCTTCCTTCCTAAGAATCAGCCCTTCCGTGGTGTAGAGAGAGGGTTTGTTACACTCCAAGGTGTTCCCCAGGTTGCATTTCCTGAGCTTCGATCTTCCGGCTCTCGTTTAGTAGTTGTTGGAAACTACGCTGCATTGGGCCTACAAATTGGGTATGGGGTGTAGAGAGATGGTGTGTTCCACTCCAAGGTGTTCCCCAGGTTGCCTTTCCTGAGCTTCGATCTTCCGGCTCTCGTTTAGTAGTTGTTGGAAACTACGCTGTATTAGGCCTACAAATTGGGTATGGGGTGTAGAGAGATGGTGTGTTCCACTGTAGAGAGATGGTGTGTTCCACTCCAAGGTGTTCCCCAGGTTTCCTCGCCAATGCTTCGATCATCATGCTCTCGTTTAGTAGTTGTTGGAAACTACGCTGCATTAGGCCTACAAATTGGGTATGGGGTGTAGAGAGATGGTGTGTTCCACTCCAAGGTGTTCCCCAGGTTTCCTCTCCATTGCTTCGATCTTCATGCTCTCGTTTAGTAGTTGTTGGAAACTACGCTGCATTAGGCCTACAAATTGGGTATGGGGTGTAGAGAGATGGTGTGTTACACTCCAAGGTGTTCCCCAGGTTTCCTCTCCATTGCTTCGATCTTCCGGCTCTCGTTTAGTAGTTGTTGGAAACTATGCTGCATTAGGCCTACAAATTGGGTAAGGGGTGTAGAGAGATGGTGTGTTACACTCCAAGGTGTTCCCCAGGTTTCCTCTCCATTGCTTCGATCTTCCAGCTCTCGTTTAGTAGTTGTTGGAAACTACGCTGCATTAGGCCTACAAATTGGGTATAGGGTGTAGAGAGATGGTGTGTTACACTCCAAGGTGTTCCCCAGGTTTCCTCTCCATTGCTTCGATCTTCCGGCTCTCGTTTAGTAGTTGTTGGAAACTACGCTGCATTAGGCCTACAAATTGGGTATGGGGTGTAGAGAGATGGTGTGTTACACTCCAAGGTGTTCCCCAGGTTTCCTCTCCATTGCTTCGATCTTCCGGCTCTCGTTTAGTAGTTGTTGGAAACTACGCTGCATTAGGCCTACAAATTGGGTATGGGGTGTAGAGAGATGGTGTGTTACACTCCAAGGTGTTCCCCAGGTTTCCTCTCCATTGCTTCGATCTTCCGGCTCTCGTTTAGTAGTTGTTGGAAACTACGCTGCATTAGGCCTACAAATTGGGTATGGGGTGTAGAGAGATGGTGTGTTCCACTGTAGAGAGATGGTGTGTTCCACTCCAAGGTGTTCCCCAGGTTTCCTCGCCAATGCTTCGATCATCATGCTCTCGTTTAGTAGTTGTTGGAAACTACGCTGCATTAGGCCTACAAATTGGGTATGGGGTGTAGAGAGATGGTGTGTTCCACTCCAAGGTGTTCCCCAGGTTTCCTCTCCATTGCTTCGATCTTCATGCTCTCGCTTAGTAGTTGTTGGAAACTACGCTGCATTAGGCCTACAAATTGGGTATGGGGTGTAGAGAGATGGTGTGTTACACTCCAAGGTGTTCCTCAGGTTTCCTCTCCATTGCTTCGATCTTCCGGCTCTCGTTTAGTAGTTGTTGGAAACTACGCTGCATTAGGCCTACAAATTGGGTATGGGGTGTAGAGAGATGGTGTGTTACACTCCAAGGTGTTCCCCAGGTTTCCTCTCCATTGCTTCGATCTTCCGGCTCTCGTTTAGTAGTTGTTGGAAACTACGCTCCATTGGGCCTACAAATTGGGTATGGGGTGTAGAGAGATGGTGTGTTCCACTCCAAGGTGTTCTCCAGGTTGCCTTTCCTGAGCTTCGATCTTCATGCTCTCGTTTAGTAGTTGTTGGAAACTACGCTGCATTAGGCCTACAAATTGGGTATGGGGTGTAGAGAGATGGTGTGTTCCACTGTAGAGAGATGGTGTGTTCCACTCCAAGGTGTTCCCCAGGTTTCCTCGCCAATGCTTCGATCATCATGCTCTCGTTTAGTAGTTGTTGGAAACTACGCTGCATTAGGCCTACAAATTGGGTATGGGGTGTAGAGAGATGGTGTGTTCCACTCCAAGGTGTTCCCCAGGTTTCCTCGCCAATGCTTCGATCATCATGCTCTCGTTTAGTAGTTGTTGGAAACTACGCTGCATTAGACCTACAAATTGGGTATGGGGTGTAGAGAGATGGTGTGTTCCACTCAAAGGTGTTCTCCAGGTTGCCTTTCCTGAACTTCTATCTTCAGGCTCTCATTAAATTGTGGTTAAACGGAACAACTGCATTTGGCGTACTAGTTGGTTTGGGGCCTACTATCGGTGTCTGCCGCTCCTTGCTGTTCTCCTGGTTTCCTGTCCTGAAATTCCGTTTTCAGGCGCTCGTTAAGTAGTTGTTAATGTTAGACTGCATTTGGCCTACTAGTTGGGTTGGGGCCTACTATCGGTGTCTGCCACTCCTTGCTGTTCTCCTCCCCTGAACAAAGCTGTGCCGCCTGTTTACTACTGTTGCCAATTTTGAACTGCATTTCGACTACTTACTGATTTGGGCCTACTCTCTGTGTCAGCCTCTCATTCCAGTTGTCCTCCACTGCAATGCCCCCTGATTAGTCCTGTGTTACCAATTTTGAACTGCATTTAGCCCACTTTATTCTTTGGGCCTATATCTGTGTTTCCTCCTCATCCTGCCCATTGCCCAGCCAGTGATAGATGAGTCTGCTGGTACATTGACCCATAACGCAACATTTCCCGTGCACGCTACACTGCAAGATTGTGACCCTGCTGAAAGTCAGGTCCCCCTTCCCGCATACCATACCACCTTACACGGGGACAAACAGGAAGGTGCAGATGAAAGTGCAGGTTCCTTCATCAGGTAGGGGGAGGAATACTAGTTGGCGACGTCACTGGCACAGGGCCTCTCATGGTACGCAAAAGTGTTGCTGCCGGTGGGAGGTGCCCCCGCCGTGCAAACACACCGCTGTACTTTGAGGGGCCCTGTGCCAGTGCCAATGCCAACGAGTGGGCCCCCCCTGCTTGCTCAGGTTCACAGCACTTGCAAAGTTGAAATACTTATCTCTCCCTGCTCCACTGCCGTGACGTGGTCCAGATTTCCTGGGCCCACTAATTACTTGAACCAGCCCTACCCACCACAACTTTAGCCAAATGACCCCCAATTTCAAATGCCTTCCAATTATTATAAGGTAAATTACGCTTGACAAGCTTCATTAGGAAGAATGGATGGTTTTGACATTAAAATGGGCACTCTAGGTGTTTTCCTGGCCCCCACTCACAGCCGACTATGCTGCCCCATTGACTTGCATTGGGTTTCGTGTTTCGGTCGATCCCGACTTTACGTCATAATCGGCCGATTTCACTCGACCCGACTTTTGAGATAGTCGGGTTTCGCGAAACCCGGCTCGACTCTAAAAAGGTCAAGGTCGATCAACTCTAAATACAGGGTCTCAAGGAGCCATCCTTCTTAGCAACAAAAAATATCCCGCTCCCGAAGGTGAAGAAGATGGCCGAATATGCCCTTTCGCCAAAGACTCCTTAATATAATTCCACATGGCGGTATGTTCAGGCACAGACAGGTTGAAAAGTCGGCCTTTAGGAAACTTACAGCCTGGAATCAAGTCAATAGCACAATCACAGTCCCTGTGCGGTGTAAGGGAACTGGACTTGGCCTCATCGAATACATCCTGAAAATCAGACAAAAACTTAGGAATTTCAGAAGAGGAAGAAGAGGAGATTGACATCAAAGGAACATCATTATGAATCCCCTGACAACCCCAACTAGTCACAGACATAGACTTCCAGTCAAACACAGGATTATGTACCTGCAACCACGGAAAACCCAGCACGATAGTATCATGCAAATTATGCAACACCAGAAATCGACAATCTTCCTGATGGGCTGGCGCCATGCGCATGGTCACCTGTGTCCAAAACTGGGGCTTATTTTTAGCCAAAGGTGTAGCATCAATGCCCCTTAAAGGAATAGGGTTCTGCAAAGGCTGCAAGGAAACACTACAACGCCTGGCAAATTCAAAGTCCATTAAGTTCAAGGCGGCGCCTGAATCCACAAACGCCATGACAGAAAATGATGACAATGAGCAGATCAAGGACACAGATAACAGAAATTTAGGTTGTACAGTACTGATGGTAAATGAACTGCGATCCTCTTTGTCCGCTTAGGGCAGACAGAAATGACATGAGAATCATCGCCACAATAAAAACACAACCTATTCTGACGTCTGAAACCTTGTCGTTCCATTCTAGACAGAATCCTATCACACTGCATTGGCTCAGGAATTTGCTCCGAGGACAACGCCACAGCGCGCACAGTTCTGCGCTCCCGCAAGCACCGGTCAATCTGAATGGCCAGAGAAATAGAATCACTCAGACCGAAAGGCGTGGGAAACCCCACCATAACATCTTTAACGGATTCAGAAAGACCCTTTCTGAAAATTGCCACCGAAGCATCATCATTCCATTTAGTCAACACAGACCATTTTCTAAATTTCTGACAATACCATTCTGCCGCCTCTTGACCCTGAGACAGGGCCAACAAGGTCTTCTCTGCTTGATCCAGAGAATTAGGGTCATCATATAATAATCCAAAAGCCTGAAAAAGGAGTCTACATTAAGCAAAGCCGTATTCCCAGATTCCAGGGAAAATGCCCAATCCTGTGGATCGCCAAGCAGCAGGGAGATGATGATTTTAACCTGCTGAATGGAATCACCAGAGGATCGAGGTCTCAGAGCAAAAAACAGTTTACAGTTGTTTTTAAAACTTAAAGATTTGGACCTGTCACCAAAAAACAAATCAGGAGTAGGAAGCTTCGGCTCTAAAACAGGAGTCTGAACAATATAATCAGAAATACCCTGTAACCTAGCAGCAAGCTGGTCCACACGAGAAGCTAATTCCTGAATATCCATGCTAGCACGAGACTCCTCAGCCACCCAGAGAAAAAGAGGGAAGAGAAGAGAAAGCAGAGTGCAGAAAAAAATGGCTCAACACCTTTCTTCCCTTCTTCTGAGATGCATTTAACTCATTATCGGCCAGTTGTACTGTTATGATCCGGTGACCTTGGAGCCGCATGGAACTTTCTCTGAGTTGGTGGAAACTGTACTGACCGCAAATCCTGGACTTAACACCACAACTAGAAGTAGCCGTGTGGTGTCCTTAACAAAACCTAGACACCTCGACACAGCCGGAGGACTAAATACCCCTATAGATGGAAATAGGAATTCTACCTTGCCTCAGAGCAGAACCCCAAAGGATAGGCAGCCCCCCACAAATATTGACTGTGAGTAGTAGAGGAAAAGACACACGCAGGCAGGAAACAGGATTTAGCAAAAGAGGCCACTCTAGCTAAAATAGGAAAGGATAGGACAGAATACTAAGTGGTCAGTATTAAAACCCTTCCAAAAATATCAACAGCAGAAAATACAAAATATTCCACCATCTAACTAAAGATGTGGAGCGTATACCTGCAACTCCAGAGAATCCAACAAGACTGAGAAAACACTGACACAATCTAAGCTGGACAAGAGAAAAACAAATGAATAGCACAGAATTATTAAGCACACAGCATGTGTGTTATGATCCGGTGACCTAGGAGCTGCATGAGAACTTTCACTGGAGAAGGTGTCCACTATACTGACCGCATTCCTGAACTTTACACCGCAACTAGAAGTAGCCGTGGAGTGTACCTAACACACCTAGACACCTCGTCACAGCCGGAGGACTAAATACCCCTAAAGATGGAAATTGCAATACTATCTTGCCTCAGAGAAAATCCCCAAAGGACAGACAGCCCCCCACAAATATTGGCGGTGAGTCGGAGAGGAAAAAACATACACAGGCAGAAAAACAGGATTTAGCACAGGAGGCCACTCTAGCTAGATAGGACAGGATAGGACAGAGTTCTGTGCGGTCAGTATTAAAACCCTTCAAAACATACACAGCAGAATATACAAAAAACTTCCTACATCTACTAAAAGATGTAGGAGCGTAAATCTGCAACTCCAGTGAATCTTACAATCAGAGCAGGAATAAAATTGAAACAAGCACACAGCAGTGTGCCACAGATACAAAAACCAAACACTTATCTTTGCTGAATTTGGCAGCCAGCAGGAGAAGCCAGAAAGTGATCCAACACTTCACAAGGAACATTGACTACTGGCAAGGGCTAAAGGATCCTGCACACCTAAATATCCCAGTCAGAATTGTAATCATCAGATACACCTGGCCAGGACTGCGAGTCAGAGACAACTGCATTCCCACCTACAACCACTGGAGGGAACCCAAGAGCAGAATTCACAACAGTACCCCCTCCTTGAGGATGGGTCACCGAACCCTCACCAGGGCCCCCAGGATGATCAGGATGAGCCAGATGAAAGGCACGGACCAAATCAGCAGCATGGACATCAGAGGCAAAAACCCAAGAATTATCCTCCTGGCCATAACCCTTCCATTTGACCAGGTACTGAAGCTTCTGCCTCGAAAAACGAGAATCCAAAATCTTCTCAACAACATAGTCCAACTCCCCATCAACCAACACAGGGGCCGGAGGATCAACAGAGGGAACAACGGGCTCCACATGTTTCCGCAACAAAGATCTATGGAAGACATTATGGATAGCAAAAGAGGCCGGAAGCGCCGAAAAGACACCGGATTAATAATCTCAGAAATCCTATAAGGACCAATAAACCGAGGCTTAAACTTAGGAGAAGAAACCTTCATAGGAACATGACGGGAAGACAACCAGACCAGATCCCCAACCCGAAGCCAGGAACCAACACACTGACGACGATTAGCAAAACGTTGAGCCTCCTCTTGAGACAACACCAACTTGTCCACCACATGAGCCCAAATCTGCTGCAACCTGTCCACCACAGAATCCACACCAGGACAGTCAGAAGGCTCAACCTGCCCAGAAGAAAAACGAGGATGAAAACCAAAATTACAAAAGAAAGGCGAAACCAAGGTAGCAGAACTAGCCCGATTATTTAGGGCAAACTCGGCCAATGGCAAGAAGGCCACCCAATCATCCTGATCAGCAGACACAAAGCATCTCAAATAGGTCTCCAAGGTCTGATTAGTTCGCTCGGTCTGGCCATTTGTCTGAGCATGAAATGCAGAAGAAAAAGACAAATCAATGCCCAGCCTAGCACAAAAGGCCCTCCAAAACCTAGAAACAAACTGGGAACCTCTATCGGACACAATATTCTCCAGAATACCATGCAAACGAACCACATGCTGAAAAAACAACGGAACCAAATCCGAAGAGGAAGGCAATTTAGGTAAGGGCACCAAATGAACCATCTTAGAGAACCGGTCACAAACAACCCAGATAACAGACATCTTCTGGGAGACCGGAAGATCAGAAATAAAATCCATTGAAATATGCGTCCAGGGCATCTCAGGGACTGGCAATGGCGAAAGCAACCCACTAGCACGGGAACAACAAGGCTTGGCCCGTGCACAAGTCCCACAGGACTGCACAAAAGAACGCACATCACGTGACAAAGAAGGCCACCAAAAGGACCTACCAACCAAATCCCTGGTACCAAAAATGCCAGGATGACCGGCCAACACGGAACAGTGAACCTCAGAAATCACTCTACTAGTCCATCTGTCAGGAACAAACAATTTCCCCACAGGACAGCGGTCAGGTTTGTCAGCCTGAAATTCCTGAAGAACCCGTCGTAAATCAGGGGAAATGGCAGAAAGGACCACCCCCTCTTTCAGAATACCGACCGGCTCTAAGACCTCAGGAGAATCAGGCAAAAAACTCCTAGAGAGGGCATCAGCCTTAATATTCTTAGAACCCAGAAGGTACGAGACCACGAAATCAAAACGGGAAAAAAACAAGGACCATCGAGCCTGTCTAGGATCTAGCCGTTTAGTAGACTCGAGGTAAATCAAATTCTTATGATCGGTCAAGACCTCAATACGGTGCTTAGCTCCCTCAAGCCAATGTCGCCACTCCTCAAACGCCCACTTCATAGCCAACAACTCCCGATTGCCGACATCATAATTGTGTTCAGCAGGCGAAAACTTACTGGAAAAGAAGGCACACAGTTTTATTAAGGAACCAACAGACAAAACGGCCCCTGCCCCAATCTCAGAAGCGTCAACCTCAACCTGAAACGGAAGAGAAAAATCCGGTTGGCGCAACACTGGAGCAGAAGTAAATCGACGTTTAAGCTCCTGAAAGGCAGAGACAGACGCAGAGGACCAAT
Organism: Ranitomeya imitator; assembly: GCF_032444005.1. NCBI lineage: Eukaryota > Metazoa > Chordata > Amphibia > Anura > Dendrobatidae > Ranitomeya > Ranitomeya imitator. The sequence continues at coordinate 1,022,827,066 of NC_091282.1, forward strand.
TCGCCACATCAGCGCCTTTCTTCGTCAAATCGGTCAAGGGTTTAACCACGCTGGAAAAATTAGCAATGAAACGGCGATAAAAATTTGCAAAACCCAAAAATTTCTGAAGGCTCTTCACGGATGTGGGCTGAATCCAATCATGAATGACCTAAACCTTAACCGGATCCATCTCTATAGACGAAGGAGAAAAAATGAAGCCCAAAAAAGAGACTTTCTGCACCCCAAAGAGACACTGAGACCCTTTCACAAACAGGGCATTGTCTTGAAGGATCTGAAATACCATCCTGACCTGTTGCACATGAGACTCCCAATCATCGGAAAAAATCTAAATATCGTCCAAATATACAATCAAGAATTTATCAAGATAAGTCCGGAAGATATCATGCATGAAGGACTGAAAAACAGATGGAGCATTAGAGAGTCCGAATTGCATCAAAAGGTACTCAAAATGGCCTTCGGGCGTGTTAAACGCAGTTTTCCATTCATCACACTGCTTAATACGAACAAGATTATATGCCCCTCGAAGGTCAATCTTGGTAAACCAACTAGCTCCCTTAATCCTAGCAAACAAATCGGAAAGCAAAGGTAAAGGGTATTGAAACTTGACCGTGATTTTATTCAAGAGGCGATAATCTATACAGGGTCTCAAGGAACCATCTTTTTTAGCAACAAAAAAGAACCCCGCTCCCAACGGTGAAGAAGATGGCCGAATATGCCCTTTCTCCAAAGACTTCTTAATATAGCTCCGCATGGCGGTATGTTCAGGCACAGATAGATTAAAACGTCGACCCTTAGGAAACTTACAGCCTGGAATCAAATCAGTAGCACAATCGCAGTCCCTGTGCGGTGGAAGGAAACTGGACTTAGGCTCATCGAATACATCCTGAAAATCAGACAAAAACTCTGGAATTTCAGAAGGTGAAGAAGAGGAGATTGACATCAAAGGAACATCATTATGAACCCCCTGACAACCCCAACTAGTCACAGACATGGACTTCCAGTCCAACACAGGATTATGTACCTGCAACCATGGAAAATCCAGCACGATAACATCATGCAAGTTATGTAACACCAGAAATCGACAATCTTCCTGATGAGCTGGCGTCATGCGCATGGTCACCTGTGTCCAAAACTGGGGCTTATTTTTAGCTAAGGGTGTAGTATCAATGCCCCTTAAAGGAATAGGGTTCTGCAAAGGCTGCAAGGGAAAACCACAATGCTTGGCAAACTCAAAATCCATTACATTCAAGGCGGCGCCTGAATCCACAAACGCCATGACAGAAAATGATGACAATGAGCAGATCAAGGACACAGATACCAGAAATTTAGGTTGTACAGTACTGATGGTAATTGAACTGGCGATCCTCGTTGTCCGCTTAGGGCAGGCAGAAATGACATGAGAAGTGTCGCCACAATAATAACACAACCTATTTTGACGTCTGAAACCTTGTCGTTCCATTCTAGACAGAATTCTATCACATTGCATAGGCTCAGAAATTTGCTCTGAGGATAACGCCACAGCGCACACAGTTCTGCGCTCCCGCAGGCGTCGGTCAATCTGAATGGCCAGAGACATAGAATCACTCAGACCGGAAGGCGTGGGAAACCCCACCATAACATCTTTAATGGATTCAGAAAGCCCCCTTCTAAAAATTGCCGCCAAAGCATCATTATTCCATTTAGTCAACACAGACCATTTTCTGAATTTCTGACAATACAACTCTGCCGCCTCTTGACCCTGAGACAGGGCCAACAAGGTCTTCTCAGCTTGATCCACAGAATTAGGTTCATCATATAATAGTCCTAAAGCCTGAAAAAAGGAATCAATATTAAGCAAAGCCGGATTCCCAGATTCCAGGGAAAACGCCCAATCCTGCGGGTCGCCACGCAGCAGGGAGATTACGATCTTTACCTGCTGAATGGAATCACCAGAGGATCGAGGTCTCAGCTCAAAAAACAGTTTACAGTTGTTTTTAAAACTCAAAAATTTAGACCAAAATTTGTCACCAGAAAACAAATCAGGAGTAGGAATCTTCGGTTCTAAAGCAGGAGTCTGAACAATATAATCAGAAATACCTTGCACCCTAGCAGCAAGCTGGTCTACACGGGAAGCTAATTCATGAACATTCATGCTTGCACCAAGCTCCTCAGCCACCCAGATATTAAGGGGGAAGAGAACACAAAACAGACAGGAGAAAAAAAAATGGCTCAAGAGCTTCCTTCCCTTCTTCTGAGATGCATTTAACTCATTGTTGGCCAGTAGTACTGTTATGATCCGGTGACCTAGGAGCTGCATGAGAACTTTCACTGGAGAAGGTGTCCACTATACTGACCGCAATCCTGATCTTAACACCGCAACTAGAAGTAGCCGTGGAGTGTACCTAACACACCTAGACTGTTATGATCTGGTGGTTTAGGAGCAACATGGGACGAGCTCTGAAGGAAGTGGTACCTGTACTGACCGCAGTCCTTATGCTCAACACAACACTAGAAGTAGCCGTGGGATGCTCCTAACACTCCCTAGGCACCTCGTCACAGCCTGAGAACTAACTACCCCTAAAGATAGAAACAGGAAAACTATCTTGCCTCAGAGAAAATCCCCAATGATAGATAGCCCCCCACAAGTAATGACTGTGAGTGGAGAGGGAAAAGACATACACAGAATGAAACCAGGATTAGCACAGGAGGCCAATCTAGCTAGATAGATAGGACAGGATGGAATACTGTGCGGTCAGTATAAAACACTACAAAAAATCCACACAGAGTTTACAAAAATCTCCACACCTGACTAAAGGTGTGGAGGGTAAATCTGCTTCCCAGAGCTTCCAGCAACACTGAATTAATTCATACTGACAAGCTGGACAAACATAGAAAGCACAGAACGGATAAGTCCACAACCTGTGGACAGAAAAGTGCAAGGAAGGACTTAGCTTTGCTGAACTGGTCAGGATAACAGGGAAATCCAAAGAGATGTGAATCCAACCAGGAACCATTGACAAGTGGAACAAGCTGAAGGAAAGAGCCAGGCTAAATAGCCGAGCAGAAAAGACAATCAGTGGAAACAGCTGCTGACAGCTAAATCCAAGGAGCAGCCATTCCACTTAAAACCACCGGAGGGAGCCCAAGAGCAGAACTCACAAAAGTGCCACTTACAACCACCGGAGGGAGCCCAAGAGCGGAATTCACAACACTAGACACCTCGTCACAGCCGGAGGACTAAATACCCCTAAAGATGGAAATTGGAATACTATCTTGCCTCAGAGAAAATCCCCAAAGGACAGACAGCCCCCCACAAATATTGGCGGTGAGTCGGAGAGGAAAAAACATACACAGGCAGAAAAACAGGATTTAGCACAGGAGGCCACTCTAGCTAGATAGGACAGGATAGGACAGAGTTCTGTGCGGTCAGTATTAAAACCCTTCAAAACATACACAGCAGAATATACAAAAAACTTCCTACATCTACTAAAAGATGTAGGAGCGTAAATCTGCAACTCCAGTGAATCTTACAATCAGAGCAGGAATAAAACTGAAACAAGCACACATCAGTGTGCCGCAGATACAAAAACCAAACACTTATCTTTGCTGAATTTGGCAGCCAGCAGGAGAAGCCAGAAAGTGATCCAACACTTCACAAGGAACATTGACTACTGGCAAGGGCTAAAGGATCCTGCACACCTAAATATCCCAGTCAGAATTGTAATCATCCGATACACCTGGCCAGGACTGCGAGTCAGAGACAACTGCATTCCCACCTACAACCACTGGAGGGAACCCAAGAGCAGAATTCACAGCAGTGTGCCACAGAAACAAAAACCAGACACTTATCTTTGCTGAATTGGCAGCAAGGCAGGAGGAACCAGACAAAGATCCAAAACCTCCCAAAACCATGGACAACTGGCCAGGACCAATGAATCCTGCACACCTAAATACCCCAGTCAGAACTGCAATCAGCAGATCCACCTGGCCAGGACTGCAACTCAGGGACAACTGCATTACCACCTACAACCACTGGAGGGAACCCAAAAGCAGAATTCACAACAGGAGACCCTCATTCTATCCTTGGAGGCCTGGATGGCAACTTGGGTGCAGTCCCAAATGTCACATGCCTCCACCACCCAGTTTGCCACACTAGAACTGGTGGACAACACAGGCATGGGCACAGTAACATGTGGATGCTGGCCATAATTAAGGAGGAATGGAGTCTGCCCAGTGGAGTCGGCTACGGCGTTGTTCAGTGCAAACTCCGCCCATGGTAGCAAGGATGCCCACTCATCCGGCCTGGCCGAGAAAAAATGTTGCAGGTATGTGACCAGGGTCTGGTTGGCCCTCTCTACCAACCCACTCGTCTCGGGATGGTACGCTGAAGAGAGATTCAGCTCAATACTGAGTAGATGACAGTGTTCTCTCCAGAACCAAGATGCAACCTGGGGACCCCCGGGCACTGACAGTTTTGTCTGGCATACTGTGTAGGCGGAAAACATGCTTAATAAACAACGCTGCCAAGACCCATGCAGAAGGTACCCATGGAAGAGGCAACAAGTGCATCATTTTGGAAAAATGGTCGGTGACAATCCAGATGATGGTGCTTCTACGAGACTTGGGTAAGCCCACCACAAAGTCCATCCCGACCATTTCCCAGGGCCTGTCTGCCACCGGCAGGGGGTAAAGTAGTCCAGCTGGCCGTTGCCGAGGAGACTGGTTCTTGGCACAGGATACACAAGACTGAATATAGTCTCTGACATCATGGGACATATGTTGCCATCAGTTCTTTCTTGCCAGGAGCTCAGATGCCCTTTTAGTCGCAAGATGTCCACCCACTCTGGACTAGAGAGCCCAAGAGAGAACCTCCAGTCGCAAAATAGGCAGTATAAAAGTCTTGACCGGAGACACACTCTAGCGAAACTGGGGCGAAAGTTCTCAGGCTCTCTGAAGGGACACTTAGCTGAGGCTCCTCCTCCTCTGATGACACAACAGAGCGGGAGAGAGCATCAGCACAAATGTTCTTCTACCCAGAAAGAAAGTGGAGGTTGAAGTGGAACTGGGAGAAGAACAAGGACCATCGAGCCTGGCGATTTGCAAATAAACTAAATTTTTGAGGTCGGTGTAAACTTGGAAAGGATAACGAGCCCCCTCCAGGAGGTGTCTCCACTCTGAAAAGGCGAACTTCATGGCTAGCAACTCCCTGTCCCCGATGGAATAATTCCTCTCCACCGGTGTGAACGTCTTGGAGAAGAAGAAGCATGGATGCTTCCAACCTTGAGCATCCTTCTGGAAGAGGACTGCTCCGGCAATGACGGAAGAGGCGTCCACCTCCATAATAAATGGTTCATCAACATCAAGGCGATGTAAAATGGGAGCGCTAGCGAAGTGTGACTTGATAGAAAGAAAGGCCTTGGAGACCTCCTCTGACCACAATTTTTTATTTGCTCTCGTCTTGTTGAGGACAACCAAGGGAGCTACCAAAGTTGAGAAGTGGGGAATGAACTGGCGATAATAATTAATGAACTCCATAAAGTGCTGCACCACTTTGAGAGAATGGGGTTCTTGCCAGTCCAACACAGACTGTAGCTTGGCAGAATTTATAGCCAATCCCCTGGCAGAGATGATATAGCCCAGGAAAGGCAAGGAAACACACACTTCTACAACTTGGCATAAAGGGAGTTTGCCCGTAGGAGGTCAAAGACTTTGCAAACAGCTATCCGGAGGGAGTCTATATCTGGAGAGTAGATTATAATATCATCCATACAGACTGCGACCGAGGTGGTGAGCATATCCCGGAAGATATTATTCACAAAATCTTGGAAAATGGCAGGAGCATTACAGAGCACCAAGGGGATCACCAGGTATTCATTGTGTCTGTCCCGGGTGTTAAATGCCATCTTCCATTCGTCCCACTCACGGATGCAAATCAGGTTGTAAGCACCCTGCAGATCAAGCTTAGTAAATACCCTCTTTCCCTGCAAACTATCGAAGAGCTCAAATATCAGAGGCAGAGGGTATTTGTTCTTAACGGTGATGGCGTTAAGACCCCTGTAATCTATGCATGGACATAGTTCTCCGTTCTTCTGCAGGATAAAAAACCCTACCCCTGCAGGTGACACTGACTTCCTAATGAATCCTCTTGACAGATTTTCCTGGATGTTTTGGGTCATCGTCTCCATCTCCAGGAGAGATTGGGGATAGACTCGACCCCGGGGAGGCTCTGCACCAGGCAAGAGGTCAATAGGACAGTCATAGGGGCGGTGGGGTGGAAGGGTCTCTGCAGCCCTATTGGAGAACACGTCCACATAGGGTGAATAGTGCTTGGGGAGAGAGGAAAGATCTGCGGGGACTTCAGTAATAGCAACCTAAACGCACTCCCTCAGACATTTACCCTCACAAGATTCACTCCATCCCAGAATTCTCCCTGAGGACCACTCTATATGAGGAGAGTGGTAGTGTAGCAATGGTATCCCTAACAGCCCCTAATCAATTCCCTCGGGAATGGCTAGCAGGGTGATAATCTCCTGATGGGATGGAGACATGGAAAGAGTAAATGGAATGGTCTGATGAGGGCAGTGTCGACCCTTTTACCGCTCGTACGGTCACTGGTTCAGCGAGCATCACCAGGGGTATTGCGTGCCATTGGGCAAAAGCAGATGACATAAAATTGCCCTCCACCCCAGAATCCACGCAAAGCTCTACAGTAAGAGTGGATGGGCCTATGGTAATTGTCCCCTTGAAGGACAGTTTGGGGGAAAACACCGCTGTGTCTAGTGAACCTCCTCCAATGGTTACTAAATGCAATCGTTTCCCGACCGCTGAGGACATTTTCTAGCATAATGTCCTGAATGCTGGAAGACCATACAGACCATGGGTATTTGAGAAGCCTGGGACTTAGAGCTCGCTTGAGAAACCTTCATGACCTCATTTGACTCAGACGCCTGAACCAGAGATTCCAGAGGTCTGGCGAAGGTGGGAGCAAGCCGAAACCTCCGTCTACACTGGGCTCGCACCAACCTTTGCTCGTTAAAATGAAGGTCGATGCGGGTAGATATTGCTATTAGCTCCTCCAGTGTGGCGGGAATCTCCCTAATGGCTGAAGCATCCTTCACATGGTCAGCCAGTCCCTTCCAGAATTTAGGGATGAGGACTTTATCCGGCCCCTCCAGCTCTGATGCCAAAGTCTGGAAGTGCATGGCAAAATGGCTGACTATGGACGAGCCCAGTGTCAATGCCAGCAGTTGGAGCACCGTATCATGGGTGACATGAGGTCCCAAAAAGACCTGTTTCAGAGTGCTCAAAAACCGGAGAGCACTCTGTATCACATGATCGTCACGCTCCCACCGCGGCATAGCCCACTCCAATGCCCTGTCCGACAGGAAGGATATTATAAATCCCACCTTAGCCCGCTCTGTGGGAAAACGTACAGCCAGGAGCTCAAGATGTATCACACAGTGGCTCATGAAACCCAGACACAGCTTACTGTCATTAGTAAACTTGTCTGGCAATGGGAGATGGGATAAAATCAGAGCAGGGGTGGCGGTGGACAAACTAGCTGCAGCCACGCTAGCAGCCTGAACAGCCATTATGGTAACATCCACAGCCGAGGTTGCACTCTCGAGAGCCATCAACCTGCCCTTTAGCTGATGGATGTACCGCTGTAGTCGCTGTTCATCCACCATTACTAGCCAGGCCCTGGTGCTAGTATAATGTTAGGGCTGGTGGAATACACCAAATAATAATAAGGAAGATATAAGGTGCATTCACAGCCCGGGGTCCACCGTGGAGAGATGACACCTGATTCTCAGTAATGGTGGACAGTACATGGCAGTATAATGTGAACTCACACAGGTTAGCTTCACCCGGTATGAAAGGAGGTGAACTCTGTTGCGTCACAGGGCTGCCATATCACAGAGTAAACACTAGCATTAAGTCACAGGACTCTGCCCCAATGACACAAGGCTAGAGTCCTTCTAGACCACTAGGGTTGAGCGAAACATGTCGGCCATTTTCAGAAGTCGCCGATTTTTGGCAAAGTCGGGTTTCATGAAACCCGACCCGACCCCTGTGTGGGGTCGGCCATGAAGTCGGCGATCTTCTGAATCTGGAATCGGAATTCCGATACCGATTTCCGATATGTTTAAGATATCGGGAATTGGTATCGGAATTCAGATTTAAGTGTAAAATAAAGAAAAAAAATAAAAAATATTGCTATACTCACCCTCGGACGCGCCCTGGTTGTAACCGGGAGCCTTCCTTCCTAAGAATCAGCGCTTGAAGGACCTTTTCGATGACGTCACGGCTTCTGATTGGTCGCGTGACGCCCATGTGACCGCTTATGCGACCAATCACAAGCCGCAACGTCATCGAAAGGTCCTACAAGCGCTGATTCTTAGGAAGGAAGGCTCCCGGTTACAACCAGGGCGCGTCCGAGGGTGAGTATAGCAATATTTTATATTTTTATTCTTTATTTTACACATTAATATGGATCGCAGAGCCTGAAGGAGAGTTTCCTCTCCTTCAGACCCTGGGAACCATTAGAAACCCAATGCACTGCATTGGGTTTCGTGTTTCGGCCGACCCCGACCCCGACTTTTCTATAGGATTGGCCGATTTCACTCGACCCGACTTTTGAAAAAGTCGTGTTTCGTGAAATCCGACCCGATCCTATAAAAACAAAAGTCGCTCAACCCTATAGACCACTAGTGCTCGGCGCCACAGCTGTGGTGCCAGGGAAACAACTAAGTAAAGATTTACCGCACAACGTGCGTACATCGCTGCTCTGGCGGATGCCACTAACCACGCTAACTAGGGCCTGGAAAGTACATTAGTTGCGCATGGCGCCACACTGGTGGTCACTGCTAATAGACGCAGTATGCTCATGCCTAATGCTGGATGGCACACTCTGGCATTAGATAGCTCAGACACCCAAGAACATGCAACAACGCTAGGGATAGGTATGATTAGGAGCTTTCACCAGATTCAATCAAACAACCACACACACAAGATTACAATTCTATACCGAGCGGCCATGTGAACCTTTTATAGATGCAGCCTTCCGGGACCTTCCCAGAGGTCCAATCAAAGCCGCTACAGGACATGAGCATGTGACCTCCAACCTCCAATGAGAGAGGTTGTCCCACGGGCATGCACATTAGAGGAAAAGGACTTAGTCCCTGGAACGTCTGCTTGCTGTTGATCAATGCTGGTTACAAAGGCTGAGCCTGGGACAACAGCTGTAACCAAACGCACAGTATCAGCTTGAGCCAGATGCTGGGACTGACGTCTCTGCTGAGCAGACTCCACTGCGGCTGGGGGAGAATGGGAGACCGCAGATGACATGGTTTGAGATTCCCCCTGTGCAGCGGCAGGAACTCGACACCTAACACATATAGCTTATTGATTTTTAGATCGAGGTTGAGGAGTGTGGGGGCTGGTACACCTTGGTACTGGCATATTCAGTATTATTCAGAGTCCACTTGAAGGTTGCATAACCTGTTGGCAGGAATGAATTAGAGCACCTACACACATCCATTAAAATCTGTGATTCTTATACATATTCAGCAACGCATCCATTTTGTTGATATGTGTCTTTTTTGTATATCTTCAGAATCAAATATCAAATACATATTCTTAACATTTGGAGTTGCTTTGATGGTCAGTTAGGAAAAACATTGCCGTTATTTCATCATACAAATATGCATTGGCTGTACCTGGTGTCTTTTAGTTTTTTCCATTTCCATTTGCAAGGCTACATTTTATTTTGAAAATAGAAATACAAATTTATTAGCTAGCTTATCAATTCAATGAAATATAACTAGATTGTTTGAAATACTTTATTTTCATGTTGACGTGCAGCTAGATCTGTATAACAGATGCATTTATTTAATCAAGCAGATTTTGACATCAGTAGTAAAATTGATGCTAAAGATGGAAAATAAAAGTCAATTCATTCATGTCAATCTACTGTCACTTATAAAATCTCAAAATGTAGAAGAGAATTATCTTTCATTAGGATAACATGCAATAGTTTCTTGGAAAATTGAACTTAATACTTACTAAAATGTTATGGTTGAAATGCTAAAGACACAAAATAATCCCATTCATGAGTACTGGATGGCAGGGTTAGAGTGCACTTTCCTTTCCCTGGTTCATTTGTGTCATTGGTCTCTACTACCGCTTTTTAACCCCTTAGTGACCAGGCCAAATTTTTGAAATCTAACCAGTGTCACCTTATGTGGTAATAACTCTAGAATGCTTCAACAAATCCCAGTGATTTTGAGAATGCTTTTGTGGCACATTATAATGTATACTGATGGTAATTTAGGTTGATATGTTTTGTGTTTATTTATTAAAAAAAACACAAAAATTTGTCAAAAATGTAAAAAAAAAGTGCAATTTTCAAACTTTGAATAAGTATCCCTCCAAGGCCGGGGTCACAATACCGTAGAATGCGGACGAGTGCTATGCGAGAAAATATCACATAGCACTCGGACCGGTGTTAATCTATGGGGCAGCTCACATCACCATATTTTTTCTCATGCGTATCCTACATGCGTGTAAAATTGCAGCATGCTGTGATTTTACTCGTATATCATCCAAGTCTCGTCAATACAAGTCTATGGGTGCGAGAAAAAAACGAACACTACATGGACCAACCGAGTGACTTGCAAGAAATATGCACACATTTTCCTCATATCAGCCCATTGAGCCATTAAATTCATATACATATGTGCGAGAAAGTCGCATCATCGCATTGCAAACGCATTACACATGGATGACAATACGGAGAACACATGTGCGACTCCCAGCAGGGAGACTCGGACCGATTTTTCATATGTTAAGTGTGACCCCAGCCTAATCCAGATAGTCATACCACAGAAAAACATTAACCCCTTTACCCCCAAGGGTGGTTTGCACGTTATGGACCGGGCCAATTTTTACAATTCTGACCACTGTCCCTTTATGAGGTTATAACTCTGGAACGCTTCAACGGATCCCGGTGTATCTGACATTGTTTTCTCGTGACATATTGTACTTCATGATAGTGGTAAAATTTCTTTGATATTACCTGCGTTTATTTGTGAAAAAAATGGAAATTTGGAGAAAATTTTGAAAATTTCGCAATTTTCCAACTTTGAATTTTTATGCAATTAAATCACAGAGATATGTCACATAATATACTTAATGAGTAACATTTCCCACATGTCTACTTTACATCAGCACAATTTTGGAACCAACATTTTTTTTGTTAGGGAGTTATAAGGGTTAAAAGTTGACCAGCAATTTCTCATTTTTACAACACCATTTTTTTTAGGGACCACATCTCATTTGAAGTCATTTTGAGGGGTCTATATGATAAAAAATACCCAAGTGTGATGCCATTCTAAAAACTGCACCTCTCAAGGTGCTCAAAACCACATTCAAGAAGTTTATTAACCCTTCAGGTGTTTCACAGGAATTTTTGGAATGTTTAAATAAAAATGAACATTTAACTTTTTTTCACAAAAAATTTACTTCAGCTCCAATTTGTTTTATTTTACCAAGGGTAATAGGAGAAAATGGACCCCAAAAGTTGTTGTACAATTTGTCCTGAGTACGCCGATACCCCACATGTGGGGGTAAACCACTGTTTGGGCGCAAGACAGAGCTCGGAAGCGAAGGAGCGCCATTTGACTTTTCAATGCAAAATTGACTGGAATTGAGATGGGACGCCATGTTGCGTTTGGAGAGCCACTGATGTGCCTAAACATTGAAACCCCCCACAAGTGACACCATTTTGGAAAGTAGACCCCATAAGGAACTTATCTAGAGGTGTGGTGAGTAGTGTTGAGCATTCCGATACCGCAAGTATCGGGTATCGGCCGATACTTGCGATATCGGAATTCCGATACCGAGATCCGATACTTTTGTGATATCGGGTATCGGTATCGGATCAATAGGGATGTGTAAAATAAAGAATTAAAATAAAAAATATTGATATGCTCACCTCTCCGGCGGCCCCTGGACATCATGCTGCTAACCAGGAGGCTTCTTTGTTTAAAATGCGCGCCTTTAGGACCTGGGAATGATGTCCCGGGTTCTGATTGGTCGCGTGCCGCCCATGTGACCGGCACGCGACCAATCAGAAGCCGTGACGTCATTCGCAGGTCCTCAATTCCTAGAATTAGGAGTTTTTGTGAATGAGAATGACGTCGCGGCTTCTGATTGGTCGCGTGCCGGTCAGATGGGCGGCACGCGACCAATCAGAAGCCGCGACGTCATTCTCATTCACAAAAACTCCTAATTCTAGGAATTGAGGACCTGCGAATGAAGTCACGGCTTCTGATTGGTCGCGTGCCGGTCACATGGGCGGCACGCGACCAATCAGAACCCGGGACGTCATTCCCAGGTCCTAAAGGCGCGCATTTTAAACAAAGAAGCCTCCCGGTTAGCAGCATGATGTCCAGGGGCCGCCGGAGAGGTGAGCATATCAATATTTTTTATTTTAATTCTTTATTTTACACATCCCTATGGATCCCAGGGCCTGAAGGAGAGTTTCCTCTCCTTCAGACACTGGGAACCATGAGAATACCTTCCGATACTTGATGTCCCATTGACTTGTATTGGTATCGGATATCGGTATCGGCGATATCCGATATTTTTTGGGTATCGGCCGATACTATCTGATACCGATACTTTCAAGTATCGGACGGTATCGCTCAACACTAGTGGTGAGCACTATGACCCACCAAGAGCTTCACAGAAGTTTAAAATGCAGGACCGTAAAAATAAAAAATCATTTTTTTATACAAAAATTATCTTTTCGCCCCCAATTTTTTATTTTCCCAAGGGTAAGAGAAGAAATTGGACCCCAAATGTTGTTGTACAATTTGTCCTGAGTATGCTGATACCCTATATGTGGGGGTAAACCACTGTTTGGGCCCATGGGAGAGCTCGGAAGGGAAGGATCGCCGTTTGACTTTTCAATGCAAAATTGACAGGAATTGAGATGGGACGCCATGTTGCGTTTGGAGAGCCACTGATGTGCCTAAACATTGAAACCCCCCACAAGTGACACCATTTTGGAAAGTAGACCCCTTAAGGAACTTATCTAGATGTGTGGTGAGCACTTTGACCCACCAAGGGCTTCACAGAAGTTTATAATGCAGAGCTGTAAAAATAAAACAAAAATTTTTTTCCACAAAAATTATTTTTTAGCCCCCAGTTTTGTATTTTCCCGAGGGTAACAGGAGAAATTGGACCCCAAAAGTTGTTGTCCAATTTGTCCTGAGTGCGCTGATACACCACATGTGGGGGGGAACCACCGTTTGGGCACATGGGAGGGCTCGGAAGGGAAGGAGCGCCATTTGGAATGCAGACTTAGATGGAATGGTCTGCAGGCATCACATTGCGTTTGCAGAGCCCCTAATGTACCTAAACAGTAGAAACCCCCCACAGGTGACCCCATATTGGAAACTAGACCCCCCAAGGAACTTATCTAGATATGTTGTGAGAACTTTGAACCCCCAAGTGTTTCACTACAGTTTATAACGCAGAGCCGTGAAAATAAAAAATCCTTTTTTTTCTCACAAAAAATATTTTTTAGCCCCCAGTTTTGTATTTTCCCAAGGGTAAAAGTTGATGTCCATTTTGTCCTGAGTACTCTGATACCCCAAATGTTGGGGCAAAGCCCTGTTTGGGCACACGGGAGAGCTCAGAATGGAAGGAGCACTGTTTTACTTTTTCAACGCAGAATTGGCTGGAATTGAGATCAGACGCCATGTCGCATTTGGAGAGCCCCTGATGTGCCTAAACAGTGGAAACCCCCAATTATAACTGAAACCCTAATCCAAACACACCCCTAACCCTATTCCCAACGGTAACCCTAACCACACCTCTAACCCAGACACACCCCTAACCCTAATCCCAACCCTATTCCCAACCGTAAATGTAATCCTAACCCTAACTTTAGCCCCAACCCTAACCCTAACTTTAGCCCCAACCCTAACTGTAGCCTTAACCCTAGCCCCAACCCTAGCCCTAACCCTAGCCCTAACCCTAGCCCCAACCCTAACCCCAACCCTAATCCTAACCCTAACCCTAGCCCTAACCCTAACCCTAGCCCTAACCCTAGCCCTAACCTTAACCCTAATGGGAAAATGGAAATAAATACATTTTTAAAAATTTTTAATTTTTCCCTAATTAAGGGGGTGATGAAGGGGGGTTTGATTTACTTTTATAGCGGGTTTTTTAATGGATTTTTATGATTGGCAGCCATCACACACTAAAAGACGCTTTTTATTGCAAAAAATATTTTTTGCGTTACCACATTTTGAGAGCTATAATTTTTCCATATTTTGGTCCACAGAGTCATGTAAGGTCTTGTTTTTTGCGGGACGAGTTGACGTTTTTGTTGGTAACATTTTTGGGCACGTGACTTTTTTGATCGCTTTTTATTCCGATTTTTGTGAGGCAGAATGACCAAAAACCAGCTATTCATGAATTTCTTTTGGGGGAGGCGTTTATACCGTTCCGCGTTTGGTAAAATTGGTGAAGCAGTTTTATTCTTCGGGTCAGTACGATTACAGCGATACCTCATTTATGTCATTTTTTTAATATTTTGGCGCTTTTATACGATAAAAACAATTTTATAGAAAAAATAATTAATTTTGCATCGCTTTATTCTGGGGACTATAACTTTTACATTTTTTTGCTGATAATGCTGTATTGCGGCTCATTTTTTGTGGGACAAGGTGATGCTTTCAGCGGTACTATGGTTATTTATATCTGTCTTTTTGATCGCGTGTTATTCCACTTTTTGTTCAGAGGTATGATAATAAAGCGTTGTTTTTTGCCTCATTTTTTGTTTTTTTTCTTATGGTGTTTACTGAAGGGGTTAACTAGTGGGACAGTTTTATAGGTTGGGTCGTTACTGACGCGGCGATACTAAATATGTGTACTTTTATTGTTTGAGTTTTTTATTTAGATAAAGAAATAAATTTATGGGAATAATATATATATATTTTTCATTATTTTTTTTTTTACACATGAGGAAATTTTTTTTTTACTTTGTCCCAGGGGGGGACATCACAGATGAGCAGGCTCTTTGAAGCCACTTCCCTCCCTGCAGGACCCGGATGCCACGGCCATCTTGGATCCGGGCCTGGAGCAGGGAGGGAGGTAGGGAGACCCTCGCAGCAATGCGATCACATCGCGTTGCTGCGGGGTTCTCAGGGAAGCCCGCAGGGAGCCCCCTCCCTGCGCGATGCTTCCCTGCACCGCCGGCACATCGCGATCATATTTCATCGCGGTGTGCCAGGAGTTAATGTGCCGGGGGCGGTCCGTGACCGCTTCTGACACATAGTGCCGGATGTCAGCTGCGATAGGCAGCTGACACCCAGCCACGATCGGCCGCGCTCCCCCCGTGAGGGCGGCCGATCGCGCTGGACATACTATTCCGTCCTTGGGAAGTAGGGCCCACCCCACATGGACGGAATAGTACGTCCATTGGCAGAAAGGGGTTAATACATAACATTTTCCACATGTCTGCTTTACATTAGCAACATTTGCAAAATGTTATTTTATTTTGTTTTGTTTGAGGTTTAAAAATGTAGCAGTAATTTTTCATTTTTTCAAGGAGATTTACACAATTTATTTTTTTAGGGACTTTATATATATATATATATATATATATATATATATATATATATATATATATATAGCTCTGGCCAAAATAAAGACACCACATCATCAAAACCCTGTCACGGGCAGCCCAATCTCCAGACCTGAACCCCATTGAAAACCTCTGGAATGTAATCAAGAGGATGATGGATAGTCACAAGCCTTCAAACAAAGAAGAACTGCTAAAATTTTTACGGCAGAAGAAGTGTGAAAGACTGGTGGAAAGCATGCCAAGACACATGAAAGCTGTGATTAAAAATCATGGTTATTCCACAAAATATTGATTTCTGAACTCTTCCTGAGTTAAAACATTAGTATTGAGGATTCTAAATGATTATGAACTTGTTTTCTTTGCATTATTTGAGGTCTGAAAGCCCTGGGTTTTTATTTTAATTCTGACCATTTTTCTTTGTCTGAAAAAAAATACAAAAATTATTGCATGGAAATTCAGAGACATGTTATCAGAAGTTTATAGAATAAAAGAAAAATGTACATTTTACCCAAAAATATACATATGAAGAGAAAAATCAGACAAACTGATCATTTTACAGTGGTCTCTTAATTTTTTGTCAGAGCTATAAATACAGGGTAGGCCATTTATATGGATACACCTAAATAAAATAGGAATGGTTGGTGATATCAACTTCCTGTTTGTGGCACATTAGTATATGGGGGGAGGTAAACTTTTCAAGATGGGTGGTGACCATGGTGGCCATTTTGAAGTTGACCATTTTGGATCCAACTTTATTTTTTCCAATGGGAAGAGGGTCATGTGACACATTATTATTATTATTATTATTATTTATTTATTAATATAGCACCATTAATTCCATGTTGCTGTACCTGAGAAGGGGTTACATCAAAATACAAATATCTCTTACAGTAAACAAAGCTAACAATGACATACTAGTACAGAGGGAAGAGGACCCTGCCCTTGCGGGCTTACATTCCACAAGATTATGGGTAAGGAGACAGTAGGTCGAGGGTTGCAGTAGCTCCAATGGTGTTGACGTGGGCGTGTGGTCTTTACAGGCTGTAAGCTTCCTTGAACACATCAAACTGTTTGAGAATTTCACAAGAACAGCAATGGTGTGCTTTGTGTTAGCATAACTATATTCTTTCATGAGTTATTTACAAGTTTATAAAATGTGTTCAAAGTGCTGCCCATTGTGATGGATTGTCAATGCATCTCCCTTCTATCACTCTTGACACACTGATTGCAACACCGCAGAAGAAATGCTAGCACAGGCTTCCAGTATCCATTGTTTCAGAAGCTGCACATCTCGTACCTTCACAGCATAGACAATTGCTGTTAGGACTGGCGGAACGCACCAAGAAAGATGTAATAGATGCGTTCGCAGTCCGGGGTCCACCGTGCAGGTGAAAACCTGCTGCTAGTAAATGGCAGCGTAATATGGCGGTGGAAGCGAACCCGGTAAAGCCACAGGTCCGCAATACCGCACTAAAGAGTGCAAGCAAGGAGTCAGCGAACACAACCCCAAGACTCAGGATTGAAGTCCGATTAGACCACTTGCTGACACAACACCGCAACTGGGTGTGTTAGGTAACTATAATAATTAGAGCACCGAAGTGCGAACTGTGCCGTGCTGGCAGACACCACTAAGCACCCAGACGTGGGTCAGGAAGCGCACTACTGGCGCGTGGTGCCGCACTGGCGGACACAGCAATAGACGCTGATACGTGTGTGACACGTTGAGTGGTTAGTCGGGCGCTAGATAGCAGCCATACTCCATACGCAAACAGTCATACAATAGGGTAGGGGTATTTAATGAACGACTTGCACTCACAACAAACACACGTATACAATTGTACACTAGCGCATGGCCGTGCGGTCATGCGAAGCTTATATAGCTGTAGTACTTTCAGGACCTTCCAATAAAGGACCAATGGGCAGCTGCCACAGAAGTTAGCCCTTTCAGGACCTGCCAGGAGGACCAATGGGAACCACTGCAGCATCTGAGCATGTGACCCTTGATCTCCAACGGGAGATCTCACCCTGGGCATACTCAGAAGGGAAAAAGGAGGACTTAGTCCCAAAAGCGTCCGCTCGCTGCTGCCCAGCACTGGCTTTAATGGCAAAAGCTGGAGAAGCAACAGCAAGCCTAAGCACAGAGTGAGACTGAGCCAGACGCAAGGACTGTCGTCTCTGCTGAGCAGGTTTACCTGCGGCAGGAGAGGAATGGGAGACCGCAGCAGAAGCGGCCCGAGATTCCCCCTGTGCAGAAGCGGGAACTCGACCCCTAACAATTGCCTTCAGATGACCAGCATCTGAAACAACGGATACTGAAAGCCTGTGCTAGCATTTCTTCCGCAGTGTTGCTATCAGTGTGTCAAGAGTGGGAGAAGAGGGTTGTATTTTTCCCATTGGAAAAAATAAAGTTGTATCCAAAATGGCCAACTTCAAAATGGCTGCCATGGTCACCACCAATCTTGAAAAGTTTTCCCCCTCCCATATATGTGCCACAAACAGGAAGTTGATATCTCCAGCCATTCCCATTTTATTTAGGTGTATCCATATAAATGGCCCACCCTGTATATACATATATATATATTCCAATAGATGTTCCCATGGCAGGAACAAAAGAATGTTTGTAGATTTGCTATTATCACTCATCCCTTTCTGGGTTAGAAATAGTATGAGACCTTGGATTTATGCACGACTTGTATTATCAAAACCTGTGAGTTAGATATGCAGGCTTATTCGGGGAAAACAGTTCAATACAGCCTAGTCGCTTCAAATATATTTTGTATGATAACTAACATTCCAAGAAGTTAATTACAAAAATAGATATTAACCCCTTCATGACCCAGCCTATTTTGACCTTAAAGACCTTGCCGTTTTTTGCAATTCTGACCAGTGTCCCTTTATGAGGTAATAACTCAGGAACGCTTCAATGGATCCTAGCGGTTCTGAGATTGTTTTTTCGTGACATATTGGGCTTCATGTTAGTGGTAAATTTAGGTCAATAAATTCTGTGTTTATTTGTGATAAAAACGGAAATTTGGCGAAAATTTTGAAAATTTTGCAATTTTCACATTTTGAATTTTTATTCTGTTAAACCAGAGAGTTATGTGACACAAAATAGTTAATAAATAACATTTCCCACATGTCTACTTTACATCAGCACAATTTTGGAAACAAAATTTTTTTTTGCTAGGAAGTTATAAGGGTTAAAATTTGACCAGCGATTTGTAATTTTTACAACGAAATTTACAAAACCATTTTTTTAGGGACCACCTCACATTTGAAGTCAGTTTGAGGGGTCTATATGGCTGAAAATACCCAAAAGTGGCACCATTCTAAAAACTGCACCCCTCAAGGTGCACAAAACCACATTCAAGAAGTTTATTAACCCTTCAGGTGCTTCACAGCAGCAGAAGCAAAATGGAAGGAAAAAATGAACATTTAACTTTTTAGTCACAAAAATGATTTTTCAGCAACAATTTTTTTTATTTTCCCAATGGTAAAAGGAGAAACTGAACCACGAAAGTTGTTGTCCAATTTGTCCTGAGTACGCTGATACCTCATATGTGGGGGTAAACCACTGTTTGGGCGCATGGCAGGGCTTGGAAGGGAAGGAGCGCCATTTGACTTTTTGAATGAAAAATTGGCTGCACTCTTTAGCGGACACCATGTCACGTTTTGAGAGCCCCCGTGTGCCTAAAAATTGGAGCTCCCCCACAAGTGACCCCATTTTGGAACCTAGACGCCCCAAGGAACTTATCTACATGCATAGTGAGCCCTTTAAACCCCCAGGTGCTTCACAAATTGATCCGTAAAAATGAAAAAGTACTTTTTTTTTCCACAAAAAAATTTTTTACCCTCAATTTTTTCATTTTCACATGGACAACAGGATAAAATGGATCCTAAAATTTGTTGGGCAATTTCTCCTGAGTACATTGATACCTCACATGTGGAGGTAAACCACTGTTTGGGCTCATGGTAAGGCTCGGAAGGGAAGGAGCGCCATTTGACTTTTTGAATGAAAAATTATCTCCATCGTTAGCGGACACCATGTCGCATTTGGAGAGACCCTGTGTGCCTAAACATTGGAGCTCCCCCACAAGTGACCCCATTTTGGAAACTGGACCCCACAAGGAACTTATCTAGATGCATAGTGAGCACTTTAAACCCTCAGGTGCTTCACAAATTGATCCGTAAAAATGAAAAAGTACTTTTTTTTCACAAAGAATTTATTTTCGCCTCAATTTTTTCATTTTCACATGGGCAATAGGATAAAATGGATCCTAAAATTTGTTGAGCAATTTCTCCCGAGTACGCCGATACCTCATATGTGGGGGTAAACCACTGTTTGGGCACACGGCAGGGCTCGGAAGGGAAGGCGCGCCTTTTGACTTATTGAATGGAAAATTAGCTCCAATTGTTAGCGGACACCATGTCGCGTTTGGAGAGCCCCTGTGTGCCTATGCATTGGAGCTCCCCCACAAGTGACCCCATTTTGGAAACTAGACCCCCCAAGGAACTTATCTAGATGCATACTGAGCACTTTAAACCCCCAGGTGCTTCACAGAAGTTTATCATGCAGAGCCATGAAAATAAAAAATAATTTTTCTTTTCTCAAAAATGATTTTTTAGCCTGGAATTTCCTATTTTGCCAATGGTAATGTTGTTGTCCAGTTTGTCCTGAGTACGCAGATACCCCATATGTGGGGGTAAACCACTGTTTGGGCGCACGGCAGGGCTCAGAAGGGAAGGCACGCCATTTGGCTTTTTAAATGGGAAATTAGCTCCAATCATTAGCGGACACCATGTCGCGTTTGGAGAGCCCCTGTGTGCCTAAACATTGGAGATCCCCCACAAATGACCTTATTTTGGAAACTAGACCCACAAAGGAACTAATCTAGATGTGTGGTGAGCACTTTGAACCCTCAAGTGCTTCACAGAAGTTTATAACGCAGAGCCATGAAAATTTTAAAAAAAAATTCTTTTCTCAAAAATGATTTTTTAGCCCGCTATTTTTTATTTTCCCAAGGGTAACAGGAGAAATTTGACCCCAAAAGTTGTTGTCCAGTTTCTCCTGAGTACGCTGATACCCCATATGTGGGGGTAAACCACTGTTTAGGCACATGCTGGGGCTCGGAAGTGAAGTAGTGACTAGTGTTGAGCATTCCGATACCGCAAGTATCGGGTATCGGCCGATATTTGCGGTATCGGAATTCCGATACCGAATTCCGATACTTCCCGCGTATCGGATACCGGAATCGGAAGTTCCCAGAATTCAAACTGAACGCAGCAGCCAATGAGGAATGATTGGAAGTGTGGGCACATCCTGTTTAGCATGGTGGGCATGTAAGTACTGGCAAGGCTTGGATTGGCTGCTGAAATGATGTCACTCTGCACTATAAAAAACGCTGCCGCCATTTTGCGCTCACTCTGCTGTGATTTCAGTTAGGGACAGGACGCTGTGTTCTAACTGAGGGCCAGTCGAGCTAGCTAATTGCTTTATTTTCCTTTCCAAAGGCTAATTTAGCAAAACGCTGTGTGTTCTTCACTGTTCACCTTGCTCTTGCCTTGCAGCGCTGTTTTAACAGCGTTCTGCAAGGTCTCTGTGTGTGTGTGTGTGCAGCTCACTCTGTAGTCTGTGTGCAGCCATATACCCGGTTGTATTCAGCTCAGGGGGGGTTCACACTGCCTCACACAGTTGTCCTTTTTTGCTCTTAGTGCAGCCTGCTGCACATTTTTTCTCAAATTTCCTATTAGTGTTTTTCCACCAGTCTCCAGCTCTATTGTGGAAAAACACTACATAGGATA